>NC_062287.1:81917187-82652187 GCF_902655055.1 Lutra lutra | reverse complement strand
AGGAGCCCGATGCGGGACTCGATCCCAGGACGCTGGGATCATGACCTGAGCCAAAGGCAGCTGCTTAACCAACTGAGCCACCCAGGCGTCCCCCAAATCTGTATTTCTTACTGTGAAATATAGTATCACGTGTTTTGACCCCAGAAAAGGCAAGAATGCTGCCCTGGCTTATGCAGCAATATAAATATATTAAATTTGAAACATAAGGATTGTATAGCAAAAGAAAAAGTATTATAATTTTCAGGTGATAGATAAAATTATCCACATGGAAAATCCAAGAGAGTCTACAGATAAACATTTAGATCAAACACAAGTTCATCAGTATGCTAAATACTAGATAAACATAAAAACTTCAGTAATATTCCTATATGATAGAAAAAAAAATTAGCAGCTATTAAAAAAGATACTATTTTCATTAGCAAAAAATATAAAGAAACTAAGATCTAACAAAATATGTGCAAGTCTTTTTAGGAGAAATCATAAAATTTAAAAACATCAAGTAATGCTAAACTAACATAGATATACCATTTTCTGGATAGTAAAACTGAATTCACTATTGTAATGAATGACAAAATTCCAATTCCAATAAAAATCCTCTAAGCTGATTCTAGAATTCATGTGGAAAAACGGAGTGAAGATAATCCAAATCATACCTGAAGAATATAATGGTGGAAGACATGAGGATGTAACCTACAAGACATTAAGTTATAAAATATTGTAGTACTGATACAGGGAGAGATAAAATTATAAAATAAGACAGTCTCAAAACAAACCCGAGCATATATAGACATTTGGTATTTTATAGAATGAAAGTTGTAAAACATGGAAAGATTATTTAATAAATGATGCTGTGAAAACTGGTTATCCTTTATATATATATATATTCTATATGTACATATATCCCTTATGTATATATATTCTATATATACATATATTCTTTATGTGTATTTTCTATATATATTCATTCTATATATTCTTTATATGTACTTTTTCTTTAGTGAGGCTCCATAGCTCAGGGGTTAGAGCACTGGTCTTGTATATGTACTTTTTCTTTATGTATATTCTTTATATGTATTCTTTATATATATGTTTACTGCTTCACAATACATGCAAAAATTAAGAGTAATAATATAAGATCAGTGCATAGGAAGAAAAAAATTTTTTTAGGAAGAAACATTTTTAATGAAAAATTTTGATATTTTAATATAAGGGAAGTGTGAAATAGTGAACAGTGTGGATTAATAGTACATAATTAAAATATAAATTTAGATCTCTTATACTTTATATCACACTGACTCTAATGAATTAGATGTGATCATTTTAACAACAAGGAAAACAAAAAAGTGGGTTTTGAAATTTGGTACAGGAAAAACTTTGAATACATGGTAGGAAATATAATAAGACATTAACTATATAAAAATTAAAAACTACTTAATAATAATGGAAATGAAGAGCAGCAGAATATACGACCCCAGAAGGAAAACAAGCAAAATTTATACAAATAACAAGCTAAAAAGATACAATATTTGTAGAAGTCAAAAGGTAGATACTATATATGTATAGCGTACATAGATCCATATCATATTACATATAACATATGTATAAATATGTACCTTAAAAGTCAATAAGAGGGCAAAAAAGATCACAAAGACAAATGGAGAGTTTGAGAAGGAAACCCAAAGGAACAATACATGTGAGTAAAGAATATAAAGATTAAAAAAAAATAAAGATTTTAGTTTGAGGTCATTACTTTTATTTTTAATTCAGGTATAATTAACATATAGGGTTATATTAATTTCAGGTGTACAATATAATGATTCAACAATTGTATACATTACTCAGTGCTCATCGAGATAAGTATATTCTTCATGCCCTTTATTTTACCCCTCTACCCACCCGTGTTCCTTCTGGCAACCCCCAGTTTGTTCTCTGTATTTAAGTCTGGCTCCCCCCGCCTCTTTTTTCTTTGTTTTGTTTCTTAAATTCCATATATGAGTGAAATAACATGGTATTTGTCTTTCTCTGACCTATTTCACTTAGCATTATCCCTCTAGATCCATCCATGTTGTTGCAAAAGACAAGATCTCATTCTTTATTATGACTGAGTAATATTCCATTCAGTATATATATCATTCTTCTTTATCCACTCATCTACAGATGGATACTTGCATTACTTCCATATCTTGGCCATTGTAAATAAGGCTACAATAAACATAGGGATGCATATATTTTTGAATTAGTATTTTTGTTTTCTTTGGGTAAGAAACAAAGTATTATTGTGGAGGCCAAGAAAAACAGGGCTGTACCCACCTCAAGTCTAGCCCTAACATAAGTACAGCCATCTTGGCAAAGCAAAAGCTGGCACCTTGCACCCCCTCTCCACCCGCTCCCCTCCCCTTGGCAGTATGTGTGACATTCCTCAACCACCTCTAACTGCCCTAAAAGAAAAACAAATAGTTAACTTACAGAGATCACAATCCTGCAAGACAGGAGTCTCCCTTGGTTTACAAATGTCCTAGAGATCTACAAACAAAGAAGCTATCTAACAATAGCACAATTTCCAGAGGCAAATAACTCAGTTCCTCAAGTCCTAAAATAAAGTTAAATTTCTTCTAAACCCAAATCTCACTAACAAGGATGCTTGATAACAAGAATGTGACATTCAACCGGGAAACTCCCAATTGTCTTCATGCTAGTGCCTCATTAAAGGGAAAAACTGCCATGGCTTGATAGTAACCAGGCCTTCAATATCCTGACAGTCTTCTTTACCCTGATAGCCCTTCTGAACACCCGCTTTGTCCTCACCCACCGCCGAGTCCACCCCTACTCTGCCTTTAAAAACTCTGACTGTAATCTGGCTCGGGGTCCAAGTCCCTACTCCGCTGTGTCGGGTATACTTGGGCCCAGGCTTAAGCTTGTCAAATAAACCCTCATGTGATTGCATCAGTGCTTGGCTCCTTGGTGGTCTCTCAGACGCAAAAACTCGGACATAACATTATATTTAAACTCAGTAACTTTTAAGGAAAACAAGTAGAATCGTTTTTTGTTGATGTTCTTGTTATTTTTGGCTATCAGACTGACAAAATACAGAATGTTAAATATATTGGATCAAAAATGTCTAATATAGGCACAAGCTTTGGGAAATAAACACTTTCTTGTCTTTGTCAACTTATTTAAAGAGGTAAGCTGAGGCAACCTCAAATTACCAGAAATTGGGTTTATCAAGAATAGTAGAGGGATTGCAATTCCAGAAACACATTCATAGCAAGCTGCAGGTGAGTCCTTTGAGGTTTTGGGAAGGCTGATTTATGGGCAAGGAGTGCAAAGTGGAGGAAGTCCACGCAGGATCCCAGCAATAAGTTGATTGGCTTAATGATGTGGAGGGATTCCTGGCAGATGGTCCCTGCTCATGGAATAAGTTTTAGTCTTCTGTAAATGAGGTACTTAACAGAAATTAGTCTCTCGGCTCTGAAGTTCCATTCTTCTGAGATGCACATGTGAGATTCTCTATTTCATATCACCCAGGTCCACTTTAAATTGAAATTCTTCCACAGTCTGTATTATTTAGCATAGTATTTTTGCTGTTTCCAAAGGAATGTTTGACCTGAGGTTCAAAAGACTTAGAAGAGTTAAGACCCTTTGGTAAGGTTCTCCAATTCTAGAATTTTGCTTCTTAAAAAAAAAAAAAAAAAAAAAAAATTGTACAAACCAGTAAATAGTTTCGTTGTGGCAATGTTTAAAACTAAGGGGGAAAAAAAAAAAATATATATATATATATATATATATATATATATATATATATATATATTATATTTTATTATATTATGTTATATATGTATATATCTCCTTCAGAAGCAGATATAACATGATGTAGCTATTCCTTAAAGTACAATGACCCATGAAACATCCTGGAAATTTATCTATGATATATTGAATAGAAAAGTTTATTGTTGTGAATCAATATATGCAATATTATCCCATTTAGTTTGCCAAGTTATTATTTTATAAATTCTTTAAATATAACTCTAAGTATGAATATGTTTTCTAGTGAGAAAACATCAGTTAGGGTTTCATTTTTATCATGGGATTATGTGGTTTCTTGTTCAGCTTTCTTAATTTTCTCTGTCTTCTAACTCTTATAACAATATAGTGTTAAATTACTACATTTTATGATTAGAACATATAAATAAAATTTATTAAAAAATAGAATCATTCCATTTATTAACTATTATTTTCACCAAATGAGTAAATAATTTATCTAGGATTATTTGTGGCTTTAGGATTGGAAGCTTCTGTGAGCTTTCCGCTGTGTCTGCACTTTCTATGATCCTTGCCCAGGGCATAGCAACTAAAGGTAAAGATAAATAAATTGCTCACATTCCTTTACCTGAAGCTTTCTGTAGATTTATGAAATAAACAAAACATAATATATCCAGTCTGACTGTTTCAACCACTCTGGAAGTGGGTAATAATAGCCATATTAATCACAGAAACCTCCACTCTGATATATTTGATCTGCAAAGTGGATGAAGCCACTTGCAGCTGTCTATTCAATCCAAATGAAACAGATGTATATTTTGAGACGCTTTGTTGAAAAGTTCTGTTTAAGTGGAGAATAACTTTTGAGAATAGCTATTGTGGTTCTCTTATTTGGGGAAATCTGGAGGAAAGAAAACGTAGTCACCATCATGGCAAATACTGGACTATTTTTTATAATAAAAAAAAAAATCTTTGCTATACTCTTAGAAAGGTATAATTTTCTTCATCGTACTTAACAGGAAATGTCATCAGAGATTATATGACTAACCCAAATCATCCATTTAGGAAGTGAGAAAGGTAAAATTTATGCATATATATATATATATATATATATATATATATTTTTTTTTTTTTTTTTTAATCCAAATAACCATGACTTTTTTGCTGGGGAAAAGACTAGGAAAGTGGATGGCATAATTATAATAGTCTTATTTTTTTTTCTAAATGGGATGAGAAGTCTATCTGTTGAGTAAAATATGAAAATAATCCTGAATCTTCATTTTTCCCCCTATATTGCCATTTCCATAAAGCAAGAGGGTCAGTTTTTCTTGGAATTTACCTGAAACTCTTGTTTTATAAGAACAGTTATCTAGGGCAGACCAATCTAGAGAGGAACTTGTTTTCAGAGCATAAAGAATAAGATCATCTTTATTTTAAAAATGTTACCGGAAGATCCAGAAAATTGTGTAAATGAGATTCTAAACCTTTATAAGAGGAGAAAGTAAATAAATAACTTCCCTTCGATGGTAATAGTCAATTTTCTGTCTTTAGATCAAAGAGATTGTAGCATATGGGAAGCATATAAATCAAAGTCAAAACTTATTAACCTGAAAATAGCTGCAATGAGGCAAATGAATGTTTACTTGGGATCAAAGAATTACAATTCAGGGTAAACAGATTCAGGTGGAAACTAAAATAGTGCCCTGCTTGTTCTGTGGAAGCAGGGTTTTTTATGAGGAAAAGGAAGGGGGACAATTACCTGAGCTGAGGAAAAGGAAAAAAAAATTTTTTCTAGGGATGTTAATAAGCTAAGCTTCTCTGGGTTATACACTGATTGACCACTGATTCTATCTTCTGAAAGTCCACAACCATCAGTCTTGAGATCAGATGTCCATCTGCCTGCTGATTTCTCAAGCAATTGCTTTAAATGTTTGTCATTTTGCCCAGTCCAATGGTTTTCACTCAATTCAAACAGAGACAGATAAAATAGTTTCTTTGCTGTGGCCCCTCTAGCTCCATTTTTCTTTTTAATATATTTTATTTTTAATACCTATGTATTTTTAAAGTTATTAACATATAATGTTTTATTTGTTTCAGGGGTACAGGTCTGTGATTCATCAGTCTTACACAACACACAAAGCTCATCACAACATATTCCCTTCCCCAATGTCCATCATCCAACCACCCCATCCCCTATACCCCAATGTCCATCACCCAACCACCTCATCCCCTACACCCCTCCCCTCCAGCAACTCATAAGAGATTAAGAGTCTCTTATGGTTTGTTTCCCTCTCTGGTTTCATCTCATTTCATTATGTCAATATTTCACATTTGAATAAATCTAGCTATTTATTTAACTCAGATGAGCTGGGTCGTCATGTGCAAACTCTATTGAGCTCAGGTTTGCCTTGAAGTTTTGTCTTGTCAGCTAAAAACAAAACAAAACAAAAACCTAATCAACTCCAAAATGCTCCAAGTAATGTAGGTTTTACTAAAGAGCCTGTGGGAGTTAAAGAAAAGTCATAGCTTGGGCTCCTGGGTGGCTCAGTCAGTTAAGTGACTGCCTTCAGCTCAGTTCATGATCCCAGAGTTCTGGAATCTAGTCCCACATCAGGCTCCCAGCTCTGCAGGGAATCCGCTTCTCCCTGTGACCTTCTACCCTCTCATGCTCTCTTTTACTCGCTCTCTCTCTCAAATAAATAAAGAAAACGTTAAAAAAAAAAAAAGGATCTTAAAAAAAAAAAAAAAGGAAAGAAAAGTCATAGCTTGCCACAAGGCAGAGTAAACAAAATGCCCATTAGAGGTATGTGTTCATTTCCCCCAATATTCCTTTTCATTATTTAAGCAAATTTATCTTTTCAATCTCTCTCCCCCTTACAATTTGTACTAGTTCTAGGGCTATCATACAAACTGCCACAGACTGGAAGGCTGAAACAACAGAAATTTATTTTTTCACAGTCCTGGAGACTAGAAATCAAAGGTCGAGGTGTTAGCAGGGTTGGTCAGAGGCCCCTCTCCTTGGCTTGCGGAAGGCCGCCTTCCCTGGCTCACTGTGTGCTCACATGGTCCTTTCTCTGTATGTGTGCATTCCTGGTATCTCTCTTATAAGGACTTCAGTCCCAATAAGTCCTTTGGACCTCTTTTTAACATAATCACCTTTTTGAAGGCCCTATCTCCAAATATATTTACTTGGATTAAGGCCCATCCATATGTCCTTATTTAACTTCATCTCTTTAAAGGGTTTATCTTGAAATACAGTTACATTCTTAGGCACTAGGTGATGGAATTTTAATGTGTGAATTCTGGGAGGATACAATTCACTCCTTAATGCCATCTTTCCAATTTTTCCTATATTAAGAAATCCAGCTTTGGATTTTTATTTTTATTTTTTGTTTAAAGATTTTATTTATTCATTTGACAGAGAGAGATCACAAGTAGGTAGATAGGCAGGCAGAGAGAGAGAGGAGAAAGCAGGCTCCCTGCCAAGCAGAGAGCCTGATGCGGGACTCCATCCCAGGACCCTGAGATCATGACCTGAGCTGAAGGCAGAGGCTCAACCCACTTAGCCATCCAGGCGCCCCACTCTTAGAGATTCTGATTGCAATTCTTTTGAATATATATCCAGAAATGGGGTTGCTAGGTAATAGGATAGTTCTGTTTTTAAGTTTTGAGGAATCTCCATACTAAGTTTCACAGTAGCTATACCATTTTTCAATCCCACCAATGTAAAAATGTTCCATTTTCTTCACATCCTCACCAATGCTTGCTTGCTTGCTTTCCTTCTCTTGCTTTTTTAACAGGTGGGAAGTGGTATTTCATTGTTTTGATTTGCATTTCCCTGATAACTAGTCACATTTAGTATATTTTACACTCTGTGGTTATTTATATGTATTCTTTGGTAAAATGTCTCTTCATGTCCTTAGGACATTTTAAAAATAGGGGTATTTGTTTTTTATGATACTAAGTTGTAGAAACTACTTATAGATTTTGGAGATTAATCTCTAGTCAGATAATAGTTTGCAAATATTTTTTCCCATTTTGTAGGTTTCTTTTTGTTTTTTAACTCTCGATTGTTTCTTATACTGTGCAGAAGCTCTTTAGTTTGATGTACTTTCAGTTCCCTATTTTTGCTCTTGGTCTTGTGCTTTTGATGTTGTATCCAAGAAATCATTGCCAGGACCCATGTCATGAAGTTTTCCCCTTTGTTTTCTTCCAGGAATTTTATAGTCTCAGGTCTTAATTTAAATCTTTAATCCACTTTCAGTTGATTTTTGTGTATGGTGAGAGATAAGCAGCCAGTTACATTCTATATAAAAATTGGCAGTTTTCCCAGCACCATTGTAGAAGACACTCCTTTTCCCCATTGATGTGTTCTTGATACTCTTGTCAACAGTTAGTAGCCACATACTCATGAGTTCATTTCTGGATTCTTTTCTGTTCCTTTGGTTTTTATGTCTGTTTTATTCCAGTGCCATAGTGTTTTAATTATTGGAGCTTTGTAATATATTTTGCAAGAACGAAATGTGATGCCTCTAGCTTTGCTTCTGTTTTCTCAAGATTGCTTTGACTTTTGGTATCTTTGGCGGTTCTAAATTAGCAAATCAAATTCCCCAGCACATTAAAGGATCATCTTACATCATGACAGAGTGGGATGTATCCCTGGGATACAAGGATGTTTCAACATAGGCAAATCAAATAATGCAATATACCACATTAATAGAATGTAGCATAAAAGTCACAGTCATCAAAAGATGCAGAAAAAGCATTTGAGAAAATTTAACACCTTTTTTGAGAAAAAGTATCAACACACCGTATATGAAAAACCCACATCTGACGTCATACTCAATTGCTGAAAAACTAAAAGCTTGTTCTCCAAGATCAAGAACAAGGCAAGGATGCCCACCGTCGCCACTTCTATTCAGTGTAGTCCTGGAAGTCCTGGCCAGAGCAACTTTTAAAATCTTCATTTTTTGCTACTCCTGTTTTGATGCACTTGATCATTTGCTATTCAGTCCTCAGTTCTTTTCAATTTTAAATACCAGGGATCTTGAACCGGTCGCAGGCTCGGTCAGCTCGGAGCACGGCCAGAGGCCAGGGTGACGGGAGTAAGTGGGCACTGTTCTCTGAGGGCACACTGAGGAGTGGGGCCCCGGGCTCTCGGCTCCTCCGGGCCAGAGACTGGGAGGCCGCCATCTTCATTCCCGCCCTCCGGAACTCGATTTTTATATTTTTTTAATAAGATTTTTTTTTTTTTTAAATTTAGGAGTTTGGGTGGGACAGAGTGAGAGAGTGAGAGAGAGAGAGAATCCCAAGCAGGCTTCATTGCAGAGCCAGACACAGGGTTTGATTCCAGGACCCCAAGATCATGACCTGAGCTGAAATCAATAGTTGGCTACTTAAATGACTGAACCACCCAGGCACCCCTGGATTTTTGTCTTTATATCCCACAAAACAAAACAAAACAAAACAAAACTACCAGTTAACCAAACATACCATTTTCATTAAGATAAGTTATAAGAATCCTTGTATAGTTACTACAGTGGCCAGTTTTTTAAAAAATACGGAGTCAATACAGAGTTTCTCAAAAGTGTCCTTTGTAAGGTCCTAGCCCTAAATCCAAGAGATATTTCTAAGATATTCATTCATCTTCCTAGGAGGACTGCTATTGTTAAGATATTCTCCTTATAGTTTCAGCCATCCCTGAAAAACAAACAAAAATAACTGTCTTTGGAAAGTCTACTACAAGTTTTCTCTGTATAGGTACAGAGCATGTAAGTACATTGTTATATGGACTTCTTCTAAATATGGCCTCAAGTTCCCCTGTCCCTCACATCTCTCTCTCTTTCCTTCAACCATGTATTTACTAAGTCCCCAGTACTCTTCATTCTACCGTTATAGTGACTGTAAAATTCACCACCTTTCAAACATTCTTAGGTCCCATTATGATTCATAGAGACTGTTAAAATTACTTCCTAGGTGATGTTCTCTGACTTATAAACTTTTAACTATGCAGTTTATATATTTCTCCTAGAAGTTATTTCCTTAAATTAAAAAAATATTAAGTACCATTACTCTTCTCAAAAACCCGCTCTCCCTGATAACAAAATAAACCAGTAAGTCTATCAAACTACTTCTGCATAACATTCAAACCTCTGCAATATCTGGGAATTTAATCTTCAGTTAATTATTTAGCTACATGTCATTACACCATTCAAATTTGATAATATTATTACTAACTTAAGCCTTCTTTCCATTTAGTGTTCTGGGGGTTTTGTTTCCTCTGTGTTCTGCTTAAGCCAGTGGTTCTCAAAGCGTTATCACTACTAAACACTACGATCAAGACATTTTCTGCAAGGTCTCCATGATTAAGACTATCTTCATAAAAATATTAAGATATTCCTTTCCTTTCCATTCTCTTTCTCACATGAGTATAAAGTGGAAATTTCCAGAGACTAGGTTGACATAAAATAGTTTATTATTTTATTTTAAAATAAATTAATAAATGTATATCTTAAATTTTTAGCAGTTTTAATTTTTAAAGATTTATTTATTTATTTGAGAGAGCACGTGCCTATGCAAGTCAGGGGAGGGACAGAGGGAGCGAATCCTTAAGCAGACTCCCCTGCTGAGCATGGAGCCAGGCTGGGGCTCCATCTCAGGACCCATGAGACCATGACCTGAGCTGAAACCAAGAGTCAGACACTACATTGATCAAGCCACTCACGTGTTCCTTTTTAGCAGTTTTAATTCATAATGTGAGAATACCAATAGATACATGCACATTTTTAATATATTTCTTCTATGCATATTTTTTAAGTCCTTTTTGGTGCTAGACAAATTTTCTATATGTAAAGGGTTTTTGAGACTTCAAAGTTTGAGGACAATTGATTAAAGATGCTTCCTTTCACTAAAATGTTCTTTCTTCTTTTTTCTAGTTGCTGAGATTCTATATGCTTTTTAAGATTTTTCTACATGTTCTTCAAAAACTGCTTCCATAAAAACTGTCTTAGACCCCACTCCAGTGCTGTGAAAACTTGCTCCCATCTGTTTACTTGATTGTTCGATTCTACAATGTAGGGTTAGAGATTTCACAATTGTTAACCCATATCTCCATGGGAAACAACTCTATCACCTCTATCACCAAGGGTAATGTATGTACTGTTGCTTTTATCTTTGATATTTCAGACTCCACTTGTTTCCAAACTTACTTAGGTTAGCACTTTTTACCCCCATTCCTGTCAGTGAGGCTGTTTCATACATTCATAATCCAATTAGACTCCCCCCGCCTTTTTCTCATAGTCTACTATCCATTCTGGGATCCTTCACTCTTCTAAAGATTTTTTCTAAAGATTTTATTTATTTATTTATTTGTCAGAGAGAGAGAGAGAGAGAGAGTACAAGTAGGCAGAGTGGCAGGCAGAGGCAGAGGGAGAACAGACTCCTTGCGGAGCAAGGAGCCCGATGTGGGACTTGATCCCAGTACCCTGGGACAATGACCTGAGCCGAAAGCAGTGGCTTAACCAACTGAGCCACCCAGATGCCCCATCTTCTAAGCAGTTTTTAAATTTAAGTTGTATACATTAAAGTTTACTCTTTGTGTTGTTGAGTTTTATGGATGTTGACAAATGCATAATGTTATATACCCACTGTTATGCTATCATACAGAGTAGTTTCACTAGCCTAAAAAAAATTCCTTGTGCTTTTAATATTATTTAAAAAACCCCAGCCCTAGGACCACCCCTCCACCCATCCTAGACACACACACACACAGACCTGAACTCCTGGCAACTACTCTCCATTTGTAAGTTGTATAGTTATGCTTTTTCCAAAATGTCATATAAATGGATCAGTATGTAGCCTTTACAGACTGCTTATTTCAGTTAGTAATATGCATTTAAGGGACGCAACCAGTATGGCTTGGTAGCTCATTCTTTTTTATCAATGATAGTATTCCATTGTGTGCTATGTCTCAGTTTATTCATTTACCTATCGAGGAAGATCTTGAGTGCCTCTGATCCTTGGCAATTATTACAATTAAGGATTCTCATGCAGGCTCTTGTGTACACACAAATTGTGAAATGAGTTGGGGAAACACCTAGGAGGACATTGGCTAGATGGTATGGGAAAACAATATGAGTGTTGTAAGAAGCCACTAAACTATCTTCCAGAGTGGCCATATCATTTCCATTCCTAACCACAATGGATGAGAGTTCCTTTTGCTTGACACTCTCAACAACAATTAATATTGTCAATTATTTGTTTTCCTATGCCTCTTTTCTCCTTTCTTGGAGGTGTATAGTAGCATCTTCATACATTTTTAATATGTGTTCATTTTGTATTTATATGAGAGTCATAGTTTTAACTTAACTTTAAAATATTATTGGACAGCTTAACTTCTGGTCTTCCTTTGGTCCAACTTTTCTTAATGATATGAGAAACAGTCACAATATGCAATTATATAATCTTTTGAAAAGAATAGGACAGGTATCTCTTTGTGTGTGTGTGTGTATGTGTGTGTGTGTACATAAAGCTGTTATTTGTCATGTTCAGGTAATTCAAAGAGTCGGCATATGGATTTAATTAAAAATAAGCAAGCTAATTTGACAATTATAGAATTAGAAGCATTTGGGTTTCAAATGAAGAATGATTGAAATACAAATGTTATTGGGGGAAATAAATTAAGATGAGATTTGGGGGGAAGGTCTCACACTTTCCATTACTATTTCTCCATTCCCCTGTGAGCTTCAGTACTGAGACATTGATAAAGCAGTTAGACAATTCTTTTCATGAAAAGAGTCTAAGACATATTTAATGAGGTAAACACAGTTATAGGTTGCATTTGTTATAAAATTTTTTCTCCTTTAAGTTAACCATTTCTTTAGGAATTGGCCCAATATGATACTAGAAAAGAGATGACAAGATGATTATACTAATGAGCCACTCAGTATGAAACCAATCTGTCCAGTATGTTTCAGTACTACCAGCACAAGCTAGCTCCATTCTTCTCACTACCAAGTCAGACCTCTCAATGCCTTGAGGGTCTCAACATCCTTTTCTTCTTGTTTGATGAGCTGATTGTAGGCAGATATAACAACAACCTGAGTTTTTATATAAGCTGTTGATTATTTGATTTTTTTTTTTTAAGATTTTATTTATTTATTTGACAGAGAGAAATCACAAGTAGGCAGAGAGGCAGGCAGAGAGAGAGGAGGAAGCAGGCTCCCCGCTGAGCAGAAAGCCCAATGCGGGGCTTGAACCCAGGACCTGGGATCGTGACCTGAGCCGAAGGCAGCGGCTTAACCCACTGAGCCACCCAGGCGCCCCTGATTATTTGATTTTAAACATTTTAATAACTAAATGATAGTTATATCTCCTGAGTTATACATGATGCATCACATCTATGAAAGCAGAACCGAAAAAAAAAATTGTGCAATCTACAATATTTGAGTTTGTGGTCACAGAGGCAAGAGTTTGAATAATGCTCACCTGCCTAGAAATTTCCATCACTTTCTTAGAACTTCATTTTGTTCACTTGTAAAATGGAGAAGGTAATATTTGTCTGAGTTTTAGTGAGAATTAAATGTAAGTAATAGCACTTTATAATCACCTAAAAGTGTCCCTTCTTCCTCAATGAGTAATTAATAATTGTTTCTCCAGTGCTTCATTGTCACTTGCTTAATTACCCCCTTTCTGCCCACCCCCACCCCTTAAAAAACTTCTAGAATGAGAAAACAATGTGTTTACAGACTTATTTTCCTAGGGAAAAAAAAAAATGGCAAAAATAGTATAAGAAATGTTCCCCTCTCCCAAAAAGAAATAGTCCCTCATGGTTCCAAAGGGGAATTCTTTCTCATGCTTAAAGATCACAATTTTTTTTTTTAAGATTTTATTTATTTATTTGGAGAGAGAGAGTGAGAGAAAGAGAGCACAAGAGGGGGTTGGGGGGAATGAGAGGGAGGAGGGTCAGAAGGAGAAGCAGACTCCTCATTGAGCAGGGAAACCAAGGTGGGGCTTGATCAAGGGACCCCCAGGACTCTGGGATCAGGACCTGTTCTGAAGGCAGACCCTTAACTGACTGAGCCACCCAGGTGCCCCAAAGATCACATTATTTCAATGATGTGGTCTCTTCCCTAGTAACCAGATTGGAGCATAGTCCTCAACACAGAAAAGAAGGCAATTTAAAAATTCTTTTTAAAGTTTGCATTACTTTATTACCAAACTGTGACAAAAGCTATGCAAAAAGAAAATTATGGATTTTATCTTACTATAAATATTGATGAAAAAAAAATCACAAATAACATTTTAGCAAACAGAATTCAGTAGCCCATTAGAAAACTAATACATTATGACCAAATGTGTTTTGATCCAAGAATATAATATTGTCAACATTGGGAAATATATTAATGTGATAAAACAAATTTTATGATCATATATTTACATGCTGAAAAAACATTTTTTTAAAAGTCCACCCATTCTTGATTTTAAAAGTCTCAATAATAAGGGGGAATTTATTGATCCTTCCTCAGTATGATAAACTATTTCTATATCTCGAGAGAACAAATACCATGCTTCATAGGGACATACTTAAATTAGGAATAAGATAAAAATGCCCACCACCATCCCTGCCATTTAACATTGTTTTAGGGTTTTAACCAATAATATTTGATAAAATAAATAAGATAAAGGCATAGAAACTGGAAAAAAGAAAGCAAAGTGTTCACTACTTGCAGATAAGATGATTATATACCTAGAAAACCTAAGATAGAAACAAACAAAAAGGGGCGCCTGGGTGGCTCAGTGGGTTAAGCCGCTGCCTTCGGCTCAGGTCATGATCCCAGGTCCTGGGTTCGAGCCCCACATCGGGCTTTCTGCTCAGCAGGGAGCCTGCTTCCTCCTCTCTCTCTGCCTGCCTCTCTGCTTACTTGTGATTTCTCTCTGTCAAATAAATAAATAAAATCTTAAAAAAAAAAAAAGAAACAAACAAAAAAATGGTTAATAGAAGTAAGGAAAATAAATTGGTATTGATAAAGATAAAATACTTGGAAATAAGTTTTTTAAATGTGAACACCTAAGTGGGAGAACCTTGGAAACAGTTATATGATGACTTTAATGCTCTACTGATAAAATAACACTTGGTAGCCTAAGGATTCTAAAGTTTATATGTAAACACAAACCAGAAGTATTAATGAAGTGAAAATGAGGAAGAGGGAGGGAGACTGTTGAAGAACTATACTTTAGTATATAATAATGCTTTAATTATTAAAATATAGTACTGCTGTTTAGGCAGATCAATAGGACAGTATAGAAAGTCTATAGAATAACTGGGTTATGGGGGAGTCAGCCTCCAAAAGATATGGAGCTATGCTTCATATTACACATCAGAGGGGCACCTAAGTGGTATAGTCAGTTAAGAATCTGACTTTGGTTATGGCTCAGGTCATGAACTCAGGGTTGTGGCATCAAGCCCGTTGTCAGCTCTGTGCTCAGCACAGCATGGAGTCTGCTTAAGACTCTTTCACACTCTTCCTCTCTCCCCTAAAATAAATAAACAAAATCTTCATACTACACATCAGTATAAATTCCAGATTGAACAAGTATTTAAACATGAAACATGAAAAATATCTCACACAAATTTAGAAGACTACAAGGGAATATTTTCCTATAACTTTAGAGTTATAGGAAACTTTAAAGTATCTTTCTTACTCAAAAGGAAATTCTTGGTAAATTTGATCATTTAAAAAGCAAAAATATTTCCAAATTTTTCTGTCTGTCTACACACAACAAAATATATATGGCAAAGGCAAAAGGCAATCAACAAAATGAAAAAAAATATTTGCAACTCATAACACAAATATAAAGATACTTTCCTAGAAGTTGAGAAGAATCTCAATAACACTAAAAGAAAAATGGGCAAGGGGTATAAAATCTCATAGAAAGAATACAAATGTCCCGTTAACATGTAAAAGAATGCAAAATCTCATGATAAAAAAATCTTCAAATTAACAATTTTTTTTTCTATCATACCTAGGGTCAAATACTTAGGCTTATATACTGCCCCAGCCCCCCGGAAAATACAAAGGAGATCCTATACCCACTGGTCCCCTCACACAGATTTCACTTTTGAAAAAGCAAAATAAATGAGTGATGTGCTCTGGCTATTCACCCCCAAGAAACAAAAGCCTAGTTTACCTTTTGTATTCCTGCTGGGCTTTAGCTAATTGACAGCTGGAATGCTCTGGGTTTACCTGTGTTTGCAGGTATGAAATCTTGGCAAGCATCCAGAACTTATCTTCCAATATATTTCCTTCTCCATTGAATCTTGAAAAGGTCCCTGCAGGTAAAACTTGTTATGCTTCCTTTGGTGCTTTTCAGAGATGTCAAATGCTGGCTATAGCACCATATATATAGAGATTGATTGATCAACCGATCGATCGTTTGATCTATTTTTAATTGAAGTGCAGGGACACCAGGGTAGTGCAGTCAGTTAACTCTCTGACTCTTGGTTTCAGTTCAGGTTGTGAGCTCAGGGTCATGATACCGGTATATATAATATGTATATAAATCATATATATATATATATAATATATAATGGAATATTACTCAGCCATAGAAAAGAATGTGATCTTGCCATTTACAATAACATGAATGATTATACGAGAATATAATGCCAAATGAAATAAGTCAGAGAAAGATAGATACTGAATGATTTCACTCATACATGGAATTTAAGAAGAAAAAAGAAAAGAAAGGACAGAAAAGAAAAAGAGAGATGGAAAAGACAGAGAGAGAAAGATAGAAAAGCAAGAAAAGAAAGAGGCAAAAAACAAAAACAAAACCTTTATTAAATCAGAGAACTGGGGTGCTTGGGTGGTTCAGTGGGTTAAAGCCTTTGCCTTCGGCTCAGGTCATGATCCCAGGGTCCTGGGATCAAGCTCTGCATTGGGCTCTCTACTCAGCAGGAAGCCTGCTTCTCCCTCTCTCTCTCTCTGCCTGCCTCTCCACCTACTTGTGATCTCTCTCTGTCAAATAAATAAAATCTTAAAAATAAATAAATAAATAAATAAATAATCAGAGAACAAACTGGTGGTTACCAGGTTGCAGGGTGGGGGGGGGCGTTTAGGTGAAATAAAGGAGATTAAGAGCACACTTACCTTGATAACCACTGAGTAATGTATAGAGTTTTTGAATCATATTGTCGACCTGAAACTAATATAACACTATGTTAACTATCTTTCAATAAAGAAAACAAAAAGTTTAATATTAAAAAAAATTTGAGGTATAACATTGGGATCCCACCTCTTCTCCCTGACTATGATCTCCTTTCTGAAAGGCTGGATTTTTAAATAATAAGAAAAATGATCACATTGCTAATGTTGATAGCCAGCTGCTTTTTATTGCTTAACCACACATAGTCACAGATAGAAAATGAGGAACTACTTTGAGTGTGTTCAATGGGATATAAGCACTAAACCATAAAGGATGCCGAAACTGGTAGCTGAACAAAAAGAATCCATTCGGTTTTATTTCTTAGCTTCATTTCAAGTTTCTTCTCATTCTATATGAAATATTTAGAGTTGAGAGATTATCTAAGATGATTGTGACACTTCTTTAAGAGTTTCCTTTAAAAAAAAGACTTCTCTAAAAATTATTTTGCAGATATTCATGGAGTGGTCCATAATTCTCATAATTCTTACTGAAGTTGCAAAAGCAGACAGCCAGATATACAGACAAATATCTGGGATAAAATGATGTGACTATTAAAATATATTTTTACACCTCTTTTAATACACACAAAAAAAGGTGATATGGATTATGATAAAATTCAGTACCATGAATAAGAGCCACTTAATCTTCTCTGTAACAGTTAGAGTAAATCAAGAAAATGGATTGAAATAAAGGACCTCTCGCAGAAATTAAAGTTTATATAATTTGGGGGGAATTAGGGAACAGAAGCTTCCAAGGGGAGTTGGAGGGTTGGAAGGAAGTCACCAATGTTCTCCTTTGAAGCAAGGGCCCTGGAGGGCAGAGCAGAGCTTGCAAGAATATCTTCCCTTAACTTGTGATGTAAAACGACTAAGGGAAATGGTGAAGTCAGTAGAAAGCAGCTTCCTTCCAGTCTTGTTGCTATTGGTTAGTGGAGCCAGTGGTTGGAAAAAAGAGCTGGACACAGGACAGGAGAGAAAGAAAATACACTGGAATTCACTAGCACTTCATGTACTTCTCTTACTGAGCAAGGATAAACTCAAATGTGAAGGCATCTCCATACCTGTCTCCCACTGTATCTGTCCACGAAACCCTTCAAGGAATAATGGCTACCAACTCACTCTGCATTGCAAATCTCACATAAATCTCAGTCTAGTACCCACAGTAAATTTGGATCACACACAGTAGAAGATTCTGAGAAATATACTATCAGTTTAGCACGTTGACACTGAATGGTTGCACTATGCAAACAACACAATATATAAGCAGATCCTTTATTACATTAAAGTTAATTTTCACAGCTCCTCCATGTCCACCCCCAAATCAGTATTCATCTTCTAGTTGAAAATGAAAGGAAATAAAGAGACCTAATGATTTCTAACCTTCTCTAATGGTATTGAGACCTAAGTAGAATAATATTTACTCAACATTCTATCATTGATATTGGTTGAGTGGTCTGGGGAGAAGCATTCAGGACTGGAAATTGCTGGTAAGACTAACAGACTATTGGCTAAAATGTAAATGAAGGAAAATCAGTGGGAGGCTGGCTACAATCAGCAGCTTAGAAAATATAATGTAGGGGCGCTTGGGTGGCTCAGTGGGTTAAGCTGCTGCCTTCATTCAGGTCATGATCTCAGGGTCCTGGGATGGAGCTCCAGGCCAGGCTCTCTGCTCAGCAGGGAGCCTTCTTCCCCCTCCCTCTCTTCCTGCTTATGATCTCTCTCTGTCAAATAAATAAATAAAATCTTTAAAAAAGAGAAAAAAATACAATGTACTGTTGGTATGTGTGACAGACCTTCTTCATGCATAAAAGACAGATATTAATTTCTTACCATAATCCTCTGCTGATCCCAGACTTACCCGTTAGAATCCTTCCTAACATAGGGACTTCAGCTAGTCACTGTCCATTAGAATTGGAATATGAAAACAAAAGGAAACAATACTTGCTGGCAATTATGATCTTGGAATATCATCGAAATCTGGAACTTTAAAGTGAAAACCTGAGGATAATGCTTACATTTCAGGTAAATACAGAAACACGGATTCTGCTGAAATAAAAGGAGAGTTTATTATTTTTTTTAAAGATTTTATTTATTTATTTGACAGAGAGAGATCACAAGCAGGCAGAGAGGCAGGCAGAGAGACAGGAGGAAGCAGGCTCCCTGCTGAGCAGAGAGCCCGATGCGGGTCTCAATCCCAGGACTCTGAGATCATGACCCGAGCCGAAGGCAGCGGCTTAACCCACTGAGCCACCCAGGCGCCCCAAAAGGAGAGTTTAATGATGGAAAGAATACAACCTTCTTTATCTGATATTTCTGGGTTTGAATTCTGGATATTGATCAGAGAAATTTCTCTCTCTGTTTGCATCCTCTCTAAAAGTGGGAGTAAAAATAGCTAAATTATAGATACAACTATTGAATGAATTAATATATGTGAAATCTTATCTATTAAATATCTGTAATGATGATAATGATGATGATAATAAAGCTCGAAATGTTGTGGTTGAATTCAGGGAGGAAAAAGCAATTGTGAATATCAGATGGGAATCTCATCAAATGGAAATTCTTGGGCCATTCAGGATGCAATTTAAAAATATATATGAAAGTTACTCAAAAGAACTGAAAGATAGAGAACTTTTCTTTAGCCTGAATCTTTAACATTTAAGTTTCTAGTTAGAAATATGACCAATGATCTCTTTTGCTTTCTTTAAATATGTCCCATTCAGGGACAGATCTAGGTTTTTCAAGGCCTTGAGCATATAAAATTTGTGAGTCTTTCTTTAAAAAAAGGAATGCAAACATTACAAATATAAAATTAGATTTGAAAATGAATATTCATGTAGAATAAGATATTACAATAAATTACTGTAGACTAAATGAGTCAGGCCACTTTTTTGGAGATCTCTTTAGGCAATTTACAAGGGATTCTTAGAGATGCTTTCTGGTTGCTATCTCGCCTATCCTACCTGAACACTGTCCAACTCTTGGCAACTCCCAGCCCTCATAGGGGCAGGACCAAGTAAGCACATTGAAGCTTAAATTTTATCAAGTTCACAGCAAATTCACTTCTGGTTCCACTTTAAGTCACTCTAGGTCATATTGAACTAGTATGGCAACAGCAAATTCAGTTCTTACTGCATTTTAATTTTTTCTTCAATATTATGCATTGGCAACCAAATTTAAAATAAATGTCTAGTCTACTTTTTAGGAACTCAGACCTCCTAGAGAACTGTTTTCAACTCTAACCACTCATCAGAATGATCTGGGGCACTGTTAAAAAATGTAAATGCCTGGGCCTTACTCTAAGAGATTCTGATTTAAATGGTCCTTACTGGGGCCAAAACATCAGCATTTTAAAGCTCTCAAAGTAATTCTAATTTAAAGACAGGTGATTGAAAGATTCTAAAATATTTATTATATTTGACTAAAAAATCGGCATTTTTAATGGTGGATGAAAATTAAACAATATATTATTTCTTAATTTCAGATTGCTTACATGATAAAACTACACAGAGATACAAAATATCCACTTAAGAATGCCCCCAAGCAGATGAAAGATGAGGGGAAGAAAAGGAATTTGAAAAATTCCAAGTTTATTTTTCCTAGAAAAATAAGGATCAGACAAATAAGAAAGAACATGGTATGTATTAATGTACTTTTGTTGATTACAATTATAAACCAAACTAGGAAAAATTTAAAATAAATGAAAAAAAAATTACCAAGCAAGGTAATAAAATGTGACTAGATGTTAAATATCCCTGGATGACTCAAAATAGCTAGTTGTAGCACATCTGTAGGTGGGGGCCTTTTTTTTTTTTCTTCCAGACATCAAATTAAAGATTCTGACAGTATGACATGTTATGACATGATAAGTTCTGTCATTTTGAATTTTCTTTCTTCCTTCTTTATTGGTTTTATTTAACAGCAAACATGAATTTTCTTGGACACTCTTGTAGCAACTATCATTCAGCTTTTCAGGCTACCAAGGGGAAGATAGCATGGGAAAATAAATAAAATAAAACTGTAGTTAGAAACAAAGTAAGAAAAAAAATCATTTGCCCCACTTTTAAAAAATAGTGTCAGTTTGGCAAAGAATTTTTAAAATCTTGTATTTTTGATATTCAGTGTGGTTCCATTTAGCTTCAGAGTTGGCAAGACTGAAAGGAGAAATGATGTCTATTCAGATCCAAACAAGGAGAGTTGAGAAAATGACCTAATTTAGTTGTTTTCAAAATCTCCTTTTGCAGTGGAATCCTTTATTCCAACAAAATCTTACTCAAAAGCTCAATATGAAAAGCAGAAATAGCAGAGCTGGCCTAGGTAAGAAGAAACTCAGGAAGGTTCAGACAGGACCCTTGATGGGTGGCGTTAAAGTGCCCTTTGACTTTTCTCTTATACTTTCAGTAACCCTTGTTGCACATCCTAGAACCCAAGGAAGATGTGTAAAAGCTAGTGGTTTAAAAGCCACTGATCTAGGGAATTCAGTTTCCAGATTTTGCTGCTAACAAAATAAACTTTTTTTTTTTTAAGATAAGATGATTTTTTTCCCTACAGGTATCAATAGATATAAGTAAATAATGCTCTGTTTGGCTTTCTGTCTTAACAATGTGCAGGCTCTATGGCTTTGAAAGAATCCACTGAAATATGGAGCACACTTGAACTCATGATACATTCACTGAGCACCTCCTCGTGAAATGAATTCTGTAAGAAGCTACAAGAAATTATGTTCCAACACAGGAACATAGAAAATAAATAATAGGGGTGCCTGGGTGGCTCAGTTGGTTAAGCAGCCCACTCTCAATTTTGCTTCAGATCATGATCCTGGGATTCTGGGATCAAGTCCTATGTCAGGCTCTGCACTCAATGGGGAGTCTGCTTCAGGATTCTCTCTCTCCCTCTGGCCCTCCTCTTTCTCTCTCTGTAGTAAATAAATTAATCTTTTATTTCATTTTTTTCTTTGAAGATTTTATTTAATTATTTGGGAGAGAGTATAAAAGCAAGAGAGTATGAAAGCAAGAGAGAGAGAGAGACTGAGAGAAAGAGCCTGGGGGAAGGGACGAAGAGGGAGAAGCAGACTCCCTGCAGAGCAGGGTGCCAGACATGACACTCGATCCCAGGGCCCTGGGATCATGACCTGAGCCAAAGACAGATGCTTAACTGACTAAGCCACCCAGGTGCCCAATAAATAAATCTTTAAAAATAAGTAAGTACATACATACATACATACATACATCAATTAATCAATAAATAATTTCTCATTATGAATAAGTGAGAAGGAGACATGCATGAAGTCAGAAGGTTTGGGAATATTGGAGGTTTAGTTGCAATTTCAAATAAGGAAATTACAATAGGTCTTATTGAGAAGGTAACATATGAGAAAGAGATGAAGTAGTTGAAGGACTAAAGCATGACTCTAACTGGAGAACATCATTCCAAGCAGAGGGAGGAAACAGTAGACAGGTTCTGTGATGAGAGTGAATTCTGTTGGAGGAATGATAGTGCAGCTTGGCATGATTTAAGAGAGAGATTAGTAGGACCTGGGGTCAGAGAGGTAATGAAATATGAATAGAGCATGGTGGATCACAAAGACTTTATAGATCATTGTATGGCTCTCCCTCTGAGTGAAATAGTGATATAATGCAAGAATTTTAGCAGAAAAGTGGTATGTTTTCATTTTTATTTTAGTTGGTCTGCTGACATTCAGCTAGGGCTTGGAGACAGGGCAGGTATAAAAGCAAAAAGATATTTTCAAAGCCTATTTGCAATAATTGAGAAAATGATAGTGATTTGAACTAAGAGGTGATGAGTTTAGAATATTTTGGACTTTTTAAGATAAAGATAAGAGTTCTCTAGTCAATTGAATGGATGGATGCTATGAGAGAAAGAGAAGAGTCAAGGATTGTTCCATGTTTTTTGGCCAAAGATATGGAAATAATGGAGTTGATGTTAACTGAGATGGGAAAGGCTGGTAGTTTAGCACCTTGAGGAAGAAGATCAGATATTTAGTTTTGGCCATCTTAGGTTGTGATGTCTGCCAGTCATTCAGGTAGTGATGGTGAATGATTTGGAGGAATACATCAACTGTTCAAGACATAAATCTGGAACAGAGATATTTATGTGAGAGTCATTGTCGAAAATGGATGATATTTAAAGTCATGTGGCTAAAAAAATTACCCAAAGAGTGACTCTAAAGAGAACAAGAACAATACCTTGGGGCAACATTAACAGCCAAAAAAGTTTTAATGGAAGAAATAGCATTATAGATGAGCCCCAAGTGTTGAGTGAAGTTTTTATAAGCAGATACATCAAGACAAAAGCCCGTTTTTGACAATTTCCTTTCCAATAACTAATTATGTAACTGATTTGGTAAGAAACTGATTTTCTCATTTCATCACCTATTGGCTTTGGAAATGTTCAAAGTGTGGTTTTTACCTAGATCATGGTGCTCTAATCCAGTTATTTGGGGCATCCATTGATGTAGCTCAATATATATGCTCAATCCAGGTTTTAATCAGTCAGACTGCAGTCCAAAAGGAGTCCTCTTTAAGCCAAAATTTATTGCTTTCCAACACAAGAAGACACATTCCCAGCTTCAGATTATTTAAAGCCAATTCAAATACCTACTAGGATTGCTAAATTGGATAATCCTAGTACTTTCAAGTTGCAAAACACTCATGAAACTAATCCTTTTCTCACTTCTCTCTTCAAGTGAACTACTTGATTTGACAACACTGAATTCTCACTTCTCCAAATGCACCCATTGCTTTTTCATTGCTTTTGCTCAGGGAACTATTTCTACTGATGATGCTATCCTTTCTAGTTTCTCCCTTTCTGAGTACCATCTTCCATTCAAGTGCTAATACAATCCTTGCTTCCAGAAATCTTTGCTGTTCTCCCAAATGAAAGGAATGTCTCCCCTTTTGAATGGCCAGAGTCTTTTTCTATGCTTTTCTTAGGGTATATATCGATAGCAAATTCATATTGGAACTTCTTATGATGCTAAGCCTCCCTAATATGTTGCCTATATTTGGAGAAGAGGGATTAAGAGTAAATAATAAGCATAGGCTCTGACACATAGGAGATACACCAAAAAATGTTGATGCATAAATGACGTTTTCCAGACTATATTTGTGAGTTGAAATTTGACTCCTTCTCATTTATCTGTATCTTTGTTTCATTTATGGTTGTCTGTTGCTTTTTTATAGCAATTACGGCCTTAATATAGATGCAGTTGAGGACAGAGATTAATCAAAAAAGCTAATAATTTGAAAGGGAAGAGATTGGTATGGTGGCTATTTTAATTTTGTGAAGAGAGGATAGTCATGGAAAGCAGAAGGAGCCCTATTTTATTGAACACTGACTGCTATGGGTCAAGGGCTTTATATCTCATCCTCTCTTGTCCTCAAGAGTGCATGTAAGCTATGTGTTCAAATTTTCCATCTTACAAACAAAGGAGATGAGATTCAAACACGTGAAATGATCTTCCAGGGGTCACATAATTAACATGCTACAGGGGACTCAGGTCCATTGATCCCCAAATCTGTGCCTTTTCCTACTATATTTAACTGCCTCTTCAGGCCTATGGCCTTTATTTCTATACTAAAAATTAAATAAAAAATATTTTGAAAGTTTTTTTTTTTTAAAGATTTTATTTATTCGTTTGACAGACAGAGATCACAAGTAGGCAGAGAGGCAGGCAGAGAGAGAGGAAGGGAAGCCGGCTCCCCGCCAAGCAGAGAGCCCAATGTGGGGCTCTATCCCGGACTCTGGGATCATGACCTGAGCCAAAACCAGAGGCTTTAACCCACTGAGTCACCCAGGTGCCCTGAAAGTTTTTTTATTCAAATGCAAATTTATGAAAATTCAAAGTCATGTAAACAACTCTACTATATAGGGTCTGGAGCACCTGAAGATTACCTGAGTAGGTATCCTGAAGGGCACTAAAGGCATTACCTCATGAGGTAAAAGTACAAACTCCATGGCACTTGGAAAATATGAGGAATTACTTAAATAAGCCCCACCTCTCTACTGAAAAGTTCACCATAGCATTGAAAGAAAACTACTTCTAATTATATGTAATAAAGTTGTTCTTCAGCAGTTGACTTGTTTTTCATACTCCTTTCTAGGAAATCTCTCTAGAGACACGAAATTTGTTTTGATTCTAAATGTGTTTATTTTAATAAAGGTACTTTTTAAATGATCTTGCCTAATAGTCAGCTCTGAAAGACAGAGTAAACTCTGTTAGAGCCCTACAATTCAAAACAAAGCCTAGCTGTAAATTGGTAATGCAGAGTAGGTATAAAAATAGAACCTTGGATCCCTCCTGGGCATTGGTATCACTTTTTTTTTTTCACCCCTCAAGAAGAAAAGATCTTTCTGTTACCTCACAGTCTTTCCATAAGCAACTGAGATCAAAGGAAAATAATCTATTTTTAATGTTGGCATGGAAGATGTAGCCTCAGATTTGGCCATCATTTTACCTCAGATTGGTTTAGGGCTGAGGCTAATCTGAGATGTTTAGAGTAGGAGAAATTTGCTGTTTTCTGGAAACTCAAACTGTAGAAACAACTTATCATTTAACTAAATGCAATAAGGTAGACTGTGTGTCGAATCCTGTGGAAGATAATTGTGACACAGAGAAAAAAGAAGCAGTGCCCTCCTCAAGGGTGGGATAAAGGTAGAAATCTAGAGGGTAGGGAGACAGTAGGTGGGAGGTGATTTAAAGTACCTAGGTCATATAATTCAGGGCTAATCCATTTTATAGGAAAGAGGAGAGACAACCCAAACTTGAAAGTAGTGAAAATACTAAATGCTCAAGGTATATTTATGAAACAAATAATTTAGCCTTCAGAATTCTACAGTTGAAGGTATTAATGCCATCTTGAAGCATTAGAGAGCCAGTGGATCTAACCTCAATCCTCCAATAGAATCATAGACATTGAAACAGAAACCCCAAAGGCATAGCCATTGCATTTGTATTTTTAAACCTCTTCTAGATGATTCTAATTCTTAGCCAGGATTGTAAACCATTGATTAAGATAGGAGAAAACAAGAAGTAGTGATTTCCTGCAAAAAAAAAGAGACAGGTGGGTAGAGAAAATATTTTCAATTTTATTTAGGGTTATAGGGAAACTGGAAAAAAGAAAAGAGAAGAAATAGTGGAAGAAGGTGAAGGAAGAGAAAGAAGGAAAAAGATGTGATTGCATGTTCTTGTTCTTGAAACAATGAAGATGTTTTTGTTCCTCTTTCTTTTTGTAAATTCATTTGACCAAACAGATTACTATATCAAGTTAAAGTTAAACCCAACTTTAGTCTGCATTCCCATCTCTGAGTTCTAAGAAAAACAATTTATCTCTCATAACCTTTCTTTAAAAGTAGGGATTTACAGTACATTTATCTTTTCATTCCTCTAGCCGTTCCCTTCCTGGAAAATAATATAGCAAGTGAAAAACAGATTAAGTCTTCTCTCAGCTCTAAACTATTTGTTACAAACACACACACATGCGTGCACACACACACACACTCCTGTCTATCTACAGCGAGAGAAAACACCCACTTACTATAGGCTATGCCTCAACAGTTTTAGGAGGAAGCTACAGATGCATCAGGTGAACATGAACTTTACTGTTATGGGTTGGATTATGTTCCCACAAAGAAATGTTGAAGTCCTGTGAATATGACCTTTTTTGGAAATAGGGCCTTTGTATATATAAACCAGTTAAGACAAGGTCATCAAGGTCATTAGGGTGAGCCTTAATCTAATATGACTGGTGTTCACACAAAGGGAAAGCAGAGACATAGACATATGAGGAGAATGCTATGTGACTATGGTTGGGGAGGTGGAGAGATTGAAGTGCTACAGCTATAAGTCAAAGAACATCTTGATCTACCAAAAGCTGAAAGAGGCAAAGAAGTTTTCTTACCTAGTGGCTTTGCATGGCCCTCTGCCAACCCCTTCATTTCAAACTTCTAACTTCCAAAACCGTTAGAGAATAAATTTCTGTCAATTTAAGCCACCATGTTTGTGGTGCATTATTATAGCAACCTTAGGAAGCTAGCAGACCTAGCTTTACATGGTAGGAAACAAATACCACCCGCCTGATTATTTGGTGGATGAAATTCTTGGAGATGTCTTGGAAAAGGAAGAAAATAGATCCATTGCTTTCTTTCTTTTATAACTCATCATGAAGAGACATAATTAAATGAGCAATCACATAAGCTGAGATATTTGTTAAGTGGAAAGAACTTACAAGGTGCCATGGAAGCATTTAACAGTGACCCCTGATTTAGTCAGTGGAGAGAAGGTTTGCAAGGGAAGTCAAAGAAAGGCCTTCAAGAGGTAGGTCTATTCAGCTGGATAACCTGAAAGATGAAAAGAAATCAACCAGAGCAGAAGGAAGAATATTCCAGGGAAAACGAACATATGTCCATGAGCCTAGACTTGAGATGTCTATGATACAGTGAAGGAACAACACCTATGAGATGTAGGCTAGAGTCTTTTTTACATAATCCTAATAAAGGATGTTGTTAACTCATCATTGTATTGGGCTAGTATATGTTCATCCCTTGTCCTCTCCTTGAAATTCCTTTAGCATGTCAACTTAAGACTAGAAGTTTCTTGGCTTTCATTAGTCTCTTTAATTTATTTTTTATTTTTTTTAAAGATTTTATTTATTTATTTGTCTGACAGAGATCACAAGTAGGGCAGAGAGGCAGGCAGGGGGTGGTAGAAGCAGGCTCCCTGCTGAGCAGAGAGCCCAATGTAGGGCTTGATCCCAGGACCCTGAGATCATGACCTGAGCCAAAGGCAGAGGCTTAACCCACTGAGCCACCCAGGTGCCCCAGTCTCTTTTATTTTGCAAACTTGGATCCACAGTTTAAGTTCTGTGAATGAATTCTGAGGGATACTGGTATTAGATATAATCTTAGTTGAAAGGGAAAAATGAGGTGGCTTTGTTTCTGCCTCTAAGTTGGCATTTCAGGGTACATTTATAGAAGGCTAAGGGAGAACACAGATAAAAGGTCTGGAAAAGGCTCAAAATAACAGGTCTCAAATTACAACCTGAGGAAAAATATGCAATGGATTAATATAGTCTAGCATTAAAAGGTAAAATGATCAAATAAGTTTGAGAAATGCTGAAATGTAAACAGGCCTTTTGTTCATCTATTTTGCTGTAAGAATTCTCAGAGACTTTAATACACAAAGAAAATTGTGACTTTCCAAGGAAATTATAGTATCAGTTCTTTTCATTGTTTGTTTTTTTTTTATTTAAATTTATTTATGTTCAAATGGTTTCAGTTCCACCACAGTCTTCTGGTATGAGGTAGATTTAATAATCCCAATTTTCTTTTGTATCTAAATGGGTTGGAATCATCTAAGTAGCTTCTTTTCTCAAGAAACGGTATAATTTCTGAACACTTGCATATCTGAAAATGTCTTTCTTTCACCGTCTTCACCTGTGAAGGCATCTTCACAAGGTATAAATTCTTGGATTAAAATCTTCCTTCTCCAAAATGCGAGGGGGTAGTTTCCTATCAACACCTGGCATGGCACAAGGCTGGCTTGGTTCTTCTTCTCTTACAGGTTACTGGCTTTTGTTTGTTCTTGCCTTTATCCTCATAATTTAATACTTTAAATTATAATTTGTGTCTAAATTACAGGATGTGTCTAACTATAGAATGCTTTTCTCAGTGATTTTTCTGGAACATGATGAGTTCTTTCAATCTCTACATGCAGATCTTTCTTTGGTGCCCCCAAATATTTATTCATTCTATCTTTTTCTTTTTTTAATAATTTTTTATTTTTTTATTAACATATAACGTTTTATTAGCCCCAGGGATACAGGTCTGTGAGTTGTCAGGTTTACACACTTCACAGCACTATTTTGTTTTGTTTTAAACATTTTATAGAATGAAGCAGGTACTCGTCACTTATTTATTTGCTTATTTTTATGTTTAAACATTCTGGTTTGGGGTGAGCCTCTACATGGATCAGGCTCTGTTTAAGGAAGCAAACTTACCCTGGTCAATGGATTCTTCCAAGGGACTTTCATCTGGAACCAAGGATGGAAAAAAGCAGAGGGACAGTTGAGAATTCACCCTGGAATGGGGCACTGATGCTAGTAGTAATTATTGTCTGGTGGCAGGTAGCATCTTCTCTCCAGCCAGACTGCTCTTGTGCTCCCAGCTACAAAGGATCTTGGCATTAATCAAGGTGGGTGCTTACTTACTATCAACTTAACATCTAACCACTATCTTCCCAGTATAGTTTTTTTTTTTTCTTCTTTTACCAGATTCAAGTTTCTTTGGTTGTAACAAAGAATTTGTTGATAGGGCATCTCTGATACTAGTTCTACCAGGAACATACTTTGGGGGAAAATCCTTTAGGAATACACATTTGTACCCCAAATACTATCAACAGCCATGTCGTTTTAGCCATCTTTGAGCAAGGCCTGGATTCTTCTGATAGCCCAAATCCCTCCAGTGCCCCCCAGTTGCTTAAGAAGGGAGACTCTATGTCACATGTCCCTGAAGGCAGCTTACATATTCTATCTCAGTATGAGTTTCAGGCCCATAAATCTTAATCATAGAACACTTCTAACCTCTCTCCCATTTTACCTCTTCTTCTGTTGGCTCCAGTGAGGAATGATCATGTTCTCTGTGACAGACAGAATGTTATCCTTTATTGATTCTCCTGCTTGAAAAAGTACAGTAGGTATAGACTCTAGAGCTGGTCAGACCCAGGGTGGAATCCTACTTTGACATGTACTTGTTGAATGAGAAACAGCAAGGAGAGCTATGAGGCCAGCATCCTTCAAAGTGTGTTTATTTTGATGAATTCCCCAAACTGTTGATGGTTAATTATCTTCAGTTCAGACATGGAGAATTTTGCACTCAAACTCTCCAAATGTTTGTATATAAAGCTTAGCATTTCCTTTTTTTTTGGTAACAGTACTGCTTTGGGTTAAATTACTTAATTTCTCTAAGATTCAGGGACTCGTGTGTAAAATGAAATGTAATACTGAGGATTCTGTTACAAGTGCCAGAAAATCTGGCTTCAGCTGGCTTCAGCTGAGAAGACTTTTTAAAAAATTTTTATATAATTGAACATATCATCTGAAATCAAGGCTTGATCTAGGATTCAAATAATATCACCTGGATCCAATTTCTGTCTCTATTTTTTGTAGCTTTACTTTACTATTCTTTCATTCGTTAGTTCAGCCATTCCATCTGTCGCAATTTAACCACTTAAGAGACCAAAACTAGCAACTCCCAAGGGTATATCCCAGTTCAGGCAGGAGGAAAATAGGAATGTAAACTAAAAATTTCAAGGAAAAGGCCATTGTCTTTCCTATTTTTTTAAGATTATTTGAGAGAAAGAGTGTGAGAACAGGGGGAGGAGCAGAGGGAGTGGGACAATCAAACTCTGCACTGAGCATAGAGTCTAACACAGGGCTCAATCCCACTACCCCCAGATTATGACCTGAGCCGAAATCAAGAGTCATTGCACAACTGACTGAGCCACCCAGGTGCCCTTTGTCATTCATATAATTTATGAACTGCTGACTGGTTCAGACTTGTCACAGGCTTCACCTCTACTGTCAATCCACAAGAAGTTAATTAACAAAGTGGAGAAGGGATGGTTTCCAGAAGGAGACTGAGATTTATTGAAAAGGTTTAGAATAAATGGATATGCAAAAGAAAGCAGATAGCTACAGTACCTTAGGTTTCTATAAAGCTTATATAAGATACTACATGCAAAATGGAAGGCATAATGTATGACATGTGGGTGAACTGAGACATTTCAATCATATCATTACTATTATACAAGTGCATTATGTTTATGTGTTCTATAATTTAGATTACAGTCCCAACTCTCACATCAAAGATAAGAAGTTGTGCTAAAGCATTAAACCTTTAGTGCACCATATGAGGTGGAAAAAGGTAAATGGTCTGTGTGACTGTGAGGAATTGTCCACCTGATTCTTCTTTTAGATGCTTGGTTTTGGAAGATCAAACTCATGGTCTGTCTTCTCTGATGGGACTGGTACAGTAGAACGGGCCTAAAGTCTCCTGCTTGGAAGAATGCCTATTCTTATTCTATCTTAGAATTCTGTCTTAAAAACTAAGAGGATTTCAGGGGGAAAGAGGTCTGTGTCACCCTGCTTGACTGGACTATTAAATAAAAATTCTTGTGGCTCATGTTGTCTCTTCCAGTTGACTAGAAGGCTAAGATCTCTCTCCTTGGTCTGCACACAGCTGCCTTCTCTCTGTGTGTTTGTGGAGAGATGATGATCTTTAGGCCCCTTTCTCCTCTTATAAAGCCACCAATCCAATTGGATAGAACCATATTATTATGACCACATTGAATCTTAATTACCTCCTTGAAGGCCCTACTTCCCAATATTGTCACATTGGGACTTAGGACTTCAAAAGAAGAAATTTAAAGGAACATAATACAGTCTATAACAGTAATAGTAAGCAAAACTTTGAGGCCACTCAAATTTGTTATAGTTAGAAATAATTCCTCTGCTTATTTTTGTGTAGTGAGATGGCCACTGGTCAAAATATTATAGAAGCAGAAAACAATGACTTAAAAGTATGATGCCCCTTTATTTGTGGGATCTGAAAATTTCCCAGGATAGAGCTTTATAAAATATGTACTGATATACTCTTCACAGCATGATTCCTCTTCAGCAGCCCCTACAGTCTTTTATCACCAAGAATCCAAGACTGTCTGGAGGTAATGTCAATTTGGCTATGAGATGCTTTCAACTCTGCTTTCTGCCTTGTATTTTGTAGTTCTGAGGTTCTCATTAAATACATAGATATCATTCCTTTCTGTCTCTCCCCTTTTTGCTCTCAGCACCTGCTCCATAACGTCAGAGATTTTTTTCTCTTACTCATTAGAAGTGAGTGCATTCTAAATTAGTCTTCCCTTTTTCATTTTAATTGGATAATCACTTTTACTTTTAGATTAAACAAATTGTTTACAGACACAATCTGCATGTCTGTGGTTAATTTAAGGATGAGTATTTACTGTAAGGTTAGAAGAGGCTCCTATCACAATCTGACTAGTGTTTTAATGGGACATTAGGATCCAGGAAATAGCAAAATAATAATAATAATAATAATAATAATAATAATAATAAATAAGTAAAATTTAAAAAATTAGAATGCTAGTGAAATGACTCCCATTCTTAAAACATGGCCAAAATCACTCTGAGTTTATTTCTCAAGATTCATTCATTATTATTTAAATGACAAAGAAGAGAATTAACTCAGAGTTTATTGAGATCCTATCATGTGGCAGACAATATGCCAGGTGCTAAAAATGCAATAGAACAAGATATAGTCCATGATGAAAACGTCTAGCAGGAGAAGTGAACAAGAAAATCTTTGCTATTTAGTATTGGATGGAGTTAAAATAGGGTAGAAGTCCTGGGCAACTGAGAATGGATATTAAGGGAATAGAAGAAAACTTCCCAGAGGATGAATTTTTTTTTCTAATAATGCTCATGTAAACAAAGAATATAGCATATATTTGATAAATTTTTAGAAACTTCCGTGAGCCATAACAGATTTTAAAAGTCATGTATAATCCTAAAACCCTAAGAGATTAACATTTGAATGCATTTCCTTAAATTTTTCCCAAATACTTCTGTGGGATTGCTTATATACTTCTATTTTATTTTTCCTTTGCTTATATATTTTTAAAAATACATACATAAGTATGATAATTGCATTCACAAGATTGTAAGTATATATGTAAATCCTATTTTCATTTAACATTTTATCATGAGTCTTTTATTTTCTGCAAAAACATTACTGATGTTTATTAAATATATCATTATGTGAAATAGTTTAAGCTAAACAATAAGGCTAGAATGTAGATTTCTTAGTATCAGTTATGAATGGAGTATTTTTCACTAAGATGGTTAATTGACTTCTCTAAGCTGATTCAGTAAATGATGAAGGCAGGATCACCAGATGCTAAGTCTGTGTGTCTTTTAATACATGCCTATTACGTTCTACTACATCCTTTAAATCTTCAGTTTTGGAATGAGTTTTAAAAATACACTGGAAGGGGGCGCCTGGGTGGCTCAGTGGGTTAAAGCCTCTGCCTTCAGCTCAGGTCATGATCCCAGGGTCCTGGGATCGAGCCCCGCATTGGGCTCTCTGCTCGGCAGGAAGCCTGCTTCCTCTTCTCTCTCTCTGCCTGCCTCTCTGCTTACTTGTGATCTCTCTCTCTGTCAAATAAATAAATGAAATCTTTAAAAAAAAAATACACTGGAAGGCTTTCTGTCAACTTATGGTAAATTTTGCCCTGTTGCCGGATAACTTTTAAATATTTTCCTCTGAATTGACTAGCATTTCCATTTAGAAGTGAATAAGCTTAGTAAATGAGAAAACAGGATTCATTTTGCCTAGTTTGAGTCTTGGCTTTTCCATTTACTATCTGTGTCATTTGGACAAGTTATCATTCCTTTCTTTATCTCAGGATCCTTATTTTAAAAATGAGAATATTAAAAAATTGGACTCATATTTCACCATACCAAAAATTAACTAGAAATGGATTATTAAATGTAAAACCCGAGGCCATAAAACTCCTAGAAGAAAACAGGGAAAAAGCTCCTTGACTTTGGCCATAACCATAATTTTTTGGACATGACACCAAAGATACAAATAACAAAAATAAAAATAAATAAGTAGGATTATATCAGAGAAAAAACCTCTGACTCAGCCAAGCTACCTAACATTTGCAAACCAGGGATATGACAAGGAGTTAATATCCAAAATATATAAGGAACTCAAATGACTCAATAACAAAGAAAGAAATGGTCCAATTTAGAAATAGGAAAAAACCTAAATAGACATTTTTTTCCAAAGAAGACCTACAAATGGCCAATAGGTACATGAAATAGTGGTCAACATCACTAATGATAAAAAATGCAAATCAAAACCACAGTAAGGTATCCTCTCACATTCTTGGTGGGCATGTAATTTGTTACAGTCATTATGGAAAACAGAATGGGGATCCCTTGAAATATTAAAATTTAAGCCACCACATGATTGAGCAATTATACCTCTAGATGTATATCCAAAGGAAATGAAATCAGTGTCTTGAAAAGATATCTTCACTCCCATGTTCACTGCAGCATTATTCACAATAAGCAAGCTATGGAAAAAATCTACTTTATCATTAATGGATAAAGAAAATTACACACACACACACACACACACACACACACACATATAAAAAAGAAGGAATTCCTACCATCGGCAATGACATGGACAAACCTGGAGGACATCATGCTAAGTGAAATAAGCCAGACACAGAGAGGCAACTATTGTATGGGATCGCTTATATGTGGAATCTAAAAAAGTCAAAATCACAGAAGCTAAGAATAGAATGATAGCTACCACACAGCCTAGGGGAGAGGGAAATGGAGACATGTTGGTGAAAGGGTACAAATTTTCTGTTATAAGATGAAATTAGCTCTGGAGATCTAGTGTATAGTATGGTGAATAGTTTCTAATACAGTATTGTATACTTGAAACTGCTGAGAGAGTAGATCATAAGTGTTCTCATTACACACAAAAAAGTGGTAATTATGTGAGGTGACAGATATGTTAATTTGAATGTGGTAATTTCACTAAGTAATCAAATCAAAATCAAATAGTCATATTGTACACCTTAATGTATACAATTATTGTCAATTCTACCTCAACAAAACTAGAAAATATAGACATAAGGATAACAGTTGCTATTTCATATGGTTTATTACAAAAATTAAATGTTATTTATATAGTTTCTCTTGCTATATGACAAATTATCAAAAATTTAGAGTCTGCAAACAGTTATTATCTTTTTGGGTCAAAGGTATGGCATGGCATGAGTCAGTTTTCTGCTCTGGGTATCACAAGCTAAAATCAAAGTGTAGACAAAACTATGTTAGTGTCTAGAATTTCTAAGGAAAAATCGACTTCTACTTTTATACTAGCTACTGGCAGAATTTAGTTTCTTGTGGTTGTAGTGCTTCGGTTCTTATTTGCTTCCTGGCTATCAGCTGGAGGCCAGTCTGAAAGGCCACCATGTTTCTTAATGCATGACTTACTTCATCTTTAGGCCAGAAATGGGACATCAAATACTTCTCATGCTTCAAATCTTTGACTTCCTTCAGTTACCAACCAGAGAAAATTTTCCACTATTAAAAAGGCTTATGTGATTTGATCAGCTTACCTAGAAAATCTCCCTATTTTAAGGTCAGCTGGGCCAATAACAACACAAAAAGAGTAAAATCCATCAGAATTACAATCCAAGAGATTATGCAGGTTGCATACACCAGGAGGTGAGAGATCTTGGGGAATATCTTAGAATTCTTCTTAATATTTCATGCTGTAAAACTCCTGGAAAAGTCACCATGCACATAAATATTTACCAGATATTAGACACTATTTTATAACTAAGGATTCAATATATAGTATTCCTTAATAAAGAATCATCAGAATTTATAATTATCACACATAGAAAACTGAAACCCACTATATATTTTTATTATTTTGTTAGGAAAAATTCTGAATGAAGACTATAACACTCAATTTAGGTTGAACAAAGTGTAAGGAAGATATTGTCTAAAAGGCTAGTTTATATAACAGAATCCAGAGCTAGTGGATAGTCTCAACTGTGTGCATCTTCTGCCTTCTTCTGGTACTTTGGAGTATGACATGAGACTGTTTTCTTTCATAAAAAACAATTTTAGAAAGTAATTTTCTATGTGAATATCACAGAACCTTTGTTGATCTTTTTTCTAAAATATTTTATTTATTTGACAGACAGAGATCACAAGTAGGAAGAGAGGCAGGCAGGAAGCAGGCTCCCTGCTGAGCAGAGAGCCAGATGCAGGGCTTGATCCCAGGACCCTGAGATTATGACCTGAGCTAAAGGCAGAGGCTTAACATACTGAGCCACCCAGGTGCCCCAGCCTTTATTGATCTTAATTGTTGAGCATTCAGTTCAGAATCTGCAGCATTACTAGCCGCATTCATCTTAGTATTTTTAACCAAGTATAAAAAGAGTGCTTTTTTAATGCACATGTCATTGTCTTGAATGTTCTAGGACTAGCAACTAGGACTACCTAATCATAGAATCAATTTATAACTACTGCTCTGGTGCCTATTTTAGGGCACCTAGGTTAGGTAAGCAAACTAACACGGAATGGTTCAGGCAACACCTTAGGTCCACAGGTTTACAAGAGGTAGTGAATCTTAAAGTGTGGACAGTCAGATCTTTCTGAGAGGTTCAGAAACTTCCTATGATGAAATAAGGTTTCATTCTCCCTATTTGTAAGTGTTCTCATAATGATGCTTTCCTCTGATGACTTTGATGGATTTAAGTAACTATTTCGGTAACTATCTCAGGATCATCCTTTGATACACTTCAATTCAATATATTTCTTTGTATTGTGGTCATTGAGTTATTACCCTTTTTTCCTTTCCAACCTGAGAGTCCTTTGGGCTGGGTCGGTAGCCTCATTTCCCATATAGACCCCCCATAAGCACTGATTAGGAAAGTAGTACATGGTCAATAGTCCTTAAATATGTTAACTCAATGCTTTAAAAGAAGACGTATAATGAAAGTGTTGTTGAGATAGTATAATCACAGAATAAGAAGGTGGGAAAAGAACCTTAGTATCTCAAGTTCTCATCAGAAATGAGAAAACCAATTATCAAATATTAGGAAACAGTGTCTCAGATCACATAGCATATCATCCAGGATATTTTTCTCTATTAATTTCCTTAACCTCTTTCAATATTAGTGGGCAGTTTTTCTTTCTTTTGTAGGTAAATGAATTTATACTCCTGTGCTATCTCTTTATAGGCTCCTGTTCATTGTATGGTCCTATTCATATTTTGGAGCAGTTAATTCTGAGGATGCCTGATTCCTTACAAACCAGTTTGATAGACTAGGTTCACAGCTGATAAATCAATTCCTTTTACCAGGAAGCCAGTAAGTGATTTGAAAGCTCAAAGTAAGTAGGTGTGGTTTGGGGCACTGGTGGAGGTCATGCTTGGGCAAAAATCCTAGGATAATACCTTTCATGGGATCTGAGTCTCCGGCAACTGCTACGCAGTAATAAGACTTTTTTCTTTGATTTCTTTTGAGGTACAGGATATCCCTTAAACAAATTCGCTTTGTACCAAGTCTTCCCTTCTTTAGTCAAGCAGATTGTCCACCAACAGTGATATACCTGTTAAATGGAAAGGCCAAAGCAAATTAATTAGAATATACGCAGTGTGTTTTTAAGTTCTAATCCTATGTTTTAAATTTATAGTAAGATCGGTGTGCTACACAAGATTTTTGACCTTCATGATGTTTTGCCCCCAATGTTATGACTACAAATGTGTTTTATTACATGTCAAAAGGAATTTTAACATATAACTTTAACATGCTAATCATCTAACCTTAGAATAGGATTTTAATCATTATTTGGTCGGGTTCAGTGTAATCAAATGAACCCTTAAAAGTTGAGGGAGGCAGAAGAATCAGAGAGAAATGAAATGGAAGAAAGAAGATTAGAATCATGAGAGGGACCTGACCAGCCATTTCTGTCTTTGAAGACAAAAAAGGCTACAAGCCAAGGAAGCCAGGCAGCTTCCAGAGGTGAGAACTACCCCAGATGATGACCAGCAAGGAAATGGGGAGTTCAGTCATGCAACTGTGTAGAGCTGAATTCTGCCAACAACTTAAATGATCCTGGAGGCAGACTGTCCCCTTGAGACTCCAGAAAAGAACACAGCCCTGAAGACAATTTTATTTTAGCTTTTTAAGTCTTGAAGGAGATAAACAAGTTGGGCCTCCCAGACTGACCTATAAAACTACAGTGTTGTCATATAGGTGCAGTTTAAAGTTGCTAAATTTGATGTAATTTGTTACACAGCAATAGAAAACTAATATAATTGGCTTTTAATGATTTTTCTTCAAAGGATTGGTGGATTGCTTTTGTATGGCCATCTCAGGCCCTCAATGCTTAGCATTTCTTGATAAGAATCAGTACAACCCACAGCTGGTTGTATAGAAAGAAAGCATGGTTATTTGCTCTCTGGGAGATACACTAAAGCAACTGGATATAAACCTGGTCTCTGAATTTTCTTCTACCATCAGAGATCTGACCAAAATGTAATTTCTACAGACAACCAACTGAGCTACCCAGACACCCTTTGCTTGCTCTTTTTTTTTTTTTAAGGATTTTTTTTTTAAGATTTTATTTATTTGACAGAGATCACAAGTAGGCAGAAAGGCAGGCAGAGAGAGAGAAAGGAGGAAGCATGCTCCCCGCTCAGCAGAGAGCCAGATGTGGGGCTCAATCCCAGGACCCTGGGATTATGACCTGAGCCAAAGGCAGAGGCTTAACCCACTGAGCCACCCAGGTGCCCCCCTTTGCTTGCTCTTAAAACTTCTTCTGTTTCTGAGTTTTCCAATCAGTACTCCTTAGTCCCATCCATTTCAGAAAGCATCATTTTGTTCATGTCACCTTTCCTGTGACACTCGAGCTACTGTGATCTTTGATACTTGATTAAAAAAAAAAAAATCAGATCAGTGTTTTACACAATGTGTACCAAAGAACATCTTTCTACCTTCTATATCATGAGGGTAGTCAATATCCAGGGATATAAGGGAGTCAGAGGTCAAAATGCTGGGCAAAACAAAGTTACAGATGCTTTCTTATTTCAGGACTTCTCAGAGTCTTTATTTTGTTACTCTGCTATTTCAATCTCCTGAAAAGAAACATAGAATGAAGTATTTTATATTTGCAACAATGTTTGCAATGGGACTTTTTTTTTTTTAACTAAATGATCTCACCTTCTGCCAAAAACAATTTGAACAATATTGCCTTATAGCAAAATGACCATTTCTCCTAGTGGTATAATATATTTTCATCTGTTTGCAAAAGAAAAATGAATTGAAACTCTCAGTTGTAGTGGCTTTTAAAAATGTGCCCTAAGAGACAATTTGACCTTGATTGGAAATGGTCCTGTGCTTAAACTATTCCTCTTACAGAACCACTTTAGACTTGGAAAGTTGTTCTGCCTCCAGGGATATGATGAAATGAAAGTTGCACTGGAAGCTCTATATGGCCAGACATGCTGAGAGCAGCAATTTGGGAATGATGTGCTACCACAAACCCTCTTTTGAGAAGCCTTTGTAATTGAGAGGTCAGAAGTGAAGGAAAGCCAAGGCATCGTTTTATAGCCTTGCTGATGTATTCAAGTCATACTATGTACTGTTTACATCCTAAGTGAATTGCAAATTTACTTATAGACGCTATTGGGGACTTTACAAGGTATTTTACTGCTTGCCTGTATCATTGTTCATTTTCTGTAACTAGCATCTAGGAGTTGGTTTAATAAAACCCAGCATCAATTCTCTTTCAAGGTAATTCATTTAAGTCATATCGTGACTAGGCAAGGGTTTTTGAACCTTATAAAAAGTATTCTCCTCTTTTAAATAAAAATCATCCATAGCATGTCAAAGGGACTACTAAATATGTAGCCCCAACTGAAGGCAGAAAGGGAATGCATTAAGAGTTAGCCTTAGATGTCTGTGTTTAATATCTTTTAGGCTTAAATAGTCTTAAATCTCTTGTAGGCATGTTTCTTTTCTTTTTTTTTTTTAAGATTTTATTTATTTATTTGACAGACAGAGATCACAAGTAGGCAGAGAGGCAGGCAGAGAGAGAGAGGGAAGCAAGCTCCCTGCTGAGCAGAGAACCCGACGCGGGGCTCTATTCCAGGACCCTGGGATCATGACCTGAGCCGAAGGCAGAGGCTTTAACCCACTGAGCCACCCAGGCACCCCGGCATGTTTATTTTCAAAGTATAGTATACTATAAGCATTTTCAGCATCAGTTACTTATGGGTGTTGCCAAAGATCCATGATGTTCTGTATTCTGTAATTTTACTCTAGCATTAGCTCAAATTGCATATGGAGAGAGGCTGGTGTGAGGATAAGTTACTCAGGTAGCAAATGAGTCTGTCTGGTATCTCCTTCCCACCACCAGCTAGCTTGGGAAAGCTGGGAGTCTGAATAATCCCCCCCCCCAAAAGTGTACCCCCTGTGAAAATTCTTTTTGTTCATTTATATAGCAAAAGAGACTTTGCAGATGTGCACAGATTAAAGGTTTTGAGATAATATTATCCTGGCTTACCTGTGTGGGCCCAATATTGTCACTTGGGTCTGTGTAAGAGGGACACAGGCAGAATCAGAGTCAGGGGAGAAAGTGATGTGATGATGGAAGCAGAGATTGGAGTGATACAGTTTGGAGTGACAGCCAAGGAATACGGATGGCCATTAGATGTTGACAAAAGCAAGGAAACAAATTCTTCCCTTAGAGCCTTCAAAAGGTACCAGCCCGGTCTATACCTTGACTTTAACCTAGTGGAAATGATTTCAGACTTCTGACTTATAGTGCTATAAGAAAATAAGTTTATATTATTTTAAGTTACTAAGTTTGTGGTAATTTGTTACAACAGCCAAGGGAAACTGACTTGGTGAGCAAGATAATAGAACAATTCGGTGGACTACCTCTGGAACCATATTGTGAGGGCTGAGGTCACAGCTCAGCACATATTAGCTGTCAAACCTGCACAGGATTGCCAATAATACTTACTCTCATTTGCCCCATTGATTATAGTATTTATGAAAATGACATTATGTAGCCTAACCATATGGGGTGTTATAAGAATTAAGGGGCGCCTGGGTGACTCAGTGGGTTAAAGCCTTTGCCTTCGGCTCAGGTCATGATCCCAGAGTCCTGGGATCCTGCTTCCCACTCTCTCTCTGCCTGCCTCTCTGCCTACTTGTGATTTCTGTCTGTCAAATAAATAAATAAAAATCTTAAAAAAAAAAAAAAAGAATTAATAGACTGTAAAAGTGAAGTGTTTAGCCCAGGGCTTAGCCCAGAGTAAGTATTCCATTATTACTTGTCATTCTTAAGACATGTTAAGACACAATGTGATTTTGTTATTAAATGTTGGTGAAAGAGACAGATTTACTAAACATTAAGAATGCCACTTGCTCATTAAAGAGGATTTTCACAGAAAAAAAAGTTATTCTCAATAACTAGATTCAATGAATATCAAAGATCAATAATACAGGGATCCTGTTTCTCAGTGCCATGTTGGTGTATCTTTTCAATCTTTAAAGGAAGATCTAACCCTGTCCGTAATGCATTGATTTATTCATTTTAAAATATCTATTGAGTACTTGCAATGTTTTTATAGACATGAAGTAAATAACTGATATATTCCTAGTCTAAATGACACATTCTTGTAAGAGAAGACAATAAACAAGTTAACAAATGGACAAACAAGACCACGCAGAGAGTGGTAAGTGCAGAGATGGGAACAAATTAGGTTAATGCAATAGAAAGTGGCTATTGGCCATAAAGATGGTGGGCTGGATAAAACATGGATGACTCTAGATCTGAATGACGAGAAGGTGCCAGCATGGGATAGAATAGGTCATACAGCATTACAGGTGAAAGAGAGAGCTAATGTAAAGCTCTAAGATAGGAGTGAGTGATCGGCATGCGGGTGTGACAGGGTGGGACAAGTTCAGTATTGCTGGGGCACTGGGAGGGAGTGTGTGAGTTGTAAAAGTGAAGAGGAAAATTATCCAGAGCAAGCCCAAGCCAGGAGGCCCCATAAGATGGAAAGTTACTAACAATGGGCTAGAGATAACCAGAAGCCCTACTGGGGGCAAGAGATAACCAGCCGCTTCTGCTTCTGTAAACAGGCTTTCTGCCACAGGCTCCGTGCACTACTTACTGTTCCCACCTAAAGCAGCCCCCACTCCCCCAGTTTAAACCCACCTATACAGCAGTCAACATGGCCCTTGGAACCTGACTGCCTGCAGTCCCCTATAAAAGCCCTATAACCCCGTTGCCAGGGGCCCAGAACTTCGAGCACAAGCTCATCTGGATCTGCCGTCCTAAAATGAACCGAGTTCTCCTACTTCTCCAAGCTCCCTTGATCTCTCGCAGATATGATTATTTTCTGCAATAAGAGGAGCAGGCAACCGTTGGATTATACAGAGATACGTAGATCTTGTTCTGGAGTTTAGACTTTAAGGGCGGTGATAATTTTTTTGGAAGACTTTAAGAAAGTAACATGACTGGTATATTTTAAACTCTCACAGTGTTTAACATATGGATCATGGGTTGTAGGGGGACAAAAAGAAAAGGAGAGGTTTTTGAAGTCATCCCTGAGACAGATAATGGTGGAGTGGACAGCAATTGTAGCAGGAAAGCTGGAAATAAATGGTAACTTGGCAATGTATTTTGGAGTTGGAGTCAAAGCATTTCTGATGGATTGAATGTAGAATGGGAGGAAGAGAGAAATAAATGATGGCTCCTAGATGTTTGGATTAAACAGTGAAGAGAATGTTGCTTTCATTTTCTGAAATGGTTAAAGTTTGGTAAATATCAGGTTTGAGGGAGAGAGACTTGAGTTCTTTGTTTAAATGTGAGGTACTTATTAGACATCCAAATGGAAATATTAAGCTGGTCATTGTATTTATGATCCTGGAGTTCAAAGAATTAAGAGCTATAATCTGTAAATAATGAAAATTTACACTTATGACAATTTTTTTTCATTGGGAAAGCAAGTTAAATGAATTCTTACAATCATTGGATATTTTGGTGAGGTAACAATATGCTGACTCTATTGAGTTTGAACTTACTGTCGTTGTTTTAATTATTTTGAGCTTTAAACATCTTTTTAAAATCGTCTTTGTGGCAACAGTAGTGGTCGTATTCTCCAAAATGATTCCTACTCTTGCAAAAGAATTTGAAAACCTGAAAAATGAAGGCAGAGAGATATTATTTAATTCCTGCTGCCACCTAGTGGGACTTTTTGAAATTAAAAAGAGGAGTTGAACAGACTTGAGACAGCTTAAGTAGGAAGAATTGTAGGTGGAGAGCAGTTACTTAATGGATTCCATCTCATTTTACAAATGAGAAGAGACTCTGAGAAGGGACATGACATGTCCTAGGTCTCATAGATACAAGTCTGACTGTCAATGGAATCTCAGCTCAAATTGTGCTCAGGACATAGATGTTTTCTTAACCATGTTGTTCATGAATCATTTTTCCAAATATCTTTGAGATCTTTTTTCTCCTCTCTTGCTCTGAAGAGGGTCTTATTTCTAATTTCTTTGATTCCATGTTAGTAGTCTTAGCTGCTGGGAGTTAGAGATTCCTAGAGCTTAGCACCAAGTCCATGTTGGATTCTTATCACTTACAGAACTAGTTTCCTATTAATAGCTAATGAACCAAATTGCCTTTTCATTTTTACTTTAATGATTTTTACACTGATCTCAAACTATCTTATCCAAATAAATTAGCATTCTTTTCAAAGTTCATTTCAAAATTAACTCATTTGCTATAGTCATTTAGAAATATGACATAAGCCACTTTGCAAGGAACCATTTAAGAATCCCTGTAAGTTTCCTCAACTCTCAAAGCTCAAAAGAAAGCAGATTTTGTGACATCATGAGGGAACAGATTGAACAATAGATGAAACTAGCATAGGTACTTTAATCAATATGCTAGCACTTAAGCAACATATATTAGTAAAACGTGTCCAAATTAATCCTGGAGAGAGGGCAGGTGTGATAGAGGAGGGTTAGAGGCTATATGGAATAGGGAACTCAGGATCTGGAGACAACAGATCTGGATATAAGTTATGGCTGCTGCTTAATAGTCATGTGACCTTGAGCAAGTTACTTTACCTGCCTGTGTAGTTGTCTTATCTTGGTAAGAAACCAACTGCACATGACTACAGTAAGAATTTTTTTTTTTTTTTTTAAGAGCGTGTGTGTGCCTGGACCTAGTGGGGGGAGGGGCAGAGGGAGAAGTAAAGTCTTAAGTAGGCTCCACATGTAGAGTGGAGCTCGATTTCACGACCCTGAGAGCATGATCTAAGCTGAAATCGAGAGTTGGATGCTTAACCGACTGAGCCACCCAGGCACCCCTACGATAGGAATTTTTAAGTGATTTTTAAAATGACTGTTCATAATATTGATTTTATTTTTATTTAGATATGTTACAGCAGACAAGTACTATTGAAAAAACAGCTTGTTATATGCAGATCTCAAAGGAAGGGGTACTTCCTTCCATGGGGGAAGCCACACACAGAAGCACCAGGGAGTTGTCAGGCAGCATGAGTAAGAGGAAAATGCAGATAAGAGGCTTCATGTGGTTTTGTTGGGAAGGAATGGGTCAAGCAGGGTAGGCAGGTTTAGGATTGGCCAGTTTGAATAATTTCAGGGGTCTCCACGGCACAGGGGCTGCCTCTAGTAGTCTGGTACCTGGTCCTAGGGTGATTAGAACAGAATAGTAGCCCTGAGTAAAATAGATTGATAAAGGAGGTGGTTGGTGGTTTGAACTTGGGATTGGTGGGTTTGCATATAAAAGTGTGCTTACAGGTAATTCATTTCCTATCTCTAGGAAATAACTAGCCCTGGGAAGGGCAGTCCCTCCAGAGTCACCAAGTCCCAAGATATCAAAGCATCAGAAACACACAATTAATATGAGATTTATCTCTTGGGGATCCAGAAAAAATGGTGGCCATGATGATGACAATGATGATAATGCAAAGATAGATTTGGCATGATACCACTCTTAAAGATATCAGTCTCTTCTGGGCTCATAAAAACATGTGGAAATTTAATATAATGGAACAAGTACTGGGGCTGTGGTATATACAAAATATTATGGGGGTATGGAAGAGAGAGAAAGAGAACTGGATTTAGCTTTGGTGAGGGAAGTTAAGGGAAGGATGTATGAAGATGACATATGAATTGGTAGCTAGAGGATGTAGAAGTTAACTCAGTAAACAAACCTGGGCCTAGGGTGAAGAAGGATATTATAGAAAGAGACACTAATGTGTAATGGCAAAGGAATGTGACTTGCAGACACTTATGTGATCTAGAGAATGGCCTAAAATTCATTATGGCTCAAAGAGAGTTCTATAATTAAAATATGATATTGTTGACAATAACAAGGAAGCAATAAGAAAATTAAAAAAAAACATTTACCAAATATTTATTCTGAGTCAGTCACTGTGTTAATACTTGAACCTGTACCATCTCATTTAATCCTTACAGAAAAATTTAATGAGGCAAAAACATTTAGTGTATCATTTCACAGACAAGAAAACTGAGCTTTACTGGGTATATGTTATTTTCCCAAAGTCAGATAACTAGCAAGTATTGGAGTCAGGATTTTAAGCTAGGCAAGTGATTTCACAATGTAAAAATACTGAAATGTGACCCATGAACTACCAGCATGGGTACTTATTAAAAATGTAAATTCTTAGTCTCACCCTAAATATACTAAATAAGGGAACTTAAGAACCTGAATTTTTGGAATTCTTAAGCACATTAAAGTTTGAGATCTACCAAGCTAGAGTCTGTGAGGGGGAGTGGGAGGAAAGTGAGCATAGGCAGCTGGAAAGAGAAGATTGGGGATTTTATAAAAGCCTTCTGTATTTTACAAAGGATTGAGATTTTTTATTTTCTTTTTTTTTTTTTAAGATTTTATTTATTTATTTGACACAGAGAGATCACAAGCAGGCAGAGAGGCAGGCAGAGAGACAGGAGGAAGCAGGCTCCCTGCTGAGCAGAGAGCCTGATGCGGGACTCGATCCCGGAACTCCGAGATCATGACCTGAGCCGAAGGCAGCGGCTTAACCCACTGAGCCACCCAGGCGCCCCGAGATTTTTTATTTTCAAAAGCAAGAATTATCATTGGAAGTCTTAAAGAAGTGAGTTTACATTCTTTTCAAATCATTTCTTTTTGTTATTATAAAATATGGCATCCATGCTGTTGTATAAAGTAGTATTTCATGGTGTTATACAAAATACGAAATTATGGAAATGTATTAATAGAATTCCACCATCCATATATAAGTCCTGTTAACAAATCAATGAATATTCCTCCAGTTTTAAAAATGTATATAGTAAATGATTTTAATTTTAAAATAATAATAATAAAAAACATGCAAAATGTTTTGTGCCCTAGAAAGATTATTATGGCAGACTGTAGAACAGGGGCTGCTGAAAACTTTTTCTGAAAGTCAGGTAGTAATACTTGAGGCTTTGTGGGTCATATGATCTTTGTCATAATAATTCCATTTTGATGATAAAATTCAAAAGTAGCCTTAGACAATACATAATTGCATGGGCATGGCTGTGTTCCAATAAGTCTTTATTTACAAAAATAGATGTTGAGTCAAATTTGGTCTGTGTGAAATTATTTAACAACTCCTGCCCTGGAGCACTGTTTTGAAAAGATATGAATTAAAGGTAGAAAAGAAGTTAGGGTTGGGTTATGGACATTGGGGAAGGTACGTGCTATGATGAATCCTGTGAAGTGTGTAAACCTGGCGATTCACAGACCTGTACCCCTGGGGCTAATAATACATTATATGTTAACAAAAAAAAAAAAAAATAAAAAAGGGTTAAAAAAAGAAAGTTAAGGTAAAATTATGCTGAAGTTGGTGACATATGAATAGGGTTTGTCCTAGAATTCTGGTGCTGAAATGTGAGTATGGGAATACATGTTTGAGGTATTTCTGAGAAGGAAAACATAACATGAGAGATTAGAATGATTATGACAAATGTAGAAAAGGGCCAACATGATTCTAAATCTTCTAACCTGAGCTCCTGGATAGATCAACATATTGTCAAACAAACTGTGGAATGCATGAAGAAGTTTACATTTTATTAGAATTTATTATGTGTCAGTCACTGTACAAGATGATGTATATATACAGTGGTAAGATAATGAATAATCTTAGCAGCTAGCTCTGGGATGCTTTTGTAGGAAGGAGTTGCTTGTGGTTAGGAAAATATTTTGACAGATCCTTGGGAATAAAACTAAGACCTCAGATGATGAAACATAAGGAAACCGAAAAGTAAACCATTCCATGTAAGTGTGGGTGTCTCATACAGATATCTGGAAGCCGGGAGAAGAAAAGAACGAAAGGGAGAGGGGTGGAAGGAAGAGAGAAAGAGTGATAAAGTGAAAGAATTTTAAGAAAAAGTTACCTAATATCCTTTTGTAAGTCCTTTCTCCAGTTCTTCAGTGAAATCTGTCATAAACATGCAGGTACTTTGTTTCAATGTTTGTAGATGTGTGTACATGTGTATGGAGTTACAAATTCAAGGAAATACCCTAAGTTCTAGATACAGGTTAAAAATTAAAGATAATCCATACAGATGGGTTGTACCAATGATTTATCGATGCTTATAATAACTCTTGAGGTTTTTTGTTGTTGTTGTTGTTGTTGTTGTTTTTCCCCCTCAAAGGTTTCTCAGAATTCTTGGTTTGTTGGGTCTTGCTTTGACATGCTTTGACTGTATTGAACAAGGAGTTCCTAGTGGACTGGGTTTAGCTGGGATATCTGGGAGGCATGTACCTTTCTCTCTATGTGATCTTCATTCAGGGCCTCTTTTCGATTGTTTTTCAGCAGTTTTATTGAGGTATATATTTATATATATATATATATTTTTTTTAAAGATTGGATGTATGTAGGTATATATGTATTTGAGAAAGTGTGTGAGTGGAAGGAGAGGTAGAAGGAGAGAGAGAATCTCAAGCAGACTCCAAGCTGAGCACAGAGCCTGATTCAGGCCTCAATCTCAGGACCCTGGAATCATGACCTGAGCCAAAGTCAAGAGCTGGATGCTCAACTGACTGAGCCACCCAAGTACCACAAGATATATTTTAAACATCATAAAGACTTACCTACTTCAAGTGTAAAACTCAATGATTTTTGGTAACTTTATTGTGTATGGCAACCATCACCATAAATCAGGTTTAAAACAATTCCATCTACTTCTAGGGCATTTTTTTTTTAAAGATTGTATTTGTTTATTTGACACAGAGAGAGAGAGAGAGAGAGACAATTTAAGCAGGAGGAGCAGCAGGCTGGGGGAGAGGGAGAAGCAGGCTCCCTGCTCAGCTGGGAGCCCAATGTGGAGCTTGATCCCAGGACCCTGGGATCATGACTTGAGCCAAAGGCAGAGGCTTTAACCCACTGAGCCACCCAGACATCCCTACTTCTAGGGCTTCTTGATGTCATGGTAGTCTTAGTGCAGCATTCTGGGAGAACAATGGTGGAAGCTACAAAACTTCTTGAGGCTTAAGCTCAAAAATGACACAGTGACACTTCCATCACCCCCTCCCCCTTTTTAAAAGACTTTATTTGAATTCAAGTTAGTTAACATAGAGTATATTATTAGTTTCAGGGGTAGAATTTAGTGATTCCTCAGTTGCATATAACACAGAGTGATCATCATATCGGGTGTTCTCCTGATGCCCATCACCCAAATACCCCATCCTCCACCCACCTCCCCTCCAGCAATCCTCAATTTGTTCCCTATAGTTAATAGTCCCTTATGGTTTGGCTCCCTCTCTGTTTTTATATTATTTTATTTTTCCTTCCCTTCCCCTATGTTCATTTGTTTTGTCTCTTAAATTCGACATATGAGAGAAATCTTACGGTATTTGTTTTTCTCTGACCGACTTTGCTTAGCATAATACATTCTAGTTCCAGTCACATCATTGCAAATGGCAACATTTCATTCTTTTTGATGGGGGAGTAACATTCTGTTTCTCTCTTTCTCTCTCTTTATACACACACACACACACACACACACACACACACACACACACACACACACTCTCCATATCTTCTTTATCCACTCATCACTCAATGGACATCTGGGCTTTCCATATTTTGGCCATTGTGGACATTGCTGCTAACATTGGGGGACATGAGTCCCTTTGAATCAGTATTTTTGTATCCTTTGGATAAATAGCTCATAGTGAATGCTGGGTTATTGAGTAGTTGTATTTTTAACTTTTTGAGGAAACTTCATACTATTTTCCAAAGTGGCTGCACTAGTTTGCATTTTTTCATGTGTCTCTTAGTCATTTGTAAGTCTTTTGGGGACCTACTGCCCATTTCTTGACTGGATTTTTTTTTTGTTGTTGTTTTGTTTTGTTTTTTTGGGTGTTGGGTTTGATAAATTCTTTATAGATTTTGGATACTAGCCCTTTATCTGATATGCCATTTATGACTATTTTCCCCTATTCTGTAAGTTTCCTTTAGTTTTTTCGATTATTTCCTTTGCTGTGCAGAAACATTTTATCTTGATGAAGTCCCAATAGTTCATTATTGCTTTTGCTTCCCTTGCCTCCAGAGACATGTCTACTAAGGAGTTGCTGTGGCTGAGGTCCAAGAGATTGCTGCCTAAGTTCTTCTCAAGGATTTCAATGGATTCCTGTCTCACATTTAGATCTTTTATACATTTTGAATTTATTTTTGTGTGTGGTGTAGGAAAGTGGTCCAGTTTCATTTTTTTGCAGGTTCCTATCCAATATTCGCCAACACCACTTGTTGAATTTCCATTGGATATTCCTTCCTGCTTTGTCAAAGATCAGCTGACCAAAGAATTGAGGGCCCATTTCTGGGTTATGCTGGTGTTATTTTGATAGGGATTGAATTGAATGTGTAGATTGCTTTGGATAGTAAAAATGAGTAAAAAATATTTTAACAATTTTCTTTTCCATGAGCCTGGAATATTTTTCCATTTCTTTGTGTCTTCCTCAATTTCTTTCATAAGCATTCTACAGTCTTCAGAGTACAGATCTTTTACCTCTTTAGTTATGTTTATTCCTAGGTATCTTATGGTTTTTGGTGTAATTGTAAATGGGATCAATTACTTGACTTTGCCTTCTGCTGCTTCAGTATTGGTGTATAGAAATGCAACAACCTTCTCTGCATTGACTTTATGTCCTACAACTTTGCTGAATTCCTCCATTGGTTCTAGCAATTTTTTGGTGGAGTCTTTTGGGTTTTTTAAATAGAGTATCATGTTGTCTATAAGAGTGAAAGTTTGGGGGCACCTGAGTGGCTCCGTGGGTTAAAGACTCTGCCTTCAGCTCAGGTCGTGTTCCCAGGGTCCTGGGATCGAGCCCCGCATTGGGCTCTCTGCTCAGCGGAGAGCCTGCTTGCTCCTCTCTCTCTGCCTGCCTCTCTGCCTACTGTGATCTCTATCTGTCAAATAAATAAATAAAATATTAAAAAAAAAAAGAGTGAAAGTTTGACTTCTACCTTGCTGATTCAGATGCCTTTTATTTCTTCTGGTTGTTTGATTGCTGAGGCTAGGACTTCAGTACTGTGTTGAACAGCAGTGGTGAGAGTGGACATCCCTGCCATGTCCTTGGCTAGGGGAAAAGACCTTATTTTTTTCCCATTGAAGATGATATTAACTCTGGGTCTTCTGTATATGACCTTAATGATGTTGAGGTATGTTCCTTCTATCCCTACTTTTTTGAGGGGTTTTTAATCATGAAAGGATGCTATATTTTATCAAATGCTTTTTCTCCATCTATTGAGAGGATAATATGGTTCTTATCCTTTCTTTTATTAATGTGGCATATCACATTGATTGATTTTCAGTTGTTGAACCACTCCTGCAGCCCAGGAATAAATCCCACTTGGTCGTGATGAATAATCCTTTTTATGTAATGATGAGCTAGTGTCTTGTTGAGAATTTTTGTATCCATATTCATCAGGGATATGGGTCTGTAACTCTCCTTTTCAGTGAGGTCTTTATCTGATTTGGGGTTCAATGTAATGGCCTCATAGAATGAGTTTGGAAGTTTTCCTTCCATTACTATTTTTTGGAACAGTTGCAGAAGAATAGGTATTAATTCTTCTTTAAATGTTTGATAGAATTCCTCTGGGAAGCCATCTGGCCCTAAACTCTTGTTTTCTAGGGAATTTTTGATTACTGATTCAATTTCTTCATGGGTTCTGGGTCTGTTCAGATTGCCTATTTCTTCCTGTTTCCATTTTTGTAGTTTATGTTTCTGGGAACTTATCCATTCCTTCCAGATGCCTAATATGTTGGCATATGATTGCTCATAATATACTCTTACAGTTGTATTTCTGCGGTGTTGGTTGTGATCTCTCTTTCATTCATGATTTTATTCATTTGTGTCCTTTCTCTTTTCTTTTTGCTAAATCTGGCTATGAGTTTTTTGGTCCTGTTAATTTCCTCAAAGAATCAGCTCCTAGTTTTGTTGATTTGTTATACTATTTATTTCCGTGTCATTGTCATTTATTATTTTCCTTTTCCTGCTGGATCTGGGCTTTATTTCCTGTTCTTTTTCCAGCTCCTTTAGGTGTAAGGTTGGGTTGTGTATTTGAGACTTTGTTTGCTTCTTAAGGAAGGCTTATATTGCTATATACTTCCCTTTAGGAGACTGCCTTTGCTGAATCCCAAGTTTTGTGCTATCATGTTTTCATTTTCATTGGCTTCCATGTATTTTTTAAATTCTTCTTTAATTTCTTGATTGCCCCATTCATTCTTTAGTAGGATGATCTTTAACTTCCATATATTTGTAGTCCTTCCCAATTTTTTCTTGAGGGTGACTTTAAGTTTAATATCACTGTGGTTTAAAAATGTGCATGCTGTGATCTCAATCTTTTTGTACTGGGTAAGGCCTGATTTGTGATCCAGTATGTGATCTGCTCTGGAGAATATTCCATGTGCACTAGACAAGAATGTGTATTCTGCTCCTTGGGGATGAAATTCTCTATATACATCTGTTAAGTCCATCTTGTCCCGTGAGTCATTTAAGGCCCTTGTTTCCCTTTTGATCTGTTTAGATTATCTATCCATTTTTGTGGCTGGACTGTTAAATTCCCTTACTATTATTGCATTATTATCAATGAGTATCTTTAAGTTTGTTAGTAATTGATTTATATATTTGGCTGCTCCCAAGTTAAGGGGCATAAGTACTTACAATTGTTAGATCTTCTTGTTGGATAGGCTCCTTTCTTATGATAGAAGGTCCTTCTTCATCTCTTGCTACAGTCTTTGGTTTAAAATCTAGTTTGTCTGGTATAAGTATGGCTTCTTCCACTTTCTTTTGATGTCCATTAACATGATAAATGGTTCTTCAACCCCTCATTTTCAATCTGGAGATGTCTTGGTTCTAAAATGAGTCTCTTGTGAGAAGTATCAATGGGTCTTGGGTTTTTTTGTGTTTGTTTGTTTGTTTGTTTTGTTTTTTTAAATCTACTCTCATGCCTTATGTCTTTTCTTTGGAACATTGATTCCATTTACATTCAGGGTAATAATTGAAAGATATGAATTTAGTGCCATTGTATTACCTGTAATGTCACTATTCCTTTAGATTATCTTTGTTTCTTTCTAGTTTTTGTTGCTTTTGTCTCTGTTTCTTGCTCAGAGGGTTCCCTTTAATATTTCTTGCAGAGATGGTTTAGTGTTTACAAATTCCTTTAGTTTTTGTTTGTCTTAGAAACTCTATCTCTCCTTCTATTCTGAATTACAGCCTTGCTGGATAAAGTATTCTTGGCTGCACATGTTCCCCATTTAGCACATTGAGTATATCATGCCACTCCTTTCTGGCCTTCCAGGTCTCTGTGGACAGCTCTGCTGCTAACCTTATGTGTCTATCCTTATAAGTTACAGCCCTGTTTTCCCTAGTGCTTTCAGAATTCTCTCTCTCTCTTTTTTTTTTTTTTTTTTGCAAGATTCAATATGATATGTCAGGTGTTCCCCTGTTTTTATTGATTTTGAATGGGAATTCTCTGTGCCTCTTGGACTTGAATGCTGGTTTCCATCCCCAGATTAGGGAAGTTCTCAGCTATAATTTGTTTAAATAGACCTGCCCCCTTTTCCCACTCTTCTTTGGGACTCCTATGATATGGATCTTATTGTACTTTGTGGAATTGCTGAGTTTCTATATTCATGATCTAATAGTTTTCTTTCCCTCTTCTTTTCAGTTTATTTTCTATAATTTTGTCTTCTATATCACCTGTTCTCTCCCTTGCTTCTTCAATCCTTGTGATTATGTCTGGTCAGTTTTGCATTTCAGTTAGAACATTTTTTTTTTTTTTTTTTTTTAGTTTTAGTGTGTCTAGTTTTTAGGTCTTTTATCTCTGCAGCAGGGGTTTCCCTGGAGTCTTTTATTCTTTTTTCAAGCCCAGCTAACAGTCTTATGGCTGTTGATCTAAATTCTTGTTCAAATATGTTACTTGTATCTTTTTTGAGTAGTCCCTGACTGTTGTATCTTCCTGATCTTTCTTTTGGGGATAATTCTTCCATCTTGTGTTTTTGGCTAAGTTTCTATGTTTTATGTATCATGAAAGCTTGGTATGTTTCCTGTACCTCAGAGTAATTTTTATATTAAAAAGAGGTCATACACCGTCCAGGTCCTGGCACTTCAGGAAGTGTTTCTGGTATATGCTGTTGTGTTTTGGCTGCTCTTTTCCACTGACCAGTCCTCTGTAGAATTCCTTCTTGCTTGCAGTGGTGGGTATTTGGGCCTTTATCTAGGTGTGCTTGATTTGTTTGTTGGGGGAAAAAAAAAACCTGGGAAAAAAAAGAAAAAAAGGTAAAATAAACAAACAAAAAATCTGTTCAAAAACAAAACAAAAGAGAGGGAGAGAGAAGCAAAAGGAACAACAACAATAACACTAACAAAAACCAAACAGACAATCCAAGAAAACTAGAAGCCTAATTCCAAAGAAAAAAGAAGGGGTGGGGGAAGGAAGCATCAGCAGCCTGATCCCCCTCCCACCCACTGCCAAAAAAAAAAAAAAAAAAAAGAGAGAGAGAGAGAGAGAGACAAGAAAATGAAGAACAAAAAACAGAAAACTATAAGCCTGATTCCAAAGAAAGAAGAAGAAGAAAAAAAGTACAAGGGAAAAATATACAGCCTGGTCCTATTTCCACCCAAACTGAAGGGTATGGCTTGAAGCATTGTATCGTCAGTAGACTTGGTGCGTGCTATGTGCTGCCTGTGCTGCTCTTTGGGGGTATAGTCCTGTGGCACTGGCAATGAATTAATCCTGCCTCAGTAAAAAAGCACTTTCCAAGCATGGAGGGGTGGGGTTTGGCATAAGCGGCTCCGACCTCCAATGAGGGCAGCTATATTGCTCTCTGAAGTCCCACCGTGTTGGTAGTGAGGGTAAAATGGCACCACCATTTAGTCCCTGGACAGGGGATCTCATACCCACTGTTGTTCAGGAAGCCCTCACAGAAAAGCAAGGGCCATCAGTGAACCAGTGCCACTGCTTTCCTACATTTTATCTTTGGCATGGCTGGGATTCAAAACTCCAAATCTTAAAGGAGCTGGCACTACTCAGATCCACTCCCTCCTCTGGGTTAGAGCCTTGATGCACTCTGACTAGTGTCCTTTGTCCCAGAAAAATAGTCTTATTTATGCCTATGTGGTGCCATGGAATCTATGGTGTGACACCACAAAAAGCAGCAAGCATGTGCCTTTGTCCCCTGATGGAAGGCCATTTGCTGGCACCTGCAGGGTCTTTGATCCTTGGGAGAGGCAATATACCCTCTTCCAAATGTACTCCAGGAAGGGGAATGATCTCTCCCAGTGTGACCCAGGAATTCCCTGTGCCACTTTGTGCATGTTCCTGGGCCAGAACCCTCCTTCTCCCCAGGAGTACATGATACAGCTCTGTTCCAGTGAAAAGTCAGGCACTTCCAGAGTTTGATCTCTGCTTACTCTTGTGAAAGACCTGCAAGACCCAGTTCCTTGGTCTCCCCAATCTGTGGTCTGAGAGGTTTTTCTTCTTGTGTGAATCCAATGCTGCATTCTCTCAACCCCTCTCTCTTTCTGTCCCTTTTCAGTCCCTAAAAGAGGGTTCCCTCCCTTCTGCAACATGGAAGATTCTCTCTCCCCCAATTCACTTCCCTGTACCTTGCACATGCCACATACATCCTTCTCCCAATCTTTAGGTCAATGTCCTGGGTATTCCAAATCATCTGACCTCAATACAGCTGTGTTCAAGGGATGAGGAAAATCCAGAGTTCCCTTACATCTCTGACATCTTAACTCCTTCCCCTCACTTCCGTCACATTCTATTGGTCAAAGTAGAGTCATAAGGTCAGCCCAGATTCCAAGCATATTAAAGTTTATCTCTTCATGGGACTTGTTATTTAAAATTAAAGCTCCCCCCCTTTTAAACTTACTACAAAGATGTATATATCATCTGCACTCATTCAGTGGAAGCAGAATCTCAAAACCAAATATAACAGCAAAATCAGGCAAACAACTTTTCTAGAAGATAGGAAGAAGCATCTGGAGTTATCTACTGCATATAGAATTACATTTGATCCATTTTAATGGACTCCTGATGGACAGTTTGTCACAAGGTTATAATCATATTTAATCCTCATGACAAAAGTATGAGGTAGTATTATTAGTTGCATGTTATATAAGAAGAAACAGATTCAGGTTTGGCATTTTTCATAAAGTCATTCAGCAATCAAGTGGTTGAACCAAGATTAAAAGTTTAATTTATATGAATCCATTGTCCCTATTTTTACCACAGCCTCACACTACAGAATGATGAAATCAAAAGTGAGGTCATAGGAAAGGTATTTGAGAACGTGTATAGCAGCCTGGAGAAGAGTAGAGCTGTTCTTTGGCAGTAGAAAACATGTGTCTGGAAACCATGAGAGAGTTGTGTGTGAGATATGTCCATTTTGACATTCTCATCATAGCAGCAGTATTTAAATTTCAGGAGTGTATAGGATTTCCCAGAGGGAGTAGAAGGAAGGATGGGGAAAAGAGAAGATAAGAATATTAAAAGATTGGAGAAGGAGATTAAAGAATAAAAGATAGAGAAAGAGAGCAGAAGAAATGAGGAAATAGAAGAGAAGGAAGAGGATGGACAGAGGCAGAATTCTGGGATGTGGTAAAGGGGATATTGGGAAGGACACATTTCAAGGACAAGCAGGAGGAGGGTCCTCAATTTGGCAGCTCTCAGAAAAGAAAGGAAAAACTCCAATAAAATATTGCTATAGAAGACAATATCTGAGTGAGGGAGAAAATGCTCTCACCAATTACTCCAGGGAGGCAGAGCAGATAAAGAATGAGATGAAGCTCTTCTATTTTAGAAGTTTCTCAGAAGAGTCTTTATAGGTTTCTTTAATGCATGTAAATTCTGTGTCTCAGGATTTTAGTAAATACCATGGAATTTATTACTATATTCTCATGTTTATAAAGGTAAAACTCAAGGATGTACATTAAACCTTTCAGGACCTTAGTTGAGTAATCAAAGAGGAAAACAAAAAAGTCTGCTATTTGGTGTAAAAAAGAGTTTTAAAAGCTGCTTATCCACCAGAGCCAAGAAGGTAACATCTACCCTTTCTCTTTAAAGAGCACTTTCTACATGTTTTTATTTATATGAACAATTAGTAATTAGGTAATAATTCTGCCCTAGCTGAGGGTCACTACTAGAAATTACCAGATGAGGAAGGAATACTAACAACTTAATAGATTTTATGGTGCTTTCTAATATTAAACTTTCTATTTTTTTTCTGGCCCCATAAATCCTTATTAGTATTCCTCTTAAGAACAAGAATTTGTCATTGTTGTAGCTCCAGCATTTGTAAAGCCTGAGGCAGACCTTTAGTACATCTATGCTGAATGAATGAATCAGAACAAGGAAGATTCATATGAATATTTTGCATTGGTTAATATGTGGTATGCCTAGCAATATCTAGTTTCCTAAAGTAAGTAGTGGTGGCTTGTGAGGAAGCCTGACACATATCTTGTGAGGAAGACTGACACAAATTTATGTAAGGTATAACTGGTATTAATCCAGGGACCACTAAATCCTTGTGGGTAATTCCTAGTGAATAGAAATGTTCACTTTAGGTAGATAAGTCTACCTCATAAAAGTAATTAACCAGTTTTATAGTAGAATTAAAAAGCCACGTATTTTGCTATATTCAGTCAATCCAACAAATATGTTTGGCCTTTACTACGTGCCTGGTATATTTCTAAATTCTAGGGATATTCCAGTGAATAAAATGGAAGGAATCCATGCCCTTGTGGATCTGTGATTGTGTGGTGATAATAAACCAATTGTGTTATGTCGTACACTTAGAAGACTGTAAGTGCAAATCAACTGCGTACTTATTCTTTGCCCATATCAGTTCTACTATGCTTTATGAGGAACTACATTTCTTAAATTATCTGTTCCTCTGACTTTTGTGTTAATTTGCCCAATGTGAAACATTAAGGTTGGAAGGTAGAAGAGGGATAGAAGTTTAGGTGTTTCTCCTGTATCTCTCTCCTTTTCGGGGCATCTAGCCAATAGCCCCTTCTTCTATGGTCCCAGCTATCCCTGAGAAGCCTCCATCATGATTTTAGCTCACACAGGAAAGTCCCACATTCTGAGGTCTGGTAACCTTTTGTTAGACTTTCTAGTTCTATGAGATTCTAGTCCTATGGGATGGCTAATGTCTGGGTTGCCTCACCATCTTCTTTTTTGGCTTCTCAACTTTTCCATCAACTTTGTCACCAGTTCCTTATATTAAATGTCCTATTCTAAAGATCAAGGATGATTCCTTTTTCCTATTTAAGTTACCTAAAGACTTTAAGTTTATGTGTGCTAAATATTTATGTGTGCAGTTTTTAACAGGGATGGTTAGGGTGAAATATCAGGAAATTACCATTATAGCATTTTTGGAAAAGGCAAGGTAATGAAACATGTGGACATCTGGGGAAAGAATTATAGGCAGAGAAGTCTGTACAAAGTTCTTAATCAATCATATGTTTGGCATATACCTGTAAAGTAAGGAGGTCAGATTGTCTGTATGGAGTAAGAAGAGACTAGTAGAAGATGAATTCATAGAGCTAATTGGAAGTTAGGTCATATAGGGTTTCACAGCTACTGTAAGCCTTTTATTTTAAGTGTTATAGAGAAGACCACAATGTTCTGAGCAGAGGAGAGGCATGACCCAGTTACATTTTAATATAATCATCCTGGTCATTATGCTGAAATAGACTGTAGAGGCGCCAAAGGGAAAGTAGGTATATCAGTTGGAAATTGATTTCAGTAGTCCATGAAAGAGATGATAGTGGTTTAGATTGGAGAAGTATGAAATGATGTGATTTGGGATATAAAATTTAAGTGGAGTACTTTCTATTGGCCTGAATGTGGTGTGTCAGAGAAAATAAGAGAATGATTTCTGGTTTGAGTAAATGCGAGAATAGAGTTTTATGCCATTAAATGACACAAGGAAAGTGAGTGGATTAAGTTTAGGAATGGGGTAGAAGGTTATGAGTTCTGTTTTGGACACAGTGATTGTGGAAAGTTCACCAGACATCCAAGTGGAGATTGTCAGGTAGGAAATTGGACAAAAGAGTCTAGATTTTGGTGGCAACATACTGACTTGATTTATGAGGGATTCCAGAGGAGACAACCTGGCTGGGAGTCATTAGCATATATATAGTACTTAAAGCCATGGCACTAGAGATGATTTCATTTTGGTAGTAAATAAGGATAGAGAGGAAGAAGGTCTAAGCATTGCGAGGTAACTGAGAAAGAAGGGGAACACGCAAAACAGATTGATAGCAGATGGGAAGAAAGGGAGAAAACCATAAGCATATGGGACTCTAGAACTAAATAGACTTTACAAGAGAAAGGAGTGATAAGCTGTGTAAAACTCTGATGATAGGTCAAATAAAAATAAGGAGTCAGGATATATTATTGGACTTACCATGTGGAGATTACTCATATATTTTAGTAACAGTAGTTTCAGTGGGGTAGTGGGAAGAGTTGAAAGGGGTAGATTTGAAAGAATGGGAGGAAGGAGCCTGATAGGCAAAGGTTTTTTTTTTTTTTTTTTTTTTTTTATGTTTTGGTATGCAGGGTAATAAAGAAACAGGATGGTAATTGAAGAAGAAGTGAGATCAAGAGACTTTATTTTTAAGATAGAAGAAATAACAGAATGTTTGATGGTATAGTAACGATGGCATAGAAAATAGAGGGGAACATTTTTGAGTGACATACTTGAATGGGTGAAAGGGTGATACATATTTTGGATATGGGGGATGAAGCATGAATAATCCTTATGTAGTGATAAAAAACAAAGTAAGTGTATGGACATAAAGGCTAGCATGTGCGTCGCTATGGCAGGGAAATTTGATTGCTTCAAGTTTTCCAGTGAAATAGAAAGCAGGGTAAGAATTGTGTGTGAAGAGAGAGAGGAATGTACGGAATAACACTCTAAGCAAGTAATAAAATGAATGGACTAAGGAAATGTAGTTTGATTGCTGAGCAGTAAAAGGTGGACTTGACATTTGTGATCATATTTTAATTTAAAATATATTTAAAAGGTTAAAATATTTTACTCCAGCTACATTTAGCTATACTGATACAACTCTGAGTAGGTGAGGAGTTGCATTTAAGCAAGCCTAATTTCAACACAAGGGTAGAGTAACACTAGAGAGAGGGACAAAGAAGTTTGAAATACATCCATAGCAGTAGTCCTATTAACCGACCATGGAATTTAATTTGGTGTAAAGAAAGAATATAGATACAATGATAGTGAGAAGAAGTGGTGGTAAAAGTGGATCTTACAAATGAGACTCTGTATTTTGCCTCCCTTTGAGATCACTGAAATCTTTAAAATATCTCCTCTGTGGTAATTTATTTATGTATTTATTTATTTAAGTTAGGTAACAGAGTACATCATTAGTTTTTTTTTTTTTAAAGATTTTATTTATTTATTTGATAGAGAGAGAGCACAACAGTGGGAGTGGCAGGGAGGGGGAGAAGCAGGCTCCCCACTGAGCAGGGAGTCCAATGTGGGTCTAGATCCCAGGACCCTGGGATCATGACCTGAGCCTAAGGCAGCTGCTTAACAGACTGAGCCACCCAGGCGCCCCACATAATTAGTTTTTGATGTAGTGTTCAATGATCCATTAGTTGTGTACAATATTCAGCGCTCATCACAACATGTGCCTTCCTTAATACCCATCAATCGGCTACCCCAACTCCCCTCTTCCCTCCCTTCTGCAACTGTTTTCCAGAGTCCAGAGTCTCTCATGGTTCTTCTGTGGTTTTTTAAAAACATCTCTGAACTCCTGGAGACTGTATGAGGAAACTGTAACCTTTGAAAGACCAAACTGAGATGAAACAAGAGAATCCCTTGTAGTTTCCAGAAGCCACACTCTAGCAGATCAAGTATTACTAGAAGAACACCCAATTGTGATAGTTTTGCCACCAGGAAGAATCTGAGAGAACGCTTTATCCAAAGATTTTCTTTTTTTTTTTTTTTTTTAAGATTTTATTTATTTATTTGACAGAGAGAGATCACAAGTAGACGGAGAGGAAGGCAGAGAGAGAGAGAGAGAAAGAGAGAGAGAGAAGCAGGCTCCCTGCTGAGCAGAGAGCCCGATGCGGGACTCGATCCCAGGACCCTGAGATCATGACCTGAGCCGAAGGCAGCGGCTTAACCCACTGAGACACCCAGGCGCCCTATCCAAAGATTTTCAAATACGTATCAGGGACAGAATCTTTTCCCAATCAAATTCATACCATGAAATAGATGAAAATCCTACCTCTTATCTGTCAAGGTAATCTGTCCTCTACATAATACATTTTGAAAACTGAGGGTAACTACTTTATTCAATGAACAGAAGGGACAGAGGATATAATTTCATATATTAAATGGCCAAGTAATTACTAGGGTCTAGATCTCTGGATTCCTACTGACATGTCCTTATCTTTTCAGATTGTCTTCCAATGCCTTTCCATCTTGGGTTCACCTCTTCCTTCCTTCTCCTCTTTTTATTTTTATTTAAAATTTTTTTCCCTCTCTGTAGAACTGAGATTGTCAAATAGGAAGTAAATATGTCATATTCCACAGTATTCACTAGTGAGAAAGAATAGAGAATGAGAGTTTATGGATAATCAGTGGCTCAAAATGAAAGCTAACCAACCCACAAACCACCTTCTTGACATATATAGCCCATAAGATGGGACTTAGAAAAAAGGAATAGAAAAAAAAAATTTTTAAATTTAAAAAAGAAAAAAGGAATTATAATTTTTCCCTGCAACAACATTGTTTTTTGTTTTATTGTTGTTGTTGTTGTTTTTTTTACTACCCTTCTTTCATTCTTGAGTGCTCTTAAAAAGAACTGCCTTCATTTGTTTGTTTACTCAAGAGAGTAGACTATATTTAGCACTTTGGTTCCTGCTATTCTCTTTGTTGCTATGAGTTCTTTAAAGTTTCCTTATGTAGTACCTCTTCCTGCTAAGCATAGTAAAATTGATAAATATTGCTGACTAACAGGTTGATCAGTAACAGTTAAAAAGCAGGAAATAAGTAGCTGTAGGCAGACATTTCAAACACAAGCAATTTAGTCTCCATTGCATAAGCTTCACACAGGCAGACATCCAAAGAAAAGGGACTTGCAATATATAGACCAACAGTTTCAGTTTATTGTTTTATGAATAAGTTTTTTTTTTTTTTTAAGATTTTATTTATTGATTTGACAGAGAGAGATCACAAGTAGACGGAGAGGCAGGCAGAGAGAGAGAGAGGGGGAAGCAGGCTCCCTGCCGAGCAGAGAGCCCGATGCGGGACTCGATCCCAGGACCCTGAGACCATGACCTGAACCGAAGGCAGCGGCTTAACCCACTGAGCCACCCAGGCGCCCCTATGAATAAGTTTTTAAAGATATATACACACACATGTGCGCACGTGTGTGTGTGTACCACATACATTCTTACCTCTCACACTGAATCAAATGCAAAATCACAAAAATACAAGAATACTCAAACCCAACATACTCATGTTCACAAAAGTTCTACACTCATGCTCAATAAAAGAGTCCCTCTTCCCCTTACACAATGACGTGCATATATATCATCTTTTGGTGGGGAACAATCTTGAGAAGCTGGCACATTTTTCCTTATAATTTCCCTCCCCATTCTTCCCTTGACCCATTCCCAGTATGTAGCAATAGATATAATCAGGGTAGAAATCTCCAAAGTAGAGAAAATATAAATGCTGGATGGCAGATGGGGCAGATATGCAAAAGCTTCACCGTAAGTAAGGTGAGAGAAATTCCATTCTTTTTTTTTTTTTTTGTTATCTCAGGCAGGGAGGCTTCCTCAGGACTACTCTAAAGTCAAAACTGATTGTCTTTGAGGAGATCCTGCACATGTATTTAGGGTCTCCCAAGTGAGCCAAAGGAGGTTAATAAAACCACTTTAACTCCTTTGTTTGACATTTGATATAAATGCTCTGAGGGGAAAAAAAAGTATAAACATAGCTTTAAAGTCTTCTTAAGAATTAGTTGATAAGGCATCAAAGGACTAATTATATGCAAATATTGCTACTAATTACTGATAGCCTCTTCCACTCCTTCAAACATCCTTATAGGACTTGAAAGAAGTACCATGTGAACATTTCCAATTTCTGTCTGTGCTTAAAAATAATAAAACCATCTTTCCTTGGAACTCTCTGAACTAAGATACTGCACTTCAGTGGATCCTTTCCAAGCAAGTCAATGAAAGTAGGTTTAATCACTCATGACTGAAGGAGTTAGAGTCACTAAATATCAGCCACGGGAAGGAAAATAGAGAAAAAGCACTGCTTATTATGGAGTACAAAGTAAAACACATTCTGTCTCTGTCTAAACCACAAACCCTACCTCACAGCTGTTTCAAACCTTACTCATTGCTTTTCAACCAACAAAGCTTTTTCTGCACCTCCAATACATATTTCCTTTCATCTCAGGGTATTTGTGCAAATAATCCTTTTTGCTTGAAATGTTCTTACCCATTCTTCACTCATCTAATACCAGTCACCCTTCAGATGGTTCAAACATCCCTTTCAAAGTGAAGACCCACATAACCCCTGAATGAGGCCCCCACAGATTAAACTGTGCTATTTTTGATGGTCCTCGATACTCCCACAGTCCAACCTTTCTTAATAAAGAGAATTTTATATTTACCTGCTCGAAAGTTCAAAGAGACTTTTCATTTTTTGTAAGTCGAGTTTTAGAATAGGTACAGACAACACCAGAGAGGGAGAAATTAAAAAGGAGAGGGAACAAAAAGGCAAGAGGCAGGTAGGCTGGTTCTTCATGGAAAACATCTGGTAAAGTAGACTACATAGATGGAGAGTACGAAGATCTAGAGTTGCTGGGAGGTGTGAGAAAATAGGAAAAAAAAAAAACAGAATATAGGAAAAAATGATATTTTTCACTGTTTAAGTTTTCTTCGTAATGTTCTGAAAGAAATTTAAGTAAAGACTGGTATCAGTTTTCAACTGTTTTTGAACTTTATTTTTTTGGTAATGTTCTGAAAGAAATGTGAGTAAAGATTGGTATCAGTTTTCAATTATTTTGAATACCATTGTTTCTTCTGAGAAGTCAACTGCTAATTTTTGCATTCACTCATCAGTGGTCAATGATACATTATTTTTCTCTTGTTGCTTTCAAGAACTTTCCTTGTCTTTGATTTTTAACACGTTTATTATGATGTATCTTTTTACATGTCTCTTTACTTTTATCCTACTTGGAGTTCATCCAGTTTCCAGGATATAAAGGTTATATCTTTTAAGTAACTTTGGGAACTTTTCAGTCCCATTTCTCAAATATTTTTTTTCTTTTCCTTTCTCTCTTTCCTTTTGTTTTTTTCCATGTCATGTATGTTGGCATAATTAATGTTATACTAAAATTCTTTGAGGCTCCGTTGATTTTGTCTTCATCCTTTTTTTCCTTCTGTTTGTTAGGTTGAATAATCCCTATTATTCTTCAGGTTTATTCTTCAGGTTTATTAATTCTTTCTTTTATCAGTTCAGTTCTAAAGTTGAAGCCCTCTCAGTTTTTATACTTTGCAACTCCAACATTTCCATTCAGTTCTTTTTTAAAAAATTCTCTTTATTGATATTCTCTTATTGTTATGACATTTTCATAATACCTTCCCTGCTTTTTTCTAAGTTTTTATTTTAATTCCAGTTAGTTAATGTAGTGTTATATTAGTTTCGGGTGCACATTATAGTGATTCTTCCCTTACTTCTTTAATCATGCTTTCCTTTCATTTGCTTCTTTATTTGTTTAGTGACTGGCTGGATTATTTTACTGAATTATTTTTAGATCCACGGTGCTAAACCTCTGATCTCACTCCTCAGGGAGACAGTTTTGGGTAGACCCACAGTCCTGCTGGAATGAGAGCAGTACTTGTAAGTCTCTCTTCCTTTCTTTCCCTGATCACACGCAGCTATTAAGTCCCACCAATTGCCAACCAAATGCTCCTCTGTTTTAAAAAATGTTCTAGATTATAAATTTCTATACAAACAAGTGCAATCAAATTGTGACTTATTTCATGGGATGCTTTCTGAGGTAAACATTTGGTATTTGTTTTGACTCTAGGAGGGCTTCCTTCAGTTCTCTCATTCTCTAGTTCTCTCCTTCAAACTAGCTAGCCAACAGTCTAGGCTATATCTTCATTAGAGCCACAAATATCCACCTAACTGACTTTTATCAAACCCTCAACTATTTTCTCATGTTTAAAATTCTCCATTATCTGAAAGTGAAGTTAGTTCTGAATTTTTATGGGCTTTCTTGAATTCTTTTCAATTGCTCTTTGCCCTTAGAATCATTTTCAGATCATTATTTTTTCCTTTCCATAATTTTCACCATTTAAATTGAGAAGTGGGTCAGTGAACTACTCATACTTTCATGCCAGAAGTCATGTCTTTCCAATTCTATGCTTTGGTAGTTAATTTTTTTTCTTAATTTTTGTAGTTTTGTCTAAACTATGAATAATTAACTTATTGAATTTTTTTATTGTTATTCACATAGAGAACTCTTGATTTTGGTACAAATATCTGATGTGTAGTTATTTTATCCAATTCTTATACATTATGTATATTTTTAATGGCACTTGAAGTTTTAAACATACAATAAAATCATCCTAAAATAAAGTATGTTTTACTTTTTTTTCCCAATGTTTGGAGCAATCATTTTATTGTCATGTGTTTTTACATTCAATAGTATTTAGAAGGCAGCATTAAATGATAGGATAATGGTAATCCCTATATGTTTTCTGATCACTATTGATATTATTTTACTTACCATTTCAAATTATGTTTGGTGTTGAGTTTTGTTAAAAATGTTTTATCCCATGGGGCGCCTGGGTGGCTCAGTGGGTTAAGCCGCTGCCTTCGGCTCAGGTCATGATCCCAGGTCCTGGGTTCAAGTCCCACATCGGGCTTTCTGCTCAGCGGGGAGCCTGCTTCCTCCTCTCTCTCTGCCTGCCTCTCTGCCTACTTGTGATTTCTCTCTGTCAAATAAATAAATAAAATCTTTAAAAAAAAATGTTTTATCCCTTCATCATTTTTAAATGTTTCCTTCTTATTCTACATCATGTTAATGGATCCTCAATTTAATAATAGCCTTTCTCTTATCTATTATTAAGGATTATACATTTCATTAATGAAATGAATTGTGTTAATAAATTTTCTGTGATTAAATCATACTTGTATTTGTTAGAAAAAGCCTATTTGGTTGATACTTAATGTATTATTCTTATGGGAAGTCAACTGCTTTCATCTTCTATCCTTTCAACAGTATATTTTATAGGGTGTCACAGAAATCCGTGTACTTGGAGTAAGCCAACTCTTTCTTTCAGGACTCTATCAGCAGTCAAATGAGAATTCACCTCACATTCTCTGGATAAGCCTATCCTATCACCAAAGATCTCCCCATTCCTGTTACATTTACTACTAAACACTCAGGATACAGAGGTACCTTGGAAGCCACAGAGGAAGAAATGACCTCTTTGAATTAAATGCTGCTAATGGTCAAATAAGATGAGAATGTAAAAGTGAATGTAAAATTTTTCTTTTTGATCAGAGGGTCATTTCTCAGTTCTCATCTTGCTTGCTATATTTGGCCTCCAAGAAACCTCTGTCACCTGTTTCTTCATACCTTTGTGGCCACTCTTCAGGCTTTATAGTTAGTTCCTTTCTATTCACTTTAACTCGATATAGGAGTGTTCAAGAGTTCTAAATATACTATAAGTAAACTTACTTCCTTGATAATGTCATCTAATCCTTAGCTATACAAGTTTATTTATTTATATTCTCTTTGTTCCCAAATTCTGTCATTCCACCAGGCTTGTTACACTGAAAACCACTATATCTTGCATATATGATTTGTGTGTCTAAATGCCTACTCAGCAGCACCACTGGATATTTAGTGAGTATCTCAAAATTTACAAGTCCAAAATTCACTGATGATCATTGACTTCAACCTTTTGGTTCAACATTTTAGTCCTTCAATTCACTAAGTACAAATTCTTTAAATTGTATTTCACTTCTTTCTTTCTCTTGCATCCCATATCCAATTCTTTTTTTCTTTTTAAATATCACATATTATACATGTTCATTTTCTCTTTTCCTTAATCATGTTCACAAGGGGTTTTGGCCTTTGAAAAAAGACAACTTCTGAATTCATTTATCCTTTGGACAAGTTTGGGTTTCTTATTTTATTCAATTGGTTTTTTTTTAAATCACTTTTCTCTTTTCAGTATATATTTTGTTGTTCTTTATATAACTGTCTTTGCATAAAAAGTTCCTTATTTATTACCTTTCGTATTTATATATCAAGCAATTTAAAGCTGTGTAGTTTCTTCTGAATATATATTTTACAGTGGATCACAGATATCCTTTTCATTGCTTCTTAAGTAAGCTTGTGTGGCTTATAATTTCTGTCAATATTCTTTTTGATCCAGGGCTATTTAAGAGTATAATTTTTATGTACTTGTATCCTAGTTTTTGTTTGTTTGTTTTGTTTTGTTTTGTTTTGTTTAGCTATTGTCTTTCTCCTTTGAAAACTCTGTTTTACTAGAGATTTCTTTTGGCTCTTCTGAATTTCTTCCTTTAGCTTCCTTTAACTCCCTTAGGAATTCTGGTATTTTTCTTCCACCATTTGTTATTATGAGTGGAGATGATCCTGTAAGTGGTGACAGGCTGGGCATTCTGTAGCCCTTTGGTCAGGCAAATATGCCATCAGCCTTATGTTTGCTCTCTTTAGAAGTGTCAAAAATGGGGGTGCCTGGGTGCCTCAGTGGGTTAAGCCTCTGCCTTCAGCTCAAGTCATGGTCTCAAGGTCCTGGGATCGAGCCCCATATCGGGCTCTCAGTTCAGCAGGGAGCCTGCTTTCTTCTCTCTCTCTGCCAGCTGCTCTGCCTACTTGTGATCTCTCTGTCTCTCTCCCTGTCAAAGAAATAAATAAAATCTTAAAAAAAAAAAAAAAAAGAAGTGTCAAAGTTAGGGAGGTTCTTCTGGGTCAGTTGGAATAGTATGTGACTCTTGATCTCAAGGTTGTGAATCTGAATCCCATGTTGGGTGTAGAAATTACTTAAATAAATAAAAAATTAAAAATATTAAATTGAGGAAGCCACAAAGAAATGGAAAAACATTCTGTGCTCATGGATTGGAAGAACAAATATTGTTAAAATGTCTATATCATCCAAAGCAATCTACAAATTCAATGCAATCCCTATCAAAATAACATTGACATTTTTCATAGAGCTGGGACAAATAATCCTAAAATTTGCATGGAACCAGAAAAGACCCTAAATGTCCAGAGAAATGTTGAAAAGAAAATGAAAGCTGGTGGCATCACAATGCTGTACTTCAAGCTATATTACCAAGCTGTAATCATCAAGACAGTATGGTACTGGCACAAAAACAGAGACATAAATCAATGGAACTGAATAGAGAACACAGAAGTGGACCCTCAACTCTATGATCAAGTAATTTCCCACAAAGCAGGAAAGAATATCCAATGGAAAAGGACAGTCTCTTCAACAAATGATGTTGGATAAATTGGACAGAAAAATGTAGAAGAATGAAGCTGAACTATTCTCTTATACCATATACAAAGATAAACTCAAAATGGATAAAAGACCTAAATGTGAGACAGGAATCCATCAAAATCCTAGAGGAGAACACAGGCAGCAACTTCCTCAACTTTGGTTGCAGCTACTTTTTGCTAGACACATCTAAAAGGCAAGGAAAGCAAAAGCAATATTGAACTATTGGGACTTCATCAAGATAGCACAGCAAAGGAAACAGTCAAAAAAACTAAAAAGTAACCTACAGAATAGGAGAAGATATCTGCAAATGATATATCAGATAAAGGATTAGTATCAAAGATTTATAAAGAATTTATCAAACTCAAAACCCCCAAAAAACAAATAATCCAGTCAAGAAATTGCCATAGGACATGGATAGACATTTCTACAAGGAAGACATACACATAGCCAATATACATGAAAAAAAAAATATTCCACATCACTCAGCATCAGGGAAATACAAATCAAAACCACAATGAGATACCACCTCATACCAGTCAGAATCGCTAAAATTTATAAGACAGGAAAAAAGTGTTGGTGCCTGGGTGCCTCAGTGGGGTGCCTGGGTGCCTCAGTGGGTTAAAGCCTTTGCCTTCGGCTCAGGTCATGATCCCAGGGTCCTTGGATCGAGCCTGGAGTTGGGTTCTCTGCTTGGCAGGGAGCCTGCTTCCCCCCTTCTCTCTTTGCCTGCCTCTCTGCCTGCTTGTGATCTCTGTCAAATAAATAAAAATCTTTTAAAAAAATGTTGGTGAGGATGTGGAAATAAAATGAAATATATGAGATGAAATATTATAATTAATAATGAAAATGAACTTTTGGGACTTCATCAAGATATAAAGCTTCTGCACAGCAAAGGAAACAGTCAACAAAACAAAGAGGCAACCCACAGAATGGGAGAAGATATTTGCAAATGACACTACAAAGGGCTGATACCCAAGATTTATAAAGAACTTCTCAAACTCAACACCCAAAAACCAGATAATCAAGTCAAAAAACAGGCAGAAGACATGCACAGACACTTCTCCAAAGAAGACATACAGATGGCTAACAGACACATGAAAAAGCCTTCCTCATCATTAGCCATCAGGGAAAGCCAAATCAAAACCACACTGAGATCCCACCAATATCTTACACCAGTGGGAATGGCAAAAATCTACAAGGCAAGAAACAACAAATGGTGAAGAAGTTGTGGATAAAGGGGAGCCCTCTCACACTGTTGGTGGGAGTGCAAATTGGTGCAGCCACTTTGGAAAGAAGAATGTGGAATATTTTGGTGAATATTTCATGTATCTTTGAAAAGAATGTTTTGTATACTGTTGGTGGGAACGGTCTATAAATGTGAGTTTCTCCATTTCGTTCATGGTGTTACTCAATTCTTTTGTGCTTCATGACTTTTTGTTTATTTGTTTTATCAGTTAATAAAACTGACGACTGACTACTGACTGAGGAATGGTACAAGTCTCCAAAGAAAACTGTGTATTTCTCTATTTTTCCTTACAGTTCTATCAATTTTTGTCTCTTAGGTACACATAAGTTAATTTTGGTTTTGTCCTTAGGTATACATAAATTTAGGATTATCATGCCCTCTTGCTGAATTGATACTTTATCCATACATAATATTCCTGTTTACTTTAAGTAACTTTCTTACCCTGAAATCTATGTTGATATTAATATGGTTACTCCATCTGTGATAGGTAGAATTCCCTCTAATGTCTCACATTTCTGTATAATCTCCTGCCCTGGAGTGGACCAGCAGACATGATGAAATTATTTTATATGGCAAAGGTGAAGGCATTTTGCTGATAATTAAGGTTATCCATTGGTTGACTTTGGGTTCTTCAAGATGGCAATTATCCTGGGTAGGTATGACTTAATCAGACAAACCCTTCAAAAGAAAAAAGAGGAGGAAGAGGTGGAGGAGAAAGAAGGAGGAGAAGAAGGGAAAGGAGAAGAGAGAGAAGAAAAAGGAGGAGGAGGAGGGGTGCTTTACTCTTGGACTTGAAGGAAGAAAATCATCCTGGTTTAGAGAAGGGTTGAAAGAAGGACAAATGGTGTGTTCTCTCAGAACTGAGAGCCTAAATCCTACAACCCCAAGGAATGAAAATCTGCCAACAGCTAGTGATTTGGAAGAGACTCCCAAACCTGAGATGAGATTGAAGCCCTGGAATCTTATTTAAGCTTATTGAGTTCCTCAGCACAGGATTCAGCTAACATATTTGGATTTCTGACCTACAGACCCTGTGATATAATAAATTTGTTTTGCTTTAAGCCACAGAGTTCAAGGGAGAAACTGGAGAAACTGCAGAGACTGAACGGATGTGTTTTTTTTCCTGGGACACTTCTCTCTTCCCTGCCTTTGCACATCTTTTCTTCCTTGTTTGTGGGGAAGAAAAGATGATTCTGTAGGAAGAAGTACAGTGCACATGAACAGAGACTATCTTTTCAAAGCTTGTTATAGTGAGGGAATCTGTTCTTTTCAAAGCTCGTTTTGGGAGGGATTCCACGACTTTTATCGCTTGCCCTTGGCAAACTTCAATGCAGGCAGGGGAGTCGGGAAGTTTTATAAAGAAAACAAGGGAAAGCTTCATCTTCATTCAAATCTCCAGTTGATGTTTGCTTGCATTGAGAAGCTGGAACCAAGCGAACTAGATGAAGGGACTTCTTATGTGTTTGGTTTGGGTAACAATGCTGGCTTTCTGCAGTTGTTCCTGAGTTTGAAGGGCGTGAAAGGATAAGAGTCAAACCCATAGAATTATAATCCTGATCATGGAAATGGAGTAGGAGTTGCCAGTGTGGGGTCATGGGCTGGAGTTCTCTGTATAACTCTTCTTACCATCAGAGAGATTACTCTCTTAACACCAGGTAGAGAAATATTATCTCTGTATAGCATGCACTTGACAGTCTTCCACAATGACAACAAACGGGCACACTTTCAATTAAAAAAAAATGTTATGGGATGCCTGGGTGGCTCAGTTGGTTAAACGGCTGCCTTTGGCTCACGTCATGATCCCAGCATCTTGGGATTGAGTCCCGCATTGGGCTCCTTGCTCCGCAGGGAGCCTGCTTCTCCCTCTGACACTCTGTCTGCCTGTGCTCTCTCTCTCTCTCTCTGACAAATAAATAAATAAAATCTTTTAAAAAGAAAGAAAAATATTATAATGCTTTTCTTTTTTTAAAATTTTTATTTATTTTTTTTTACTATGTTCAATTAGCTAACATATAGTACATCATTAGTTTTTGATGCAATATTTAACAGTTCATTAGTTGCGTATAACACCCAGTACCCTCCTTAATAGTGGTTTTCTAAAGAAGAACTCTGTTGATTAAAAGTAAGACATTTAGGGGTGCCTGGGTGTCTCAGTGGGTTAAAGCCTCTGCCTTCAGCTCAGGTCATGATCTCAGGGTCCTGGGATCAAGCCCCACATCAGACTCTCTGCTTAGTAGGGAGCCTGCTTCCTCCTCTCTCTCTCTGCCTGCCTCTCTTCCTACTTGTGATTTCTGTCAAATAAATAAATAAAATTTAAAAAAAAAGTAAGACATTTACCTCATCCCCTTGTTTTAGTGCTAGGTAATTGGAATTGACATTATTTTCTTTTTCTTTTCCTTTTTTTTTTAAGATTTTATTTATTTATTTATTTGACAGAAAGAGATCACAAGTAGGCAGAGAGGCAGGCAGGGCGGGTGGGAGGAAGCAGGCTCTCTGATGAGCAGAGAGCCTAATGCAGGACTTCATCCAAGGACCCTGGGATCATGACCCGAGCCGAAGGCAGAGGCTTTAACCCACTGAGCCACCCAGATGCCCCGGAATTGACATTATTTTCTATCATTATATATGTGAAAGAAAATATGAACCCATATAATTCAAAGAGAATTCAAGACAAATTCCTTAGCAATCAGGTCCCAAGTTTAAATGTGAGTCAATTTATTGCACTCCTCTGTATTCCTTAAACAAATCCTAATTTCCCTCAAAATAAAAGCCAAGAACTTCATGATGACCAACAAAGCGCTATATGATCTCCCTGTGTCACCTCTCTGACCTCGGGTCTTTAACTCTCCCATTCTCTTAGCCTGTTCTAGACATGCTCACCTCCTGATACTCCTAAACAGACCATTCTCCCACCTAATAGTTTTTGCACTGACTGTCCCCTCTCCCCTCCCACGAATAGCCATATGGCTGCATCCTTCAGTCTTTGCCCCCATGTCACGTTCACCATGAGCATTGCTTTGACTGTTCTACTGATAAGCTCATTTACCTAAAACAATCTCTTTTATATCCTTCTAATATGCTATATAATTTACTTATTCATTTTGTTTACTATTTGCTTTCTATCTCCCCAACTCCTACCAGAATGAAATTTCCATGAGGCAGAAATCTAAGTCTATTTTATTCACTAATGTATCCCAAGAACTCATAAGGGTACCTAGCCAATAGCAAGCATTCAATAAATCTTTGTTTGAATGAGATGAGGTCCCAGATCCAGGGTATTTTCTATGATAACACAACTGCCTCATTAATAGTAATGAGGATGATAGTAATAGAATCATTATAATACATGCATAATAACCGTAGTTTATAACATGTTTTCCCACAAATAGTCTAAGTAGGTCAGAAATTGCATAGCTTTGCTCTGCTAGGTTTATATTTAAAATGCAAGCTATCTAACTAGAACATCAAGTGTTAATGGAGCTGAGCCTATTATAAACAGCAAAAAGCTATAAACTGTGAAGCTACAAAATCAGTAGCAACACTTTCATTCTTGGGAATTTTAGATACATTAGGAACCTGTAATTACTGGCTCCATCTGCCTACTCTGTCTTGAGCTTAATTATGTATTTCAGAAGAAACGCTTCTCATGTTTTCATTTTTTGTATATATAAATATTTAGCTACATCTCTTATCATTTTCTGCCTCTCTTTCCCTCTGCTTTGCCATTTACAATCTCCCGAGCTATTTTTACTTCCAAATTGCAATGTCTTTCCTCAGAATCAACATGAGAGAGATTGGAGCCAAGAAATTTAGTTCTGCCAATGTCTCCATAGCATCTCTGAAGAGGGGTTATCAAGCCCCAAACATTCACTTACAGATGGTGGGGGGTGGGACAAGGGCAACACTAGTATCTTTCCCAAATCAACATGCTCAAAATATTAAAGTCAGTAGGGTACAGGATCTTCCTGAGGAGATGGGGACAAAAATAAAATGAGAAAACAATAAGTTAAATAGTATTTAATAGGATTTTAAATCAGGATTTAGAATAGCTTTTAAAACATGAATGTGGCTCTCTAAAAAGAGAATACAGCAGACGCTGTTTCCTAGAATTATTTGAACACCAAGGACAAACATTTGGGGGATGGAACACACCTATTAGCATTTCCCCCAACGGTATTTTAGATACTGATGATCTACTGAAAATCATTTCCTTTAATGACATAAGCACACTGAAATATTAGTTGGTGTTGGCTCGATCTTTAGTAATTTCAATATTCTTTCCACTTCAATGAAACATTAGAGAGCCGCAAATACAGGTTTAAGTGTGGCAAGAAAATACACAGTGAAATAAACTTTTATCTTGTTCTTCTTTGTGGAAGAGGGAGAACAAAATGAAAAAGTGCTTTTAGTTTTCATTCCCTCCCACCTTGATCCTCCAGGTCAGCTAAGCCTTTCTGTCCTGTCACTTTAAATTCTTCTTTACACACCCCTTGCCTGCCTCCACAAATGTACTGAAGAAAAACTCCACCCATGTCTGTGTTTAGAAGTTTCACACCAAAAGACAGAGTTGTCCCTGAAGGCAGGGGAGTGTGGCAGTGCTTGGACATGAAAAAGAGTCGTGTAGTTCAGGAGGAGAGGCTAGCTGCTGGACACCTAAAAAGGTTGGACCGTTGATCAGTTTTGTTTGCGGAGGGCAGTATCTTCATCAGGTGATGGAGATGTATACCTGCTTGTAGTCCATGCCCCAAGGGGAAGGTGCAGCTGGTCCAGTCCTTGTAAGGAGTGGGGAAGCTGTCCCTTACCCTGCAATGGAAGAAATAGGCCTTACCCTCCCTAGTGGGTCAGGGTTAGCTGGAAGTGGCCTTAAGTTTGGATCAGAAAGAAACAGCTATTGTTCCACCTTTAGGACAAGAAAATTCATATTTAACCAGACTAAAATACCACTAATTTCTATTTAACTTTTTTTTTTAAAGATTTTGTGTATTTATTTGACAGAGAAAGATCACAAGTAGGCGGGGGCGGGGTGGGGGCGGGAAGCAGGCTCCCTGCTGAGCAGAGAGCCCAATGCAGGACTCGATCTTAGGACTCTGAGATCATGACCTGAGCTGAAGGCAGAGGCTTAACCCACTGAGCCACCCAGGTGCCCTATTTAACTTTTAATGTAAGTAAATTATGGCACTACCTACAATGACCCTTGAAATCCTATGCATTGTTTGTAATGTCACTTGTAAGAAGAGACTAATTTGGAATTCTAGGACAGGGTAATAAGGATTAGATTAGCAGTAGGAGTCAGATTCCTACTGGCTCCCACAATGGGGACATTCGTTACTAGCCTTGGGACTCTTATGGTGTAAATTCAGCATGTCTTCTAGACCACATGTGGTAGGATATAAAAAGACACTGTGGATAACTAGTTGTGGAAATTTTGTGTGTGTGTGTGTGTGTGTGTGTGTGTGTGGTGGGGGTAGGGGGTAGAACTAGTGACTGGGGTGCTGGTAGCAGCAGGGTAATGGCTTTTGGAGGGAGTACAAGAGTGCATAAAAAAGTTTTTTTTTTTTTTTTTTTAAATCTACTGAGTATATGTTACCTGGATAATCACATATTCTATACCACGTTTGTATTTAAGTGTAATAATTATTTGGTATATTGTGATTTGAATACATTTTCTAAAAAAATGGATTTGTTTTATAATTTGGAGCCGAGGAAAGCTGTCTGCTTAAGTTAAAAATATTGGGCCTGGGCCCTTATACAATTCTTGGTCAGTGTTGACCTACTTCTGAATGGACTGGGGGTGGGGGGTGAGGTAACAAGGAGTAGGTTGCTCCACTCCTCTACCATCCTGCAGTCCAGAAATCAACTCAGGTTAAATAGCTGAAGACACCAAGTTAATCCATCTCTGAGCAAATATTCAAATTCACATGTTCCAAGCTCTTCTCTACCCTAGTAGCTCCTGTCCCCTTGGTTATCATGATCAGTTAGGGGCTCGTCACAAAATACCAATTCCATATACCTAGCCCTAGAGGCTCTGATGCTATAGGGTCTGGCCCTGAGTAGCTATGATGTGCAAACGCTCAGGTATTTGTGCTGTTTAGGGCTTGTGAGTCACTGTTTTACTTTCACTGTCCCTGAAAAGGGAGAAGCAGTATCATTTTAGGCAGAGCATGGTGAGGTCAGGAAAGTAAACAATAGAAAAGAAAGCCTAAGCTAAGTGGCTGTACTCAGGGATATAATGTCATTCCTAGAAGAACCAGGAAATGCTAGGTGGAGGAAGCCAGTCCTGAACAGCCTTCCAAGGCGAGGACTCAAGGACAGAGGAATGTTGTTCCTAAAACTGGTGAACAAAGGATGGTGGGGATAGGTGCAGTCCAAAAGAACACATCTGTTTATTAGAACAGAGGTTATGTGGAGGGTATGATTTCATTAGACTGATTCTTAAGTCACCAGCAAAGATAGCACCACCATTCATTTATTCATTTATCTTTGAATAAATGATTTCACAGATTCTTTGATCCCACAAGTATTAGCTGAACACTTAATATGTGTTAGGTGCTCTGCTGCATGATCTAGCACCCGCAAACAGATATGATACCTGCCTTGTGGAGGGTACTGAAGAATGGAGACGTTATCGCTAAACCACTCATAAGTGCAAGGAGAGAAATGAACTGGGAGCTGTGAGGGAGGATAACAGGGTGAGGATAGGGCTAAGGAACATTAGAAAGAGGAGGCACAGAAGGACTCTGACAATGACCTACTTTAGCTGCAGTTCCAAAGGAAAGCAGGCTACTCTCTTCAATGTGCAAGAGCATGGTGTTAAATTGCAAGAAACATATTCTAATCTAACACAACCATCAGAAAATAACTCTTGCAAGAAAAAAAAATGGATATTTCTTTGAACACATAAAACTATTTTATAATGTAAAATATACTCACATAACATCAATGAGTGATCACTACCAAGCTGGACTCCTGCAGATGTGCTTCTCTGTGTGATTTTTGGGACTGTTCACTCACAACTATATCCACATTGCAATGTCTTGTAGGGAGTTTGAGCTCAGTCTAAGACTGGGACGCAGGTATAAAAGCCAGAGCTGGAACTGAAAAGTACTGATGGCCAAATCGTTTCTGTGAAATGTCCTTAATTCTGTGTTTTTTTTTTTTTTTCTTTTTTTCCCCCCAAGCACAATGAACCAGGAGAAGGCTGAACCAGTCAAATCAGACAGTGATGCAGAATAGGTTGTACCTTAACTGCCAATTCTCTGATGAGAGTGGTCCCTGGAAATAATGAGGTTAGTAGTATATCGAGGCTCTAACTGGACTCAGTAGCAGAACATAGGCACAATAGAGAAAGAACAATAACAGAGACCAAGTGCTAGCTCTCCGTTTTTTAGCATTTGTTTTCAAATAAGCAGTGAGACCCAGAGGAAAGGCACTAGGTTAGTTAGGAAGAAAATTTAGAACCCCAGATAGCTCTGTGAGCCACGTCTTTCTAGTTCTGTGATCTTGGTTATTTTATATTCTGGGCCTCCATGACCTCATTTGTAAATGGGAAACACAACCCACCTCACAGGCTTTTTAAGTGGATAAAATGAGATAATTAATGTGCTTCTTTTTTGCCAATTCTCAAGAGTTAAGAAAATGTTAGAGTAACTAAGATATCAGCTGAGGTTACCTACCCACTTAAAGTAATACAAAATTGGCTCCAAAGCCAATTCTACATCCTATGGAAAATCTAACACTCCGAGATTTCTTCACATTCTGAAATATTGTATTTCTCCTTATCTGTTCTGGCTCTGATTTCTGGCTTCTGTGTCCTGCATCTGTTCCTCTGTTTCTCATTCACTTATATGTCAAAAACAGCCTCAATCTCTTAAACACTTGCCCCACAGATTCATCTCATGTGAGGCAGAGATGCACTGGAAACTTTTACTGGAGATTTGAGGGAACAAATAGGAGCTCAGATGACGGTAATTTTACCTGATGCATAGTAAATAATTTAAATATTAAATTCAAGAGATCTTGAAAATCTCTTTGGCTATTCCTGCCATTTGGTCTCTATGATCTTATCATTCCACGGTCCTACCCCATCTTTCTATTATTCCCCCTACAGCTAAATTCTTATTTCTTGGGCCTTTGTTTATTTTCCACTTCCTTATAATCTTCTCGTCAGAATATTGAGGAGAAGCTTCCAGGCACATGGAAGGGTAAAGTTCTTAGGTATTCCTTAGACATCTAGGGAGTTCTCTTTCAGACTTCTTCGGGTATATCAGTTCTAGAGTATTATATACAAAAAGTTGCATCTATCTGCATCCTTTTCTTCTTGAGAAGAGAATATGTAGCTTTTATAGGCTTCTCAGATGAGTTTCTGGTCCCCAAAGAATTTAAGTACTATGGTTGTACAGCTTTTTTTTTTTTTTAAACTGTTACTTAATGGCAGGAAATCACTACTAAGCCTTATTTAAGAGATAGAAATTGAAGTAAACAATTCTGTAACACACATGGAATATAAGCCTCGTTCAAGTAAATGTAAGGCTGTTATACAGGTATTTGTGTTAATAAAAAAGATAAAGCATGAATTTAATACACTAGAGATAAACATTTCACCAATTGATTCACCTTAGGATTTACTTAAATAGTTATTTTTGTGTGTGTGTGAAGAAGACATTTATTTGTGGATTGTCTTCATCTGTTTGGGCTACATTTACAAAGTACCATAGACTAGGTGGTTTATAAACAATAGAAATTTATTTCTTACAGTTCTGGAGGCTGGAAGTACAATATCAATTTTAATGTCTGGTGAGAGCTCTCTTCCTGGCTCCTGGATGGGAAAGTTTGTGCTGTGGTCCTTTGACGGCAGATGGGGTGAGTTGCTCTATTGGGCCTCTATTATAAGAGTACTGATTGCATTCCTGAAAGCTCCTCCCTTATGCCCTAATCACCTCACAAAAGCCCCTCCTTCCAAAAACCATCACACTGGAGGGTGGAGGTTTCAACATACGACAAACAGTTGGTTTATAGCATGGATCAACATGTAATTGAAGAGTTTGAAAAGAAGGTAGAGTGGTAAAATCAGAGATATAATTTTATAGTAATGTGCCAGCTACTCACATTATTTGAACTCTAGCAGGAAGGACTGTGACATCGCGTAGAACTGAACATTTAGAGACATGACTTATTGCGACTTTGGTTAAGCTGCCTTAGCTCTCTGGTTTAGGGACTACCCACTTGCAGACTGACCAAGTACAAGAGAAGTACTAGTGCTGATGGTGAAGATTTAAGATGAGGATGAAAGTCAATAGGAACAAGGTTTTTCATGTACACAGGACTTTTAAACAACTCATGTAAGAAGTAGTACAGGTTTACCTGTCAAAGAAAGTGGGCTATGAGCCTAGAACTGGGTTCCTGCTGGGACCCTTCATAAATGCTTCCTGCTGTCTAACCAACTCACCATGGTCTTTTTACAGTTCTGTGGGCGGTCCTTGCATAGATCATGGAGCCCCTTCTGAGCTTGATTTTTATCTTTGGTAAACCTGTCACCCAGCATGTTAAGAACATAGATTTGCAGTTAAGAGCAATGAATGACTCATGATAGTTTTGGAGGGTGTAGCATGCTTCTTTAAGAAGAGGGGCTGTCAGTTCATCAGCTGCAAAAGAATTCTTTATCCTCTCCTTTCAACAGGGCTTGCTAGTAATATTATGACGCTCATAATACAAACAACAATCTCCACTTTCTCTTACTGAAGTATTTTAGAAAATTATTGCTAGCTGGGGACTGTATCAAACAGAAAGAAAAACTAAGTTGTTTCTTTTGAGGTTGAGCATTGCTAATTATTTTGAGGAGGACATTTGTAGCACTGTACCAGGGCTAAGCTGTTCTGAGGGTCAGCAGGAGTTGCACCTGGGGAAACTGCTACACAAGGACAAATGTTTTCTCTGTGTTGAGCAGTGAGGTTTACTGTGATTTAGGGACTTTATGTGGATATAGACTGTGAAAGAGAGGCATGCGACCCCATGGAGATAGCCTCCTTCCTGAATATGTCTGGTGAGACATCTAGGAACATGACACAGAAATTGGAGGTATACATAGGAAACACAAATAAGATTCCAAAGGATTTGAAAGACAACCTGTCAGGCTCTTCTCACCACCGGTTACACTTAGAGGAAGCTACTGTCAAGTGCTGTTGTGAATGACCTGAGGTAGAATGCTTTATTGGTCTGTTGGCATGTGCTTTAGGAGGGCCCATCCCTAACATTTACAAGGTCAAAGGCTTCAGTACAAAAAAAAAAAAAGGCCAACATACCCTCTATCTAATATTTGAAAGCCATGAACTAAGAACAGTTAAATAAAATGTGTTGTACCTCATACTTTGTAGCAATTCTAAACCCCAGATTGAAACCTAGAATCAAATAACTGGGCGTTACTCAACACACTCCACTTTTCCTTCCCACCGTCAGCTCCACTCTTCTGTGTAAAGAGCTCATCTGCCTACGTGTGGATACTCCAGCTCCCACAGTAAAAGCCCTACTCATACTCCAGCACAAACAGCCACCCTACCAGCGGTTGAGTCCACTTTTAGAAGAATGGGCCCTGAGAAGAGGCACAGGCCCTAGATCTTGTAAGCAGAAAATTCTTGGGTCCTAGTTACCTGAATGTGATCCTTACGATTTGCCCTGGGGGAAGGGGCACCAAAGAAGAAGAGTCAGAATCAGAGTGGGGTTCAATTGTAGGCTCTGCTATGTCTAAGCTTTGTGACACTGGGCACTTTCCTTAATTCTTTTCCTTGATGCTTGGTTTCCTCAGCTGCAAGTGATAATGATGTTACTATTATAGTGTTATGATGGATATTTAATGACTTGGTGTCTTGTAATAACATTCCATAAATAGTAACTAAGAATTACCATCATTAATCATCATCATTAAAATATGTGCCCCATCTACTGCTAGACACAGGTGGATTCAATGAAGAGTGAGAGAAGGTTCTCTCATGAATTCGTAATATTTGACAATATCATGGCAGTCAGCTAGGAGAGTACAATTTACACAAACTGCCAAGAATTAGTCACTGAGCAAAGCCAGATAGCATGGCAGGCTTCAAATCTTCCTCTTCTTCCAGGTAGTGAGAGGAAGGAGGTACAGAGACTATGCAGGGTCTCTACAAACAGATCAAAAATGAAGAGGAGAGGAATGAATGACTAAGACACTTCAGGAATAATGGAGCAGAGAGGGAGACCTCAGATTAGTTTAGTGATGCTGATGTGTTCTTAAAGCTGTGATTTTTGAGCCACACCATACTGGATCTATAATCAAGAGGGTTAGAGATAAAATGCTTTGATGTGAACTTCTTCTATGTTTCCTCTTTATACAAGCTTTATGGGTAGCTGGATGGTGATCAAGTCCTTATATTTATCCTCAAGCAGGGCGTTAGCCTAGGTATTCATATCTAAAATAATGGGGAGCATTGGATGACCCTTGAAACTGGTTACTCTGTGGATTCAGTTGTAGTAAGTCTACTGCAGTGTCTAATGGAATAGGAATGCCTTCCAAGTAGAGGGAATACAGCATAAGTTGCACTGACTAGAACATTGGTATGAAGAATAAAGTAATAGGGGATGTCACTGGAGCCTTTTCTCTGGGGAATATTATGGGTGACAGGAAGAGAGTTCATACTTCTTTAAGTTGGTGTCAAAATTAGAGTTCTTGGTTGCAAATAATTGTATGCACTCTGCTTAGTAAAAACAGAAAAGGGAATTATTAGAATATTAGCTTACAGAATCTCCAGGAGTTATGAGAGCTAGATATTGAGCTCCAGAGCAAAATCAATGTTCAACCCCATGTCAGGTACCATGGCACAACTGGAATGTCCAAGACTGAGAATTGGAAGCATTGCCATTACTATCTATGAAGAATTGGACTGATCCAACTTTCTGCTTTCCTAAAGTTTAATGCCCCAGACACATGGCTTCCTTGGGTTAATTAGTTCTCATTTAAATTCTTGCACAAGTAAATCTTACTGGTAGAGTCTAGATCAGATTTTCTACCTTCTTCCTTAGGGAAGGCTAGGCTTACAATTTGACAAAAACTAAAATAGAAGAGGATTTTCATAGATGCTGGTTAAACTCAAAGGAAAACATTGTTCTAGCATAGGTCAAAAGATGTCAATAAAGTCATATGGGACAAGCTGCATTTTAGAAAGTCATTAATCCAGATGTTTTATTTTTTTAAACTGTCAATATGGTGAAGAAGAAATAAAAGTCTATCTGAATCTTTAGCAAAATAAAAATGATTAAATCTGGGAATTTGAGGTACTTTGAGTTGGGTGGCAACACAGGTCCTGAAACAAGGGCTTTAGAGTCATAGAGAGTTGGAGTTTGAATCTCCACCCTGTCAGTTAGTGGTTGGGCCATCTTGGGTGATCTCCTTATCCTCCTCTTTTTCATCTATAGAACAGGGACAGTGATGCAGCCTCTGCAGTGCTGTTGTGAGCACTAAATGAAATAACACATGCAAAGTGCCCAGAGGAAAATTATCAGGAGACACATCCTCAGCTTTATTATTCAGCACTCTGTACCTCTGAATTAGGACCAGCATGGTTTCCCATTCTTGTGAACATCAAAAGCACTGATTGTTGCCCTCTTCCCTTTCTTTCGCTTTCTGTCTGTAAGGACAGCAATAAACCATATATGGGAGCCCAATTAGGCATGCAGAACTCCTCCTGTCTGTCTTATCTTAATTCCGCCAGTAATAGAACAGTAATTGTTCAAGAAACTACAAGGGAAATTGTGAATGAGGAGAGCAGACCACTCCATTTGATCTCAATTACTGTCATGAAATTGAGTCTTCTGTCGGACATCTAAATTTAATGCTTCTTTTTCCCTGAGGATCTGTCCCTCATTGTTGTATCCCATTGTATCTGTAGTTGGCCTGTCACCATCTACATGGTGCTCTTCATTAGAATGATGGAATTGTTTTAATTTACCTAGTATCTCTTCTCTATGCTGTTTACTTCCGAGATCCATGCTCTAGTCTTCTGACATTCATATCTGAATCTTTTCATTTTCTCCAGCTCAACACCCAGGAAAGAACTGTGTTGCATTTTGGCATCAGAGAATTGATTTCCATTCATGAGAAAGAAGACAATTTTTCAAAACCTAAACAAGATGAGTGTAGGCTTTGCCCAAAGGATGAAAACATACTCTGAAGTGAATTATTTCCCTTTTTTTATGGGTACAATTAGGAAAGTTAATGATGGGTAATTTTCAGCATGCATATGCTTTCACTTTGCTGATTTATAAGTAGGCATAAACATAATTAGGTGTGCATATGCATGCTCACAGTTTAATAGGCCCTACATTCCTGGTAATTAGGAGGCCCAGCATGTTGTTGATGTGTCATTTTTCAGACTAAGGTATAGAAAGATTTTCAGATTGACTATCCCCAGGAAATTGCATGGAAATGCAAGGTATATAGTTATATGAGAAATAATGGCATCTTAGGATACACTCACCATCTGTTTTTCTTCTTAAATAGATTCGATAGATTTAGAAAATGTGTCTCTCTAAAGTAGGGGTTCCTTTTCTAAGTTGTAAATTTCTCCATATTTAGAAATTAACAGATTTTATAGTATTTTATAAGTAGAAGTACATAAGAGAGCATTCAGTGTAGATGAGGTTTTATAGATGAGGTTGTCTGGGCTCAGTAAATTGATTTTCTCAAGGTTATATAGTTATTGAGGAACCTATCAATGGCTTGCCAAAAAATGAAAAAAAAAAAGAACAACAGGTTTTTAAATCATTCATACTGTATCATCTTCACCCTAGAATCCCAGCTTTAGTGCCAGCAGGATCAGATACATAATTTGTGGGAACCGGTGCAAAATAAATATTCAGGCTCCATTGTTCTAATATGAGGAAGAACAGATAGATAGTGATAGTAAGTATTAAAGCAAGCACAAAGCCTTTCTAAGCATGGGGCTCTGTGCACTGACTGCACAGGTTACACAGTTATGAAATTGGCCCCGAGTACCTGTATTGGATGACATAGAATGGGCCACAAGGGAATAGTGAGCAAGATGGCAAGGAGGCCAGGTGTGTGGAGAAACAATGGTGAGCAGCATTTCCATGAACACTGGCTAGAGGAGAGATTAATATCACATCTTAGAAAGTTTACTTAATTGTTTTTGAACAACAGCTCAATTGCTAGGAATAGGGTTTTTTTTTCTGTTTAAAAGGATTTGTGAGTTATGCTTGAAACAGAGCAAAATTATTCTGTTTATTAGAACTTCCATGTTTTGGAAAAACAAGCAAAGAGGTAAGACAATAAAACATATGATATCTTTAGAAGGGCCCAGCTGTAATAAAGATAACATGCATTTATTGTGGGAATATCTATTATATTTCAGGCACTATGTTAGGCAAATGATATATAAGACAATATCCTTTATCTTGAAGAGCTTTCTGTCAAGTAGAAAAGATATCATAAAATTACTTTTATAAAAATTAGAAATTTCTGAGGGGTTTAGAGAGTAATTTCAGAGTTCAAAGAAATGAGGCAGACTAAAATGAGAGAGAATTTATATTTATTGTTCCCATATTACATGCCAAACTGTACTAGTGAACACTTCACAAAGCAGCCCTGTGAAATAAGTGTTATGATGTCCAGTTTAGTGATATGGGATCCTAAACTAAGAAAAATTAAGTTATTTGCTCATGACCACAGACATCATAAAGAATGGCTTTAGGATGAGGTTTCAAGTATATCTCATTCCATAGGCCATTGGTTCTCAAATGTGATGTCTGGACTAACATCACTGGGGAACTGGTAGAAATGCAAATTCCTGGGCACCACCCAAACTACTGAATCTGAATATCTAGAGGTAGGGCCCAACAGTCTAAGGAGCCCTTCTGGGGTTTAATGTGTTTTCATGGAGTTTGAGAGTCACTACAATAGAGTGTGTTCTTTCTCCTTCCTTGTGCTGCTTTTCAGTACTTACTGAGTGTTGATTATATGGGCCAGATATTTTGCTAGGTCATTTATGTATTTTCATTGTTCAATCGTTATAATAATCTAGCAAAGAGAATGTTATGCTTAACTTTTGTAGACAACGAAACTGAGGATCAGATATACTAATAACTGGCATACTTACATACTTGGTTCTTTCTGTCCTTCCCACTAGAAAATGAGTTTTCTGACAAGAGAATCCTTTGCTGACTGATTCACCTTTGTGTACTTTGTGCTTGCATGAGGCTCAAAAGGCACTGTGTACTCAGGAAGTACCTAATAAGTCCATGAACGAATGCATAAATGCATAAACATGTGAATTTTTGTTTTAGCCCTAAAGAGGGGAAGAGGAGTTCTTTCTCTGGGAACCATGAGATTCTTTATTAAAGCAGTGAATTTTTTTTTTTCCAGTGCCTGTAGCGATGTATTTTAATACAGAGTGTAAAAGAGAAACATTTTCCCTCTCAGGCCCGAAACACAGGTAACCTCTATTTAGTAATAATCATGGGAAAATTTTTGAAAATATATAGCTTTGAGTATATCAGTAATTGTCTGCTTGACAGGGCTCTCCACCAGTCTGAACATTACTCTCAGAGACACAGAGAAAGTGCCCACAAGCTCCATGTGTCCTCACAGATGCCGCTCTTAGAATCTTTGCATGGATATCCACTTGCCTTCCTCCATCACTTCAAACCGGTTTCTGCACAAATAATCTTTCCTGACTCTCTTTATTTAAAAAGCTTGCCCTTACCTCCATCACACTACATTTCCTTACTGTGCTTTATTTTTCTTCATCACTTTTGTCATCACTTAGCATATTCTCTATTTGGCTACTTATGTAGTACCTATCCCCTGCATTGTGAGCTCCCCCAAAGCAAGGACTTTGCTTGTTTCATTCACTGCTCTACAGTGGCTCAGAGAATGCAATACAGGAAGGAGGTGTTTAACAAGTGTTTGTTGATTGAATTAATGATACCCATGTCATGGGAGAAGAGATGCTGGCCAAAGTATTAGGATCAAGGCATTGTAAAAACATGCTAAAAAGGTTTATGAATTATAAGTGACTCTTCAGTGGCCTTTAGAAGTGCTTATGACAGGCTTGATAAAGGTCTTGATAGTCCCCCACTATGTAGGTGAGGAATTGGCTGGCATATTTTTAATTATTACCACTAATGTGACTTCACTTATATTTCTATCTTGGTAGGGCCTGGAAAAAAGTCAACATCATTTTTTTTTTTTTAAAGATTTTATTTATTTATTTGACAGAGAGAGATCACAAGTAGGCAGAGAGGCAGAAGCAGGCTTCCTACTGAGCAGAGAGCCTGATGCGGGGCGGGGAGGGGGAGAGGGCTTGATCCCAGGACCCCGGGATCATGCCCTGAGCTGAAGGCAGAGGCTTAACCCACTGAGCCACCCAGGCGCCCCAAAAGTCAACATCATTTTAAGTCCTATCTGTGATTATTGTGCATCAGGGACTAATGATAGCCCTTGAATTGGGATCAATTGATGCATATTTGGGAACAGGGCAGTGCCATGTGAACATGGGGGTGATTCTGAGTTCTACAGGTGTCATTGATGGTATGAAGACCTGGAATATTCAAAGTATTATGATTTTAACTCACCAATTGTATTTTAATTGAATGTGAAACTACAGTTTAACTGCACGGGCAGCTTATTCTTGACATCCTGGAGATGTTTTCATAATCTACAAGTTTGCCCTCGTGTTGCCGTCACCTTAACTGAGAATCTGGTACTTTGTCATCTTCTTTCTTTCTAATGGTCACCGTTCACTATAGTCCTGTAATCTGGGTTCTATGCATATATCCCTTCTTAATGCCCCATGGGACAGAGAAGGCAAAGCCATTATTTAATAAGATCTTACTGAAGACATTATGATAACAGAAAGAAAATTCAACAGGGAAAGACACTTAGGATTGCTGCAACATGTAATTATTCTCAGAAGAAGAAGACTTTCCCATGTCACAAAATTAGCTGTTTGCCTTGAAGAGCCCTGGAAATGCTCCATTTACTCTCTGTCACCATTTCACACCCACTCAAGATGCACATTAATTACTGTTGAATAAACTATGTATGAGACATCATGCAAGATAGAATTCAGCTAAATATGATCCACTTCCTTTTTAGTCTTTCTCTTTTTTCACTGTCCTTTCCTCTGTGTTTTTATCCCATACACAGTTCCAGAAGAACTACTTTCTACTAACACTGCGTAGGATTTCCTCATTTGCTTCTGTGTTTTTCAGTTTTCATTTGTTTCTTATATCTTATTAAACAAGGGACATTTGTTCATCTTGGAAAATTCAGAAGACACAAATGTGCAAACTAAAAGTACAAACATCAGCAATTAACGACCACTCTCAGAATAGCAACTGTTCTTTCTATTTGTATACATTTTTATGCAGGTTTTAAAGGACTTACATTGCAAAATTGTTATACAGTCTGTAATGTGGCATAACTTATACATGTCTAACATATTTAACAACTTTGTAGAATTTCCACGAACCAATACGACATAAGTTATTTAATCAGTCATCCATGGTAAGCCGTGTAGGTTGTTGACAAGGATTCCCTATTGTTTGAAGGTTGTCATGAACATTCCTTTAGCTCTTTATTTGTAATGTATCCATAACTGTTTTTAAAAAGATGAGTTTCTTGGGGCACCTGGATGGCTCAGTTAGTTAAGAGTCCGACTCTTGGTTTCAGCTTGGGCCATGATCTCAGGGTCCTGAGGTGGGCTCCGTGCTCAGGGGGAGTCAATTTCCCCTCTCCGTTTCACTCTTCCCATCCCCTTGCACATGCTCTCTCTCTCTCAAATAAATAAATACACCTTAAAAAATAATAATAAAATATGAATTTCTTAGGAATTAGTGGACTAAGTTATACAAAAAATTCCAAAATTTTATGGCAAATAATAGCAAACTGACTTCCAGAAAAATTGTGCCAATTCATGCCAACCACCAATGTATGTGAGTGGCTATTATCCCATATTTGTACCACCACTAGCTATTTCTTCTCCTTCTCTTTCTTTTGTGATATTTAAGAGTTGAAAGGTTAAATGTGATTTTTCATCTTTCAGTTTGTAGTTCTTTTCTAGTAAGTTTTAACATTTCAAAAATATATATTAGTTACTTGGACTTTTATTTCTTTGATTAGCCCTTCATCTAATTTTTTTTTATTTCTTATCAGCGTAACAGTATTCATTGTTTTTACACCACACCCAGTGCTCCATGCAATACATGCCCTCCCTAATACCCACTACCTGGCTCCCCCAACCTCCCACCTCCCGCCCCTTCAAAACCCTCAGGTTGTTTTTCAGAGTCCATAGTCTCTCATGGTTCACCTCCCCTTCCAATTTCCAACTCCCTTCTCCTCTCCATCTCCCCATTTCCTCCATGTTATTTGTTATGCTCCACAAATAAGCAAAACCATATGATAAATGACTCTCTCTGCTTGACTTATTTCACTTAGCAAAATCTCTTCCAGTCCCATCCATGTTGCTACAAAAGTTGGGTATTCATCCTTTCTGATGGAGGCATAATACTCCATAGTGTATATGGACCACATCTTCCTTATCCATTCGTCCATTGAAGGGCATCTTGGGTCTTTCCACAGTTTGGTGACCGTGGCCATTGCTGCTATAAATATTGGGGTACAGATGGCCCTTCTTTTCACTACATCTGTATCTTTGGGGTAAATACCCAGTAGTGCAATTGCAGGGTCATAGGGAAGCTTTATTTTTAATTTCTTAAGGAATCTCCACACTGTTCTCCAAAGTGGCTGCACCAACTTGCATTCCCACCAACAGTGTAAGAGGGTTCGCCTTTTTCCACATCCTCTCCAACACACGTTGTTTCCTGTCTTGCTAATTTTGGCCATTCTAACTGGTGTAAGGTGGTATCTCAATGTGGTTTTAATTTGAAGCTCCCTAATGGCTAGTGATGATGAACATTTAATTTTTAATTAAGATTTTCTTTTTTTCCTTTTTTATTCCTGAACTTTTCCTTCAATCAGGCCTAATATGGAAAAGTTCTTGTTTCAACTTTGAGCAAGAATGATAGTCAAGTATCAAGGATATGAGAAAGGGTTCTTCTTTCATTTAATTTACTCTAAAATGTCTTCTTCTGCCTTCACATTTGCTGAAATCCTCTGCCCACTGGAGGGCTTTCTCCTAATGCTCCTCACCTAATTGAACCTTTACCAATCCTTAATACCTAGATCAATGTTTATGAAGGATGACTATTTTAGTCCTGGGGCACTTGCTGTTTACACAACTGAGTGAAATGCATTGAGAAATAGCTCACTACTTTTTCTTGAATGGGTCTTATGAAAAATTGCTTAGTCTGTTGTTTGTGTCCCTCCCCACCCCATTGGTTTCTTTAGCTGGATCACAACCTCTCTTAGAATTGAGACCATACCCCTATTCACAAAGAACTTGGGTTCAATTTGACCCTATAGGAAAACAAGGGTGTTGGTTGAGGTGAGATAACCTAGAACTAAGAGCTCCTTTTCTATGAAAGACACTAATTTTTCACTTTTGAAAAACTTGACACCAATCATATAGGATGTTTTGTGATTATTTTCCCCATTTTTCTAAAATGGAAGTCATGGTCCAAAGAGGTCAAACACCTTGCCCTGGGTCACACAGCTAGTCAGTAGTGGAGAGAGGTATCATAATTTGACTTTAACACCTATATTCTTGTATTATTATCTTCCCACTCTTAGCAAACTTCCTCAACTGGCCAGCTAAGTATATGCTTTCCAGTTGTATTTGTGATTTATCCAGAGGAAGAAAAATATTGTGGATTAAGTGTTTTGTCCATTTCTGCCTCATTCTGATTCTAAGATAACATTTTGGAATTTTATTTCATTGAATAATGCTGGTGAGTATACAGATAACTTCAAAGCTGTAATTCATATCAGACTTACCTCCTCTTTAGAGGCCACTAAAAATTGCTGGCCATGTCAGCTCCCTTCTGATACTAGGAGTTATATTACCATTTTCTATAAAAATATTGAGACACGCACAGACACCAAACCAAAAGAGGTTGTTACATCCCATTTTCTAAAATTGCAGCAAAGAGAGTGAATTTTCTCCCTCCAGATACCACATTGTCTTTTTTTCCCCTTTGTTCTTTTATATATATATTTTTAGTGTCATTTCAGCTCAGAGCAACTGCTTTATCTTTCACAATAGATTTTCTCTGGTGGTAGTATGCTCTGCTCACCAGGTATTGATGAGTTTGGTTGTTACCATTTATTATAGAAATAAAAAAGGAACAGCGCAATGAAATAGTGCATAATAGGCTGAGTGATTTGGAAGCAGAATTTTGAATGCTACATCAATATCAGGTCATGATTTCTTAGGGAGATGGTAATATGTTATCTTCTGCTTCACAGGATTTATTTTATTTCCTTAGAGAATTTGAGTATTTAATTATATACAGATAATTCACATATACACATAGAACTTCCCTTATAGTTCAATATTTTATTGATATATACACACATCTAATATTATTTTTAAAAATGTGCTTTAGGTACATAAAACATGCTATGCATTTTTATGCATGTTTATTCACATTATATATTTTATGTATTTTGTGTATTATTTATATATCTTGTGTATAATATGTGTATAATATTATGATTTATGTATGGATTTTATGTATTTTTTAAAAAGATTTTATGTATTCATTTGACAGACAGAGATCACAAGTAGGCAGAGAAGCAGGCAGAGAGAGAGGAGGAAGCAGGCTCCCCACTGAGCAGAGAGCCCAATGCGGGGCTCGATCCCAGGACCCTGGGATCATGACCTGAGCCAAAGGCAGAGGCTTTAACCCACTGAGACACCCAGGCGCCCCTATGTATTTTTATATATTTAATTTTCTTTATATTTAAATGTTCTTTCCATCTCAGTGGATAGATACAAATACAGATATAGGTGTAGCTCTTCTGAGTATTCTCTTATATTACCAGACTAAGAATTATTTGAAAGTAGAGACTATAGAATATTAGTTGCCTTTTATAACTGCACTTACTAGCACCCCAGGTATTTGTTGTATGTATAAATAAGTGAATTAAGTTACGAGTGCTGTGTGATTCCTTTCTCTTCCTCACCCTCTCTATTAGTCAATTACAGAGTTTTGCTCTTTCCATCTTCTTTCAGTGCTTTTCTCTCTACCCCAGGCTCCATGATGAGAATTGAACAGTGACTCTTTTCTCAGTAGAGAAATCCCATCAATTTCAAAATCCTCTCAATTCATTCCCTTGCTTCAGGAACTGGGTTACATAACATGAAGTTATTTGTCTTAAAAGCAAACTTCTGAGTACTCCCTTTTTAAATACTTTTAATCAGTCTTCAAATCTGAACAAATCATCTAAAGTGCCCTTCCACAACTCTGGATAGCCAAGACATGCCATGAACTGGCTTTTCCTAACTTCTAACCTCATCACTGGGAACCCCATCTTCTTGGCAGAGAAATTCCCATGCTAATATCCCAATATGTGTCTGCTACAAAAGGTCCAATAGTCAAATAAATATGAAAACATATCTTTATATTGTAGGACTTCTCAAAAACTTGTTCTGCAAATGGATATGGTAAATTTAGGGAAGTGCACACCATGTTTTCCAGATTGTTTCATATTTGATTACCCTTCTTTGCACTCTTTGAACATCTAAAAATGCGAGAGTATTATTCACATCCCTATTTCTATCTTTGGTCTATTATTCTGCCTTAAATATTCTCTATATGTCCTGCCTTTTCCATCTACTTGGACCAATTTTATGCTTATTTGAGAAAATAAAAATAATTTAAGTTTGTGTTTACATCAAAATAGGCAAGCTATGTATTCAACTAGGCCTAGAAAAAATGGAGCCTGATAACAGTTTGAGGATTTCCAAGGAGAAGGAATAGGTTCTAGTAAAAGAGGAGAGTTAGTCAAACATAAGACAAAAACAACAACAACAAAAAATGCAATGTCATAGGGACTCAAGAGAGTGAAGTCTGATGAAAAGTTTGATGATGCTAAATTATACACCGAAGTTGGTAATAATGGAGATCAAGACAGGTGAGAGGTCAACAGCTACCTTTATGAGGTCTACCTCATTAGAATAAAGAAGGTAGAATTCTAATGGAGAGGAATTGGCAGAGTGCGGATTTATCACAGTGTGCCAAAGGATACATACCACATGTGTTTCAGAAAACTGATAATGAACTGGCGGAGAGTTATAGGGTATAGTTTAAAGGAGTACAGGGTCAAATAAGAATTTTTTCTTTTGAGTCAGGATAGAAGAGAAATGTGGTGGATATTTGAACGCAGAGCAAAGGGGTCTAGGATGATGGAGACACAATTCTGGAGAGAAGAGATCTAATTGTAGGTGAAATAATCCATGAGTTGGGAGAACAGGATCAAAAGCAAAGAAGTAAACGAATCTGAAAATGTTGTATAGTGTTGGAACAAATGAAAACTGATACAATCTTTCTGGAATATATTCAATAGTAGCTATTAAGTTAAATGTGGTTACATCCTTTGATCTGGCAATTCTGTTTATAGGAAACTTGCCTGCAGAAAGAAGTAGAGACATGTACTCGGATTTATAGCTGAGGCTTTGCATTACCACAAAACTGAGAGTAGTGAATAAAAGGGACCAATTCAGATCCTGAAATACGTGTATAATTAATTATGTCATGCGTTTCATGGAATATTATACTTTCAACATACTTTAATGGTCTGGGGAAATTCTTGAATATTAAGTGAAATAAGTGCTATTCAAATACTATATATGCAGTATGATATGCACTATGATAAATACATGTACCTGAGGGGAGAAATGGAAGGGACAAAGTTAATAGTAGCTGTTTCTGGATTGTATGATTATAGATGATAATTGCATTCTTTTTTTTTAATTTTTAAATTTAATAATTTAATAATTGCTTTCTTTTGATCTGCGTCCTATATGTAAAATTTCTCCTATATGTAAAAATATATGTGTGTGTATATACAAATAAAAGTATTCATTTTATAATCAGATAAAGTATTTACAAGCATAGGTTTTAGTTAGCTCTGTTACTCTTTACATCAAATTATTTAATCTTTCTTACACAAAAATTCTATTAAGTTGTTCATAGACTCTGATATTATCCTTCCAGAATTCAATTTTCAGTGTCCTGGCTTAGGAGTTGTATGATTTTAAAGTCGTTTATCCTTTTTAAACCTTGGTTCCCTCATCTGTGAAAGAAGGTTAGTGATAGTACCCAGTTTGGGAGTCTTATTAAGGGAGTTAAGTAGGGTTATGAATATACAGTAAAGTAGTTGGCATAGGTTAAGTCTTCAGTATTTGATACTGATTATAAGTAATTATTTTTTAAAATATTTTATTTATTTATTTGACAGACAGAGATCAGAAGTAGGCAGAGAAACAGGCAGAGAGAAGGAAGCAGCTCCCCGATGAGCAGGGATCATGACCTGAGCTGAAGGCAGAGGCTTTAACCCACTGAGCTACCCAGGCACCCCCGATTATAAGTAATTTTAAAGCAAGGATATCTACCTCGATAAGCTCTGGGAATTAAATGGGCTAATGTATTTTAAAATATCTGTATCAGGGTGTGGCACACTGGAGACCCTCAGGAAATATTCTTTTCTCTTTACTCCCTTTTATGCTCTGTCTTTCCACCTTTTCTCTTTTGAAAAGGGCAAGCTTGCCAAAGCAACAGGCAGGAAGTCAGGGGGAAGGATGTGCTGCCACCTAGCGGACCACTGTTTGCTCACTGAGGCAGCCCAATGTCGTTGCTTTTTTTTTTTTTTTTTTTTTTTTTAAGGCCTTAGGAAAACTCACAAACTTATTTGACCCTTGCCCTCTGCAGGATTGACTTGCTTTTTCTTCCTAATGCTGTTTTGTGAAAGGTTTTCATTTGTGAGGCAGCTAAACCAGAACCAGTTGCATTTGTTGTAAAGGACAGGGAATGGAAAGCCACACCAGCATTCCTTAATCTAGTCATCGCAGAGTGACCACTGAGAAATGAACAGGACTCAGACAGAGAAGAGGTAACCAAAAAGATACCTCAGCTCCTGTGAGGCACATAGACTCTAGATGGCAAAGATGCTACTCTTCCAGTTTTGCACCATTTTTCTGGCCCTCCAGGTGATACAAAAGCAACCTGCTTTACCTTCATCCAATGTAGTGTACAGAGAGGAAGACAAGAATAGTGCAGACCACTGTGCAAAATGGGCTTCTCCACTCCCCTGTTTTCTTGGACCTAAGGACATGTTCCTGGTAGGTTAGACACTGTGTGGGTTAATAAGAACCTCTCAAATCTAATGAACCCTTTCCTCAGAGTTTTGTGGGGGAAAGCATGGGATAGAGAAACAACATGGATCTTCTATCCTGTTTTAGTCACTCCCTAGCAGTATGAGCTTGGAAAGCTATTTCACCTCTCTGGGCCTCAGTTTCTTCAATTTTAAGTTGATAATAACAATGATCATGACATAAATAGGTAGGATGACTTGAGATGACATGCATGAACATCTGAGTTAATGTGCAAGCATCATAGTACTTGATACCTGGTGGTTATCAAAAAAACAAAGGAAACCATTCTCCTTTTCTTTCCAGGCTGTGTTCTATGCTGGTAGGGGAATGGTGGTGGAAGCTGGGGAGTGGTAGGGCTACTCCAGGACTCTCAGACTTTATCATTTGAAGCAGAAAGTCTCTGTGATCATCAAGACTGAAAAAAGAGTCCAGCCTCTAGGCTGCAGGTAGGCAAAGTAGAAAGCGTCAATCAATTACTTGGGGTCTACTGTGGGTTATTTCTTGGTTAACATGGTTGGCTAGGAATCAATCGAACTGGGCTCCAAGCCCAGTTATTTCATTACCTCTCAGTGTGCCTTAGGGTAAGCATGTATCTTAGGCATTTATTCCTGTGTCCAGACAGGTGAAGTGGTTTGTTCTATATTGATTATCTGGTCAGGGCTAGATTTCAAATCCTTTGTCTGATTTAAAATCCCAGTACACTCTGATTACAGATATTTTGGAGCAAAGTATCCCTTTAAATAATTTTGAAGTTGAAGGCTTGCCTACTCAGTCTATCACATAACTAGCCCTGCCAACACTAATATCTTCCTCACATTGCTAAAGAAAAAAAGAAAAAAAAAAGCCACAAGAGTTTCTAGAGAATTTGTTTAACATAGGGTAATTCTTAATGTTCAGAAGTCACCTAGAATCCCTGAGATTTAGTTACTATTTGAGACTTTTTTTTTTTTAAGCCTGCACATGTTTTATATCCCAACCTACAGAAGAGACTGGATTTAGGGAAATAATTTAGGCAATATGAGGAGAGGAAGAAAGGGGCTCTTTAGGGTCAATATAGTTTAGAGATAGGTGAAATTTGAACATTTATTTTTAAATTTTATTTTATGTATTTTTTAAGGATTTTATTTATTTATTTGACAGACAGAGATCACAAGTAGGCAGAGAGGCAGGCAGAGAGAGAGAGCGGGGGAAGCAGGCTCCCGCTGAAGCAGAGAGCCCGATGCAGGACTCGATCCCAGGACCCTGGGAGCATGACCTGAGCCGAAAGCAGAGGCTTTAACCCACTGAGCCACCCAGGCACCCAAGATTTGAACATTTATTTGCTCCATCCCCTTGCATGCTCTGTTCCATGTTCTACTCCCTTCTCCCCACCCCCACAACTGTATATACAGAACATAAAGCTCATAATTCTGTATACTCTTGGCCCTTTTCCTGAAAGTCATGGTTTGGAAGTTTGGAGTCAGAGGACCTGGCCTTAAATTCTGAATCTGCCACCTAAAGAATATACAAGATGAAGAAAGCCCCATTAGTTTTTGATCTTCAGTGTTTTCATCCACAAAATGAAGATAATGTCATTCACATCTGAATGACACTGTACAGATTAAATAAAACCTGGAGCATAGATACCAATTCATGAGAAATCTTTAATCTTCAATTAATCTATCACTTTCTTATTCTAAGTGCTTCCAAGTATCATCTTGACATCACTCCCAGGACTCATGCTCTTGATCTCCTGGGGACTTATGAACAATCTTGGGGTCATAGATAATTCATTATATGTCTTTGGTCTTTAGTAAAGCTACATCTTCTGGGGATGCCTGCCCTGTGTATCTCTTGGGAAGCAGGTATAGTGTGCAATATATCACTTAAGATGTAGGTTATCCTTTTTGAATGCTAGGTTGTGTAATGATTCTTCACTGTTGATCTACTGAGTTCATTCAAAATAAAGTGGTAGTTGGTGTGAGCAAAGTAAAGCACTTTGAGATTTTCTTTTGCATTGATTATAGCTTAAAAATAATTCTGAGGGACAAAGAAGAGGAAAGTATAATATAGGAAAAGAGTCCCGTGTGATACAGTAATGCAGAAATGCAGCCATGTTAACACACACACACACACACACACACACACACACACACACCCAGGAAGATATTAAAGTGTTCATAAAAATGAATAGGATTTTAATTTTATACCATTCTTAGGTTATAAAAATAGCATACACTTAATAAAAAAGGTAATAAAAGCAGAAAGGAAAAAAAAATTCCAAGGATATGCCATCAGTAATCCTGCAACCCAAAGCCAGCTTCTGTTTACATTTTAGAGCATTTTCTTCAAATAATGAAAGCTTTTTATAAACATGCAAGCATAATCCGAGCTCAGCATTTAAATAAACAAAACAAGTTTCTTGCAGTAACTCACTTATGAATGTTTTGCCCTCAACATCTTTTATTAATTCTCACACAGCACATTTGGTCTCAGGACAGGGTGGGTGTATAAAAGGAAAAGGATATTTAATAAAAGGCTTTCTGGTGCCTAGCTCAGAGGGGAGAAATGGATAGCTGAGACTATGGCATGGTAGTCAGGCTACACTTGAAAGGCCTTTAAAGAATTATAAGATTGAGGGCCCAATTACAATGTGTGTATAAGGATCCCCACACCAATAAGAAATTCTCTGACACCAGTCGGGTTTCTTAAAATTCAGTTCAATTCTGCCACTATCTACCTGAAGAAAACATCAGATTCCACAGGTTAAGGGCTCAGTCCCACAAGACTTGCTCTCCTTCCCCTGAGCCACACACACATTTCAGATACCAGTAGCAAGTCCAGGTTGTCACCAATGCTTCTCTAACTGACTGCATAGACTGAAGATTCCAAGGACCCCCTCCTTGGGTTCAATTAATCTGTTAGAGTGGCTCACAAAAGTCAGAGAAACATTTTGCTTACTAGATCACCATTTGTTATAAACTGATATAACTCAGGAACAGCAAAAGAGAAGAGATGCATAGAGCAATGTATGGGGAAAGGGCACTGAGCTTCCATGCTCTTCCCAAGTATGTCACTTTCTCCAAATCTCTATGTGTTCTTCAACCCTGAAGTTTTCTGAACATGGTCCCTTTGGGTTTTTATAGTGGCTTCATTACAAAGGTATAATTGATTAAATCATGGGTCACTGGAGACTGAACTCAATCTTCAGCCCTCTGCCCTCCCCAGAAATTAGGGGGATAGGAGAAGTTCCAAACTTCTAATCCCATGGTGGGTTCTCCTGGCAACCAGTCCTTATTCTTAGGCGCTGTCCTAAAGTCACCTTATTAGCATAACAAAAGACACCTATATAGCCTCACTGAGGGCTCTGTGCCAGAAATGGCAAATGTATATCTCTTATTCTAAATCACAATATCATAGCTTATTACTTCTTCCACGAAGTCTTTGTCTTTTGAAGTAGTAGCCCCCAAACTTTCCTAATGGTAAAGTCCTGAGAAACAAGCCTAACCAGTCTTGCCACATCAAGTAGGCTCTCCAGTTGCTGCCTGATAGTGGGTGCCTGGGCTGGATCTCTTGCTTCAGGTCATAGACTCCACTTGCCTGTATTTATTGCCTTCATTCAAATTGATTCATCTTAAGTGGCTTGAGAATGGGTGTGACAATAGGATGGAGAGAGAGGGCTAGAGAGAGTCTTACAAATTGCTTTGGTAACCTCCAATCTTCTGAAATTCAGTAATGGTGGAGAATTGCTGCCTAGTTTGCTACTGGAGCATAATAATAAATTTGGAAGAAACAGAAGCCATTTGCCTTACCTTTTTTTTTTTTTTTCAACATAACAGTATTCATTGTTTTTGTACCACACCATTTGCCTTACTTTTAAGATTTTATTGTCCCTATAACATTCGAATTTGAAAAGTTTTCCAATTCAAATCTAATTCCACAAGAGAGGCATTTATAATGAATTTTAAACCTCTTCAAAGTTAATAAATTCTCATCTCCCAATTTCAAATTCACTTCAACACAGGAAGTGATTACACCCGTATTGTTGGAGTTGGAGAACTGGAGAAGAGTATCAGGAAAGAGTCTACTCTGGTAACACGTGCCTTTTGTCTCAAAGTTCTCATCTCATACTCTCATTTTCCAAAGATTCCTGTTAGGCTACTTGGCATTCTATGGTAACTCTTAAGAAAACTGAAACTATAAATTTTGAGTCTAGGAAACGTATCATCTTCCTCTTCCTTTGATAAAGATTGGCGTGGTGCTGTTCAGGGTGTGGTGGAGTGTTCATGCAGCAGATATATTCTAAACCATGGCTGGGGTAAAGGAAAGCCTCTATTCATGTATCTGATCAATAAATCCATCCTTACTTCGAGAGTTCTGGCTAAGATGGGAAAAGTTAATTTCCAAGTCTGCTTCAGTAATTAGAACCCTGTGTACTTATCATTCTACTTCAACAAATGCAGGGAAGGGATTCAAGAATGGTTCTAAGAAAATAGTACTGAGCATCAAGTCCAAAGTGTGAAGGGTAGTCAAGTTAAAAATGAGAAAGTCAGTAACAAGGTCACCACTCAGAGATTAAAGAGCAATTTGAGATTATATCAGGAGTAGAGTGAGTTGACACCACACCTCAGGGTTTGGTCTGTCAATCTATCCTGCCTTAGGGGGGTTTCACCAGGGGAAGCTTCACGAATAGAAAGACCTGAACAAGGATAAGGACAGGGAACTTCTCCTTTTCTACAACTGCGGAAAAAGATGTCAGGGAGATTTATTGCTCAAAAGCCCAGCAGGCAGTCTGGTCATTACAAAAGTCTTGTCAAGGTCTCTTGTCTCCAAGGCAGTGTCCAGCCTGGATCAGAGCTGTTCCCTGTGTGGATCCTTTAATAGGCATCTAATTGGAATCTCAGGTGCCTCACATCCCGTCATATTGGCTTCCAGCCGTTCTGTGTCTTGTGTTCTATTCCTAGTGACCAGGCTTCTACCTGGCTTCTGGGAAGGAGACATCATGTTGTGCCCTGTGTCTAAATTGAGGCCTACTTGTCATCCTCAGGTCCAAATGAGCTCTGATAAAACTAAAAAAGCCTGGTTCTGTCATTTCCATTCCTTCCCCAAATAAAGATTCCTCCCCTCACTTCGATTCTCTACTCAGTGGGGACTCATGTGATTTGCTCTCAGGAGCTTCTCTCTTGTCTCTCAGAATCTCCCCAGTGCGTCTGTAATTTCCCCACTGCTATGCTCACTCTACTTGGAGGAGAAGCTCCTGATTTTTCTAGTTTTCTAATAATGTTTCCCAAAGCTTTTTCTAGCAGGGCTTTCTGACAACTGCCTGCTTTTCTTTTTCAGAGCTACCCATGATTTTTATTATTACCTGCTTTCCCTGGAACACAAATGTTAAAGGTGAATTCCCAGTGTAATTTGCCTCACATCTTAAGTCCAGATGACTTTGGTACTGTTTTAGGGTTGTGTGCAACATTCTCTATATTAGTTTAGGTTTTCAAAGAAACAGAACCATATATATAATAGATAATATACATATTTATATGTAAAATATAAATATGCTAACTAATTAAGTGTATTTATTTATTTATTCATTATGAAGAATTGGCTCTTGTAGTTTGGAGGCTGAGAAGTCCTAAGATCTGTAACAAGCCAGAGACCCAGGAGAACTGATATTAGAGCTCCAGTCCAAGTCCAAAGGCTTGAGAACCAGCAGAGGCAGTGGTGTAAAGTTTCAGTCTGAGTCCATCCAAAGGCAGGAAGAAACCAGTGTACCAGCCTAAAGACAGTTGGGTAAGGAGAGTGCATTTCCCATTAGCCTTTTCTCTTGTACTCAGGCTTTCAGCAGAATGGATGAGACCCACTGACATTGGGTAGGACAATCTGCTTTACTGATTCAAATGTTAATCTCATTCAGAAACACTCTCACAAACACACCCAGAATAAAACTTAATCGAGTACCTGAGCATCGCATGAGGCAGGCAGGTTGACACATAAAATTAATTATTGCATCCTTTTCTCTTTTATTATTGTGGCTGAAAAGCATACTTTCCCCTATAATCACTGAATTTGGGGTCATCAACATGAATCTTATGCTCCAGGAGCAAACTTGGAATGCTCAGACTCGAGAAGTTGTTTTTGTTATCATTTTTCTGTTTCTGGTCTCCATTTTGTCCAGATAGTTTCCCTACATACCCACCTACCTCCTTATCTTATCAGGCTCTTTCCTCATCACTCCCACGACCTCTACCCCTGCCTTGTCCCACAGCCTCCATCCTTGCCACCCTGGTCTTCAGTTTCTACCTCTGTATGAGTACACTGGCTTCTTTATTCTTTGCTGGAAAAAAAAATATATATATATATATTCCCTAATGCATTATAACAGCTACAGCCACAGTTGTCTTCTCTTGCATACTTACTGTGTGCCATATTTTACATATATTAGCATGCTAAATCCTCACAACAACCCTGGCAGTGATGATAATTCCTATTTTGCAGATATTGTTATTGAAATGCAAAAGGATTACAAACTTGCTCAAGCCCACACAGCTCTTAAATGGTAGCACCACAATTTAAGCACACACATGACTGATGCTAAACTCTGTGCACACCATCATGATCCACTGTGTTTCCTGCCTCTGCCTCTCCAAATTGTTTCATGAAAGGCTGAGTAGCTGGCTCAAATGGAAATTTTCATCTCTGATTCAGCCTTGTAGCTCTACATAGATCCAAACTCAGTGATCTTTTCCAAGCATTGGCATAAACAGAAGGATTAAAAATCCTATGTGACTTCTCTGTGAGCAATTAAGAGGCCGCATTCTGTAGCATGCCACTCACCATTCAGTATTCATCATCACGACCTTTCAGACACTGAAGGTCACAATCGAAAACAGTTATTTTAAGAGATGGCATTGTTCTCAAAAGCCACAGTAGGACCATTGCAGACAGATTTTTAACTCAGATGTATATTCAGAGATGAATTGTTCTTTCAGCTCAAATGACGCAGGTTTGTTAGTTGGGGTATGAGTAGGAGGTGAGAGTTAAAGGAAGGGGGATAAGTACTCTTTCTTATCCATCTCTTGCTCACCTTTTCATAGTTGTTTATTTCCTCTGTAACCTAGCAAACTCAGATTCCTTATTTCAGCCTGGCAGCCCTATTTCATTTAATTTATCATAAGAATACTCCTCAATAAGGGATTTAAGGAATCAATTTAAGGAAAATTGAAAAATAGAAGAGACTTGTGTATGAAATTTTTTGTTGTTGTTGCAAAGAGATGCAAAATTTTGTTGGGTCGTATTTTCCTTCAAATATGTGGTAGGGAATATGTGATGGGAATACACCCACCTTTCTTCTGAGATTTTTTTGCTTTACGCTCACTTTCTCTACTCCCACAACTAATCACCATTTAAGAATTCTTTCTTTCTTTCTTTCTTTCTTTCTCTCTCTCTCTCTCTCTCTTTCTCTCTCTCTCTCTCTTTCTTTCTTTCTTTCTTTCTTTCTTTCTTTCTTTCTTTCTTTCTTTCTTTCTTTCTTTCTTTCTTTGTTTCTTTTCTTCTTCCTTCCTTTTGTCAGATGGGATGAAGGAGCCTAGGTTCAGAGCCTCAGCCTTTCCATTGTTTAAGAGAGGTTTGGCCTCTGGCCTTTAGAGACTGTTAGTAGTCTCAGGGGATTGCTTTGTTTAATACTCTAGAAAACGCCCCAAATCCTGTCATTTGAAGCAGTAGTAATGTGGACTCAAGATATTTTTAATTAAAAGTGTACTGTTTGGAGCCAGCCTTTGGCCTCCTGTTTATCATTAAGTTCCCTGCAGTGCGGTCAGCTACTTGTGAAGATAAAAATTTCTCCTTTGCTCCACAGGATGGCAGTATAGGTTAATGTTAAACCTTATCATACACATCCCTTCAAAATCATACAGCAGGGTTTTGTTCAGAATTGGCACTCAACTCTCCTTTTCTCCATATGCCCACAGCCTCCTGCAACCCCTGCTTTAAACATTTCTCACTTCTCCCTTTTCTGTATGAAACAAAGGCAGCCCCTTCAGTTCAAAAAGGACATTTATAAATGAAGATCCCTACAATACACCAGCTTCATTATAAAAGACCCCCCGACATAGGAGGCCAGAGTCTATCTGCCCACAAAACCACACGCAGCTAAGCCCTAGTTTGGGGCTGCTGAGTAGTTGTTTATAAATAGCAGCGGTCAGTTACACATTATCAGCAACTTGACCTAATCACTGTTGATCTATAAAGTCACTGAAGTGTAATAGCCTCATCGGCAGTAGATTGGCTCAGCTCCAAGCTGGAAGGAAATAGTCTTCCTGAGTAGTCAGATGGTAATTATTTAATCAGAGCACTGTGGCCTCCAACAGGTTCAGCATCGAGAAATAACTACAAAGTCCCATTTGAGATATCTTTCCTAATACTCCAGAAAAAAGGAAATGAGGCAAATAAAATATTTCTGAAATTGGGAAAATTGGATACTTCTGCAGATTTTAAATAAAAAGGAACAAGGATGTCCCTTGGACAAATAATTAAAATAGCATTCTAGTCTTTGTAAGGGAGTAATTTTTAATCTTTTAATCTTTTTCTATCTTTTCTTCTTATATCTTTAAATAGTAAGATGATTTCCTAGGTAAACATTGGTCAGATAATACATCTTCCAGAAAAGAACAACTGTGCTACACATGAAGCTTCTTCAACTCACAGTAATAATTTTTCCAAATTGGGAATTAACAAGAAGGTATGATATATCTAGAAATGTGTCCCTTTAAAGTATTTTTTGTCCTGTTCATAGTAGAAATGACTTTGCTAGTATTCCTTTTACATTGGTCTTTTTTTAAAAAAATGATATTATAGATTATTTAAAAGCCAATGATATCTTTTGTTCTTCTTCATCTTCCTCAGTGTTTATTACAGGTTCATGACATGTTTTCCTCTCTAAATAGGCATTGATTAACTCATCCCTTAACAACTGGCATGAAAATAAACTACTGGAGATATTTAACTAAGCAATGGAGACCTAACATTTCCAAACTGAAAACTTTATCAAGGCCAGAGTAAACACCAACACTGAAAGATCACTGCCTATACTTCTGCAACAAAACCTTACCCCCAAAAATTCTTGGAAAGAATCTCGTAAGATTACCATGGAAAGTCCTAGAAATGAGTAGAAAACAGGGTAATCTTTGACTTTAGCCTATCTTTCGGGAAATAGAGGAAACTTATTATGGTATTATATGACAGACGCAATTTTCCTAATATTACCTTCCAAATCTCAAATGTGTGTGTTTGTAGGCTTGAGGAAAATGATGTATTTTTGAATGCAACTGGAGAGGTTTAACAAAGAAAGCCTTTTCTGGTCCCTATGGGGGGAAAATCAGCTTTAGACTGTTAGCACACACATCTAAAAGTTCAATGAACTTCAGTTAGTTGCTATGCCAACCAAGAGAAGACCTGTCCAGATATGAATTGATCACACAAATAAAATCTCCCCAAAGATGATGCTTGTTTGGCTTAAGGGCATAGTCTTTGTAACAACCCTTGAAAAATCATAGGTCTGTCAGTTTGGAGGATTTATTTGGACCACTATCCAAATTTCCTCAGTGTATTATAAAATATATTTTTTTTTCCATAGGAAACTGAGCAGTTACATGTAAGGGGGAAATATTTTTTAAAAATTTCTTTTCCTTTCCTCAGTTAAAAGTAGCAAATGCAGAGAGAGTTATGTATAGGTTCTGATTATGAGAAAGAAAGAGTAGCTAGCACTAGAGCAATAATTCTTGGGAGATGTTTTTAAATTCCAATATCGCCTTGTGATATGAAGTTGGATGACTTAACATTCATATCTTGATGTCACACCTCTCACACCTGGCCATGGATAGAGTCCTTAAGCACCCTGTCAAAACTCCCTGATTAATGTCCTTTGAAGAATTTCTTTGCATGTTTGCTTTGAGGTTTTGTGTGCTCCATACCCAGAGTGAACTAATTTGAGACTAAATAAGTAGGTAACTTTAGTATCTGGTTGTTGATATGGAACTCCAAGGGGCTGGAGGAGAAAATGGTAAGATGCTATCATATGTTTTCCATATATATCCTCTTATTGTTTCCCTGGAAATTTGGATGATTTTGTTATCGTTGTTAGACTACTCTTCAGGCATCTGAGGTATGCCTAGTCTAAGGAATGGAAAAGAGTAGACAAACATTTTGGGAATTATAATGGCATATTATATGTATATTCTGAATACACACTTTAATACACATGCCTAGCAACACAAACACATGAAATAAGTCACCAAACATTTATTATGTCTGTTTTGCATATGACAGAACACATTGTCATGTTTTGGATTCACTCCCATTATTCTTATTTTAATTCCACTTTCCCAAATTTGTTCATAAATTGGCTTTTTAACAGTTATCTCACATTTCTAACCCAATATTCACCTCTTGAATTCAAACATAAATTTGGATTCTTTAATGTTGATCCTTGGTGATAGATCCAGGACTCAATTTTGTAAGCATTACTAGTTTTTACTTCTGGATTATCCTACTTATTCCTAACTTCTTAATTTACTTTGCATTAGCTAATTTTGTCTTTGGCCTCTTTAAGAAAGGGTTGGATTCCCCAACAAGGGGATCCAACAAGGCGTGGAGTAGATATAATGAAATAGTGAGTGATTTCAGGTAAGTGTCTTCCAATAGTTTAGATTAAGAAACAGATCAGTGACAGTGGGTTTAGGGACTGTAATGGAGACTTCTGGGGAAAGAATATTGACTGCCTGAAGCATGCTCGGTGAAATTCATTCAGTCTATGGGAATAAGAAAACAAGCCAAAAGTGAACTGCTACATCCCAGTGGCTTTTTTTTTCTTTTTTTTTTTTTTGTTTTTTTTTCTTGATTTTTTTCCATTTTATTTTATTTCTTTTCAGTGTTCCAAAATTCATTATTTATGCACCACGCCCAGTGCTCCAGGCAATACGTGGCCTCCATAATACCCACCACCAGGCTCACCCTCTCATATTGGTGTATTACTTTGCAATGGGTTGCTTCTGGTGGCTCCCTCCCCCTTCTGTTTATCCTCCGATATCAGTCTGATTGTTCCCAGTATGTTTTACCTCCTGACTGGCATCTTCTTCCCCCGTAGAGATCCAGAAGTATATAATACTACATCTCAGGCTGAGTTCATGAGTGTTCAGAGTGTTCTGGTAGATGATTAGCTCACTTTAGGGGACCAGTTGAAACAGGGTCTCCTACGTCTCTGTCATCATGACCCCCCTCCTCCCCAGTGGGTTTCCTTTATTCTGAAACTCTCCTTTACATTATTAGTACATCAGTAACAAAGGAATGCCTGCCTTTAATATGATTGGTCTGTTTTCCCTTGATTGTTATAGCTCTAACAATAAACTCATGGGACTATTCTTTTTTGGTTCCTATCTTACAGGAATAATACAATTCTCTGCCGCCCAAAGTGAATTTATTCCAGAATTATATCCCAAAGCAAGCTCAGCACTCAGAGATACAAAGCCTTCCACCTTTCCACTTTTAAGTAATGGTTTAGATTCAAGAGCTGATCTGGAGGAGAAAAAAAAAAGAGAAATATCTGCATTAGATAAATATTCACATGGTTACATATTCTCATAGGTAGCTCGATAAAGGCTGAGGCTTAGAAAACCTGCAAATTGATAACAATTTTTTAAAAAAGATTTTTTTATTAATTTGACAGAGGGAGAGAGAGATCACAAGAAGACAGAAGGCAGGCAGAGAGAGAGGAAGAAGCAGGCTTCCCACAGAGCAGAGAGCCCAATGCAGGCCTCAATCCCAGGACCCTGAGATTATGACCTGAGCCAAAGGCAGACGCTTAACCCACTGAACCACCCAGGCACCCTGATAACAATTCTTAACCTCTTTCTCTCTCTTTGCTCTGTAATAGGCCAGAACCAGGCTATTTAAGGAGCAAAATCTTAATTATAAGGCATTGTTTAAACATGTTTCCAAATAAATAGCAGTGTTCACGAACCAGGCCATTCAGAAGATACTCCTCATACAGTGTTGATGTTTGCTACCATTCATTCCCAGTATCTCCTGTGAGACAAAATATGCAATCAAGAGTTATACTCAAAATAAAGTGCACATTCTTCTATTCATAGTTCTTCCATACCCCCAACCCTATGAAAAATAATGGTGAGGTAATAAGAGGGGGGGCATTTTGTAGGAAACAGTATTTGAGAGAGAAGTTTGGATGATGAAAAGAACCATCTGATAAGTTGTATAGCTGGCGACCATTAGGGGAACAGCAGTTATATTGACTGCTTTGGTTTTCCAGCTGCTCTGTGGTGGCTTAAGTGTCCTGTAGACATGATTCTGTATTTGCTTTGGAAATTTGTGGGAAGTGAGGAAGAACAGGTGAACTTCTGTTCCCCAACCTTCATTTTAATCAGAGTAGCTTTGCTCTCACATGTTATATATTTGCTTTCTGCAAAGGATTTTATTGGAAGAATCAGGTCTAGTTTTAAAAATAGAAGAATTACAAACAGTAAAAACCTGTTGCTCATTGGGGAACTCTGAAAGAATATCTGAGTCTTGTCCTTGAGTCAGTGAAAAATAAAGGGTGAACCTCTATGCCTTGATTCTTCACATTAGTAGTTCATAAAGTACAGTCTCTCAGTCAATCATATCAGCATCTCTTGGAAACCTGTTATAAATGTAAATTCTTGGACCTTACACAGACCCATCTGAAGTAGAAACTTTGAGGGTAGGGTCTAGAAATCTCTATTTTAACAGACCTTCAGGTGATTCTGATGCTTGCTCAACAAGTTTTGAGAACTGCCATTGAGCCTAATTTAGTTTACCAAGTAAAAGAAATGAAGTAAAATGAACAGAAAGAAGTTATCAGCACAGTTTCTAAGGAAAACCTTTTCTAAGTATTGCAAATGAGCCCCCTCCAGTATAAATCTTCATAGAGGATTGTTTTTCAGTTTCAGGAATGAGAAAATGGCCTTAGTCCTTCTATTCCCCAGGCCCCATAAATATCTGTCAAAAACAAAGCAATACCCTTAACAACTTATAGCTATCAAATATCCCCTTGACAACTCAACCTCAGCCCAAATGTGTTCATTTGAAAATAGGTGGGGTTATGTAGGCATTAGTAATAAAATCGACAAATTCTAATTACCACTGGATAAATTCAGTCTTATATTTTATCGATTTATTTAAAAAATATTGTTTATAAATTCCACTCCACCTAGGTCACTAGATGGTGTACACCTTGGAAGAGTGCTAGAGGAAGCTGTAGTCAAAGGGAATGAGTCAGAGTGAGGATATCCATTTCTTTCCTAGGACCAGGACATCCTCAGCTGGCATTGCCTTCCTAAAGTGATGATACCTCTGTGTGAGATTATTCTGAGAGATAGTCCGATTCCACTAGAGTTGCACATGGACTTTTTTCAAGGCTAAACCCAGCTCTTCTCAACATTTACATCAATGATGCTATACCACTAGATGGCTCCAGAGTGTCTATCCGGCAGCTCTGAAAGTCCAGAAATTTGAAAATTGGAGTGTACTTTTTGAGCCATCCCCAGCCTTCTTCTTCCACTACTGACTCCCACTCAACCAAAAGTGATGTCTCATTCTCTCCTCCATCTTCCTAGAGTCGTCTAGTGATGGTGTCTCTAAGGGAGAAAAAAATGTTTCAGATCAGGAGAGCACTTAGCTTTTCCACATTCCAAACTGTAAAACCCAGCTTCAGGCAAAGGATATGTGTGTACTCAAAGTGTGAAATAACGTTCTGCTGTAAAACTTGATTTTAACATTTCATAACTCAGGAAGTTGGGGTTCCTTGGGGATGTAACCCTGCAAAAACAGGTCAAAGATCTCCAGTGCTGAAATCTTGCTTGATCAGGGGAGACTTATAGATAAGTTGCTAAGAATTATTATCTGAGTTGCCCTTTAGTATTCTTTTTAGAAGTGTTAGTGTAGAAAATGAAGTTGGTTTTTTCTGAGTTTTAAAAATTATTGTAGCTGTTATTCTTTTCTTTTGATCTATGTTATGAACTCAGTTTCTCATAGGTCCCACTTTCTCTTCTAAATTGATCTGATTTGATGATGGACTTTAAAATAGGTAGTTATAGGGGCGCCTGGGTGGCTCAGTGGGTTAAGCCGCTGCCTTCGGCTCAGGTCATGATCTCAGGGTCCTGGGATCGAGCCCCGCATCGGGCTCTCTACTCAGCAGGGAGCCTGCTTCCTCCTCTCTCTCTACCTGCCTCTCTGCCTGCTTGTGATCTCTCTCTGTCAAATAAATAAATAAAATCTTTAAAAAAAATAAATAAAAAAAATAAAATAGGTAGTTATGTTTATCAAACTCTCCTAGTGTGATAATGAATTGTTTCTGGGGTAGATATTTGAACTAGGAGAAAAGCAACCACAAACTGAAATTACCCATTTAGATGCCTAAAAGATAATTTGAACCAAGAGACAAAAAGCCTAAGTTCAGAGGAAGATGGCTCTAGAGTTGGAAAGTCACTCTTTATCAGAGTAAGAGGTTCACAGGCAAACCAAAGCTGTAGATAGTTTGAGGTCATGGGGCACTGGTGGTGTGAATAGCAGAGGAAGTCAGTCTGCAGAGGAGAACGGAACATGTATGAAGAAAATGTCAGAGAAAATGTAGACTCAGAAGGAGAGACAGTGCATCTATCTTAAACATCTCCAGTTCCTATCAGAACTGCTTACATTTGCTTTTGTCAAATTCCACATGTAGTTTTCTGAGTCTTTTCAATCATCCCCTTGATTGCCTTTTAAAATTTTCCTTGAGCTGACTGGCAAAGTTCCCTCAACAAGTAACTTTCTCACCAACAAAAACCTAGAAGGCATCTTTTATCATAAATTCCTGATAGTTGAGTTCATGAAGTAAAGGGAATTTCTGGATTAAAAAATACTAAAACTTGCTGAAAAAAATATTTTCAAATTTTCTTGCCCCTTGATTACAAATTAGTGTACTAACTTGGTAAACAGAAGTCAGAGACCAAGTTGGAAAAGCACACCATCCCACTGCTTCCACAACCACTGTCCATAGTTATGCTACCTACAGAGACAAAATAACTGATTGAAAAGAAGGCTGTCTCTGAGTCCTTGGCCTCAGTTGATTTTCGGTATTTTGTCACCACCATCTCTTGAAGGGATGGCAGTATTGGTCTTTGACCAATTCTCTTTCTTTGTTATTCTCCACCCTACTTAAGAGTAAAATTTTAAAAGTATAAGGCTGATTTTTTTCATCCCTTGATTTAAGCCATCTAACCCATTAGAAAGAATAGCACAAAACAAAGCAAAACAAAACAAGTAAACAACCTTAATACGGCCCTCAAGATCGTTGGTCTTGACCTCCTCATTTCTCCAACCATATCTTAGAGGTCTGCTCCCTTCATTCTCTGTGCTCCAGACTTTCTGACTTTTCAGATTCTAGGAAAAGCCATTTTCTTTCCAGCCTTGGAAGCTTTGGGTATTTTTTTCCTTCTTCTCACCATTTGTATTTACTTTTTAACTTTTCCAACTTAACTCTTTCACCCTTCATCTTCTACCTCAATTGTTGCTTCCTTAGGGAAGGAATTCATAAACTGACTCCAGAAAAAGTTATTTGTAACGTGTTACTTGTTTTCTGTGTTAAGACTCATCTCAATTTGAAGTATTTATTTATTCGAACGTTGCCCCCTGTTCCCCTTCCAGACAGCAAATTTTATGAAAACAGCAACTTTTTAATAATTTTGCTCTAAATTATATGCCCAATTGCAGGAAGTTCAGTTCATCTTAGTTGAAGGAAAGAAGGAATGAATGAACCTACAAACACTTGAAAACAAGTCCTGGGTCCTGGAGCCTATTTCATGGAGATTTTCTATTGTTCTGCGTTATACTTCAGTTTCCTTTATCGCTGACGTTTGTTTTTGTGAATGTGAGGCTGGTACAGTGTGTCTGCTTAGCATTGTATGGTTCTTGGAGGACCTTATATTTTGGAAGCAAATGTGAAAAACACATTTGAATTTTCAGAATGTTTCATTATAAACAATCTCAGGGACACAAATAGTTTTGTGAATTGATGTGTATTTCTACTTGAAGGATAAAGTAAGCACAATGATGACGAGAAGAGCATTGAAGGATATAGGCAGAGGTGTTGAGAACTCCAAGGTTTTGGGGACATTTGGCTCTTGTCAAGGTGGATTTAAATACACAATTCTTTTATTTCCTGAATATCCTTGTTCATTTCTCAGTGACTACCACAATGAAAGTTGACTACTAGAATTACTTCAAAGCATATGAAAAGCAGGATAGGCATTGCCTGCAATTTATCAGAATTTTTAAAATATAAGAATTTTTTTTTAAAAAAGATTTTATTTATTTGACAGAGAGAGACAGTGAGAGATGAAATATAAGCAGGGGGAATGAAGAGGGATAAGCATGCTTCCTGCTTAGCAGGGAGCCTGATGCTAGCTAGATCCCAGGACCCTGGGATCATAACCTGAGCTAAAGGCAGATGCTTAATGATTAAGGCAGACTGAGCTACCCAGGTGCCCAAAATATAAAGAATTTTTTTAAATGTTAAGAATTCAATTTTTCAGTATTTAAAGAATTTTTACTACTTTGTCTTCAGGGTGTGAAAAAAGTCAAAGGGTCCTAAGATAGCTTTCTAGACAGTTTGGAAAAAGAATATAAATAGGGAGAAGAAATCATCTTTGTTGTCATTAACTTTATCCTGATTTGAATTTATAGAAAATTTATTCAACAAAGTATTCTGAATTTACTATTTTCCATGTTGTTTATTTACTTTAAAAAAAAATTATTTATTTATTTATTTACTTACTTACTTAATTTCATAGAGATAGAGAGAGAGAGAGAGCAAGAGAGCATGAGCCTTGGGGAGGGGCAAAGGGAGAGGTAGAAGCAGGCTCTCCACTGAGCAGGGAACCAGGTGCAGGGCTCCATCCCAGGACCCTGGGCCATCCCAGGACCCATGACCTGAGCCAAAGGCAGACGCTTAACTCACTAGGCCATCCAGGTGTCCCGTGTTTATTTACTTTTTAAATTCCATTTTGATGTACTGATTCTTTTAAAAAAATCACCAATAAAAGTTATAGCCCTGTAGATAATTACTCCTCTACCGTCCTCAATATTCAAAGTTTGCAAAAAAAAAAAAAAAAAAAATCCTCCTTCTGTCCCATTCTGGAATATATCACTTGGTGTTTTCTCTTCTGAAAACTCAATACCATTTCTGAGCTTATGGATATTGCTCTCTCTCTAACAGTATTGAGATGCCTCCTTACCATTTGGAAAATTTCTCTTTTTTGATTCAGATGGGAAAAAGGGATTCCCTTACCACTCTCCCTTTAAGTATTTTTAGAATTTATAATGCTAGACTGAACTATATGAAATCATATGAAGCTGCTAATGATTGACTATCATACACAAATGACATTTTTATGTGGTTCAATCTAAATAATAGCTAACATTTATTGAAGAATTACTATATTTCAAGTATTATATAAATACTTTGTATGTGTTATTTTATTTAAATTTCTCATTTTACACACTAGGAAATTAATATCAGAAAAGTTAAAATAAGCTATCCATAATCAAATTACTATTAGTGAAACTGGGATTTATTTTTTTTTAAAGATTTTTATTTATTTATTTGACAGATCATAAGCAGGCAGAGAGGCAGGCAGAGAGAGAGAGGAGGAAGCAGGCTCCCCACTGAGCAGAGAGCCCGATACGGGGCTCGATCCCAGGACCCTGGGATCGTGACCTGAGCCGAAGGCAGAGGCTTTAACCCACTGAGCCACCCAGGTACCCCTGAAACTGGGACTTAAACCTTGGTCTATCCCCCGTTTAAAAGCCCTAAACTAAAAAAAAAAAAAAAAAAAAGCCCTAAGCTGTCTCTTAAGGGTATTTGCTTATTCTCCCCTCACCCTTTTAAAAAATTTTTACTATCATTATTGAATACTCCTGAAAGTGGTAATTTCAGATTAATATCTCCATGGTTCACAGACACAAAGTCAAATATAATGTGTTTTCAAGGAGCTATACTTAGCCAGATGTTTGCAAATCACTGACCCATAAATTGCATTTTTCACTTTTTATTGGAATGGCTTCTCATTTTGTAGATAAAAATATTTTTATATGTTCCAAAAGATTTTTTTTTTTTTTTTTTTTTTTTTAGAAACACAATGATTTACAACCTCTAGAAACAAGGTTCAATCCCTAATAGCTGAAAACATTTTGACTTCCCTTAGTTGGCACTGGAGGAAGATACAAGTATCTGGGGAAAACAACAATTCATGCCATATCACTTGCCCTCACAAATCATCCCAGAAGTAAATCTGCTCTCGCTCTTTGCCAGTAGTTTTGTGTTTTGTTTGTTTGTTTTTTCTTAGAAGTCTTTAAAAGTCATTTTTAATTACTGAGAATGAGGTCTGTATGTGGCTTTAATAATTTCCTTTTTAAATGTGGAAACTATAAGTTCAAAACTTAAGTCGAATATGCTTTGTGAGCTTTAGAATATGGGATTGTACTGCCATCTGGCCCCCAGGCCATGTCTGTATATAAGACATTAATAACATTTTTAATTTAAATAATAGATAAATCTGTTTCAAGTGCCTCAGCATCCATTCTCAACATTGCCTGCAGATCAGTTGATCCTAAATAATATTTTCAAGCTGTGATAAGGTTATTGGTATTCTGAGCAATCTGGAAATACCAAGTTATTATGCCAGGAAATGGGTCAAACTGTAATCTCTTCATGTTACTGTTTTGATTTCAGAAATAGCTCTGTCCTTCACACACTGGGAGCCTGTATGCTTTACCCTTCCCATGGATTTGATTACAACTGCCATTCTGTGTCTCAGTGCAAACTTTATTAGATATCTACTTTTAATTAACTTCACTGGTACTGGAACCTCTCCACAACCTCAATCTATTTTTACTCTCTCAGAGCAATTTCACTTTTCTCCTTAAATAGTCATTCTATAATACCCTATCCTCTAATAATTATTACAAAATAGCACCAAGCTTGGCCAAGAGAGACTACAGAACAAGTCAGATTTACCTTTGGATCTTAGGCTCTGCCTCATGGGGCTACGTGATCCCAGGCATGTTACACGCCACTTCCCGATGTCCTCATTGGAGTGCTGGAGATCTCCTAAGAGGTTAGGAGGAAGTCACTACAGGAGCAACATGAAGTATCCTCAGTGTTGAGAACAGATACTGGCTTTACATGCTCTTCCTCTCTTTTTTGTTCACGGCAAACATGCATCTCATAATGAAATAGATGACATAAGTCTCTTTCATTCCCTTATTTTCTTGCTTTTATCTTTCCTGTTGTTATTTCTTATCTTGCTGATCATTTTGTGTGAGATTGTGCAAAGTTCGGTTTGCCCTATTGCTCTTTTTTTTTCCTTTTAAGATACAGAAATGCTTCTTTCTGGGATTGTTCCTAAAACAGTAAGGGTCAAGCATGTGCATTGACTCCATAAGTTTCTCTATCATTTGACTATCTGATAGCATTTATAGCCTTATCTTTGGCTTCTCTCTTCATCATAATGGTTGGACTAAGGGTCATGATTCAGAGATGATCAGGGACCACAGACATTTGAAACAGGAGAATTAACTTTTTGTCCAAGCAGCAAAATAAATCAACAATACTTTACTTACCTCTTTTTTTTTCTTTTAATAAATGGAACAATAAAGTCTCTGGCCAATACCAGGCTTGACATACTTACATCCACTCCTCTGGTGTTTATGGAAAATAGAATGTGAAAATCCAAGAGAGCTCTTTATGGTTTGGAGGGAAAGTTTACTCTCAGCTGCAGAAAGGAGATGGCATTATCTAGAAAATGTCCCACGTTGTTGGCATGCCAGCTTAGCCTTGAAATATTATCTTGAAACAGCTTAGAAGTCATTTAGAAGTAGTGATCAGTTTGAAGAATTAGATGAAAGGGCACCCAACTTATATGAGTTATCTCAGGGCTGTGTTTGCAATGCAAGCACATATTATTCTATATGTTTTGGGCTACCACCCAACTAACTATAGGCCCAGTGGTACAGTTAGAAGTAGAATGCAGAAGTATAAAAAATCTAGCATAACAAAAAATTCATAGATGTTATTGAGTGCAATTTTTTTTTATTAACATATAATGTATTATTAGCCCCAGGGGTACAGGTCTGTGTATCGCCAGGTTTACACACTTCACAGCACTCACCATAGCACATACCATCCCCAATGTCCATAACCCAACTATTAAGTGCTCTCCTGACTCAACTGCTGACATGATTTGTTCCCCACCATATATGGCAAGTATTGTAAGTCTGTGGCTCTGAGCTTCTCTGATCAAACAGCCTTGTCATTCTAATGGGTAAATTCATGACCCAAATTTCAGTATACTTTTCTGTGAAATAGGAAAGGCTTTGGAAAGTCTTGTTCCTTTGCTTGTATCTTTGATCCTCTATTCCCTTTGAAATGCCTACTTGCAGGATGAGTAGCAAATGCTAATAAAAAACCATAATCAATTGTTCATTATCAGTCTCCCAACTTGTATTTGCAGTTTTTTCAATCCAGAAAGTGTGTTTATTGGTGGTCAGTTATGAGAACCAGTGGACAGTGCAGGTGATTATGTTTAGGATTCACCATGGTGTTGTCACTGCCTTTTATGATAGGTAAGTCTTGAAGAGAATCACATGTGGAAAGAGCAGCATATGAAAATAACAATATATCAAAACAGAGGCCATGACTGAAGGGGAGACTAGAAAATAATGCTGGAAAGGGAGTTTAATGAGATCCTAGAAGGTCTTGAGTGCCAACTCAGTAAAACCCCAGACTTGTAGTAACAGGGTCTTAACAAAGAGACCACAGCTGTATTTTAGAAAAAAGAATCCTGGAACCATGGCATATATAGGGGAACAGCAGCAAAATCAAGCTCATATTCACCTAGTAAGGCATAAGCAGCAATTTACTAATCAAATGAGAGATTTTCATGTTATTCTCTGGACTCATTTTATATTTATAGCACATAATTAAATAAAATTTAAGGCTTTGTAACAAAATTTCATTTCACTAAATAGCTGTCAGATAGCATTTATTTGCAAAGTCAAACTATTTATATACATACTTTACAAGAGTCAGTAATTAAGTCTACATGCTAAAGCTTATTTTGATAGTTGTTTCCATGGTGTAGTGATTCTTTTTGTTTTCATCTTAGAGCTTCAGTTCCATTAGGTGTTTTTTTCTTTTTTTCCCCCAAAATGGATTATTTTTAGGTATTTATTCAAATAACTTAACCAGTAAACTAAATCGACCATTTTAAATGTGGCAATTGATGGTTTAATGACAACCTTCCCTTTTAGTTTTCAACCAACACTTTTATTCAATAGCACGGTTACATGAAATGCATTATTGCCACCCCCATTCTGTAAATCTCTGATATAATATTTCCAACATATTAACACTTAATTATGTTTTGGGGAGAACTGACCAAGTTATAGAATTACAGATGTATACTGTGGGACATAGGTTTGTTTCAAAGTGGGGCATAAGTCAGAAGATTTATTGTTGGATCAAACACTAGTTGGAAATGACAGAGTTCCAAAGCTGCCCTTTAGATGGATTTGTTGATTATAAGCTTATTAAAAAAGATCATTCTGCTTCCCCTCCTTTCTCTTTTCTGTATTTGCCAGGCCTAGAACAATGATAGACAAATAATAGGCACTCATTAAATAAAGGTAGGAACAAAGACCCTTCATGTTTTGCAATTGTTATGATATTAGAAGAGGTGCCTGCTTTAAGGAGGAGCTTCATATGGTGGGAATTTAGTATCCCTCAATCCCCATTACTCAACTCCTTCCCTGCTTTTAATTTAGGAAAGAGGAGATCAGGTTTGTATAATTGAATGTAAAATCCAGCTCTGGCATTTTAGCTATGAGATCATGGGCAAGTGGTTTTCCTTCTTTGAGCATCACTCTTTCTCATCCTTTTAATAGAGATAGTAGCATGTCAGGGCTGAGATTAACATCAAGTGAAATGAACATATGTAAAGTGCCTAGTTCCATGCCTTGAATTATAAAGGTATCCAACAGATATGTCTGTGTCTTAATGAAACAATGTTTAAGACTGAAACATATGGGTTCCTGATTCTGTGTCTTTGTTCCATTTCTATCTATATGTATGATTCACACTTGGAAGATAGGATCAACTAGTCTTCAGCCAATGCATGCTGGAAATGTGCTACAAAGACTTTGACATTTCATAGATGCGCAATTTTATCAAAACCTTAAGTATCATAAAAGCAAAATGCACTAGATATCCTCACATACACTGTTACATTTATTTATTTAAAAGATTTTATTTATTTATTTGACAGAGAGAGAGAGAGAGAGAGAGATCACAAATAGGTAGAGAGGCAGGCAGAGAGAGCAGGGGAACGCAGGCTCCCCGCTGAGCAAAGAGTCCGATGTGGGGCTCGATCCCAGGACCCTGAGATCATGACTTGGGCCAAAGGCAGAGGCTTAACCCACTGAGTCACCCAGGTGCCCCTGTTATATATATTTTATTATGCCTAAAATTTGACAAATATCTTAGTATCTCTGATAGCTTATCAGATATTTGCTATTTCTCTCTCTGAATGTTAAACATATTGTCTTGAGCCTCTTTCTAGGTAGGTTTTAATCAGAAGCATTGCTAGTAGTACAGTTGGAAGAGAACAATTTCCCCCAGATCACAATGCTATCTGAAGTGCCTGTCTACATATACTTGGGTTACAGTGGTGCTGTCTCTTCATGTAGATAAAAATAATAGGATCTCAGAATGCATCCCCATCCATGACTAGCTTTAGGGTAAAGTCTGTAATAAACTGGGGTAGCCTGTAATGGCCCAAACCTCAGGATTCTGGACAATGCCCTATTATTATAGGCTTTAAAACTGCTTGAAGATTTCTTTCCATCAAACCTGGAGACACTTATTGATATGTATATTACTATTGCTTGTACATGGATATACCATGTGATACATCATCCTTCACATGATTATAAAGCATATTAAAATGATGCTGTAAACCATTTTCAGAAATAAATATCCAATCTTAGATGTTTCTGTAGAAATAGGGATGACCATGTTCTTTTTGACCCTGCTGGCACATTTGTCATATGCACAAAAACATGTTTAGAAGCTGTAGCAGAGAACTTTGGGATGGGTGTTTTGCTACATGAAATTGAGTGAATAAATGGGAATCACATTCATGATGTAGACTAAATAATAAGAATAATAAGCATTTATTGAGCCAATACACGATATCAAACATAGTATTAAGCACCTTAAATAGATTAACCTGTTTAATTTTTATAAAAATTCTACAAACTATGTATCATTTTTTCCCTGTCTTTGAGATATGAAGACAGGTTCAAAAACATGAAGTACATAACTTTTAAAGAGCATACTTCAACTGAGGTCTTTGCAGTTCCAAAGCCCATAAGGTAACGCAATGTTATATCTTCTGATTTCCATGAATGTTGGGCAGAACACACCTATGCATCATGTAAACTTCCCAAGTCTGAGTTTATCCCCAACAGAGAAGGCAATAATGATCATGAATTTCTATATGGAACTCTATTATACATCAGCCTTCCCGGCTTATGATTTCAGTTATCTATAAGCAGTCACTCACTGGGATGGCTGAGAACAATCCCATAGCTTCCTTCAGCCCCAAATGGATGTAGTGGAAGGACTCCTCCCCAGCTGTAGAAAGACAATTAATTATTTCTCAAGCAGCCCACTCACATTAAACTCATGTATGAACATAATAAATGACAAAGGAGTTTGAATCATCTATAGTGCATCTGTGGAACTTGAGGAAACTTTGCCACAAGACAGAATAGACAAAGCCAACCAACATCCCTGATTAAAAATGATTTTTGCTTTAATTGAAATGATTGCTATGAACAGCTGCCAGGTGAGCTGGGTGAGTGTGGGTGGGAGGTGACTAGGAAAGTCTCCACAGTTGTGACCAGATTCATTTATATATATATTTTCTCCCTTTCTCTCTCCCCTCTTTCCTTCTCCCTCCCTCCCTCTACCCCACTATCTTCCTCCCCTTTCCTCCTCCCTCTCCCTCTAGAAGGTGAGGGGAGAAAGGAAAGGCAAGTATATACTGCAGAGTAATTTACTGAACCAATGAAAATGTCACAAAAATTTCAGAATTGGACTATGTGGGAGACAAACATGACTTTAGATTCTGGGAGAGGCTCAATATTCAGTTTTCACACAGCCAAATGGAAATTCTTCACAAAACTTAAAAGTAAGCAGATAAAGAGTATACGATATACATATCATTTAAAAAAATCTCTGGGATGATTAATTGAAGGGGAAGTTGAGTTACACATTTCTCTTCCTTTGATTTCTCTTTTACTAAGAACAAGACATATGCATATATGTAATTCTTATCCAGTGGGGCTGCACATCTGAGAGTCATTTGTTTCAGTTTTCTTAGCTTGAATGGGTAATAGAAACTTGGAACTACAGATGGTCATACAAGTCATCTGACACTCTCTTTTTAGAGACCAGAAAACTGAGCCCTGCCCTGCTCTGAGAAAGGAAGAAATATATCAATTTATATAAATACTTGGAGAAAGAAGGAGGAATAAATACTAAATAAATTGAGCCAATTGAGATGTTTTGTTCTGGATCACCATGGTAACTGTATGTAACCTGGTGTTGTTCTTCAATTAATTTGCTACTTGTGAGTTACACTATTTCATTTAAACATCATTTAGTTGTTTCTTCAGTCTAAGAGAGGAAAAGTAACCACTCTGGATTAGTTGTGTTTTACTTTTTGTTTTCTCTCATGCATACTTGGAATATGTAGCCCTTCTTTTATTACTTAATCTTCCCAGGGTAATGACCTATCATTTCATTGTTTCCCATGAAGTAGAAACACTGAATGAATAAATATTATGTTGTAATTTGAATATAATTATAATTAATAACTAGCATTGATTGAGGAATTATATGTGCTGGGTATTGTATCAACTATATATTCTAACTTTTTAAATCCTCATAGCTGGTCTGTGATATGTGTTCAATTCTCTCCGTTTTGTATTTAAGGAACCCAAGAATGCAGAGGTTCAGTAACTTGGCTACAAGTTGGATAGACAGCCATTTGTTTATTAATGGTAGTTCAGTTTATGGAATCAGGCTGTGAAAACGGCATTATGAACAAGTGTGCTCTACTTTTTCTTCAGTGTGAACTCATTTTGCAGAAGAAAATTGATGTAAGAAATTAAGTCACTTGCCAAGGTCACAGAGCCAAGAAGTAGTAGGGCTGATCCATGAACACATGTCTATCTCTTACTATGATGCTGATCATCGTAAGTTACTAAGAGCATCAGATGTCAGTAGACAAAGCAAAAGAGAAAGGCCAGCAAGTGAAACCTTACAGGGAGGTTGTACTATTAAAGACCTTTTTTTTTTTTTTTTTTTTTTTGGTGTGGGGTGGGGGGAGATGTAGTTCTGAATTTGGAGGATCAGTCCCAGATTTTGTCAGTGTACAGCATTGTTACAGGCTTGGAAAGGCAATCGAACCCATGGAACATAGACATGCTTCTTTCCAATTGTAATTTGTTTAGTTTCATAGGGAATGAGATTCAGAATTTAGGCCATCTTCCTCTCAAGGGAGAACTATAGCTACATTAGTTCACAGATTCCTTAGTCCTCTATTCACAAAGGCCCCAGGGTTGCATGCCCAATCCCAGCTGCCCCAATCCAGGTGTATTTCCATATAGCAGACAAGGCAGAACCAACATTCACATTTATCTTAACTCTGTAGTTTCCAAGGAAACAGTCCTGCAAAGACAGACACTGAATTACCAATTCTGTATCATCCCAGGCCTGATGTTAACCTTTTACACACAGTTAAGCAGAGCAAAACTATACTGAACACAATGCTGGCACCCAGTAGGCATTTAGGAAATAACATGAAGAATGAATGAATGTGTGAATGAATGTACATGTAATGAATATTGCATATCTCTTTTTTTTTTTTTAAAGATTTTATCTACCCACTTGACAGACAGAGATCACAGGCAGGCGGAGAGGGAGGCAGAGAGAGAGAGGTGGGGAAGCAGGCTCCCTGATGAGCAGAGAACCCAATGCGGGGCTCGATCCCTGAACCCCGGGATCATGACCTGAGCCGAAGGCAGAGGCTCTAACCCACTGAGCCACCCAGGTGCCCCTGCATATCTCTTGATTATCATCTCACACTGACTAAACTCAATGAACTGGTTTATAAATTGATTATTATATAGTTGAGGATGTTTCTGGCAGATGACTCAGCTCTGGGTATTTGCACAAATAGTCTTGCTTGTCATGTGTATTAATACAGAAGATCACATTTCAGATCCAAATGTCTTTAGGTGACCAGGAAACTAGAGCAAATAATAACAAAAAATGTACTTTTAATGAATCATTCTCATTTTTAAAGTCTAGTGAATTTCATTTTGCATTTCTATATATACAGTTATTATTGTAAGTAATATGTATATTTCCCCTGAACAATATTGGAGTATTGCTGGGAATTTCTTATCTTTAAATCTATTTATAGTCACTTATTTATTAACTTGAGAAGTCATTACTGAATTCCTTTAGTATGCCATGCACTCTGCTTGATAATGGGATACAGTGATTGGCAAGAACATTCATCTGCCAGCATGGGGCTTACTTGGCAGTGGGAGAACATATATTAAGCAAATATTTAAACAAGTATATACAAGATGATGAAGACTATAAGTGCAATGAGATATGTTAGTGGATATATAAAGGAAGATGTGGATTTGTGAGTGGTCAAAGAGGGATGTCTGAAGAGGTACTACATCACCAGATATTAGAATGGAGAGTAAGAGTCGCTAATGAATTCATTGGGGAAAGCATTCCAGGATTAGGGAATAACATATATAGAAGCCTTGGGGCAAGAGAGAAAAACAATGCATTTCCTGAAAGTCTATCATCATAACATGACATTGTGATTGATATGTACATCTTCTAAGATGATAATACACTGAACATATAAATTTTCAACAAATCTTGCAATAATTAACTTTTAAAACTGGGAAGGCATTATGTATCAAGCCCTGTGCTAATTGCTAAGGATACAAGAATTGAGACAGTGTGGTTCCTTTCTTAAAAGTAAATACTAAGGGTTCCTGCATGGTTCTGTTGTTTAAGTAACTGCCTTTGGCTCTGGTCATGATCCTGGAGTCCCGGGATCGAGTCCCACATAGGGCTCTCTACTCACCAGGGAGTCTGCTTCTCCCTCTGACCTCTCCCCTCTCATGCTCTCTATGTCTCTCTCTCTCTTAAATAAATAAAATCCTTTTAAAAAAAAGTAAATATTAATGAAAAATTAGAAAAAATATGATGATGGTAACTACTGGGGACAGTATAGGTATAACTAAAAGGCTTAAGATTCAAATAGAAAAATGTCTTAGAGGAAGTGACATCTCATTTGAGATGTAAATATAAATTAAATACTGGACACCAGAGAGCTTCACAAAACTCCTGCATAGACTTAGGTAGGGCCCTGCCTTTGTGAATAATAGTCTTGCAAACCACATTTTAGACTTTTTTTTTAATCAATGTATAGGTGACACACAAAGTTACATTAGATTCAGGTATACAACCTAGTAATTCAGGAATTTTATACATTATGCTATGCTCATGGCAAGTGTAGCTACCATCCGTCATAATACCACAGTACTGCACTACCATTGACTGCATTACCTATCCTGTACCTTTTATGCCCGTGATTTATTTATTCCACAGTTGGAAACCCATATCTCCCACTCCTCTTCACGCCTTTGCCCTTCTGTCCATTCCTCTCTCCTCTTGCAACTACCCATTTGTTCTCTGTGTAATCAGTATGTTTCTGCATTTTTGGTTGGCCATTTTTTTGTTGTTTTGTTTTTTAGATTCCACATACACATGAAATCACATGGTATTTGTCTTTCTCTGACTTATTTCACTCAGCATAATACCCACTAGATTCATCTTTGTAGTTGCAAGTGGCAAGACCTCATTCTTTTTATGGGTAATATTCTGTGTGTGTGTGTGTGTGTGTGTGTATTATACGTGTGTATGTACACATGTCTCACATCTTCTTTATCTGTTCATCTATCAATGAATGACTTGGTTGCTTGCATATGTAGGCTGTTGTAAATAATGCTGCAATAAACATAGGGGTGCATTTATCTTTTCAAATTAGTGTTTTTATTTTCTTTAAGGATCCAGCAGTAGAATTACTAGACCATGTGGTATTTTTATTTTTAGATTTTTAAGGAAACTACATGATGTTTTCCACAGTGGTTGCACAAATTTACATTCCCACTGGCAGTGCATGAGGGCTCATTTTTCTCCACATCCTCACCAAAACTTATTTCTTGTCTTTCTTATTCTAGTCATTCTGCCAGGTGTAAGGTGATACCTCATTGTGGTTTGGATATACATTTCCTTGACGACTAGTGCTCTTGAGCATTTAGTTGTGTATCTGCTGGCTATCTGTATATCTTCTTTGGAAAAAACAATATGTCTATTCTCTGCCCATTTTTAATGAGATTATTTGTGTTTCCTTGCTATTGAGTTGTATAAGTTTTTAAATATATTTTGGATGTTAACTCCTTATCAGATATATCACTTATAAATATATTTTCCCATTCAGTAGGTTGCTTTTTGTTTTGCAGATGGTCTAGGAGTTTTATGGTCTTATGTTTCCAGTTTAGGTCTTGAATAGTTTTGAGTTTATTTTTATGTATAGTGTAAGAAAATGGTCCATTTTAAATATTTTGCATGAAGCTTTCCAGTTTTCCCCACACTATTTATTGAAGAGACTGTCCTTTCCCCAGTGTATATTCCTGTGTCCTTTGTTTTAGATTAATTGATCATATAGTTGTGGGTTTATTTCTGGGCTCTCTATTCCATTCCATTGGTCTGCATGTATATTTTTGTGCCACTACTATACTATTTTGACTACTACAGTTTTATAATATATTTTAAAATCTGGGATTGTGGTACCCCCAGCTTTGTATTTCTTTCTCAAGACTCCCTTGGTAATATTCAGGGTTTTTTTGTGGTTCCATATAAATCTTAGTACTATTCTAGTTTATGATAAATGCCATTAATATTTTGATAGGGACTGCATTGAATCCCTAGATTGCCTTGGGTAGTTTCCACATTTTGGCAATATTCTTCCTATCTGTGAGCATAGGATATATTCAATTTGTGCATTTTATCTTCATTGTCTTTCATCAATGTTTTATGGTTTTCAAATTGCAAGTCTTTCAACTCCTTGGTTAAATATATTCTTAGGTATTTTATTACTTTTGGTGTGATTGTAATGAATTTTTAACAATTTCTCTTTCTACTATTTTGTTATTAGTGTATATAAACACAATATATTTCTACATATTAATTTCATATTCTGCAAAGGCACTGAATTCATTTATTACTCCAAAGAGTTTTTTGGTGGAATCTAGGAATTTCTATGTGTAATGTAATGTGTTCTGCATATAGTACCATTTTAACTTCTTCCTTACCAGTTTAAGTATTTTCTTTTTCTTTTATTTCCTTCCTTCCTTCCTTCTTCCTTCCCTCCCTCCCTTTTCTTTTCTTTTCTTTTCTCTTTTCTTTTTTCTTTTCCTTTCCTTTCCTTTCCTTTCTTTTTTTCTTCTCTTTCCTTTTCTTTTTTTTTCTTCTCTCCTCGTGTCTTCCCTTCTCTTCTCTTCTCTTCTCTCTTTCCTTTCTTTTCTTTTTTCTTTTCTTTTCTTTTCTTTTTTTTGCCTGACTGCTGCTGTTAGGACTTCCAGTACTATGCAGAATACATATGGCAACAGTGGACATCCTTGTCTTGTCTCTGATCTTACAAAAAAAGCTATTAAGTTTGTCACCATTGAGTATGATACTAGGTGTGGATTTGTTACATATGGCCTTTATTACATTGAGGTCTATTCTCTCTAAACCCAACTTGTTGTTAATTTTTATCATGAACAGATGTTGCATTTTGTCAAATGCTTTTTTCTTCATCTATTAAGATGATCATATGATTTACATTATTTTTTAGTGTGGTATATCTCACTGATTGGTTTGTGAATATTGTATCATCCTTGTATCCCCAGAATAAACCCCATTTGATAGTGGTGAATGATTCTTTTAATGTATTATTGTATGTGGCTTACCAATATTTTGTTGAGGATTTACATCTAGGTTCATCAGGGGTATTAGTATATACTTTCCTTTTTGTGTAGTGTCTTTTTCTGGTTTTGTTATCAGGGTAGTGCAGGTCTCATAGAATGCATTTGACAGTTTTCCTTCCTCTTTTTTTTTTTTTTGAAACAGTTTGAGAATACATATTAATATTTATTTAAATGTTTGAATCCATCTGCCCTGGACTTTTGTTAGGAGATTTTGATAGCCAATTCAATTTCAATACTAATTTGGTCTGTCCAGATTTTCTCTCTCTTCTTAATTTAGTTTCAGAAGATTTAATGTTTCTAGGAATTTATGCATTTCTTCTCTGTTTTCTAATTTGCCAGCATATAAACGATTAGTAATCGTTTATAATTTTTGTACTTCTGCAGTGAAGGGTATTCTTTCCGCTCTTGCATTTATAACTTTATTTGAGTGTTCTCTTTTTCTTGATAGGGGTGACCAAAGGCTTATCAGTTTTGTGTATCTTTTCAAAGAACCAGCTGTTTTCATTAATCTTTGCTATTTTTTAATCTTTATGTCATTTATTTTTGCTTTTTATTGTTTCCTTCTTTCTACCAAACTTGGGTTTTGTTTGATCCCTTTTTCAGTTCCTTTAAAAGGGTGTACTGTTATTATTTATTTGAAATTTTTTCTTGATGTAGGCCCGTATGATTTTGAATTTATCTCTTAGAGCTGCTGTTGCTGCATCTTAAAGACTTTGGACCATTGTGTTTTCATTTTTGTCCGGATGCATAGTTTGATAACCTCTTCAATTTCTTTAGTGAATCATTAGTTTTTTTTTTAGTAACGTGCGTTTAGCCTCCATGTGTTTCTGTTATTCTAGTTTTGGGGGGGGTTTGTTTGTTTTTCTTATGTCTGATTTCTAGTTTCCCACTGTATTGGTTAGAAAATGTTCATGATATGATTTCAGTCTTCTTAAATTTAATTAGATTTGTTTCATGGCCTAACATGATCTATCTTGGAGAATGTACTTAAAGAGACTGTGTATTCTGTTTTTTGGGGGGTATGGTATGTTCTGTATACAACTGTTAAATCCATCTCTTTTTATTCATCATTTTCCAATGTTTAGTTTTGGCCTTTTTCACTTAAAAAGTCCCCTTCCAAGGTTGATTTAGAGGTGATGAAACTTAACATTCATTTGTCTGGTTAACTATTGATTTCTTTTTATTTTTTTTATTTTTATTTTTTTTAATATTTTATTTATTTATTTGACAGACAGAGATCACAAGTAGGCAGAGAGGCAGGCAGAGAGAGAGAGAGAGAGAGAGGAGGAAGCAGGCTCCCTGTTGAGCAGAGAGCCCGATGCGGGGCTCGATCCCAGAACCCTGGGATCATGACCTGAGCCGAAGGCAGCGGCATTAACCCACTGAGCCACCCAGGCACCCATCTATTGATTTCTTTTTAAAGTGTGAATGATAACCTTTCTGGTTAGAGTATTCTTGGTTGTAAGGTGTTTTGGTTTGGTTTCCTTTCGGCATTTTGATACCATTCTCTTCTGGCTTGCAAAGCTTCTGCTGAAAAATCAGCTGATAGACTTATAGGTTTTTCTTTGTACATAACTTCTTGCTTATCTCTTGCTGCTTTCAAGATTGTACATTTAATTAAAAAAAAAAAGGTTGTACATTTAACCTTTGAAATTTAAATTACTATGTGGTGTTGTAGACCTCTTTGGGTTCACTTTATTTGGAGCTCTCTTCCTGAGCCTGAGTGTGTATTTTCTTTTTTAGGTTAGGCAAGTGAGTTTTTTACCCCTCTCTTTTCTACTTCTGGGACCCTATAATTTTATGTTTTTTCCCTTGATACTGTCCAATAGATACCTTAATCTATCCTCCATTCTTTTAAATTCCATTTTCTTTTTGCTCTTCAGCTTGGGTACTTTCCATTACCTTGTTTTCCAGATCAATGACCCATTCTTTGCAGCCTTTAATCTACTGTTGATTGTTTCTAGTGTATATTTCATTTCAGTTATTGTATTCTTTTCTCTAATTGGTTCTTTTTAATATTTTCTATCTCTTTGTTGAGGTTCTCACCAAGATCTTACACTCTTCTCTCCAGTTTGGTGAGCATCTATATGATCATTATTTTAACCTTTTAGGTAGATTGGTTATTTCTTTTTTCATTTTGTCCTTTTTCTGAAGTTTTGTCTTGTTCTTTCATTTAGAATGTATTTCTCTGTCTTGCCATTTTGCTTGACTCTCTGTATTTGTGTCTATAAATTAGGCAGAATAGCTACTTTTAAACCTGAAGTAATGGTCTTCTGCATGGCCATCCTCTGTGTAGACTGTGTGTCTGGTCACTTTGTCTTGTGTGGATTGGATTGGGGTTCCTGGGGCACTCTGTGCCAGGGCTTTCCTGGTAGGATGCCCAGAGCTAAAATGTGTGTAGGCCTTGGCTGCATTGGGGCTCTCTGTGCAGAGGATACATGGGCAGGATAGATGGCATTGAAGTGGATGCAAACTGTGGTCTCTTGGGGCTCTCCTTACAGAGAATCCCTTTGTGGGATCTCTGGAACCAAAATTCTACATGAGCAGGTAGGGTCCTTTGAATCTCCATATAGCAGGCATCCCAACAGTTGGAGCTAAAGTGGGACATGGGTTGGGGAATCTGTGTCATGGCAGGACAGCTAAAGCTGAAGTGGATGCAAGCAAGGTTTTCCTGGATTGCTCAGCATAGGGGGTCTCCTGGTAGGGCAACGGGAGTCAAGGCAGGCTCAACCAGGCTTTCCAGAGGTGTTCTGCCTAGGGAACACCCTGACAGGGTGGCCAGAACCTAGGTGAAAATGGGCTAAGTTTTGTCAAGGTGCTCCAAGCAGTAGGCAGCTAGCTGGCAGGCTGGAGCCAAAGTGATGTGGCCCTGTAGAATTCTGGGGGTGCTTTGCATCTGTGTCACATTGGCACAACAGCTGGAGCTATAGTGAGCAGTGACTGGGGTGTCTCAGTGCACACTGCACAGGGGCTAGAGGCGTAGGGCTCACAGAGACAGGAGGGCAGCTAGGGCAACTCTACCCTATTCCCTTTCATACTATCATGGTGGAAGGGGGGACATAAACCAAGGCACTTGTAAGCCCCGCCAACCCAGAGAGAATTCCAATAGCTCTTTTGCTGTTTGGCAGGGTGCAAGGGCTAGTTCCTCTGTATTCCTGTGGCTCTTCTGACCAATTGTTTTCTTTTTTCTGTGCCCCTGGTCAGATAAATATGCTCAAAGTACTATCTCTCCCAACTAGTTTGCAGAATCAGAGGTGGGTGTTTCTTTTGTTATCAGGTCTTGGTTTCTCTTACCATTCTCTATGTGGTCTGTCTTTTGTTGTGCTGAAGCTGTTCAGTTAGCCTTCAATTCTACTTCAGGATGAATTGCTCTCTAAACAGGTATAGTTTTGGTGTGTCCTTGGAGGAGATGAGTTCAGGGTCTTCCTATATTGCCATCTTGAGCTAGAACCTTAGGTAGACTTTTGATTTGATTTCTCCAGTGAATATTTCATAGATAATTAATTTCATAATGTTGATATTTGATAGCTTCAAGCATTTTTCTGACTTTGTCTCTAAATATAGAGACATAATTTTTCTACTTAATATATATGTGTGTGTATACACACACACACACACATATGATACACAAACATACAGTTATGTAGTTAGAGACATATTGTCAAAAACACATTTTAACCCACATATCTAAAATATTTGGAACTTCATTTTAAAAATGTTGACTGACTGCTGGTTAATATAGAGCCAAGACTAGAACACTTGGTCTGGTGTTATAAACACCTTGCCATGAAAGGAGAAAGAGCAGCCCCCTTGAAAGAATTGTTATTGATTGAGTCTTTTCTCTGAATTGCTTAGAAACTGAAGTTGTTCACAGAGATGTTATGAAGGATTTGCTGGAATCAACTTTGGTGAGATTTTCTTGGGAGAAATTTTGCAGCATATTTAATCAGGCGACCAAGAAACAACAGCTGCTTGTGTATGAAGCATCAGTAAAGCTGCTAAGATTTATATAATCTTTAGTGTTCAACAGATTGCTAGCATTTATAGGACAGTCGATGTATGCCTATGCTCATATGCAGTCATATAATGCTACCTTTCCCACTGCCTCTGAATAGAGGGGCTTCCTAAGAAAGAAATGCTTTGGAGAGAGATGAAATGAGGGATAGAAGACAGAAGAATTGGTGATCCAATCCCAGGAAAGTGGTGATAATAAACTGCTGAACAAAAGTCAATGATGGCAGAACCTACTTGTAATGGAAACAAAAATGTTATTCAATGTAGCTTATATACCCGTAGACATCTATCACTACAGCAGCAGAATCATTCCTCTGACATTTCTCTTTGTGGTACAATCATTATAAAAATATTTATGTGCTGGTCTAAGTACGGGAAGATTTCTAACTCTAGATGATTACCAGTCACTTTATTAAAAAATATGATGATTACCAATTCTATTGGCTTTAATTTTCCCTAAATAGGACTAGGGAATTCTCACAAAGGAACTTTGAGATGTGTATTTGAAGACATACAGAATTGGAAGGGATCTTAGAGATTATTCATAATCTACCCATACTTTAAACAGGAAATCCTTGTGGCCAGCAGAGCTGAAGATATTGACTTAGTCCAGCACCTTCTCAGCCACTTATTACTGTCCTAAATCAAAGGTCCTCAGTCTAGTACTGAGAGTCTCAAGAAAATAGCTCCTCTTGCAATCTAATCTTATATTCTGTGGTTTCCCAGCATATATATCTCCTCCTCAAAGAGGATATTCTCATGGCCACCCCTAAGGCCTGGTTTTATACAACTTTCTTTTTGTAGATAACGCCCTGCATTCCTCACTATTCATTTCAAGATCCAAGTCAAAACCCAGCTACCTTACCATTGAGACCCTGGGCTAAAAATGGTGTCTAATTAATTCTGAGTTTATAGACAACATGAATTCTGTGTCATCATGGAACAGCAGTTTTTACATTGTTTATTAGAGGCTGTATAATATAGTAGAAAGAGCTTGGTCTTTAGAGTTAGACAAGTATAGAGTCCAATATCTGATCCTACCCTTTGACCAATGTATGTTCTATATATTAGGTGTAAGTATATGTATTTATGTATGTTAGGACATATTCTGCTTTTCTGTAGAAGTAAATAAATCCTGAAATTTCAGTTATTTAGTGCAAGAAAGATTTATTTCTTGCTCATAATTAGTCCAATGTGGATTTGGCAAATCTTCCAAACACTAAGGGATGGAGGTTGTTCTCATCCTGTGGCTCTGCTATCTTCATATGTGGCCTCCAAGTTTATTCAAAAAAGAAAAAGGTATGGAGGTGTCATACAAGCTTATAAGGCCTATCCAGAAAGTGACTCTTTTCACTTCAACTTGCATTTCACTGGCAAGCACTAGTCCTATGGCTTTGCTTGACTTCAAGTCACCTGTGCCAGAAAGGACAAGAAAACTGGATAGGGATGAGCACTAATGATATTTTTTACAATAGTCATTTAAATTAGATGAGGTATCTGAATTTTGTCAGAATAAAATGAGACAATAAAGTACCCAGTAGCCAGCACATAGAAGCTCAATAAATGATAAATAATCTCTTCTAAAAGAGCTTCTTAAGGCCAAGTAAAATCTTACTTATTAACCTCTTTGGTGCTGAGCACATACATGGCTAAGTATTACTAAGTTTGGTTATTAATGATGGATAGGTTTTGGTCCATGATAATGATATAGGAAGACCATTAACTCATCTTCACATCGACACACCAAATCTACACCTACTTACACAGAAATTCCCCCTAAAGACCACACAGAAAATGGCAATAAGACAGAGATGGAAACAGAGTAACAAAGGGACCCCACACCTCTAACATTGCGAACCTCAGCAGAGAGGCATAATACTTTGGGACTATGAGGGGATTATTCTGTCCTGGAGCACAGAAAAAAGTCATGGTTCAAAAGGGCAACTAAAATAATGGAATCAGCCCTAGCACCCTGCCAAATGGAGAGAGAGTTACTGGAATTCTCTTTGGGTCAGAAGAGCTGGTGAGCACCACAGTTTGTGTCCCCTCCACCTTGATAATGAAGATGGGAACATCCAGGCACCTTAGCTGGCCGGTCACTTCAGTGAGTCACAGTACCCTACCCCACACCAGTGCCAGTCATCCCACCAAAGTGGCCCCATCTTAGCATATACTTGGACACCCGCGATCAGTGCTCACTATAGCTTCAGCTGTCTTGCCAAAGTGACACAGGCACAACGTATGTGCCTCTTCAGCTCCAGATGACTTGCCAGGGCACCCTCAGTGCAGAGAGCCTTTAGGCCACCGAGCCTGCATTGCTTTCACTCCAGCCACCCTGCCAGAGTGTCCTGTGTGTGTAGCAACCTGCAAACCACCATCCCATGCCCATCTTAGTTTCAGTTGCCACCAGGGTGCCCCTGACATGGAACACGCCAGGATTTGCCAAGAAGCATCTGGTTTGATTCCACCTGCCATGCCAGGGTGCCCCCTGAGTACAGTACCCCAGCATATTCCAGTTTGTACTCACTTAAACTTCAGTTTTCCTTCTAGATTGCTCTTTGTGCAGAGAGCCCAGGGACTATCCTGGCCCATGTCCAATTCAGCAGTCCAGCCAGGGCATACTCTGTGCAAAGAGCCCAGGACCACCACAACCAGTTCAGCTCAGGTCATGCCACCAAGGCAATCCCAGAATGGAGTGCCCTGGGACCCTCAACCCTCAGTCACATCTCCAGCTAGCCAAAGTCATTAGACACACAGTCTACATAAAGAATAGCCCAAACTAAGGCCATTTATTCAAGCTTAGGAGATCTAGCTGTTCCACCTAATTCATAGGAAAAAAGAGAATCAAGCAAAATGAGGAGACAGAGGCATATTCCAAATAAAATAACAAGACATAACCTCAGGAAAAGAATGAAATGAAAAAGAGGTAACAAGTATACCCAATAAAGAGTTCAAAGTAATGGTGGTAAAAATGCTTGTAAGATGAGAAAAAGTGGATGGATTCAGTGGGATCTTCAAGAAAGAGATAGAAAATATAAAAAAGAACCAATCAGTTAGAAAAATAGAATATATTAAATGAAAAATACACCAAAGGGAGGCAGCAGTACATTAGAGGATGCAGAAGAATGTATCAGCAACCTGGAAAACAGGGAAATGGAATGGACACAAGCTTAACCTTAAAAAGAAAAAAAAATGATTAAAAAAAATGAGGAAACATTAAGTGATCTCTTTGCCAATATCAAGTGAAAAAACCAGGGGTCCCAGAAAGAAAAGAAAGAAAGGGGCAGATAACTTACCTAACCAGGAGAAGGAAATAGACCTCCAGGTTCAGGAAGCATAGAAAGTCCCTTGCAAGATGAATCCAAGGCGGTGCACACCATGACACATGATATTTAAAATATCAAAGATAGAGTTTTAAAAGCAACAAGGGAGAAGCAACTAGTATCCTACAACTGAAATTCCATAAGGCCATCAACTTTGTAGGTCAGAAGAGAGGGACAGAATATTTTCAAAGTACTAACTAGAAAACAGACAAACTACATCCATCCCTATCCAGAAAGGTTACCACTCAGAATTAGATAAGCAATAAAGAGTTTCTCAAACAAAGTTAAATGAGCCCATCACCACTAAACTGACCTTATAAGAAATGTCAAAGGGACCTTTTTATAAGTGGAAAGGCCATAATTAGCAGAGAATTATGATAGAAAAAAAATGTCATGAGGTTAAGCAAACATACAGTAAAGGTAGTAGAACAGTCATTTATAAAGCTAGTATGAAGTTCAAAAACAAAAGTAGTAAAATCAATTTTGTCTTTAAAAATAAGGAGACTCACAAAATAAAAATATGTATAATATGACACATGTATATAAAACATGGAGGGGGAGTATAAATAAAGTTCCTTTAGAATGTGTTTAAACTTAAGTCACCATCAACTTAATACAGACTGCTTATATACAGAGGATGTTATAGTAACCACAAACCTAAAACCTATAAGAGCCACACAAAAAATTAAGAGAAAAAAAGCCAAACAGAATACTAGAGTCATTAATCACAAGGAGAGACAGCAAGAGAAGAAAGGAACAGAGAACTATAAAAACAACCCCAAAACAATGAAGTACATACCTATCAATAATTACTTTAAATGTAAATGATCTAAAATTTTTAAAGATTTTATTTATTTATTTAGTTGACAGAGATCACAAGTAGGCAGAGAGGCAGGCAGAGAGAGAGAGAGAGAGAGAGCAGGAAGCAGGCTCTCTACTCAGCAGGGCTCAATCCTGGGCTCAATCCCAGAACACTGAGATCATGACCTGAGCCAAAGGCAGAGGCTTAACCCACTGAGCCACCCAGGTGCCCCAGCAAATGACCTAAATTAAAGACTCTTGTCCAATCCGGTGATATAGGAAGACCCTGAACTCAATTCCTGAATGAACATACCAAATCTTCACCATTTTATAGAGCAGTTCCTCCTGGAAAAGAACTGAGGGCTCATTGAGCATCTCTGCACAAAAAAATACATAGAAACCACATAGAAAATGGCAAGAGACAGAGACATGGTAATAAAGGGTACCCTTATCCCTGATGCTTTGAACTGCCCTGGATAAGGATAGTACTAACGGACCATGAGTAGGTTTGTCTTCCTCAGGGCACACACACAAAAATAAGGTTTAAAAGGGCAATTAGAGTATAAAGTAAGTAGCTCTGGAACCTTGCCAAATGTGGGAGAACTGCTAGAACTCTCTCTGGTTGAGATGGGCTGGCAAGCATCACTACTAATGTTTACCTCCACCTCGATAGTGCAGATGGAGCAGGGACTGGATGCTATGGCTGGCCTGCTGCCTCAGCTAGCCCCAGGCCCCTAGCCCATACTAGCCTCAGAAACACTGGGACACAGAAAAGTTGTAGTTCAAAAGAGCAACTTGGATATAAAAGTTCTAGCCCTTGAACCCTACCAAATAGTGGCAGAGCTGCTCAAATTTTCTCTGGGTTGCAAGTGCCAGTGAGCACCACAGTATACATTCCCTCCTCCACCATGATAGCATAGACTGGACCAGGACTGGATGCCATGACCTGCTTGCTGCCTCAGTGAGTCCCAGGCCCCTAGTCCACATCAGCCACTGGGGCTGGCATAGACTAGAGGCTAAGCAGCTCTCGCATGGCAAAGATCAAGACATACCTGGTCAGCACTTACTACAGCTCCAGCCATCCTGCCAAGACCCCCAAATATTCTAGGGATGCACCACTTTGGTTGCATATAGTCTGCTAAGACACTCTCGTGTCAGAGTGCTCAGGACCCCCCAGCTCATGCCTGCTTTGGCTCCAGCCACACTGCCAGGGTACCTCCTGCATGGAACACCCCAGAAACTTACGGCCTTTGCCCACCTTGGCTCCAGCTATTTAGCCAGGACACCAGTGTGTGGAGCACCACAGGACCTCCTGGCCTACAATAAGTTTCAGCTGCTGCACCTGTGTGTCCCTACATGGAGAGCACCAGGACACCATGGCCTGTGCTGGTAGTGGCTCTAGCTGCCCCACAGGATACCATAGCTTGTACCAATTTCAGTTTCAGCTGTCTTTCAGGGATACCCTCTGCGTGGAGAGCTCCAAGAACCCCAGGCTTGCACTAACTTCAGCTTTAGGTATCTTTCCAGGATATCCTCTGTGTGGAGATCCCCAGCATTGCCCTGGCCTATGCCCACTTAAGCTGCAGCTGTCATGCCATAATGCCCTTTTCACAGAGCATGCAAGGACACCCAAGCTTGTACTTACTTCAGCATCAACTCTCCTTCCCTGATGCGCTCTGCACAGAGAGCTCCAGTACTCCCCAGGTGCATGCTTACTACAGCACTGGCCATCTCTCCATACTGGGAACAGAATGCCTGAGAACCTCCAGCCCACATAAGCCAGCCAATATCACTCAAGACCATGCCTTCAAGTTTAGGAGAAGTAGCTGTTCCACCTAATTCATAGAAACAAACAGAGAGTCAGGTAAATAAGGAGACAGAGGAATATTCTCCAAATGAAAGAACAAAAAAAACCTCAAAAAAAAAACCCCCTAAAAAATATACCTGATAAAGAGTTTAAAGTCATGCTCATAAGAATGTTCACTGGATTGTAGATAAGAATGTAAGAGCTCGGGGCGCCTGGGTGGCTCAGTGGGTTAAGCCGCTGCCTTCGGCTCAGGTCATGATCTCAGGGTCCTGGGATCGAGTCCCGCATCGGGCTCTCTGCTCGGCAGGGAGCCTGCTTCCCTCCCTCTCTCTGCCTGCCTCTCCGTCTACTTGTGATCTTTCTCTGTCAAATAAATAAATAAATAAAATCTTAAAAAAAAAAAAAAGAATGTAAGAGCTCCATGAGAACTTCAAGAAAGAGATAGAAAATACAAAAAGAGAACCAAAGTAGAAGAATATAATAAATGAATTGGAAAATACACTTGAGGGAATCAACAGATTAGAACATGCTGAAAACAGATTGGCAATCTGGGACATTTGAGTAATGAAAAGTAGAGCATTAAAAAAATGAAATAGAGACTAAAAAACAACAGAAAAGATCAATGAAACCAAGATCTGGTTCTTTGAAAATATATATAAAAAATAAACCTTTAATCAGTCTTATCATGAAAAAAAAAAGGACTCAAATAAATAAGGGAAATAAGAGAAGTAACAACTAACGTCACAGAAACAATGATGAAAAAATTACTATGAAAAATTATATGTCAACAAATTGGACAACCTACAAGAAATGGATAATTCCTAGAAACATACAAACTTCCAATGCTGAATTAGAAAGAAATAGAAGTTCTGAACAGATCAACTAATATTAATTAGTACTCAAAACAAAAGTTGAGGACCAGATGTATTCACAGGTAAATTCTACCAAACATTTAAAGAGTTAATACCTATTTTCCTCAAACTATTCCCAAAAAAGAAGAGGAATGAAAACTTCCAAATATAGTCTGCAAAGCTACCATTGCCCTAGTGCCAAAACCAGACAATAATACAAACAGATGAAATTAAGTACAAAATTCTTCCAGAAAATATTAACAAAAAGCATTTAAAATATTAGCAAGAGGATCATTCACCACAATAAAGTGGGATTTACTCTGGGAATGCAAGAATAGCTCAATATTCACAAATCAACAATGTGATCTATCATATAAACAAAACCAAGGTTATAAATCCTATGATCACCTCATAATTGCAGAAAAAGCATTTGACAAACTTCAACATCTGTTCATGATAAAAATTCTCAACAAAGTGGTTTTGAAGGGAAAAGATCTCAACATAATAATCTCAACATAACAAATAACATTTCAATAATATGAAAAACCCACAGCTAACATCATACTCAGTGTTGAAAAACCAAGAGCTTTTCCTCTAAGATCGGATATCAGACAAGAATGCCAACTCTCACCACTTTTATTCAACCTGGCATTGGAAGTCTAAGTGACGGCAATCAGACAAGATAAAGAAAGTTATCCAAATTGGTAAGGAAGAAGTTAAACTGTCACTATTTGGAGAAGACATGATATTATCCATGGAAAACCCTAAATGAGCCACCCCAAATTATCAGAAATAATAAACAAATTCAGTAAAGTTGCAGGATACAAAAATGACTATACAGAAATCTGTTGATTTACTATATACAAATAACAAAGTATCAGAAAGAAAAAATAATAAAACAAGTCTATTTACAATTGCACTGGAAAGAATAAAGTACCTCGGAATAAAGTTAACCAAGGAGGTGAATCGCCTGTACTCTGAAAACTATAAAACACTGATGAGAATAATTGAGGACAACACAAACAAATGGGAAGATATTCCATGCTCATGGACTGAATATTGTTAAAATGTCCCCACTACCCAAGGCAATATACAGATTCAATGTGATCCTTATCATAATACCAACAGCATTTTTCGAAGAACTAGAAAAAAAAACCAATAAAATTTGTATGAAACCACAAAATAGCTAAATCAATCTTGAGAAAAATGAATGAAGCTGGAGATATCACAATCCCAGATTTCCAGACATAATAAAAGATATAATAATCAAAACAGTATGGTACTGACCATAGAAATGGAACTATAGATCAATGAAATAGAATAGACAGTCCTGATACAAACCCATGGTTATATGGTTAATCTATGACAGAGAGGGCAGAATATATAATGGAGAAAATACAGTCACTTTAGCAAATGGTGTTGAGAAACTGGATAGCTACTTGCAAAAGAATGAAACTGGAACCATTTTCTTTCTTTCTTTCTTTCTTTCTTTCTTTCTTTCTTTCTTTCTTTCTTTCCTTCTTTCTCTCTTTCTTTTTTTTTTTAAAATATTTTATTTATTTATTTGACAGAGAGAGATCACAAGTAGGCAGAGAGGCAGAGAGAGAGAGAGAGCCTGATGCGGGGCTTGATCCCAGGACTCTGGGCCGAAGGCAGAGGCTTTAACACACTGAGCCACCACCTAGGCTCCCCATTTTCTAACCCCCCCCACCCCCCCCCCCACACACTGAATTAAAGACCTGAAACAAAGCACAGACAGTAATTTGAGTATTTTTTGGCGTTAGCCAAATTTTCTAGATATGTCTTCTCAGGCAAAAATACAGTATATCAAAAGGTAAAGCTTTTGCATCAGCAAAGGAAACCAAAAATCCAAAAAGTCAACCAGCTGTATGGGAGAAGATATTTATAAATGACATGTCCAATAAGGGATTGTTCCATCTACATGTTCCATCTACATGTCCAAAATATATAAAGAACTTACACGGGATTCCTGGGTGGCTCAGTCAGTTAAGCCGCTGCCTTGGGCTCAGGTCATGATCCCAGGGTCCTGGGATCAAGTCCCACATCAGGCTCCTTGCTCAGTGGGGATCCTGCTTCTCTCTCTGTCTCTGCCTGCCACCTTGCCTGCTTGTGCTCTCTCTCTCTTTGACAAATAAATACATAAATAAAATATTTTTTTAAAAAAGAACTTACACAACACCAAACCAAATAATCCAATTAAAAATGGGCAGAGGAGGGGCACCTGGGTGGCTCAGTGGGTTAAAGCCTCTGCCTTCGGCTCTGGTCATGATCCCAGGGTCCTGGGATCAAGTCCCACATCAGGCTTCCTGCTCAGCAGGGAGCCTGCTTCCTCCTCTCTCTGACTGCCTCTCTGCCTACTTGTAATCTCTGTCTGTCAAATAAATAAATAAAAAAAAATCTAAAAAATAATGAGCAGAGGACATAAAGAAACATTTTTCCAAAGAAGATGTAAAAATGGACAGTAGACATATGATAACATGCTCAACATCACTATCATCAGGGAAATGCAAATACAAAATAAGAAGATACGAGTTTTCTCCTGTCAGAAAGGCTAGAATCAAAAAGACAAAAAATAAAAAAACATTGTCAATGTTCTGGAGAACAAAGAACCTTGTGTGTGGTTGGTGGAAATGTAAATTGGTATAGCCACTATGAAAAATATTATGTTTCCTCAAAAATTAGAAATAGAAATACCATACTATCCAGTGATACCACTACTGAGTATCTATCCAAAGAAAACAAAATACACATCTGCAAAGTTATAGGCATTCTTATGTTTATTGCAGCATTATTTATAATACCCTAGGGAATGAAAGTAACCCAAGTATGATAAGGAAATTGTGAATTGATAGAATTCACACACACAGGGATATTATTCAGCCATATAAAAAAATGAAATCTTGCTATTTGCAACAACATGGATGGAGCTAGAGAGTATAATGCTAAGTGAAGTAAGTCAAGAAAAACAAATACTGTATTATTTCACTCATATGTGGAATTTAAGGAACAAAACAAATGAAAAAAATGAAAAAAAAAAAAAAGGAGACAAACCAAAATAGAGACTCTTATTTATAGAGAACAAATAGGTGGTTACCAGAGGGGAGGTCAGGGATAGATGAAATAGGTAAAAGAGATTAAGAGTACACTTATCTTAATGAGTCATATACAGAATTGTTAATGAGCGATATATAGAATTGTTGAATCACTATATTATACACCTGGAAATAATGTAACACTGTATATGAACTATACTGGAAAAAATAAAGTAAAAAAGATAAGATATTAGGGGCACTGCGTGGCTCACTCATTTGATCACCTGCCTTAGGCTCAGGTCATGATCCCAGTGTCCTGGGATTGAGCCCAATATTGGGCTCCCTGCTTAGTGGAGAAATCTCTCTCTTTCTCTGCCTCTTCCCTCTGGCTTGTGTTTTCTCTCTCACTCATTCTCTTTCTCAAATTAAAAAGAAAGCAAACAAACAAAAAAACCCCAAAAAACTTTTTTTTTAAAGGTAAGATTTTGCCATTTGTGACAACATGAACGGAACTAGAGGGTATTATGCTAGCTGAAATTAGTTAAAGACAAATATATTATTTCACTGATTTGTGGAATATAAAAAAAACAAATGAACAATAAGCCAAAACCAGAAACAGACCTATGATAAAGAGTACAAACTGATTGTTGTCAGAGCAGTGGTAGGAGGGGAAGGCGAAATGGGTGAAGAGGACTGGGAGGGGCAGGATTCCAGTTATGGAATGATTCATGGATGTAAAAGTACAGCATAGGAATATAGTCAATGGTATCATAATATTCTTGTATGATGACAAGGTATCTACTCTTGTGGTGACCATAGCATGATATAGAATCATTATGTTGTAAACCTGAAACTAATGTGACCTTGAGTGTCAACTCAAGTAAAAAAATGAGTAAGTTTATTTAAACAAATCTAAGCTTTCAGGAAATCTTTCTCTCATGCCAAACCTTTACTCGGTCCTCTCTCCTCTTCAAATTTCTGTTGCTTCTTCCCAAGACATGACATACCTGATTTTAAGATACTTTATTCCTTTCTTTATGTCCTACTTTCTTTCTTCCACTGTAAAGTCTCTTCTTAAGATGGTGCATATAATTATATATTTTTCATTTGTATTTATTCTTATTTGCCTACCTGGAAACCACATTGTATATGGATTATTGTTTATGTAAGACTCTGACAACATGTACCCTACGTTTATAATCTCCTCAAGAGTCTATCTCCCCTAACTCAGGAATAAGAGTTCAGTGAAATGAGCTTTTCCTCTTAAAGAGGACATGAATATTTCATAAAATATGTAGTCCAAATGTTAGGATTCTTAAATGTACCATATTGATAAACAGGAGGAAATCTACTGTAAATACAGTGAGGTTATACCCATATAACCTAATGTTATTTATACCTTATGCTCTGTATACTTTGTCATATATACATTTACTAAATTGCATTAATTATAAATCCAATTAATTAAACTAAATTTAAACTAGAATTATTGAATAATAAATTTGGTTCCATCTACATGTCTTATTCTGTAATTTGTTTTCTCTCAGTTTTAAAGCATAATAATAAAGTCATAGAAGGAAATTTAAAAATAAAATTGATTCACCATTAATCCATCCACTCTGGTGCACCTGTTTCAAATTATTATTAATAATTTTTCCCGCTTCCTGCTCTCTATTCCAAAGAAGAAGCAACTTCACATTCTGATCAGAAAGGGGCAGTGACTAGTTCATGGAGAACTTGCTGTCAAAGAAAATTAGAAAAACATTGTGCATGTAAATTATTTCTTTCTGTCTTTACCTTTTCCATCTTTGGATCCCACATCATCCTTCTACAGATAAGCCCCTCCACATGAAAGGGCTTGAAAATGTCCAGGCTTTTTATGATCTCCAAAGAGGGAGTGAGCTTTAGCTCTTCCTTGCTAAATGGAATTTGTCTCTCACCTTTACTTCATCTTTCTTTCCGCTTGAATCTTCTACTTCCTTACTGCTCATATCACCTCTCTTTCTCCCTTTTCTCAACTTGAATTTAGATTTTTTTAATTAAAAAAAAAAGTTTTCTCAGCATCTGTGCTTCAGACAAAATGAAGAACTGTAGAGAGAAGGACAGCACCAAAGAGTGTTATGAATAGACTTCAGGATTTTGTTGTTACTGTTTGGACTGAACACAACAGTCCATTTAGAGGTAGTCATTCTAGCCATGAAGGGGTATATTTCTCCATTTGGGCCAAAAGATAAGGACATTTTCATAGCAGAGAGAAATTGCTTTGAGACTTTCCAGGAAATACACTATAAAAAATAGAGACATTAACACAGAAAATGTAGTGAGAGAAACTTTCAGTATTTCTGCTGAATAAAGAGCTCTTGGGCTCAAATCATATTAGTGATCACATTGGTGCCTTCAGTTATGAATGACTGAGAGGTGACTAATGGGTCATGACCAGAGTTTGAGATCTCATACCTATATCAACAGACCCCATTGTAGTTTATTTCAACATTTTCCTCTATGTGAAGGCTGTTTGCTCCAGATTCTTAAAAGAGAGCATGAAGGCACTTACAAAAATATTTCTAAATATATCCCTGAAAATATTACTGAGGGCAGATGAAGCTTCTGCCCAGAATTTTCTGACTCTGGCCTTCAGAAATGCTCAAATTGATGAGATGTCTCCCCAGAGAGACCAGAGAGAAAACAGTAAGCTTTCCCAATAAGAAGGTTGCCTACTCATTTCAATAAAACAAATACTTCAGATTACATGGTTCTCCTGATTATATCCCTCCAAAGGCTCAGTCACACTAAAATGTGCAGTCTCTTTACAAGATTCTGAAGGTTCCATATTATGCAATACCTGCTTACCTCAGTAAGCTTGTTTTCCACCACTTTCCCCATTTTTTATCTGCTCTGGTCAAGGTGAATTCCCAAGATAGGATTCCAACTCATTATTGTTTTTTCAGGATTTTCTGTTTTTACATTTAAAGATGAGGTCTCCAGGGATCCTTGTAGACCTTGACAAACAGGAATAATTGGTCATTCAACTTCTAAGAGTTCTTGGAATATACCTAGTTCCCTCTCTGGGTTTTTGCACTTGTGAGTCTCTTTGCTTGGAATGGTGTTTCCTCCTATCATGACACAGCATGTGTTCTCTCTTTTTTTTTTTTTTTTAACTTTGCTGAGACTTCTTACCCTTCTATCTTAGAATAGCCTTTTTTTCTATCACTTCTATCCCCTAAATCCACACCTCTTTTTCCACTTTTAACACCTACTGCTATCTCTGAAATTATACTCTGTTTATATCTGTTTATTGTTGGTTTCCTCTATGAGAAAAATGAATCCAGTGAGGGTAGGGACTTAGTATATTTTGTTCACCTCTGTTTCCTAGCATCTAGAAGAGTGCTTTGAACTTAGTAGGTACTCAACAAATATTAGTTGAAAGAATAAGTATATAAAAATTGAGAAATTTCATTTGTAAATGGGTAACAAAAAATTAGCTTCTCGTACTCAATTTACTTTGTAAATACTTTGTTATCAATTTGGATAAATGACATAATTTGCAACAAATAGGAAACCAGAAATAATCAGAACATTATTTCCCAAAGAGACAACTGGTAGAAATTCTTTATAATTTTATAGTGTAAGGAATTCACAAATTACTTATGTGCATAAATTTTCCCCCAAAACCATTTGTCATGCTGGTAGAATGAATGACCTTTATTGTATTGTATTTCTGAGATTACAAATGGCAAGAGTGAAGGCATATAAGGCATCAACACTGTAACCAAAGTCAGTCTTCCATTCTGAGTCATATTTTGATCAGAAACTAAGGGGGGGGTGGAGAAAAGGAAAGGAAAAAAGAAAAAAGGAAAAAAAAAGCCCTATGCTGATTGTATGCAATGGAGTGAAAGGACCTGGAAGAGATTAGTGAAAGAAAATTATATACAGATACTTTTGTTCTAAGTGCTTTGGCAAATTTCCTTTAATTGCAAAGCTGGGATCCTGATAAATTGATTTTAAAAATGTGGTAATGGTAGCAATTAATCTCTTCCTCCCCAGTGGTCCCACAGCACTTGGTATGTGCCTTTATTGGAGCACTTAACAATCTATCTTGAATATGAGATACTTATGAAAGGCTTTTCTTCATCCAGTAGACTTGCAGCCCAGAGCCAGTGGGCTCTGATTCACTCTGTGTGTGTGTATATATGTGTTTGTGTATGCGCGTGCGCGCGTGCGTGTGTGTGTGTGTGTGTGTGTGTGTGTATTGCTATAGCATTTATAATTGGGAGGCAGTAAGTAGTCAATAAATGGTTGGGTTGATAAGAATAATTGGAATCAAGGAGAGAGAATGGAATCTGTATAAAAAAGATGAGAGAGTGCTTGTTATATGCCCCTCTCATTTCCTTCTTTTTCAAGAGAGTTGCAGAGGTGTTGAGTCGTTAAATAAGTGGCTTCAAAGGTTTTCACCTCTTACTTTGGAGTGTATGATATATTTCCATTTCATTATATCTTTGTTTGTTCCTCCATTTTGGCAATCTATGAAGCTTTTATTTTTATTTTTTTAAATGTCTTAGATGGGTAAAAAACGTGTTCTCTTTCAGTTTGAGTTTCCCTGGTTTTTAGTAAGATTAAGTTTTTCCATATTTCTCTTTTTCCATAAACTATATTTTCATATGTTTTGCCCTCTGGGAGGCTTGTCTTTCTTTCCTACTGATTTGAAAGAGCTCTTTATGCATCCTGGATATTTATCCAGAATGTTAATGACGTCTATGCTAACTCATTTAAACAAAATATTTCTGTTCATTTTTATAAGGGTGAAGGGGGTAACGTTTTTCTTAAACTTTTTCTGTTTTATATCTTTCTTTTTAAAGATTTTATTTATTTATTTATTTGACAGACAGAGATCACAAGCAGACAGAGAGGCAGGCAGAGAGAGAGGAGGAAGCAGGCTCCCCGCTGAGCAGAGAGCCCGATGCGGGGCTCGATCCCAGGACCCCGAGATCATGACCTGAGCCGAAGGCAGTGGCTTAACCCACTGAGCCACCCAGGCGCCCCTGTTTTATATCTTTCTTAAGGAAGTCCTTCTTTACTACAAAATTATAAGATATTTTCCTATATTTCTCACAATACTTACGTAGTTTAGTTATAGCACTTTTATCCATCACAAATTGAGCTTGCATGTCTGAGATACAGTCTGACTTTATTATTTTCCTAATGAAAAGCAAATTATCTGCATATAATTCAATAGTCCACCTTTTGCTGAGAAATTTGAAATGTCATGGATCTGGTCTATTCCCATACTAATATGATCTCTCTGTCTCTTTTTCTCCCTCCTTTCTTCTCTCCCTCCCTCCCCTCTTCCCTCCTTCCTTTGTTTCTACTTTTGGTAGAAATGTATTGAATATACTTAAATATTTTTCTTCCATTTGAACTTGTGAAACAAGTTATTGAAGTTATAAAATCGCTTTTTCCGTTTTGATTAAAATGCATTAAAATAATCAATTATTATGGAAAATTGTTATGTCTATAATACATCTTTCTGTTTATGAACTTGTTATTCTATTTAATTTATTTGATATCCCATTTGATAGTTTCCTTAATGTAAGCCTTGAACTTCTTAGATTTTATTTATTTATTTATTTAGAGAGAATAAGCAGGGGGAGAGGCAGGAGGAGAGAGAAATTCTCAAGCAGACTCCCTGCTGAGCAGGAAGGTCAATGCAGGGCTTGATCTCACAATCCTGAGATCATGACCTGAGCTGCAATCAAGAATCCTATGCTTGACTGAGCTACACATGTGCACCTTGAGCTTCTTCTATTAGGTATGTTCTCAGGCATTTTATTCTTTTTTTAAAATATATAGCAAACAGGATCTCTTTCTGTTTTTAAATTTAGTTACTTCTGGCACACAGAAAAAATTATTCATCTTTTAAAAATACAATTGAGCATGGATGTGTCCTTTTTACTGAATTTTCTCATTTGTTCTTATACATCTCTTAGATGACTTTCTTGTTTTATAGGTAAGTGATTGTATATGCACATAGTTACAGTTTTGGCTCTTCTTTTCTGTTATTTATAACTCATTTCTTTTCCTTATTCTCTTTCATTGACTTGGTCAGCTCGTGTCATACTGAATAGTAATGGTGCTAGCAGGCAAATTTGACCTGTTCCTACGAAAGTGTTATCTGTTTAAGAAATATTTATTAAACTCCTACTGTATGCCAGAAACAAGTCTTGTTATTATATAAAACAAGAAAAATTCCCCGCATTAATGGAACTTATATTTTCATAGGAATGATACAGAATACATAATGCCCACAAAAATATATAAATTAAATAAAATGTTAGAAGGTGAAATTAATATGGTTAAAGAAGACCCAGCACAGTTGGAGGGTTATGGGGTGATACAGGACAAACATGATATTTGAGTAGACCCCAAAGGTAGTAAGAGAGTTAGCCATGTGGATAGATATCTGGAAAAAGAACATTCTAGGCAGAGGGAATGCCAGTGGAAAAGCCCTGGTATGAGAGGTTGCCTAGTGAAATTGAACAGCAGTGAGCAGGCCAGTGTGGCTGTAGCAGAGTGAGAAACGAGGAGAAAAGGAGATGATATTAGGTAGGTCATGGGGGGAAGATAACAGAAGGTTGTGGAAAAAAGGACACTGACTATAACTTTGTGAGGAATGAAAAGCCACTACAGGGTTTGGAGAGACAGATGACATTTTCTGACTTATATTTTGAAAGCATCACTCTGGGTGCTATTTGAAGGTTTGGTGATAGGGATCAAAGATTTTGTAAAATCAGAGAGACCACATAGCAGATAATTTAATAATGCAGGCAAGATATGATGTCATCCATATGAAAAATGGCCAAAGTATGGATATACTTTGAGGTAGAGTACACAAGATATCCTGCTGGCTCAGCAATGAAATGTAAGAGAAGCCTCAAGGCTGCCGTCCTGGTGGCACTTTTTTTTTTTCTTCTCTCTCTCACAACTGAAGCTTGGGTTTCAATCAACTGAGATTATGCAAATGTGGAAGTGGGATAGAGGTGCATTTATTGTTATGGTGAATTCATGATGACTGTGAACAGCCAGATGAAGTGGTTGGATAGGTGGGTCTGGAGTATCTAGGGATACAAAATTGGGAATCATCCGCACAGATCCTGATCAGAACCTAAAGTACAAATGAACTCTTCGAGGAAGTGCAGGTGGAAAAGAGAAGTGACCCGAGGAATGAGTTATGAGGTACTCTAATGAGCAAAAGGGACCAAAAAGAAGGGGCCAGTGAGGTAGGAAAACACCAGCAGAGTGTGGTGGAAGCCAAGTGAACAAAGTGTATCAATGCATAGGAGGATCAACTTTGTCAAATACTTTTTTTTAAAGATTTATTTATTTATTTATTGGACAGAGAGAAATCACAAGTAGGCAGAGAGGCAGGCAGAGAGAGAGGAAGGGAAGCAGGCTCCCTGCTGAGCAGAGAGCCCGACTCGGGCCTCGATCCCAGGACCCTGGGATCATGACCTGAGCCGAAGGCAGCGGCTTAACCCACTGAGCCACCCAGGCGCCCCTGTCAAATACTTTTTTTTTTTTTTAAAGATTTTTTGGGGCGCCTGGGTGGCTCGGTGGGTTAAGCCGCTGCTTTCGGCTCAGGTCATGATCCCAGGTCCTGGGTTCGAGCCCCACATCGGGCTTTCTGCTCAGCAGGGAGCCTGCTTCCTCCTCTCTCTCTGCCTGCCTCTCTGCTTACTTGTGATTTCTCTCTGTCAAATAAATAAATAAAATCTTTAAAAAAAAAAGATTTTTTATTTATTTATTTGACAGAGAGAGATCACAAGTAGATGGAGAGGCAGGCAGAGAGAGAGAGAAAGAGGGAAGCAGGCTCCCTGCCAAGCAGAGAGCCCGACGCGGGCCTCGATCCCAGGACCCTGAGATCATGACCTGAGCCGAAGGCAGCGGCTTAACCCACTGAGCCACCCAGGCGCCCTGTCAAATACTTTTTATTTGAAATGTGATGGAAATTTAAAATCCCTATCTCAAAAGAAACTTTATCAATTTTTGTTTTCACAGAAACTTCTCATGGCACAGAAATGCCAGCAGCCAGATGAAGACACCTGTCCCTATCTGCATGTGGAGCCATAAGCAGTCATTTTCTAACTTGGCAGCACTCCTTCAAGTGACATTTCCAACACCACCTAGTGGACCAGGAAATTCAGTCAAGCTGGCAGCACCAGAGGTGGGCCTGATAAAATCCTCTTGGCAAATTCTTATTCAAGAAGTAAGAAAAAATGGAAGACCCTGGGCATAAATCCCGAGATGCTATAGAGAATTTTTTGGAGGTAACTGCTGATTTGTTAATATGCAAAGTTTTCAAGCCTTGATTTTTTTTTTTGGATATGAAAGAAAATAATAATAATAAAAGGAAAGTCTTACTCTTTTTCTACTATAACTGCCCATACAGAATGAAGAGAATTGAGGAAATTAATTTTAATGACGTAAACCCCTCCCGTCTAGAAACCTATTTTCCCTCATTATGTGGGTATTTCAAATAATTGGCTCCCCAAAATGGCTTCTAGTCTGTCTCCTTTTTATTGCTGGGTAGTTTTCCTTTTTCTCACTTCTTTACCTCTTTCCAACAAATAAATTATTGAATAAATAGAATATTCCAGGTGCTTAGGATACATCAGTAAAATTTATAGACATTGTCCCTGCTCTTGTGGAACTTACTCTGGTGGAAAGATCAGCCATCAAATTAAAATTTATACAAAGTACTATATAATTGCAGTAATAACATGTGTGATAAAATAAGGTACTATATCATATTAATTTTTAACAGGTCTATAAGTTCAGGGATGGCTTTCCCAAAGGAAATAATATTCATAATAATTTCCTAAAGAAATAAATAATAAGATTTATCCTTATCAAAAGGATAAATAGTACACAAAATAATCCCAAATATAGGAGCCACCTAGAAAATGAAAACAGCCTATGTGAAGACATGGAAAATGAGCAAAACAATTTCAAATATAGTCTAGACTTAGACCCATAGTCAACATGTCAAAGTGCACGTGATACTCTTTCTGCCATCTCCTTTTGGAATCCTATTCCAGAAGAAAAGAGCATACTGTGAAACACCAGGAAAAAAATGTCATCAATGTAAAAAAGCAACCTGAATGTATTTGAAACCTAAAGGTTAAATGATCTGTATAGCTAAAAGAGCAAATAACAGCAAATACGTCCAAAGGGGAGTTAATATGGCTACATTTACATACCACTTTGATTTATATTAAATATTTCTTTTGAGAGAGAGAGAAGGGGGGAGGGAGAGAAGTGTGTGGGAACGGGCAGAGGGAGAAGGAGAGAGAAAATCTTAAACAGGCTCCACATCCAGGGCAGAGCCTGATGCAGGGCTTGATCTCACGACTGTGAAATTATGACCTGAGCCAAATCAAGAGTCAGGTGCTTAATGGACTGAGCTATCCAGGAACCCCTCGATTTATATTATATAAAACATTTTTCTGTCCAAATGTAATTACTTGCATCCCCAGTATAGAAATACATTTGTTAGGGTATAATTCTGACTGCCATGATAGAGACTTAAAAAATAGAAGCTTAAATAGGGTGGAAGTTTGCTTTTCTCCCCACTAACAGTCTAAGAATACCAGAATTAGGATAGTAGCTCCATAGTGTGAGGGTACAGACTCCTTCTATCATTTCGTTCCATATTCCCTAGAATGTTGCCCTCACTCATCAGCATGTTTCAAGATGACTCATAAAGGAGAAAATAAAGATACAACATTTCCCTTTAAGAGGCAAAATCCAGAATTTTCTGATGTTATTTCTGGTATGAAATCATGACCTAGATGGACTTGGTCACAGGGGTCTAACTAGCTTGGGAAATATAGTAAACATTCTGGGCAGTCATACACCCAAGTGAAAAAAAATATGAGAATGTAATATCAGATAATTGGGGGAAACTAGCATTAACCACCACAATGAGAAAGATGAAAAGCATTATAATAACCTAAAAGATAGAAGAATGAGCGAGACTAGGTTCCTGATCTGAAGGATGCCAGGATCCAATGGATAAGAGAGGCCGTAGAAATGTTGACGAAGAGAGGTAGTGTTTTAGCGGTGAGGAAAGGCCATACATTGGTATGTGTGGGGGGGATTATCATTATAGAAAAGATAACAGCTAAGTTGGATTCTAAAGTATATGTCAGATTCCAACAGGAAGAGAAGGGTAACAACCTTTCAAGAAGAGGAAAACATGTTGCAGCAACTTCCTGATAGGTCTTAATATGCTTACTGCTATATTCATATTTTATCTGTAATCAGAGGATTAAGGGATAATCTTGAGTCTTAGTCAAAATAATCAGCTTTATCCATCTTACTATAAAAGTGAATTCTGAAAGTTTTTGAATCAACTAGAGCATTCCTGAGTGGCAAGATAGCAATTGATAGACATAACAAAAAGATGAAGCCAAGATTTGTCTTGGAACCATTAATCCGCAAAGTATGTAGCCATAAACATGACTTTTACTTTTATATTCTAAAGACATCCCCAAAGTAAGGTAAACAGTGAAGTAGGATCTGTCAAATAATCCATTTCAAGAACATCACAAGTCATAAAAACTGAATTAACTAAACTTTGGCAAGATGAGAAAAGAGTGATCATAATTTCCATTAGAATATTAATTTATAGTTTTCAAAAAAGTATATTTTACATACATTACCAGTTATACTTAATGTAAGTATGGCTAGTATTATTATTTTAATTTTAAGGGTGAAACTATGAAAGTCAAAAGATGTTAAGAAATCAATATCAAATATGAAGAGTTTCAGAGATGAGATTCAAACCCAAGACATAACAAGCTCATATATTTACTCTTGTGTGAAGATAAAATTGTCTGTGCATTATCCTCAGGTAGAGGGTAGAAGTCAGAATTAAACATAAGGGGTTAAATCATATCGTCTAAATATATTCCCCTTTAGCTCTTTCCTAATCTTGCCATCATGAAAGGAACAGAGGTGCAAAAGTAATTTAAATAGATTAATGTAGTTCCTGAGTATTCTAGAAAATTTGGGACTGTTCTCTCATTGTTTTAAGTTATGTGTAGGTTTTTCCAAGAATGGCATTCTGGAATATTCTTATATGAGATTTATTCTATAAGGAGATAGTTTAATAATTCAATTTGGTCATGATATTTTAAAAACTGTATTGCTACAAAAGAATATTGATAGAAATGTTGTAATAATTCATAGAAACACTGTTAAGTCTAATTAATTGGGGATAGTCTACTTTGGTCAATTAGTTAAAAGTATGAACTTAGAATGTTTCAGTAAAATATCACTTGTTTATTATTTTAGTAAATAGCCATGGTTCAATCTAATTGAAGTTCTGAGTGTATTTTAACAAAGCTTTTCAATTTACAGAGCACACAAACCATGCCTAAAGATTTATTAAATAAATCTTCCATATTCCTTTTTTTTAACATTTTAGGTGGTTTTTTTTTTTTTTTTGAGATTTTATTCATTTATTTGAAAGGAAGAGAGAACATAATAGGGGAAAGGGTAGAGGGAGAGGGAGAAGCAGACTCCCCACTGAGCAGGGAACTCCATGGAGGACTGGATCTAAGGACATCCAGATCATGACCTGAGCTATAGGCAGTTGCTTAACTGACTGAGCCACACAGGTGCCCCTAAATCTTCTCTATTCTATGTAATATATCCATTTACTTAAGAAATCATTATTCCTTAATACATAATTTTTGCAAAGGCAAATTTTAGCCAAGGCAAAAGTTTATCATCTAAATTACTGAAATGAGCGGAGTTGTCATGTATTGAAGTCAATATACATCTAGATGCCTTTGAAATATGATTACTAATGGTAATAGTTACTGCTTTTTGAACTATATATGCCCCCCTTCACATAAACATATATGTGCTTATGTATATATACCGATCTCACAGTTACACTGAAATGCAAGTTTTTTCATTCTCATTTTACTAATGTGAGTGCTGGGGGTCAATGAGATTAAGTGACTTGGCCAAAATCCCATAGTTTATAAGTGAGGGAAGCACAATTAATCCCAGGTCTATGTAATCTTAGAATACATGTTTTTTCCACTATATTACTATTTCTATATATGCTTGCGACGGTCTCTAAGAAAAGTTGTACCCTCACAAGGACATCTGTGTTGATAGCAGTGTTCTATTTCTTAACTCAGGTGTTAATTACACAATTGTCTGCATTATAACTATTACTCTGTTTCTTTTTTTTAAATTTGCTTTTGCTCTTCTCTGTGAGATATAATAAAATGATAAAATATATATTGCGTCTTTTAATGGGAAGATCATTGTGACAGAGTAATTTATGTATAGGTTGGGTTTTGGCAATAATCTGTTCCTATGTAAATTGAGGTTGGGCCCTGAGTTTATAGGAAGTCATTTGCTACTGGAATAAGGCAGAGCACTGTGGGATGACCTCATTTATGTTAATTTAGAGCATGTAGATCTGGGGTGGATAAAGCAGAGACTGAGTGAAAAAGGAAAACATTTACTGCCAATGATATGTATCTAGGCGAATTAGCACTCATTTAATCCTCCAAGCAACCATTAACAGTGGTTAATGTAATGTCCATTTTAGATGATTTCCTTACATTTCCCATGAGTGGCTAAATGTTGATATGCGCATAGATGTGTCTGACAACCAAGTCTGAGTAGTTTTTGAGGAGCAAGTATTGAACAGTTAAGAGTGGTCAAATAAACTGATGGGGTGGGCAGTAGTCATGGGCCCCCAAGTTATCTATACTGCATTCCTTTTTGAGAATTTACCTAGCAGGTTTCTGAAATTTTACTTATCAGAGATCTGAAATACCTGTCATCTGGAATAGTGTGCCATTAAATACCAATTGGCAGAACGATTGGCTGCCAAAGGATGACAGAAGAAAAACTGTCCTCCGTATGTGGGTTGCCACCTCCATGAGTGGGAGTATATTGATCATTTTAGTAAACCGTGTTCTGTGATCAGCCCTAGGTCCAAACTCTCGTGTCTCATTGGTCACTTCAATTAACCTCGCTGGTAGTTAGCTGCTTCTTCAGGCAAAAAGAGAAGATGATTTCATGTAAACACACTTTGGACAATGTAAAGACCTTTACAGACACTAGACATTCTCATTTTGGGATTACAGTGCCCAGTTTGCAACAAGGCTGGCTATTTTGACTATACCAGTGCTTTTCTAATTGAGATTCATTTCACTTATGACTTCTGCCCCAGTTATATAGAATATAATAAAAGGAAAATGGGTTTGCTAAATTAACTTCTGAGCAATATTCCTGAAATGTGCACATGGGCTAAAATGAGAGTGGAAATAATAAAGTTTTTGAAAGCTACGCTTCTGATTTTGTATCCAGCTTTCATTCACCTTCTGCAATATGCCAGATTACTTTAGTTTGGGTTTATAGAGTCTTAATTTGGGGAAAGAATCTCTAGATAAGAATCCAATGTAATTTGGCACTAGGTTATTTACTCCTCTGATCTTTTCCTGCTCACAATTTGTAGAAGTGGTTTTCTTTACCAGAATAGGATCATTTTCATTATTTATATGCATTCCAGATTGCTCCAGGCAAGGTGTAAATAGACTTCCAAGAATATCAATTGAGGGGAAGATAAATACGGAGTCACCACCTTAAATATTTCTCTTGTCACACGAAAGCTCTAGCTAAAGGAATGTGGCTGCAAAAATGGTTATGTCGGGGCAAGGGGGTGGGAGGTTGGGGGAGCCTGGTGGTGGGTATTATGGAGGGCACGTATTGCATGGAGCACTGGGTGTGGTGCATAAACAATGAATTCTGTCACACTAAAAAGAAATTAAATTAAAAAAAATAAAAAAAAATGGTTATGTCATTTGTTACTTCCCTTTGACTCAAAGCCAATGAAGAATAACCTTGCAATGTGACTAAGATGTCATGAAGTAAAGTTTAGAATGTTATTTGTTTAAAACACTAGCTGGACAGTAAGCTGAAGGCCATAAACACAGTTACCTGAAGAATAAATTTGCTTTTTGAATCAGAAGCCAGCATCCAAATATACTGGGCCCTCTGAAGCATCTCTAATATTTACACAGTAATCTGATTTGGGAGGCTCCTTGCTTTTCTCTTTTCCATTGATTTAGTCACCTACTGGCAACCTCATGAGCTCCAGAAAAGGTCAGAAACCCACTCCCCCAACTCCCACTGGAGCAATTTGTGCTGAAATCACAGAGAATCAGATGGAAAGACTTCTTGGTGCAGCCAGTGCACTCTAAAGCAACTGGGGGAGCAGACTGTTCACCATGATGTACTTTCTATTCCTCTGTGCAACCTGGGTTCATATTCCCCCTGGGAGGCTAGTTGAATCACCTTCTTGGAAAGAGTCATCATTTTGATAGACTTTCCTGCCAGGAAGTTTTATTTTCAACTAATATTTTACTCTCTTCATTTTCTAGTTAAGTCTCCTTGGATTATTCTTTGTGGCCTGGGGGGAAATCCCGATATTCTTAACGGTCACCCCTTCTAGATAGATCTGGATTTAAATTTGGCATCATTTTGGCTCTCCTTATGCTCCAAACTACTGGCATGAAATTTCTATGTAAAATGATTTCTCGTTAGTTTGGGACTTAAGTGTTGTTCTCTTGGTAGTAAATTTCATTAGTCTTTTAAATGAAATCCAAGATTTCTTAAACTTGGTACTACTAAAGCTATATGGGGTTATGTTTTGGCTATTTCCTTAATGAGATGGGCTTTGCAACAACAGACCCTGTGACTACTTGCTTTGTCACATGCTAAGTGTCCCTTCTTATTTCCTGGACATCTCCATTATTATTTATGATAATAATGAATTATCAATATTAATAATTACAATTATTAATAACTAATGATGGATTCCAGATTTGCCTTTCATTTAAGATGTTCTATCCTCAGGCAACCCATAATAATAAGTTGATTAGTTTTCACTATCCACTCATTCTCAGGATAATGAGTCTGAATCACATTGGAAAAACGGCCATTACTTTTAGGCATAAAAAGGAAGTTTAGAGAGCAAAGCAATTAACCTATAAAGAGCTCACACTATGTACCAAACCCAGGAAACTGAGGAAATAATTTCTGGATAGCACCAAGAAACTTGAGGATTCAGTGATAAGACAGTATCTCCTATCATTTCATCTTCTTAATAATTCAAGCTAGTTATTATTACCAACCTTCTCTCCATTCTTTCCATTTTATAAGCGATGAAATTGAGCCATTTGTGTAAGACCAGTCAGTTGAAGAGTTTATATTGGATCCCTTATCTGCCTTACTTCATACAGAGTTCTATTATACCATATGGAGCTCTCTCTTCACTTCTAGGTCAGTAAAGCTGGAATGGGATATGTCTCCATCCTTCCCTGGGTGTCATGTATTTGAGCATGCTAAAATTTCCTTTATCTCCCACATACTTCCGTATATTTAGAGGTCTCCCAAGCAATCATTGCGCCTAACTATATGCTGCTCCCAGGTCCCTGGCCATTTTGTCCTTCCTCTGGCATTGCAGACTTAATCACAAAGGTAACACTAAAAGTTTTCAGGAGAATCATACCAAGATGTGGGACTGATCTATGAAAGATAAACTGTGGCTTATACTTTTTCCTAGGATGATTCAGAGGACCCACTTCTACCAGCTCAAGTGGAGATATAAAATAGATACCGCAACATAATCTAATAAGTACCCATCAGTGAATCAGAATCTCAGGGTTCTCTGTATGGAGTGTGTGACCAGAGAAAGTTTCTCTACCTCCTTTGGTCTCAGATGAGGTGTTTTTATTATACTATCAATAATCATAGACCTTCTCCTGAATAACTATCTGTCCCTATGTTCCTAGACCTGCACCCGTAATGCAGGATATAAAGTCAGAAAATTGAACTGAAGCCAATGGATTTGCTAACTAAAGGAAAGGAGAGGAAAAAAAAAGTAAAACAAAAATGGGCATGGAGGAATATTTGGCACAACACTAAAAAGAATATCTCCTTTCCGGGATGCCTGGGTGGCTCAGTTGGTTAAGCAGCTGCCTTCGGCTCAGGTCATGATCCCAGAGTCCTGGGATCGAGTCCCGCGTCGGGCTCCTTGCTCATCAGGGAGCCTGCTTCTCCCTCTGCCTCTGCCTGCCATTCTGTCTGCCTGTGCTTGCTCTCTCTCCCTCTCTCTCTCTCTGACAAATAAATAAATAAAATCCTTAAAAAAAAAAAGAATATCTCCTTTCCATTTTCCTAGAGCTTTGCAGGTATAGCTCCCATCCACAGTACTTGCAGAAACAGCTCTAATTCTTTCAGCAACTCTAGGGTTGGTAACCAAGGAAGAAACAGAAGAAAAAGGGTCTTGTTATCCCTCTTTTGTCCTGGGTAAGAAAGCTTTTGAGATAAAAACCCTGTGTGTGTGTTTTGCTATCTTGGTCAATTTTATTATTTTGTTATTCAGTTATTATATGCTTTTTGTCATAAAAGCCATCACAGAGAGTTTTGTGGGTTTTGTGAAATTATGGAACTAGTTGTAATTAAAATTCAAAATCTCTCAAAGTTAAAATGTGTTCCTGCCAACCTATATTTCAAATTTGGAGATTTTATTGTGTTTATTCAGAATAAAAAGATTAGACGAATTTGATAAGACAGTCATGATCCCAGGAAGACATTAGAGAGGAATCAACTTTGCTTTCTTACTTGAATGTTCAAGTCTTCTTTGACATGAATTGTCAGAGGAAAAACTACATAGGCCTAGGAAGGGTTAGCAGGAATTTGTTAGTGGGTAAATGTCCCTCCCTTAAACTGTTTTCATTTTAGTTATCCTACATTGTGGAAAGTCACTGGAAGGTTTGGTTACATGTATATAGAAATATATACAAATTTATTTGTATGTTTTTGTCTATATCTAGTGAAACAGTAAAAGAAAATCTATTCCTGGAATAAAGGGCTCAAGTCAAATTTGTCACACAGTTGAGGGGCTTTTTGTTATTTGAGTCATCCCTGAATGACCTGTGTACATATTACAAAACCCTAAAGAGTTAAAAGTGTTTGTTTCACAGGAAATTGGAAGAAATTTATGTGCGCAAGTGAAGCTGAAAGGTCGAATGTGTGACTCACATCTATTGACAGATGGAATGAGCATAACATAAGCAGACAGTGACTAGAAAACAAGCCGGTTGTGTGAAAGTATTTTTAGAGACTAATTTCTACCCAGCTGTGTCATCTATGAATGGGAGAAGTTTGAGAAAGTTACCTAGGGGTGTTTGAGCTCAATCAAGTGAAAGTTAATGATACTGATTTGGCTTAAATATTCACTTCAGACTTTGATGTGCAAATGAAGCTAGTATTTGAGTTAATATCCAGGGAGGTTAGATTGTGCTTTTATTAAAATGACATAATCTTTTATATTAGGACCTCATGTTAGTGTGGAAACCTGAGGTCCAGTCCCCAGGTCATCCCCCCATTTGGAATAGTACTAAATTGTGGATATAGTATAAAAACAAGTTTTCCTGGAAACTCTTATAACTAAGAGTATGACCTCTGAAGTCAGACTTTGTGGTGAGAGTTCCAGCTCATCAAGTTAATAGAAGCATTATTTTGGGCACTTTTACATTTCAGTGCCTCAGTTTCCTTTCCTTACCTATAAAAGGTGACTAATAATACATGTTATTCATTAATGAACCTATCCCAAATGACATGCTGTTTTCCAGATCAGGGGTAAAAATCCCTGCTCTCATGCAGCTCTCCTTCTAGTTGAGGAGGGATAGATAAACAAATGAATATGTAAGAATGAGTATATCAGGTAGTGATAGACCTTATAGAGAAAAGTAAAGCAGGAAAGTCCTTTATTTATGGAAAGTGCTATGTAGGGGGCTGTTGTGATCTTAAGTCATTTTGAGGAACATGCCAAATTAAGTAACAGTCAAGTCCATGCGAATTAATATTTGCCTCTCTTGCGAGCCTAACAAGTTAGCATACTTCTTACCCCAGGCAATGACTGATTAAAGGATGAGAACATAAAACCAAATGCTCCAATCTCTGTGAATTCCAGGAGCTGTATTAGAGATACTGGAAAGATTCTGGGGAATCTGAATCTGGAATAACTCATGCTGAATATTTTGGCAGCCATGTTAACACCTTGTGGAACTTGAAAATAAATGCCATATAGAGACAAGCAGAGTCAAAAGTAGAGAATATATCTTTATGACACCTTTTGAGTTTCCACCTCAAATCTTATCTACCTTTGACAATTTTGATTGTATAATGCAATTGTTTCTCTTCACTGATTAATTCAAGTTGTGTTTTCTGTCATTTGCCACCAGAAACGTTCTCACAAATGTAAGTGCAATGAGGAGTGGGCACCATTCCCTGGCAAATAGAACACGCATCTCAATCTTGCCACAGAGATAACTGATGTTACTTATAAGGAAATGGAAGCATTTTTCCAAATAGGTCAATCCATGGTATAGGTGAAACTTCTTAGTTTTCCACCCTGGATCGCCCAAGTCATAGCAAGTCACATCAACTTATAAGGACCCTAAAATAAGAAAATATTTGTGCAAAAGGGGATCTAAAATTACTAAGCCCAACATCCTCTTGTTTTGGATAAGGAAATTTAAACTTGGGGCGCCTGAGTGGCTCAGTGGGTTAAAGCCTCTGCCTTCAGCTCAGGTCATGGTCCCAGGGTCCTGGGATCGAGCCCCGCATCGGGCTCTCTGCTCAGCGGGGAGCCTGCTTCCTCCCCTCTCTCTCTCGGCCTGCCTCTCTGCCTACTTGTGATCTCTCTTCCTCTGTCAAATAAATAAATAAAATCTTTAAAAAAAAAAAAAGGAAATTTAAACTTAGAAAAATGGAGATATAGTTCCCCTAAACTATAACAGTACTTTGTGCTAAAACATATTTAGACTCTCTTGATACCTAAGGTACACAAATGGTTTTCTCTTTCCATTTCAGTATTTTTCTGCCTCCATTTTCTTCCATATTCAGCTCCCCTTTAGAGGGGAGTATGATAGTATTCCTTTTGCTGAATTCTATCTCCATAGAAGCAAGAACTTTGAAAGGGTAACACAATGGTTAACCACTGCCATCATGGCTATTACTTGTCACTCTATGTTTTGTAGTATAGTCTTAGTACTGACTTCCCCAGTAATGTACTTCTCCGTATGACCTCTTTATCTGCTAGATTAGCAATCAGCTACACCTTCTTCCTTAAGTTATACTTTATACAAGACAAAGTTTTAAAAGTCCTATGATTTTTCTTTTTTGTTGCTGGTCATGTGGTTTAGGAAACTCATCCCATTTCTAAACAATAAGATATTTAACTCTAAATCCTTAAGGTACATAAATCAAACAATCATATTCATTCTTTTGATTATGGCATGTGGTATGTTTGATAGAGATTCAGCAAGAAATGCATTCATCTTGTGAAATTAATAAAGGGAAAACTAAGATATAGCTGGGAGGACAGAAGGGAAAGCCTTATCACTCAACATCAATTACGGGAAAAATTGTCAATTACAGACCCCAACAGAAGAATCAACAGGAAGGAATGATCAATTACAGGCCCCAACAGGGAAAGATGTGCATTGCATCTCCTAGAAGATATTGACTACCCCTGCAACTCAGCCAATGAAAAACTGTAACCTTGGACCCATGCTTTTCTCCAAAGGACTTTTTGTTTAAAACACCTCCTCCTAACTTCCTCCTCCTTCTCCATAAAACAATTGTTCCTCAGCTTTGTTGTACTTGCCTATGGTTTTGTCATAGCTTGCATGTTCTAAATTGCATTTCTCTGTTATTTCCAAATAAGCCCATTTTTGCTGGTGAAATAACTTGTAAGGTTAACAATCTTTTAATAGTTGTCTGTATTTGTACATGCTCAATATCTTTGAGGCTCAGTTTCTTTATCTGTAAAACAGAAATAATGCTTTCCCTGTCTGGTATCCAGGGTTGCTCTGAGTTGCAAAACAAACAAACAAACAAAAACAAAACAAAACAAAAACAAACAAACAAAACAAACCCCACAAAAAACAGACTCTATATAAGATAGAGCTTTCAATGATAAATAAACTCAGAGCTTCACTATTATTAATCATTGCAGAATTTCTTTTTTTTTTAAATATTTTATTTATTTATTTGACAGACAGTGATCACAAGTAGTAGGCAGAGAGGCAGGCAGAGAGAGAGGGGGAAGCAGGCTCCCCACTGAGCAGAGACCCTGATGTGGGGCTTGATCCCAGGACCCTGGGATCATGACCTGAGCTGAAGGCAGAGGCTTTAACCCACTGAGGCACCCAGGCGCCCCATCATTGCAGAGTTTCTTGCCACAGTTTTCTGAAATGATGAGTGGTAACTGAGGTCTTGATGAGCACTGGTATTACACAGTGGAACCCCTCAGCATTGACAGAAATCTCTGTGCCTATGAATTTTTAATGAGAAAACACCTTAGCAATTTTCTTTTTTCAGCTGTGTTCCTCAGTGTTCTCTCAAGTTGCTATGAGAGGTAAGAGAAAGTCCAATAGGACAGTGCTCTAGGTTCCTCTGTTTCCCTCTTCACCCAAGTAGCTCACTTTTATTTATCTTTTTCATAGGGATTCCTCCTGAAATACAGTTTCAAGAAAGAGCTTTTAGGTATTTTACCTATACTGCCCTCTACTCCCACATGACAGAGTTTGAAAACACTGAATGGAGTCCACTTATTCAGTTAAAGAAGATGAAACTAAGATCCAAAGGAGATGAATGATTTTCCAAGGTTACTCATCTCCACTTCCAATCAGGGGCAAAGTAAGGATTAAAACCCAAGTCCTAACTCTTTGAGTCACCCACCTCTCATCTTGTGAATGAGAAGTTTTTCAAATTCAGTACTGTCCACTTTTGATTTTATATGTTTGGGAGACATGGTATATGAGCTATACTACCAGATTGACCCACACGGTACTAGCAATCCCAAAAGTATGGCCTCAAATTATTCTCCTCCCACTGTTATTGGCTAGTAGCTAGTTATTATGCAGGTTGAGGCATCAATCTTAAATTTCTATTTAGGAAACACTTTTCTTTCTTTCTTTCTTTCTTTCTTTCTTTCTTTCTTTCTTTCTTTCTTTCTTCTTTCTTTCTTCTTTCTTTCTTTCTTTCTTTCTTTTGGGAGAGGGAAGAGAAAGAGCAGGAATGAATGTGGGGGAGGTGCAGAGGGAGAGAGAGAAACTTAAACAGGCTCGATGCCCAGTGCAGAGCCCAGCATGGGCCTAGATCTCATGACCCTGTGATCAAGATCTGAGCCAAAATCAAGAGTTGGATGCTTAGACGACTGAGCCACCCAGGAAGCTCTAGGAAATTCTTTCCAAAATTAAAATTCAGAGGCCACTTATTATTTTCTGGATCATCAGTAATTTCTTCTAATTTATACACAAATAAAATCAAATGGAATTAAACTTTTTTTTACATTACGATCTTTTTGTTTGAAACTTTCCCAGTCCCTCACTAGTAAAGTGACCACAGAATTTATTGCCCAGATGAGGACAGTTTTTTGAGAAATAAAAGAAACATAGTAATTACTCTAGGAACCTCAGTGTAAATTGGAGCTCTTTTAGACAAAGTGGGAATTGTAAAATTGTAATTACCCTGCTCATATAACATTCTACAGAAGTGTTTGAAATCAGTAAAGGTGAAATATCAATTAATTGAACATGACTTTCAGTCATTAAGTATTTAAGGATTGGCACTGTTGTTTCCCCCCCACAAAGAATGGCCAAAACAGCAATAAGCAGCTTCAAAATTAAAGCACAATAAGGGTAAGTGTATTCACCTTTCCCCTCTTCCCCCCTGCCCCACACTTCATTGTTTCAAGTTATTCCTCCCCATTTTGGACACAAACTCTAAAAGAAATTTATTCTTATGGAGAAATAGGATGACTTTCTTTTCAACAAACTTCTACCAAGGAACATCCTTGATAGAAACTATGCAATCAATTTAAACATGACTAAGATATACCTGATAACTTTCCACACTTCCTCTTTCAAAGAGAAAACAAAACAAAACAAGGCCAAAAATTTTAAAGAATGAAAGACACCTGACCTAAATGAAGGAAGTAAGGTCGCAAGACATTTTAATATTTGTGGTTTTATAATGGTAACTTATATTCCAAGAGTATGGATATCTTCTTTGACTAAAAATTCTGTTCCATAGGATGAACAATTATCTTGCTGGTACTGATTCATTTCATGTAAACTACTTCACTATTTTTTTTAACAATAAAAACAAAGCTTATAATAAGGGGTTTATAGAATTTCTTAGCCTATTACAATATATCTGCAGTATTGCTCTTGGTGACTTTCAGTGACTGCTTTGATAAAAAATACGTGGGATGGGAAAATCTAAGCCCACAAAAGGGATAAAATACTTGAAATACTGTAGAGGAATTGCTTCTCATAGTGATTCTCCACAGTTGAACTTTTCAGTGGGAACTTCATGAAAGCAAAGAACTTCCCTGTTTTCTTTACTTTTGCACTTCTTAAGTCTGGCATGGTGCCTGACATTTAATAGAAAGTCAGTACATATTTGGTAAACACATACAGTCATTAATGAATGAGGATAATTATATATTTCATATTTATACTTTTTGTGGGTTTCACCATTCCAGTTGGATCTAGAGTTGAGTTGATTTCATATTTACAAAAATCATACAAACAAAAAACAAAACAACTTTCTAGTATTTCAAAGTCATGGCCTTCTGGCTTATTAATAGTACATTTCTTACAATTGTAGGAGTTACTTAACTGTAAATTTCAACCTAGGACAGTCAGACTACACTTTTAAAACTATTTTTCATGTGGAAAAAATTTCCACTGGAACACTGTCAACTATATATAGCATTTATTGATATTTCTTTACCTTAAACTCTCTGGGCCAAATTCGTTTGAGGGTCAGTGTGCCAAAACTCACCATAAGATCCCCATTTACAAATGCTTATACAGAATATGTCTTATACTGTCCCAGAAAATGGGGCATCTAGTAGGAATGGCCTTTCAGAAAAATAAAACAGGAACTATGTTCTTTATCTACTTAACATTATTCTTTAATGACCTTTAGTCACTTAAAAATAGTCTTCATCATTTTCCACCTCCTTCCCTTATACAGAGATGAAGAAGAGAAGCAATGACTTCTAGGTAGAAAATTTATTTTTTTCATCTAAACTTAAGGCACCCCAAACAGACAATGGATACTTCTAGTGGTCTTGCAGATAAAAGGATCCAATCTATTTTAAAAGTAAAATAATTTTCACTGACAATTACTAGCTTGATTTTAACCAGTTTATAAGCATCAATCTTATGTAATTCATCATCTTGTTCAGTTTTCCTTGTTCACAATTTGCAATATTTATCTAGAAATCCCTTATTATATTTAAAGAAGTGGTTTAACTCATGGCCAAGTACATAAAAACACATAAATAAACTAAAAATGGGTTAAAGATCCAAATGTTAGACCTGCAACCATAAAAATCCTAGAAGAGTGCACAGGCAGTAATTTCTCTGACATCCATTGTAGCAACATGTTTCTAGACATGTCTCCTAAGGCAAGGGAAACAAAAGCAAAAATAAACTAGTGGGACCACATCAAAATAAATAGCTTTTGTACTCAGAAGGAAACAATCAACAAAATAAAAAAAGGAAACTACTGAATAGAAGACAACATTGGCAAATGATATATCTGATAAGGGACTAATATCTAAAATATATAAGGAATTTGTACAACTCAACAGCAAAAAGCATACAAATAATCTGATTACGAAATAGGAAGAGGACCTGAATAGACATTTATCCAAAGAAGATACACAGAAAACCAATAAACACATGAAAAGATGCTCATCATCACTAATCATCAGGGAAATGTAAATCAAAACAACAATGAGATACCACCTCATACGTGCCAGAATGGTTCAAATCAAAAAGGCAATAAATAATGAGAATTGGGAAGGAAATAGAGAAAAGGGAGCCCTTATGTATGGTTGGTGAGGATATAAATTGGTGTGGCCACTGTGGAAAACAGTATGGGGGTTCCTCAAAAAATTAAAAATAGAAATGCCATATCATCCAATAATTCCACTACTAGATATTTACTGAAAGAAAACAAAAACACTAATTCAAGAAGATACATACACCCCTATTTATTGCAGCTTTACCGTAGCTAAAGATATGGAAGCAACCTAAGTGTCCATCAGTAGAGCAAAAAGGAAAATGTGGTATATATACATACATACGCATCCAGACACATACACATAATAGAAGGTTATGCAGCCGTAAAAAAAGGATGAGGTCTTCTCATCTGTGACAACATGGATGGATATAGAGGGTTTATTATGTAAGTGAAATAAGTCAAAGAAAGACAAATACCATATGATTTCACTTATGTGTGGAATCTAAAAAATTAAGTGAATGAAAAAACAAAAAGAAGAATCAGATCTATAAATACAGAGAACAAATCAATGGCTGCCAGAAGGAAGGAGGAGGGGGATGGGCAAAATGGGTGAAGGGAAGTAGGAGGTACAGACTTCTAGGTAAGGAACGAATAAGTCACGGGAATAAAAGGCACAGCATAGGGAGTATAGTCAATGATACTGTAATAGCATTGTATGGTGACACAAAGTAGCTGCGCTTGTGGTGAGCATAGCATAACATAGACTTGTTGAACTGCTACACTGTATACCTGAAACTAATGTAACATTGCATGTTAACTAAACTCTAATAAAAAAATTAAAAAAATAAAAAAAACCCCTAAAAAACAAAACCAAAGGTTTCTTCAAACAACACATACCTTATTATATGAAAAGAATTTTCATATTTTCTGTTTTATGTATTAGAGCCACCTCAGTCTGATGGTCTTGCTTAATTTAATGGTAGTAAGTACTCTTAGGCATATTTTCTGTTTTATTCTGACATATGACATCCCAATTATTTAAAAACATAGTCTTTAAATTATTCTATCTACCAAATTGGCCTATGATAATGCTAATGAGTCATTAAAAGTACATTCAACTAAAAAGTACATTACATATTAGAGAATTTCTAATAGCCACAATATAAAAATAATAGTTGTTTTTATTTTATGTGTATATTATATTGATATATATTACAAAAGTCATTAATATTATTATTATATTTCAGTCCTATAAAAGAATATAACATTACATAATGCTCATAAATAAAACATGTAATGAGAAATATGTCTTTAATTTTCAGTTGTTTCTGTGGTAGATTTTCCAAAATGACCACAACATATCTTATTCTCCATGTTCTTCTTATACGTTAACACTGACACTTGTTTCTATTATGATATGGGGTCTCTGATCCATTTGAGTCTGTGTAGACCTATGTCTATGGTGAGAGTGATACTACAAGATGAAGTCCTATCAGGCGAAACAATTTCTTCCTAGAATCTCATTCTAAGAATCCAGTCACCAGTCTCTAAAGAGGAAAAAACATGACATGGAAAGTCCACAGATGAGTGTGCTGGGTGAGAGCCTTCAGTGAGGTCTGGCCAATCGCTGACACCAGTGTCTACACCTGTGAGTGAGTCAGCTTTCACATGACTGCAGTCCAGGCCTCTGACAACATCCAGTCTTTAAGTCTTTCTAGCTGAAAACTCAGACATTGCCAAGCAGAGATAAGCCATCTGTATTGTTCCTTTTCCAAAATGCTGAGCCATGGGATAGATGAGCATAATAAAATTAGTTTTGTTTTTACGTAATTGCCTGGTTTTGCTTGTTATGCAGCAATAACATACAGTAGCAACTTTCAGTTCTATTCTATTTTTCAAAATATTACAAGTTGACAGTCTTTCTGGAAAAAAAAACCACATACTATTGAAGTATGTAAGAAAAGAATTACCATTTTTAAAAAAGATTTTATTTACTTACTTGAGAGAGAGAGAGAGCATGAGAAGGGGGAGGGTCAGAAGGAGGAGCAGACTCCCTGCCGATCAGGGAGCCTGATATGGGACTCAATTCTGGGACTCCAGAATCATGACCTGAGCCAAAGGCAGTTGCTTAACCAACTGAGCCACCCAGGGACCCTGCAAATTACCACTTTGAATAAAAATTTAGGACTAGATGATAGATAACCTAAGTCTCATTAACTATAAAATATTTCTTTCCAAATATTGTTGAATTATCACATTATCTAGTTATCTTTGGAAGGAATTTCTAATGGAACTATAGAGACAATAGGGCACATACAATGCATTGTGAAAAATTTAATATATAGCCAAGTTTACTGGCAGAAATAAAGTTTGTGTTCCTAGTATGGACATCTAGGAAGAAAAATTGGTTAGTTAAAAAATCAAACTGTGTCTACATACACTTTGAAGCATAATCATTATTAATTTAATAACAGCACAGGTCTGACTCTATGAGATTATGTCCATCTTATTTGAAGTTATATGCTTAGTAACTAATATAATAAATATTTATCAGTGAATGAGGACAATACAGCCTGAAGCAATCCATAAACTACTTCTCTCTCCCTCAACACTGTCTTGTTCCTGTTTAAAAAAAAAAGTATAACATGGATGAAAGCTTAATTATAAAAATTAAAATGTCTAATCATTATTATAAGTGATTCTAAAGAAAGCAGGGTATCGTCTTTAAAAAAGTAAATAGGTTTCCTGGTCTATAGATGTATAAGGACTTAATTTTTCACTGATTACTAGATTTATTTTACTTTATTACACTTTGCTTAGTCTTTTCCCTCTCTATAAAGAATAATCTATAAGCATATGTATCACTTTGGTATCTAAATGTCCAGAAGAAAATAATCATAGCTTAATCCCTGTGATTCTAGCATTTAAATAAAACATTGCCACTTTATTTTAAAAACATCATAAATTTGAAAGTAATTTATTAATTGATTTATAAGTACAAACACTTCTAGAACATATAGAAATCAGAAATCATATTTCATTATTCCAGTTTCTTCATAGTCTGTGGTGTTTTCGACTCTTAATTCCTACTATGCAAATATATTGTACTTTTTCTTTATGTTGAAGAATATTTTTGAATATGATGGGAAATATGAAAACACAAGATGTTGCATTACAGAAATACTCTATTTAAAGCATCTTTGTGGATTTAAACACTGTACTCACTGTACAGTTTGTGTGTTAAAAAATTCTGTTTATAGGAGCTGTACAAGGCTATTTTAACAACCATGTTTCCTTTTCTCTACTGTAAGTCTTTGAGATGCCCAGCATTCACTATCAAATGATTTTTGAAAAGGGATATGTCTACCTGACACCAAGCAGTGTGTTTTTTGAATTAATTATCTGGATAATTCAATATCAAAGCAGTTACTTCAATAAGAACATATCATACTAGCTTGTTTAGCTCCTGATCTCTTTGGCCAGGGAGTTAACAGGAGGGAAGAGATGGGAAGAAAGCTCAAAAAGAACTCAGACAACTAAGCCATGGCTGTTGATTAAATAACTGCTTTAAATGATTAGAGCCAAACTGATGTGCCAGCTTAAACAGAGTTTAAAATAAATTTTGGAGGTCAGCTCTTAAAGCATTGCATCTTCAGATGTACCCTGACCTGATGTAGTCATAACTTGTGTGGTATTGTTAAATGGAGTAAACAGCCTCAAAGGGTTTTAGTTAATACAGGGTTAGTGAGAAATAAACTTTAATAGTATACAGCAGTGGGGCACCTGGCTGGCTCAGATGGTTAACCATTCGCCTTTGGCTCAGGTCATGATCGTGGGGTCCTGGGATGGAGCCCTACATTGGGCTCCTGGCTCAGCAGGGAGTTTGCTTCTCCCTCTCCCTCTGCATAGGCCCCTGCTCATGCTCTCTTTCTCTGTGTAGCTCTCTGTCTCAAATGAATAAATAAAATCTTTGAAAAAAAAATTATACAGCATGGATGGTCTATTTATATGAGAAGTAAATAATGGAATGTTATTATATTTCCAAATATCAAGGAGAGGAGGAGGCAGATGAGGGAGAGAGAGAGAAGAAAGAGAAGAAAGGCCTTTGAATAAGAGAAGTGGAAGCTGCCATCCCAGAGATAAAGTTTTAATTTATTCCTAGACTGGGGAGAGCAGTAATTTTAAAGAACTACATGGTTAGGATTGGCAGTTGACACAGCATGATGTGGTTATAGGAGCAATTCTTTTGAATGATAGCCTCAATAGATTAAGACTTCAGCCTCCTCCATATTTAAATCCTTGCTGGTAGATAGCTCCCAAATTACTAAAACTGACATCCCTATATTTCACCAGTAAGAACTCTGAGGCAATTAAATCATATTTAGTGAAAAAGAGAACCATGTGACCTCTTGTATCTTCTGATTTTGAACTAAAATTGATAATGTTACATATATGTATATACATTTCTACATCTATATCTTTCTGGAAATTGATAAAGAAGTAGGTAGATAGATGGGTATCCCTGAGCTTAGGTAATCAAAATATATTGATAATGAAGATTCTTTAGAGTATAAATGCAAAAAATATTCCAGCTCATAAATGTGTTCATTTTTCTTATTGTGAATGTTAGTTCATCTCAGCCACTACAACACTGTATGTACATATTTCTTCAGATTCACTTTCATACAGTGTAAGGAAATTCTATGTATCTCCAAATCAACTATCTCAAGGCAGCTTGCTTTTATAATTTTGTTGCTTCAGGGGAGGTGCAAGTCCCATACAGGCTACCAAGAAATCAGATTTAAATATCATACCAAACCTAAAAAAAAATGATATTCTGTTGATTGATACATGCATCTTATATCATCAAATAACATAAATATGTTTTTCAAACTCTGGTTTAGAAAAACACATAAAGGTTTCTTTTATTATGTTTATGATCATATGAATTAATACAAATGATTCTATTTTCAAAGACAATAAATTATTTTCCACATTTCCCAATTGTTAACAATGCGGGTACCCATTTTATAATAACCAACACTGACATTCATAGACCTGGCTCTTTACAACTCTTACTTTTTCACATATGCATTATTTGACAACTTGAGCTTTCTTTATGCACCCTGAATTAGAACTGGGATTTTACAGATTGACTCAAAAATGAACACTATTACATGTGGCTGCTGTTTTTCTGGCCAATGAAACAATTTAATTAGCATCACCATATTCAGTCATGGTGTCTGTAATCATTCAAATACTTGATTCATGCTTTTCCCTTAAAAATAAATAAAAAGGAAGAATAAAGTTTGAGGTTAGTCATAAAAGAAGTTAGATTATCAAAATAGGCACAAGGGTGAAAATCATTAGACTTCCAGAAAAAGGTGATTATTTAGCCTCAAATTCTCACTGAACTCAAGCTGGCTGACATTTGAAGTGTTCAACTTTGGAAACCAAAGAACAAATGATAGCACATGTATGAAAAATGGTTGCTAAATGTTGAAACCAAGGAGAGATTCTATGATTCTATATTTTAATCCCATGTACATAGAAGTTCTCTAATAATGTGCAAGTCTTTTGCCTATTTGACTTTGCCACATGATTTTTGAGGCATGGAAAGCACAAAAGCTGCCAGTTTCTCAATATATCTCTCTTAACCTAATATGAACAGTGTAGACAGCATGAACTTTAAAGTCAGGAAAATTTTGGTTGCAAATCCTGACTCCTGTACTCATATGCAAACTTGGCCCTCCTAGATAGTGTCTTAGTGCCAACTTTTCAAGGAGTTGTAGGGGATTAAAGGAACATTTTAAAGTGGCTTATATGGTGCTTATTTATGGGTCAAACCAACATTCTCTTCAGACTTCAGACTGTGTTCCATCATGAATAGAGTATTTTCCTCTTTTTTTCTGCTTCTCTCAATATTACCCATTTTGAAGAGTTTCAGGATCACCCCCATCTCATTTTTAAAACTCATCTCAGACTATATGCACACACACAAACCTCTTATATATGTGTATACATTTATATATATACATATATAAATACATATTTCCATTATTTATTTGTTCCCAGCTTTATTGAGGTATTAATTGACTTATAACATTGTCTAACTTAAAGGTGTGTATTTATTGATTTGCTATACTTACATATCATGAAATAATTACCACCACAGTATAAAGTAACACCTGTATCATGTCACATAATTACCATTTATGGTGAAGGTATTTAAAATCTACTCTTAGCAACTTTCAAGTATGTAATATAGCATTACTAGTTATAATCACTATGATATACATTAGATCTGTAAAAATTATTCATTTGTAACTGGAGAATGTACTCTGACCATATGTATAATATGACCTTGAGCACAATGGGCTTGATCCACACAATTTATCCTCAAATGGTATAGGTATGAACTGCATGGGTTCACTTATATGTAGACTTTTCAATAAATATAATATAGTAGTATAAATGTATTTTCTCTTACATTTTTCTTAACATTTTTTCTAGCTTACTTTATTATATGAATATAATATATAATATATACAATATACAAAATATGTGTTAATCAACTGTTTATGTTATCAGTAAGGCTTTAGGTCAACAGTAGGCTATTAGTTGTTCTGTTTTGGAGGAGTCAAAAGTTACATGTGGATTTTTGACTGAAACAGTGGTCTGTACCCCAACCCCAGTATTAGGCAAGGCCACCTGTATTTTAAAAATTTTATAGTTGAGCCTCTTAGAACTCTGTCTATATACTCACCTTGAGTCTCTCTTATAAACGCTTATTTTATGGTTGAATTATCTTTGAAACTTACATCTTTACAGAATTTATCTTACCAAAAAGACTGTTATTTCTTTGAGAGTAGAGATTGTGTCTTAGCCAATGACTTATTTTAGGCACGTTGGCTGACTAATCCAGCATGAAACATGGAGGTTAAAGACTGAAGAGCACTTTTAGGGATCAAAGGACTTGCCCGGGGAGGCATAGGAAACATGTTCTCTGTACACAGACTATTATTCACCCAGTAGTGGTGATGTGGCTAGATGGGCAATAGAATAACTCCATGTGTTTATTAATGAGAAACCCTCAGAGTGTGCTATTATTTTAGGTATAGTTTTTCCCCACTCTAGATAGGAGCCTGAAGAGCTCCAGAGAAGGAAAAGGAGGGCTGAAAGTCTGACTTGACTAATTCAGTGAGGAAAATCACAGTTAAGAAAACCCTTTTTACAAATACTGAATTTTCTGGTTATTTATCCACACAGCCAGTATTCATAGGAGGCACAGCTAGACGTCCATTTCACCTGTATCATCAGGGGAGCTGGGCAAGGAGGCAGGGACGTGAATTTAGATCTGATTTTCAAATGACTCAGCCCCAACCTCAGCCTTGGCTTTCATGGAGATGCTTGAGTGACTCATTTTTCTGGCACTGTCTTTGTTAACTCCTGGGATCAGAAGAAGTATCCTGTTTACATAGCCTCACATATGGCTGCTCACTCAGTTTTTCATTTTGAAGGAATGGGAGATATTTGCCTCCATCTTTGCAGCTGTTTGGCTGCAAGAAACATTGACATTGACAAGAAAAATGATTTCATTATGGTCCCCCCTCCCACTCTATGTCTTACCTTCTCCTTGCCAACCAGCTGACCCTTCCCCCATAGCTTTTCCTGTTACCTCTCAGGGTAATTTTTTATTCTCTTTAAAGAAAGTGTTGAAGGCCTGCAGTGTTTGCATTGGCTCCTGTAGCCCATTTCTCATATACAATATTTTCCTAATCTGTAGGAGTGGATTCTTACAGGATTTTCATTTCTTGCAGTCTGAACAGTGTCTTTTTTTTTTTTTTTTTTTTTTTTTTTAGAAATCATTCTTAGGCTTAAATTCAGATGTCACAAACTTTGGACCTCTACTAAAGTAATATTCACTCTGGGAATGAGTAACAGGCTGGCAGCATGGAGGTCTCTAAGGACAACATCATCAAAGATCTAGTCAGAAAATAATTAGGATCCCTCCCCCGCCCCACCCCCAACAACCTGCTTTCCCTAAAGCATTCTGATTTTGCAGTCCCTTGCCCCCACACACGCCCTAACAGAATGAAAATGACAAGCAGGAAAATACTCAGAGGCTCACCCACCTATAGCTAGCTGCCTCTGATCACTGCAGCTCAGTCTCATCTAACAGTGGTCTTTGGGGACTTGGTCCCTATTGCAATGTCATTATTGGGACCCGCTGTTGCAGTGTTTCCAAGGTAAAGGAAAGCTTTTTCTCTGATGCTTTGGACAAGCTGTCTTGATTCAGCAGGAGAAATCTGAAAATCATGATGTTTGCACACTTCCTAATCCATTATTCAAATCTATAGACACTCCTAGCATTTAGAGAGGAGCCTCCTCCCAGGATTCCTCTCGAGAGAGAATCACTTGCTCAAGTGACTGATACAACAATCAATCCCTTCACTCTTTTTAAAAGATGTCATCCCGCCCCACCCCCCTTTCTAGCTTCCTGTGCATTCTGATGGTTGCCAACTGCAGTGAGTTAAAGATATAACTTAAATAGCATGATGTGTTTGTGGCTGTGGAATACCTTAACATTCTAAAATCCACTCCCCCACACCCCACCACAGCCACCAATGGCCCTTTAATTAAAACCCAAACTGTTATGTTCTATCAGAATGAGAATGTGCAAGTGTTAATGACAGACTGGTTTTAGCATTACAATCTGAGGAATAAAGCTACAAATGTGTGATCACACAACTCTAAACAACCCCTGCACTGGAAAAGGAGAAGCACATTATTTATAAAAATTAGGTTTCTGCTTATAATTAGTCTTCTCTGTGAGTATAGCTCTTGGAGGATCATAATGGTCAAGCGTGATGTCACTGTTGTAGTCACACGGAGATAAATCACACACACCTGCATGTCCACACACATGCACACAGATTTGGCAATGGCTGCAATGTGGGTGGGCGTACTTTCAAAGGGTTAAATGATGAAAAAAGAAAGGGAGGAAAACACAGTTAACACTTGTACCTAGCCATGGAAAATACTACCTGCTAACTAATGGGAAATCAGGTGGGTTTAGTTAGTATGAATCTGGAGCACACCATCTCTGTCTCTCTCCAAACCAGCTTCTACAATGGAAGCTGGAAGAATTCATGTTACAGCACACATAGAAAAGACCTCCTGTTTAAGAACCTAAAGGTTTGTTTTGACTCGATTTCTCTTCCCATTAATTCTACTCCCTTTTTCCTGACCAACCCTTTCACTAGAAGAATTATCATATGAATCGTATGATTCATTTATTTGTATTTTTATTAGGATGACCAGTTTTTGCTGGAGGAGGAGTACTGCTTTCCCAACTAACAATATTATTTCCTTTTATCCTTTGCTACTACTGTCTCTTGTTGAAAAAATAAAATGTCTTGCTTTTACATCACTGACAGGTACTACTCTGAGGTGGTCATGCAGGGCAGATGTAACCTAGTTCTGGGCAACTCCCAAGGGGAAGGAAAAGCTTATATGGAATATTTATTTCCTTAGTACAGAGAGCTCAGTAGTTTGTTATGTATTTCACACATGAGACTTTGTTGAAATGAAACAATCACATTTTCTTAAGAGGAAAATGAAGGCAGTGATTAGATTTGAACGTTTTAATTATATTCATTTGATAAAAGGGCTCCCTTGCAGTGACCTAGAGAAAAGTGAAAGGTAAATATAAATGCTTCCTGGTAAAATTAAAATGGGTATTGTGAGAATGTGTAAAGTGAGTGTGTCTAAGTGCAAAAAACAGATGCATACAGTGTTGTGTTTTATAACTCTCTATGCATAATGGTCAGGTTTTTGTTACTGTTTCCACCCCATCCCCCAACATCAGCTGATTATGTCAGTTTGTTTAGCTAAATAGGTCTTGGTCATAAGCCTATGGATATATCATTATTTCTGGAACTTTTTTTTTAATCAGATAATTTACTGTACTCTTTTTTTTTTATCATTGTTTCATTCACTTTCTATTGGACCAACCTGATAAACTATAGAATTTTTTTTTCTATCCTAATTTCCTACCACAGCATCATCCTTAGTGTCTAATTGTGAGCCTGATTTTTAACTTACAAAGGCAATTTATACTAACCAAATATTTTTTAAAATATATACAACCCCCCACACATACACTTCCCCAATTTTGCCACTCTATACTAAGTAGCTTAAAATAAGAAAAAAGTCATAGGCATTGTCAAAATACTTAGCTAAGTTTTTCTAGAATCTTCTCGTGACTATTTTCTTAGAAATTTTGCAAGAACCCCTCCTTTTCCCCACTGCTCCTGCCTTTCTAGGCTTTTGGGGAGGGAGGTATGTTTCTTACTAATCATATTTTCCATGTCAAAGTTTCATTTGTTTAAAGGAAAGAAAACCAGGATAGCAAAGACAAGGCCTTAGGGAAACTGACTACAAATACAAGTTGAAAATTTAAACAACCACTTTAGAAATCAGCTAAGTCTAACAATGGGATAGAAAATGGGCAATCTCATATCTTGCTGATGGGGATGAAAATTGCATTTCTGAAGAAAGATGTGGCAATACATTATTAGTATATTTGAACTTATATATCCCTTTACTCAGAAATCCCTCCTCTAGGAATCAATTTTAAAGGGGAAATAAGGTTTTGGAACACAAAGATACAACTATAAGAATCTCACTGTGATTTACTTCTTGTAATAATAAAACAATGAAAATAAATTTAGTGTCCAGTCATAGAAAATTATATAAATTGCAACAGTTCCACATCATGTAATATTACATAGCTTTTGAAAGTTATTCCATGAAAACTGTGTAATGATATAGAAAGGTAAGTTATGTCTTATGTGAGAAAAAATTTGTAACATGATATTATTGTTTAATAGAGTTTTGTTGATATAAAAGCTCACATTTGCATAAAGAATTTAATACTTTATATATTGTACTGATGGCTTTTTTTCAACAATACCTGTATGGACAAAACTAAAAATAAATCTTGTTTAGATGGGTATATATTTTTATATTTCTAAATAAAAAATTAATATCACAATGGTAGTGAGAAAATGTTATTTGAAAAAAAAAACTAGTTGGGAGAGAGAGGCAAGACAATGGAGGAGTAGTGGACTGAAATGACATCAGGTTGCAGGAGTTCAGCTAGATAGTTATCAAACCATTCTGAACACCTACAAACTCAACAGGAGATTGGAGAGAAGAGCAGCAATTCTAAGAACAGAATATTGACCACTTTCTGAAAGGTAGGATGTGTAGAGAAGTGAATCCAAGGCGACAGGAATATAGACCACGGAGGGAGGGGCTGGCTCCTGGCAAGTGGTGGAGCAGTGGAGCACAAAATCAGAACTTTTAAAAGTCTGCTCCACTGAGGGACATCACTCCAAAAGCTAAGAAGAGGTGGAGCCTCATGGGGACAGTGTGGTCTCAGGTCCCACAGGGTCACAGAAGGATTGGGGGTGTCTGAGTGTGGCAGAGCTGCCAGGTATTGGAGCAGGAAAGCCAACTACAGAGACAGAGCCAAGGAGTGAGCGCTCATCTTGGAGTTACCTTAAACTGTGATCCGTGGCACAATTGGGCCACTGCTCTTTGAGCAGGGACCCCACAAGTGGCAGATCCAGGAAGATTCACCTTCCTCCATTGGAGGCAGGAATCTGCTGAGTTTGGAGACTCCAAATGGGGCTGTGCATCAGAGACAGAAATGCTCAGTCACAGACTGGGTGAGCACAGAGTGTGGCCAGAGACCAGGGAGACAGGAGTGATTGACCCCTTTCTCTGAGGGTACACTGAGGAGTGGGGCCCTGAGCTCTGGGCTCCTCTGGGCTGGAGATTGGGAGGCCACCACTTTCATTCCTGTCCTCCAGAGCTCCACTGAAAGCCTTCAGGGAACAAAAACTCCCCAGAGCGAACTCAAGCAGATTTCTTAGCCTGACCCCTGGCAAGGGTGGTGGAATTCTGCCTCAGGCAAAGACATTTGAGAATTGATGCAACAGGCCCCTTTCCCAGAAGATCATCAAGAACATCTAGCCAAGATAAAGCTCACTGATCAAGGACAAGAGAGGAACTCCAGAGAGAGGTGAAAGCAATGCATGGAATTCATGGCTTTCTCCCCATAATTCTTTGGTCTTGCAAAGTTAAATTAAATTTTTAAGATTTTTTTCTTATTCTATTTTTTTAAACTTTTCCTCTTTTAATGTTTTTTAACTAGTTTATCTTAACAATACTATTCTAAAAAAACTCTTTAAACCTTCTTTATTATAGTCATATTTTACCTTCATTGTATTTAACCTTATTTTTTTGTATACATATAGGGATTTTTTTCCTAAAAATTTTTGGGATACAATTTCTTCTAATAGATCAAAATATACCCTAAATCTAGCATAGGACATTTTTCTAGTCTCCAGCCTGATCACATTCTCTTTTTTAATTTTTTTCTTCTTTCTTTTTCCAACCAACTTATCAATTCTGTTTTTAGATTTTTTAAAGTTTTCATCTTTACAATCATATCCCAACCCTTCATCATGTTTACTCTTATTTTTGTATATTATGCTTTCCTTTCTTTAAAATTTTGGGAGGTAGTTTCTTCTAGGAGACCAAAATACAGCCAAAATCAAGTGGATGGCTGTGTTCTATTCACCAGCCATATATATATATATATATATATATTTTTTTTTTTTTTTTTTTTTTTTTTTTTTCTTCTCCCCCTTGTTTGGGGTCTCTTCTGATTTGGTTAGCATACATTTTTCTCTTATCTTTGCCACCCTTTTAGTATTTTATTTTCTCATTCATATATGCTTATGTGGATAAAATGACAAGGCAGAAAAACTCACCACGGGGGTGGGGGGACAAGAAGCGGCACCAATGGCTAAGGACCTATTCAATACAGACATTGGTAATATCTCCGATCTAGAGTTCAGAAGGACGATTCTCAAGGTGCTACCTGGACTTGAAAAAGGCATGGAAGATATTAGAGAAACTCTGTCTGGAGAAATAAAATCCTCTTCTGGAGAAATAAAAGAAATAAAATCTAAACAAGCTGAAATCAAAAAGGCTATTAATGAGGTACAATCAAGAAAGGAGGCTCTTACTGCTAGGATAAATGAGGCAGAAGAGAGAATTAGTGATATAAAGAATTAGTGATACATAGTGATATAGTGATATGTCACCATATAGTGATGTATAGTGATATGTCACTATAGTGATATATGATGGAGAATAAAGAAACTGAGCAAAAGAGAGACAAAAAACTACTGGATAACAAAGGGAGAATTCAAGAGATAAGCGATACCATAAGATGAAACAATATTAGAATAATTGGGATCTCAGAAAAAGAAGAGAGAAAGGGGTAGAAGGTATATTGGAGCAAATTAGAGAATTTCCCTAATATGGCAAAGGGAACAAGCATCAAAATACAGGAGGCACAGAGAACCCCCCTCAAAATCAATAAAAATAGGTCCACACCCCATCATCTTATAGTAAAACTTACAAGTCTTAGTGACAAAGAGAAAATCCTGAAAGCAACTCAGGAAAAGAAGACTGTAACATACAATGGTAGAAATATTAGATTGGCAGCAGACTTATCCATAGAGACCAGGCAGGCCAAAAAGAACTGGCATGATATATTCAGAGCACTAAATGAGAAAAATATACAGCCAATAATATTATATCCAGCGAGGCTGTCATTGAAAATAGAATAATAGAAATAGAAAATAAAATGTGTCCAGAACAAACAAAAATTAAAAGAATTTGCAAACACTAAACTAGCCCTACAGGAAATATTGAAAGTGTTCCTCTAAGGGAAGAGAGAGCCTACAAGTAGTAGACCAGAAAGGAATGGAGGCAATATACAGTAACAGTCACCATACAGTCAATACTATGGCACTAAATTCATTTCTTTCGATAGTGACCCTGAATGTAAATGGGCTACATGTCCCAATCAAAAGACACAGGGTATCAGAATGGATAAAAAACCAAAGCCCATCAATATGTTGTCTACAAGAAACTCATTTTAGACCTAAAAACACCTCCAGATTTAAAGTGAGGGGGTGGAAAACAATTTGCCATGCTAATGGACATCAAAAGAAAGCTGGGGTGACAATCCTTATATTGGACAAATTAGATTTTAAGCTAAAGACTATAATAAGAGATGAGGAAGGACACCATATTATACTCAAAGGGTCTGACCAACAAGAAGATCTAACAATTTTAAATATCTATGCTCCTAACATGGGAGCAGCCAAATATATAAACCAATTAATAACAAAATCAAAGAAACACATTGACAACAATACAGTAATAGTAGGGGACTGTAACACCCCCTTCACTGAAATGGACAGATCATCCAAGCAAAAGATCAACAAGGAAATAAAGGCCTTAAATGACACACTGGGCCAGACAGACATCACAGATATATTCAGAACATTCCATCCCAAAGCAACAAAATACACATTCTTCTCTAGTGAACATGGGACATTCTTGAGAATAGATCACATCCTGGGTCACAAATCAGGTCTCAACCGGTACCCAAAGATTGGGATCATTCCCTGCATATTTTCAGACCACAATGCTCTGAAGCTAGACCTCAATCAAGAGAAAAGTTGGAAAAAACTCAAATACATGGAGGCTCAATAGCATCCTACTAAAGAATGAATGGGTCAACCAGGAAATTAAAGAAGAATTGAAAAAAATATGGAAACAAATGATAATGAAAACACAACTGTTCAAAATCTGTGGGACACAGCAAAGGCCCTCCTGAGAGGAAAGTATATAGTGATACAACTCTTTCTCAAGAAACATGAAAGATCTCAAATACACAACCTAACCCTACACCTAAAAGAGCTGGAGAAAGAATAGCAAAGAAAGCCTAAAGCCAGCAGGAGAAGAGAAATCATAAATATCAGAGCAGAAATCAATGAAATAGAAACCAAAAGAACAGTGGAACAGATCAAAGAAAATAGGAGCTGGTTCTTTGAAAGAATTACTAAGATTAATATACCTCTGGCCAGATTTATCAAAAAGAGAAAGGACCTAAATAAATAAAATCATGAATGAAAGAGGAAAGATCACAACCAACACCGAAGAAATACAAACAATTATAAGAACATATTATGAGCAACTATATGCCAGCAAATTTGACAATATGGAAGAAATGGATGCATTCTTAGAGATATATAAACCCCCAAAACTGTACCCAGAAGAAATAGAATACCTGAACAGACCCATAAGCAGTAGGGAGATTGAAGCAGTCATAAAAAATTTTCCAACAAACAGGAATCCATGGGAAGATGGCTTCCCAGGGGAATTCTACCAAACATTTAAAGAAGAATTAATACCTATTCTTCTGAAACTGTTCCAAAAAATAGAAATGGAGGGAAAACTTCCAAACTCATTTTATGAAGACAGCATTACCTTGATCCCAAAACCATACAAAGACCCCACCAAAAAGAATTACAGATGAATATCCTTTTGAACACAGATGCGGAAATTCTCACCAAAATACTAAACAATAGGATCCAACAGTACATTAAAAGGATTATTCACCACAACAAAATAGGATTTATTCCTGGGCTGTAAGGTTAGTTCAACATCCCCAAATCAATCAATGTGATACAATACATTAATAAAAGAAAGAACAGGAACCATACAATACTCTCAATAGATGCTGAGAAAGCATTTGACAAAGTACAGCATCCTTTCTTGATCAAAACTCTTCAAAGTGTAGCAATAGAGGGTACATGCCTCAATGTCATCAAAGCCATCTATGAAAAACCCACAGCAAATATCATTCTCAATGGGAAAAAACTGAGAGCTTTTCCGCTAAGGTCAGGAACATGACAGGAAAGTCCATTATCACTACTGCTATTCAACATATTACTAGAAGTTCTAACCTCAGCAATCAGATAACAAAAAGAAATTAAAGGCATCTGAATTGGCAAAGAAGAAGTCAAACTCTCACTCTTTGTGGATGATATGACATATTATGTGGAAAACCTAAAAGACTGCACTCCAAAACTGCTAGAACTTGTACAGGAATTCAGTAAGGTGTCAGTATATAAAATCAATGCACAGAAATCAGTTGCATTTCTATAAACCAACAGCAAGACAGAAGAAAGGTAAATTAAGGAGTCCCATTTATAATTGCACCCCAAACCATAAGATACCTAAGGATAAATCTAACCAAAGAGGCAAAGAATCTGTACTCACAAAAGTATAAACTACTCATGAAAGAAGTTGAGGAAGATGCAAAGAGATGGTAAAACATTCCATGCTCATGGATTGGAAGAATATTGTTAAAATGTCTATGCTACCTAGAGCAATCTACACATTTAATGCAATCCCTATCAAAATACCATCAATTTTTTTCAAAGAAATGGAACAAATAATCCTAAAATTTATATGGAACCAGAAAAGACCCCAAATAGACAGTGGAATGTTGAAAAAGAGAGCCAAAGTTGGTGGCATCACAAAGTTCTAGACTTTAAGCTATATTACAAAGCTGTAATCATCAAGAGAGTATGGTACTGACACAAAAACAGATACACAGATCAATGGAACAGAATAAAAGGCCCAGAAATAGACCCTCAACTCTAAGGTCAAATAATCTTTGACAAAGCAGGAAAGAATGTCCAGTGGAAAAAAGACAGTCTCTTAAATAAATGGTGTTGGGAAAATTGGACAGCTACATGCAGAAAAATGAAACTGGATCGTTTCCTTACACCACACACAAAAATAGACTCAAAATGGATGAAAGACCTCAATGTGAGATAGGAATCCATCCAAATCTTTGAGGAGAACACAGGCAACAACCACTTCTACCTCAGCTACAGCAACTTCTTCCTAGAAACATTGTCAATGGCAAGGGAAGCAAGGGCAAAAATGAACTATTGGGGCTTCATCAAGATCAAAAGCTTTTGCACAGCAAAGGAAACAGTCAACAAAACCAGAAGACAATTGACAGAATGGGAGAAGATATTTGCAATTGACATATCAGATAAAGGGCTAGTATCCGGGGTGCCTGGGTGGCTCAGTGGGTTAAGCCGCTGCCTTCGGCTCAGGTCATGATCTCAGGGTCCTGGGATCGAGTCCCGCATCAGGCTCTCTGCTCGGCAGGGAGCCTGCTTCCCTCTCTCTCTCTCTGCCTGCCTCTCTGTCTACTTGTGATCTCTCTCTGTCAAATCAATAAATAAAATCTTTAAAAAAAAGGGGGGGGCTAGTATCCAAAATCTATAAAGGACTTACCAAACTCAACACCCAAAGAACTAATAACCCCATCAAGAAATGGGCAGAGGACATGAATAGACATTTCTGCAAAGAAGACATTCAGACGGCCAACAGACACATGAAAAAGTGCTCCACATTACTTGGCATCAGGGAAATACAAATCAAAACCACAATGAGATACCACCCCACACCAGTTAGAATGGCTAAAATTAGCAAGTCAGGAAATGACAAATGTTGGAGAGGATATGGAGAAAGGGCAACCCTCCTATACTATTGGTGGGAATGCAAGCTGGTGCAGCCACTGTGGAAAACAGCATGGAGCTTCCTAAAAAAGTTGAAAATAGAGCTACCCTATGACCCAGGAATCCCATTACTCGCTATTTACCCTAAAGATACAAATGTAGTGATTCGAAGGAGCATGTGCACCTGAATGTTTATAACAGCAATGACCACAATAGGCAAATTATGGAAAGAACCTAGATGTCCATCAACAGATGAATGGATAAAGATGTGGAATATATATACAATGGAATACTATGTAGCCATCAAAAGAAATGAATCTTGCCATTTTCAATGACATGGATGGAACTAGAGGGTATCATGCTAAGTGAAATAAGTCAATCAGAGAAAGACAATTATCATATGATCTCCCTGATATGAAGAATTTGAGAGGGAGGGTGGGGATTTAGGGGGTAGGGAAGGAGTAAATGAAATAATATGGGATTGGGATAGAGACAAACTGCAAGAGACTCTTAGTCTCACAAAACAAACTGAAGGTTGCTGGGGGAAGGGGGGTATGGGGAGGGTGGTTGGGTTATGGACTTTGGGGAGGTTATGTGATATGGTAAGTGCTGTGAAGTGTGTAAGCCTGACGATTCATAAACCTGTACCCCTAGGGCAAATAATACATTATATGTTAATAAAAATAATTAATAAAAAAACCCAAAAACACAGAAGTAGGGACGCAGGGATATCATAAATACAGAGGATAGACTGGTTGTACCTAGAGGACATGTGTTGGTGCAATGGGTAAAATGGGTGAAGACAAGTGGTAGATACAGGTTTCCAATTTGGGAATGAATGTCACAGGGTTAAAAGGTTCAGAGTAGGGAATACAGATAGTTAATGATATTGTAACAGAATTGTATGGTGACAAATGGTAGCCACACTTGTGGTGAACGTTGCATAACATACAGACTTGTCCAATTACTAGGCTGTATACCTGAAATTATTATAACGTTGTATGTTAACTATACATCAATAATAATAAATTAATTAATTAATTTGGATCCATGATTTAAAACTTCCAGATGTTTTCATTCACATCAAGTTTAAGGTTAGAATACAGGTTAATTAAACTGAGTGAATTTACATTACAGGGTAATAAAGTTGCTGAGAGACTGAAAAATGTGTGGATCCTGGATTATTTAGTAAAAGAATTAAAAGGATTTTTTTTCCATTTCTAATATCTCCCTATTAATGTCTTGCCCACTGAATTTTCAGATATTTTAGTGGAAAATAATATAGCATTCCCAACCTATCCAAAAACCCTAAGGAAGTTTCCCAAATAATACTAAAATATTCTTAAACAGCAGGAATTCAGCATAATGCACAACATTTACATGGGCAATTATAAAAGTATTTAATATTTAATTAAATCTGTACTGTAAGTTACAATACTGAAGAGTATCAGGTATGTTCTTAAATATCAAAGATATTTAAGGAATTAAGAGATGTTTAAATAAACAATGAAATAAAATAAAAGATAGGAAAAGGATTATGAAAATTGGAACTGGTTGGTAGTGTCCCTGGATCTGGCAAAAGGAAACATTTGGGACCCATGAAGAGTTAAATCTTGAGAGAAAAGGTGGGGAAAATTATAGCAATAATGCAAACATGATAAACAACAGAGCAGAAGATAATACCCAATGGGAATCAACAACTCTGCTATGACTGCAGAGGACTCAACATCCTTCTGCATGAACTTGAGGGCAACTGAAATATTTTTTCTACTGTGATCAGGTGAATCTGTTAAAGCTGATCTTCTTTTCAGATAGTAAATATTGAATAAAAACTCACACTTGTTTATTTGAATTAGACTAAAACTTAGGTTTTATACACATGAGTCTTAATAAGACACCCTAGTAACTGAGTTTTTGGGCAAATTCTGGTCCTAAGTTCTTCATTCATAAAAAATGAAGAGTAAGGATTCTACCATAAGGATCCCCTTTAGTATATGGGCAATGAAATAATGTGCTTCAAATATTTCCCACTTAAAAACTCACTTCATTTTCTCAGGCTTTGGTTTTGTTATCACTGAAAAGGAAAAATGTGATCTCTAAGATTTGTGGTAGTTCCAGAAGTCCAGGAGTAGTTCCAGAGGTCCAGGAGAATTTCACACAGAGGTAAGTCTTGATGAGACCTGATGATGAAGATAGACACCATATATTCTCAATTGGAGTGATTTATTTTATTTTATTTTTTTTTACTGAGAGAGACATTTCCCAATATCTGAGATATTTTTGACAACTATCACAAGAAGTGGAGATAGAGTGGGGAACTCAACTGGAGGATGGGGGACACTACTGACATCTAGTGGATACAAGATAAGGATGCTGCTAAACAGCCTACATTGCTCAGGGCAGTCCCCACAACAGTTACCCAGGCCCTAATGTCAGTAGTCCTCAGGTTGAGAAACCCTGGTTAGAGGGCTCTTGATAGAGAATGTTGATAATGTTGAGGGCAAGTTTTATTTTACAAATCTGTGATTCATTCTTACTGGAATAGTTTACAAGTCCAAAAAGATGAATGAATCTTAATCTTAATTCCAGTCTGGGTTCAACTTGTTTACAAGCTTTCTCTTTTAACGTCAAAGTTTTACTTTCTGTCACCAAAAAGGCTGGTGGTGGTGTACAAAGAGGCATTAACTGAGTATTCTTTATGTTGCAATTTGTGAACAAAGTAGATGGAAACCAACAAAGCAGAAAATGGTTATACACATAAATGCCAATGTGCTTAATGATCTGGTTGAACAAGTTCAATTGGAGCTTGTCAGATGAAAGTTATTCAGCTGGTTGGCCTGTCCATAAACATAAAGAGGGTGAGAGACTGTGGAAGGCTGGCCAAATACTAACACCAGCTGAGGAATGACTTAATTAGATGATCGAAGGGAAATCCTGAGAAATGAATCTTTAAGGTAGTAATAATTCTTTGTTCATTTGCTGGTCTGGGGTGCAACCATAGAGTTACTCTGAGTAGAACTTGCTTAGAACAGTTACTGGCTCTATAGGTGTTTTCAGCACAGTGTCAGAGAAAGCATTAGGTCTGAGGACAAAAAACCTTATTTGAATTCCAGCTTCACTACTGACTAACTTTGCTTTCCTCAATGTAAAATGAGGTTAATAATGAGTAAGATCATACAAAGTATTGTATATATTAAAGGATATAATAAATGTAAAATGTTTAAGTTGTTCTCATGTTCCTGGCACATAAACAAGTTAAATAAATGATATCATCTCACACATATCAGGCATGTAATGAATATTAGTTCCACCTGCCATTTTTAAAGAAACTCTGTTTCCTCAGGTCTCAAATTATTAATTTAAGATTTTCTGATCTGACTAAAGTCTTCTAAATTATGATGGAATAAGAGATTCATTGAAATACTGTCATCACTGGTCTTTTCTTATTTATTGAGAAGTATGTGCACTTTGTTCATCTACAATGCACTGAAAATATCCCTATTAAAGAAATGAAAAAATAAATCTTTTCTAAATTCAGTTCTGTGTAGGCTCAGGAACATGATCATATAGCACGGTATTGGTCTAGTGGAAAAAGGGTAAGTTTTGAAGTTCCAGAATAAAATTTCAAATCCAGCACCACATTTAATTAACTCTGATTATAGATCAATTTCTTTATGTTCTTCAAACTTTTCACTCATACATTATAGATAACATCTGCTTCATAGTGTAATTTTAAATATTATATTAAGTATAGTATTTAGAATGTTTTGTAGAGTGGTAAGCACAAAAGAAATATCAAATTAACTTGATTTCATTAATTGATGTGGGAAAAACAACAAATACATAAACATATAAAACTTTTAATTAATACCTGGTATCAAGTAAGTGTTCAACAACTATCAATTCCTTTTTCTCTCATCTCTAGATATTATTTAAATCAAGCTCTTGTTAATTCTCTATATTGCAGGATGGAAATTAATCTATAGCTAGTTTTTTACTGTGCCTGTGTGACCAATTCAAGGTTCAATGAATGCAGGGGGAGGATAAAACAAATCTAATAACATATACAATGTATTTACTAAAGAGCCATCAGTTGACTAAGTTTTCACATTGCAGTTGGAGGTTTTAGCATCATATTGACCCAGATAAGCATGCCTAGGTTTATTTAAAATTGGTTCCTCTTAGCCTTTCATTTACTTTATGATACAAGAATGATTATGATTCTTTTTTGACACTTGTAAAAACAAACATGGAACTACATAAAGCAAGAGGGAAGTAAGTAAAACCGGCAGATATCCCTCAAGAGGACATGGCAGTATAATTCAAAATGTCTAACAGATGAGGAAGTGAAAATATTGGGGGAAGGTTTTATATGTTTACATTATATTTCCTGAGCACCTTAAAAAGCCCATTTACTTAGAGACAAAGGAAAGCATGAGATTTGTTTTAGACAATAACAACTGAACACTAAAATATTGAACCATTAAACTAGAGACAACTCTCAAGGAGCCAGTTGTCATGTTATGTCCAACAGGAGAGTATAAAGCAGATGATGGAACATTTGCTATGTATTTTTAGTGGAGGAAGGCATCAACCATGCCAGAGGAGACCTAAAATGCCCCAACTGTAAATGGATCAGGTTTTGTTATCTCCCTCTTTCTCTCTTTCTTTCTCTCTCTTTCCCACCCCCTTTCTTTTCTAGTCTGAATCTGGAGAGAAGGTACACAATCTGTCCCAGCATCTGTCACTCTGCTTCCCCTTTGTTCATTGTTTTTCTGTTTTCTTTTAACCTTGTGAGCTGTAAAGCAGTTTTTATATTCTATCTCAATTAAGGAAATAATCTATTTTATTAACCCACACAATTTATGTTAAAGATAAAAGCCTCAGCAAGATGGGTTTACTGCCTACCTCTTCCCTCCTATTAAGACACACTGGAAATGAGATGGAGTAAGGATGGCTGTGCTTCAAAATCACCAAATGGAATTACATGAGTTTTAGAGTCAAACAGTTCTGGTTGAAATTCCTGGCTTTTTTTTACTTAATAGCTGTGTAACTTAAGCAACTTTCTTAACCAATGTTAGATTTGGTTTCCTTATCAGTCATCAGGAGTCAGTAGTTCTATCTCTCAGTAGTTCTATCTCTATCTCTCTCTATAATCTTGAGATAGATTATAAGTTAACAAGACAGGAAATAACAAATTTTGGTGAGGATGTGAAGAAAGAGGAACCCTATTACACTGTTGTTGGGAATGCCAGCTGGTATAGCCACTCTGGAAAACAGTATGCAGGTTCCTCAAGAAATTAAAAATAGAGCTACTCTATGACCCAGCAATTTCATGACTGGGTACTTACCCAAAGATACAGATGTAGTGAAATGAGGGGGAACCAGCACCCCAATGTTCATAGTAACAATGTCCACAATAGCCAAACTGTTGAAGGAGCTGAGATATATCCTTTAACAGATGAATGGATAAAGAAGATGTGGTTCATATATACAATGGGATTTACTCGGCCATCAGAAAGGATGAATACCTACCATGTACATCGATACAGATAGAACTGGAGGATATTATGCTAAGTGAAATAAGTCAATCAGAGAAAGACAATTATCATATGGTTTCACTCATATGTGGAATATAAGAAATAGTGCAGAGGAGCACAGGGGAAGGGAGGAAAACTGAATGGGAAGAAATCAGAGAGAGAAACAAACCACGAGAGATTCTTGACTTTGGGAAACAAACTGAGGGTTGTGGAAGGGGAAGTGGGTGGGGAGATGGGGTAACTGGGTGATGGGCATTAAGGAGGACATGTGATGTGATGAGCACTGGATGCTATACACAACTGATGAATTACTGGACACTACATCAAAAATAATGATGTACTATATGTTGGCTAAATGAATTTTTTAAAAAGAATAAAATAAATGGACTTCTGGAGAAGATAGCAAACTAGGAGGATCCTAAACTCAAGTTGGTCCATGACTAGAACTATATAACACCCACATCAGTGTATCTAACTTAGAAGATGACCTGAAAACTGACAGAACATACTTTCCACAGCTAAACATAGAGAAGAGGGCACATTGAAGAGGTCAGAAAGTATGCAGATGAGGGAAGGAACAAAAATTATCTGTGAGACTGTGGGAGGGAGGGCTACCGCAAGCATGGAGAAGGGAGAGGAGCAGACTGGGTTCCGCAGGCACAGAGGACCTGCACTGGGAAGATGAATCATAACATCTGACTTTGAAAACCAGAGGGGTTTAACTTCTTGAATTTTTACAGTCAGTTGTGCTTAGCACCTAGAACTTAGAAAATCAGCAGACTCGACTAACAGTATACCCTGCGACCATGCTCTTCTATAGAATTGCCCCCTCCAACACCACCTTGACAGCTCTCCAAGTTGGTTCTAGGTCTCCTCCAGCAGCAGACTTGAGCAAACTTTGCTGACACTATAAGTCCTACCCCCACACTTTTCAGTGGACTCACCTCCTCCAACCCAGCCTTGATGGAGTACATCCAAAGGGCTTTGTGCAAGCAGTCCTGAAAGGAGCCAACACCACTCCAAAGTGAGTCCTGCCCCAGAGTGAGGGGAAGAAAACCACACATATCAATTCAACTTCAGGTCCAGCAGTGGGCTGCGGGCAGACATCTGGTAGGGATGCAAGTCCTTTCCAATAATGAAAGCTTCCCAGAGGACAATACAGGTTGAATGTCTTGCAGTAGAGTGCAATTACAGCTCTGTCAAATTCCTAAACTGACCCAACTCAAACCCAAAGTGGCCCAGAGTGACTTATTAACAAGACAGGGAATAAACCCTGTTCACAGCAGGCAAAGAGAGCCATTGCAGATGACTGGATTGAAGGCAAACATGGCTCAGCCACAACAGTAAGGTACATGCATCATATAGGAAATACCCCTGAAGTGCCAGGTTCTGGTTGACAAGGAACATTGCATTTCAGGACACCACAGGTCCTCTTTTTCATAAGGCCACTACTTTCAAGACCTGGAAGTGTAGCCAACTTTCCCAATACATAGAAACAGAAAAAGTGAGAAGACAGAGGAATATGCCCAAATGAAAGAACAGGACAAAATTGCAGCAAGACAGATAAATGAAATAAATATATGGAATATGCCTGAAAGAGAATTTAAAGTAATGGCCCAGAAGATACTCACTGGACTTGAAAGAAGAGTGGAGGATCTCACTGAAACCCTCAACAAGTAGAAAACATGAAAAAGAACCAATTGGAAATGAAAAACTCAATTGAAATTAAAAATATACTAGAAGAATAAATAGACTAGAAGAAGAAGAAAAATGGATCAGTGACCTGGAGGACAGAATAATGGAAAGCAGTCAAGCTGAATGCAGAAAGAAAAAAGATTAACAAAGAATGTTAATAAATAAAGGGAACTCAGCAACACTGTGGAGCATAATGACATTCACATTATAGTGATCCCAGAAAGGGAAAAGCAAGAAAAAGGGGGCAACAAATTTATTTGAATTAATAATAGCTTAAAACTTCCCAAAACCTTGGGAAGGAAGTAGAAATTCTGATCCAGGAGGCAAAGAGAATCCCCAACAAAATTAACTTAAGGAGGTCCACACCAAGACACATAGTACTCAAAATGGCAAAAAATAGTCATAAAGAGAATTTTAAAAGCAACAAGAGAGGAGAAAACAGTCATATACACGGGCAACCCCATAGGGGTATAGACTGATTTTCCAGCAGAAACTTGAAGGCTAGAAGTGAGTGGCATGATACATTCAAAATGTATCAAAATGGAGGGGGATACCCTGCAATCAACAATACTCCATCCAGCAAGGTGATAAATCAGAGACATAAAGAGTTTCTCAGGTAAACAAAAGTTAAAGGGAGTCACGACCACTACACCACCCCTACAAGAAATGTTAATAAGGACTATTTGAGGGGAAAGGAAAGACCATAAGCAGGAGCAAGAAAAGTAGGAAGCAAAATAAAATAAAAAGCAGTATAATTAAGTATATCTATAAAAACCAGTCAAGGGATTCAGAAAATAAAAGGATATAAAGTATAGCATTATATATCTAAAATGTGACAAGGAGAGGAATAAAAATTAAGTGCTTGTAGAATAGGTTCAAACTTAAGTGACTATCAATTTAATATAGATTGTGATATGCAGCAGATGTTCTATATAAATCTAATAAACCACAAATCAAAAAACCAGTAATAGATAGGCAAAAAATAAGGAAGAGGAATCCAAGCATATCATTAAAGAAAGCCATCAAACCTTCAGAATAGAGAGCAATAGAAGAAAGCAACAGAGAACTACAAAAAAACCATAAAAAAAAAATAACAAAATGGCAATGAGAACATATCTACCAATAATTACTTTGAATATAAATGGATTAAATGCTCTAATCATTGTATAAACAATGAACCTTGGAACACTGAAGAAATAAAATAAAAAAAATAAAGACAAAAAACAGCAACAACAAAAATAAATCTAAAAATCTAAATTCTAAATCTAAAAAAAATAAAAAATGCTCCAATCAAAAGACATAGGGTGATGGACTGGATAAAAAGTTAAGATCCATCTATATGCTGTCTACAAGAGACTCATATCAAATACATAGACTGAAAGTTGTGGGATGGAAAAACATTTATCATGCATATGGAAGTCAACAGAAACCTGGTGTAGTAGTATTTGTATTGGACAAAATAAACTAATTTTTTAAAGGATTTATTTATTTATTTGCTAGGAAGTGAGTGAGAAATCCCAAGTAGGGGGAGCTGCAGAGGGAGAGGGAGAAGCAGGCTCTTCTCTGAGCAGGGAGCCCAATGTGGGGTTCGATCCCAGGATCCTAAGATCATGACCCAAGTTGAAGACAAACACTTAACTGACTGAACCACTCAGGCTCCCCCAAAGTAAATTTTAAAACAAATACTGTAATAAGAGGCAATGACAGACACTATACAAACATAAAGAAAACAACAACAACAACAACAAAACAACAAGATATAACAATTGCAAAAATGCTCCCAAAATGGGAGCACCCAGATACATAAAGCACCTATTAACCAACATAAATAAAGTAGTCCGTTGTAATACAAGGAGAGTAGGGGACTTTAACACTCCATTTAACACTGTCTATCAATAGATAGATCATCCAGACAGAAAATCAACAAGATAACAGTTGCTTTGAATGACACATAGAAGCAGTTGGATCTAACAGTCATATATAGAACTTTCCATCCTAAAACAGAGGCATACACATTCTTTTAATATGCCCATGGAGAATCCTCCAGAATAGATCATATTAGACCACAACATAATCTCAACAAACTCAGAGATAAAAGTCATACAATGCATCTTTTCTGACCACAACACTATGAAACTATAAATCAACCACAAGAAAAAAATCTATAAAGAGCACAGATACATGGAGGTTAAATAATGTGTTACTAAATAATGAACCAAGAAATCAAAGACAAAATAAAAAAGTACACGGACATAAATTAAAATGAAAACACAATGGTCAAAAATATTTGGGATGCAGCAAAGGCAGTTCTAAGAGGGAAGTGTATAGCAATGTGGGAGTACCTCAAGAAGTAAGAAAAATATCAAATAAACAACCTAATTTTACACCTAAAGGATCTAGAAAAAGAAGAACAAAGGAAACACAAAACCAGTAGTAGGAAGGAAATAATAACAATTATACTGGAAATAAATGAAATAGAAACAAAAAACCCAAAACAAACAATCAAACAAAAAAATCCAAAAAACCCATAAAACAAAAAACAAACAAACAAACAAACAAAAAACCCACAATAGAATAGATCAATGAAACCAGGAGCTTGTTCTTTGAGAAGATCAAGAAAATTGATAAACATTTAGCCAGACTCATCAAAGAAAAAAAAGAAGAGATAAAACAAATAAACAAATAAACAAAATCAGAAATGAAGAAGGGGAAATAACAAACACTACAGAAATACAAAAACTTATAAGAATATTATGAAAAATTATATGCCAACAAATTAGACAACCTAGAAGAAATGGATAAATTCCTAAAAAAAACATACAACTTTCCAAAACTGAATCAAGAAGAAATGGAAAATTTGAGCAGACTCATTACCAGCATTGGAATTGAATCCATAATAAAAAAACTCCCAAAGACAAAGGTCCAAGACCAGACAGCTTCATAGATGAATTCTACCAACAGTTAAATAAGAGTTAATGCCTATTTTTCTCAAATTATTCCAAAAAATAGAAGTGGGAGGAAAGCTTCCAAATTTCAATGGCTATAAGACCAACATTACCCTGATATCAAAACACTCCAAAAGAGAGAGAGAGAGAGAACTACATGCCAATACCTCTGATGCACATAGGTGCTAAAATTCTCAACAAAATATTAGCAAACCAAATCCAACAATACATTAAAAAAATCATTCACACTATCAAATGAGATTTAGTCCTGGGATGCAAGGATGGGTTAATATTTACAAATCAATCATGGTATATCATACCAAGAGGAGAAAGGATAAAAAGCACATGATTGTTTTAAAAGATGCAGAAAAAGCATTTCACAAAGTACAACATCCATTTATGATAAAAGCCCCCAACAAAGTATGTTTAGAAGGAATATATATCAATATAATAAAGGCCATTTATGAAAAACCCACAATTAACATTATACTCAATGGTGAAGAACTGAGAACTTTTCCGCTAAGATTAGGAACAAACAAGTACGTCCATTTTCACCATTGTTATTTAGCATAGTACAGGAAATCCTAGCCACAGCAATCAGACAACCAACAATAAATAAAAGGTATCCAAACCAATAAGGAAGAAGTAAAATGTTCACTATTTGCAGATGACATGGAACTATATGTAGAAAACCATAAACACACAGTGCTGGGAAAACTTGACACCTATATGCAAAATAATGTCACTGTACCACTTTCTTACATCACACACAAAAATAAATTCAAGATGGATTAAAGACATAAATGTGAGACATGAAACCCTAAAAATCCCAGAAAGGAACACAGGCAGTAATATTTCTGACATTAACCATAGAAACATTTTTCTAGATATGTCTCCTGAGGCAAGGAAACAGAAACAAAAACAAACTATAAAGAAAGAATAGGGCAGAAGACCATAGGGGAAGGAGGGAGAGAAACCATGAGAGACTCTTGATTCTGGGAAACAAACTGAGGGTTGCAGAAAAGAGGGAGGTGGGGGAATGAGGTAACTGGGTAATGTGATGAGCACTGAGTGTTAAACACAGCTAATGAATCATTGAACACTACATCAAAAACTAATGATGTGGGGCACCTGGGTGGCTCAGTGGGTTAAAGCCTCTGCCTTCGGCTCAGGTCATGGTCCCAGTGTCCTGGGATCGAGCCCCACATCAGGCTCTGTGCTCTGCAGGGAGCCTGCTTCCCCCTCTCTCTCTATCTGTCTGCCTCTCTGCCTACTTGTGATCTCTGTCTGTCAAATAAATAAATAAAACCTAAAAAAAAAAAAAAACTAATGATGTACTATATGTTGGCTAATTGAATTTAAATAAAAATATTTAAAAATTATAAAATAAAAAATAAAATTTAAAAAAGGAGAAAAAGCTCTTATACATTAAAGAAACCTCAAAATAAAAAGACAATATACCTAATGGGAGAAAATATTTGCAAATCATACATCTGATAAAGGGTTAGTATCCAAAATATGTTATGAATTTATATAACTCAATACAAAAATTAAAAAAAATCTAGTTAAAAACTGGCAGATGATGTGAATAGACATTTTTTTAAAGACATATAGGGCCAACAGATACAAAAATATGCTCAACATCACTAATCATTAGGGAAATGCAAATCAAAACCGCAATGAGATATAACTTCACATCAGTCAGAATGGCTAAAATCAAAAACACAAGTGTTGGCAGGGATGTTGGAGAAAAAGGAACCCTCATGCACTGTTGGTGGGAATGCAAACTAATGCAGCTGCTGTGTAAAACAGTATGGAGTTTCCTCAAAAAAATTAAAAATGTAATTACTATGTGATCTAGTAATTCCACTGCAGGGTACTTACCTAAAGATAATGAAAACACTAATTTAAAAAGATATATGCACCCTTATGTTTATAGCAGCATTATTTACAATAGCCAAGTTATGGAAGCAATCCAAGAGTACACTGATAGATAAATAAATAAAGAAGACATGGTATATATGTATGTAGGTACACATGTATACACACACACACACACACACACGATGGAATATTACTCATCCATAAAAAAGAATGAAATCTTGCTATTTGCAACAACAGGGATGGATCTAGAGGGTATAATACTAAGTGAAGTAAGTGAGTGAGAGAAAGACAAATCCATATTACTTCACTCATATATGGAATTTCAGATACAAAACAAATGATCACAGAAAAAAAAAAAAAGAAGATTCTTAAATACAGAGAACGAACTGGTTGTTACCAGAGGGGAGGGGAGGTGGGTTGGTGAATAGGTGAAATAAGTGAAGGAGATTAAGAGTACACTTATCATGATGAGCACTGAGTAAAATATAGAATTGTTGAATTATACACTTGTAACTAATATAACATGGTATGTTAATTTTACTAGAATTTTAAAAATTATATATATATATATTTTAAGAGAATAAAAACAATCAACATCAATAGTCTTACATTGTATATGGGATAGTGCAGTTGCTTAATAAACAAAACCTACTATTCTTATGTGATAATATATGGTCAACATATTTTCATTTTAATCTTCGGTTAAATCCAAAAATATTCATATCCCAGCTAATAGTGGAGGTGGACCCTGAGGAATTGAGAAAGACAATGGCAGTATTAATTTAGGTATGTAAAAATTAAGGAATCAACAACCCAAATATATTCATTTTCAAGTTATATTATTCATCTTAACTTTTTATTATCTATTTTGGCTTTGCCATTTGCCCCAACTGGAGATGCCCTCTTTCAATTCTGAACTCCACTACTCTCAAAAATATTAGAGAGAAATTTCTAGGCATGTGCAGCAGCTTATTTCTAAGAAATGATTATTTGGAGAGGGAAAGGTCTTGAAAGGTCTTTGTTAGCAAGAATGCCCAGTCAAATGAATTTGGATATGGAATTGAGGTGCTAAGGCATAATTTAAAAAAACTCACAGCAATTGAAATTGTGTATTTAAATTACTCTGTATAGTAAATAAACATAAAATCAGAGGAGAATGTAGAAGAGGAGAAAGGATGTGAGAAAGTATAGTGGAAACCAACAATAAGATAGGTGGTTATTCTGCAAAGCAAGATGGTCCATGAGAAATTTCTGGTGAAGAACTAGAAGAAGAACTTTTATTAAAAAGGATCTAATGTTTGATTTTATATTATCTTCATTGCTTAAGGACAACATTTTCCATCGTTCCAAAACCTCAGCAAAATCTATGCACAACATGTCTTCTGTTAGAGGTTTGTACAAATATCACAAAGGGGTCAATTTATATATTTGAGCTGGTATTAATAAAAAAGAAGAGATAATTCATGGAAGTGAGAGAATCCAAGAAATTCAGTAACTGAAACACAAACCCATGAGGAATTTTGGAGTGGGTATTAGACTTCTCAGAGAAAGTGAAAAAGGGGGTCATATAATTTTAATTTAAAACTGAGAAGACAGAAATCTTAGCTGGCTTCTAAAATACAGACACAATTCTTGAGAAAATAGTAACCTTTGGGGAGCAGAATACCCCACTTCATTCTCAGATGAAGATTATATATGATTTTATATATATATATATATATATATATATATATATATATATATATATTCAACATTAAAAATCACTAATCTAAGAAAAATAAGTTTTTCCCCATAAAGAAGTAATTCAGTACTGAGTCAGATATACTATCTGAACATAGGCAAGTTCTTTAAAATTCACCAAATCTAAAAATCTCTTTTTTCAAAGGATACCATTCCATACTTTCAAATGGGAATGATTACAGTGAATAAATCTAGAACTATAGACAATATCATTTGTGGAAGATTGTGTAAGATCATTGTATAAGAACTATACACAAGATCATTTCTGGCACTTAAATATCTGGTTTCGTAAATTTCTATCATAGAAAGGATGATTATTTTTAGTTTTATCTCAACCAGTGACATCCAAATCCATCACAGAGAAGAACCTGTACACATTTTACAAACTATTTTGATAAATTCTAGGAGCAGAAAATGTGATCTTTAGGACATGGAGTCTCAAAAAACCAACACTATTAGAGGCTATAGTGGCCAAGTTGGCTAATTCAGCACTGGCAACTAGCTGTATTTTCTCTTAAGCCATATTTCACTTAAATTGAAACAGTCTAATTATGAATGTATAATAATTAAGGAGCTTATTTTGCTTGTCAAAATGATTGTTCTTGGTGCCATTTATCGCATAAAAATATGAGATTAAAATGTTTCTCTATATCTATGAAACCTCTGAAATGTGACATTTGCTTTACCCAAGTTGAAGGTCAAAATCAAGTGAAAATATGGGTAAAATACTCTGAAAATTATTAAGTTTGGTTGTAACCAACTTTAATTCATGGTCTCTGGAGAAATAAAATAACAAAACAAAAACACAAAACATCATAGGAAACACCCTGCAGCTTAATCAATGATCAGCTCTTTCACATAAGTCAAAGATGCACTTAATTGTACCAAATCAGGAATAAAGATGCACTTAATTGTACCAAATCAGGAATAACTGACGTCAAGAGCTGGCTTGACTTCTTACTGGTTTTACACCCTGTTGCCTGCAGTGACAAAGCACTAACAAATTCTGTTCCTCTCAAGGTACAAACTTTATTTTGTGTTATCCTTTCCTATTTGTATGCTTCCCTAACTTATGCCAAAGGCAAACAGATAAGTCTACAGAGACTTTAACAGCAGAGTTGATTTCTATTAGCTAGAGATGACAATACTGTAGTAATTGATCCTGCATCATTCAGTTCCTGCTCTTTATACAACTTGGAGTATATGATGTTATATGTCCTATCACAAGGGAAAATCAATTATTTCATATAGCACTGAACCAAGGACTTTATACTTTTAATTCTTATTTTCTTCATTTGTGTATTTCTGTGTAATACTTCTGTCCTTATCTTTGGATCTTTCAACTCTAAAAATGAAATAATGATTTATTTCTAGAATCTGAACTTTTGGAACAGTCTTTTAAATGAGTACTGGGGAAGTTAGGTGAGGTTCAGTAATTTTACATTGAGAGGGAAATGATTATATAACTTTTACCCTGGTTATTCAAAATTGCATAGGAAAATATATGCTCTTCCCTTTCCCCACATGTAATAACCAAGAAAGAAATACATTTAAAAATATTAATTTGCTTCTATAGCAAATAGATATGTAGCCAAAGAAATCAGATGTTAGGGAATAGAAGCAGAATAATGCTGTGCTTATTTTTTAATTTTTTATTATTATGTTCAATTAGTCAACATATAGTACATCATTAGTTTTTGATGTAGTGTTCAATGATTCATTAGCTGTGTATAACACCCAGTGCTCATCACCACACATGCCCTCCTTAATACCTATCACCCAGTTGCTGTACTTATTATTATAGTTACTTCTTTAACAGTTTCTCAAGTTGCTGAGCAGTATTGACCTGTTCTTCAGGGTAGCAAGGAACTACAATTATGGAAGAGAAGTTGTGTATTTCATGTACACCATCAAGAATTATCCCTCTTACTTCCTACCTGTCACCTATGAAAGTTAATGTAAGAGCTCAGAAATCTTAAAATGGGATTTTTTTTTTTGACTCTGGAAGGCAGATCCCAGTTGTTTTTTAAAAAAGAAATGTCTAAAGAAAAGTGTTTTGAGAAAAGACAGGAGCTAGCACAGAATGTGGGTTTGAGAATCTGATGCAGTGTTTCTGAAAAATTGCCAAGCATTGAAAGTTGAAGTTCTAGAACAGAACTTGTGGGTTACCTAGCAGATGGAAAGTGCTACCAACTTTCATTCCTCCTGTTTTCTACATGCTGATCATTGATGTTTTTGAAATACCAAATGATTCTGATTTGTCTAACTGATTTTCATGGTCAATATCTGTGTCATCTGTTTATATTCTTACCCAATGGTAAATTCCTTGAGAACAGATCTATCTCATTCATATTTCTAATATCCCCAAATAACTATCATTATATATGAAACAAAACTAAATAATACATATTTGTTGAATGAATATATGTTTGAATCAAGAGTGAAAAGTTTGGTAATGTTAAATAGAACTTTCATGTTTCGTGTAGCTGATGTACTCCTATTCTTGGAAGGTTGGGAAGTCTTATATAGCATATGTGGAATGTTGACTAACCAGAATGCTCCACTACCTTGCCAGATAACAGAGTTAGACAGATTTTACAAACTGGTGACCCACATGCCACATTTGGCCTACAGACATGTTTTGTTTGGCCTAGAGAGGGTTTTTTTTTTAAATTTTCAAAGTAGTTGCCACATGTAAAATTTGATAGATTTTACACTTTAAAGATCCAGATTTCCTACTTTTCTTGGAAAAATCAGAATAGCTGGCAGTTCTGGGCAACGTTTTTGCATAGTGATAATTGCTGAGAGCCCTATGACAGGATACCATCTACTTAAGACACTTCATGAAACCCCAGGTTCTCCACAGCCTTATTCTGGCAAACACTCATTATTTTTCTAGGTTATGTGTGTGTTTATAAACTCCTCAGGTAAAAGCTGTGTATCTTTCATAAAAAGGGAAAGTGGTAGTGGAGAAAAAGAAAACAAGGGGAGGACTTTTTTCCTTTTTTTAAAATTTCACAACACACATTAAAAAATACAACCCAACTCTTATTTGAACTGTTTTGCTTAGTAGTTTGATGTGTATGTTCATTTCATCTCCTACTGTTTTTGACCTAGTAAAGCTCTCCTGTACATTCAGTTTGAGTTATGCAGAAATCTCCTGGATGGTGTTTCTAATTCCTCTTTCTTTCCTCTACAACCTTTTCAACAAGAAATATCTTCCCACGGGCCCTGAGAGAGTCCCTGTTGCTGACTTAATAAAGTTTATAGTCTATGGATTGCTATTCAAGCTCTTTCATGATCTTCCTTAACCTATATGTGTAGCACTGTACACTCACTATAGGAGAAGTCCTATACCAGCGTTGGAACTACAGTTTATCCTTACTTTCATTCACATTCTTTCATACACCCATAAGTCTTTTTTTTTTCTTTTAAAATTTTATTTTATTTTATTATTATTTTTTTTTCTTCTCAACTCTCCTGTCATAATTTCTCATCCTAAAATATTCTTTTTTACAAAATCCTATAGTAATTTATCTTCAGATTTCTAAGAGAGCACACCATTTTGTGTTGTGTTACAGCCATTTTTGCCAAGATCACATTCAATAACAACCATGAAAATGACAACTGCTTTCATTTATAAAAATGAAAGAAACATGCAGGTAGCACAAGGTTGAGCAAATCGCTATTTTGAGTCCTTTGTATATATTATCTCGCGGAGTACTAGAATTTCCCTGTGAACTGGTATTATCACCCTCATTTTACAGAAGAGAAAATTGAAACCCAAAGAGGATATATATCTTCCCCCAGCTTTATTAAGATATAATTGACATATAACGCAGTGTAAGTTTAAGGTGCAAAATGTGAGGATTTGATATATGTATACATTGTAAAATGATTACCACGATAAGGTTAGTTAACATGTCTATCACCTCACATAGTTGCCTTCTTCTTCTTTTTTTTTTTTGGTAGTGAGAATATTTAAGATCTACTTCCATAACAACTTTCAAATATGCAATAGAGTATTGTTAACTATTGTCACCATGTTGTACAACAGATCCTCAGAATTTATCCATCTCGTAACTGGAAATTTGTACCCTTGACTAACATCCCTTCTTTCCCCCCATCCCTCTTATTCCTGGCTACCATCATTCTACTCTTTATGAATTTGGCTTTTTTAGATTCCTCATATAAGTGAGATAATATGGTTTTTGTCTTTCTCTGATTTATTTCACTTAGCATAATGCCCTCAAGTTTCATCCAGGTTGTTGCAAATTGCAGAATTTCTTTCCTTTTATGGTCAAATAACATTCTTGGCATGGTATATGTGTCTACACATGCAATGTATACTTTTTTCTTTATGCATTTATCTCTCAGTGGACACTCATGTTAATTCCTTGTTTAGTGCATTGTGAATAATGCTGAAATGAACATGTGTGTGTATTTCACTTGAGATAGTCATTTCATTTTCTTTAGGTATACACACAGAGGTAGGATTGTTGGATCATATGGTAGTTCCAATTTTAATTTTTTGAGGAACCTGTATACTGGTTATAGTAATGACTGTACTGATTTTCATTGCCACCAACAGTGCATGCGGGCTCATTTTTCTCCACATCTTAGCCAACACTTCTTTTTAGTCCTTTTGATAACAGCCATTCTAAAAAGTGTGAGATGATATCTGATTGTGGTTTTCATTTGTAATTCCCTGATAATTAGTGATTTTTGACCACCATTGCATGTAACTGTTGGCCATTTGCATCTATTTTTCAGAAAAATGGGTAGTCAGGTCCTTTGCCCATTTTTAATCAGATTGTTTTATTTTTCTCTATGCTACTATGAGTCCCTTATATACTTTGCTATTAACTCTTTATCAGATATATGGTGTGCAAATATTTGCTCCCATTTCATAGATTAGCTTTTGATTTTGTTATTTCCTTTTCTGTTCAGAGTCTTTTTAGTTTGATATGGTCCCACTTACTGATTTCTGTTTTTGTTGCTTGTGCTTTGGTGTCATATCCAAAAAGTCATTGCCAAGACAACATCAAAGAGATTTTTCCTTATATCTACTTATAAGATATCCAACTCAGAGTAGCTGTTATTTCCCCAAATGCTTATAAACTTAAGTGATAGAGCTTGGATTTGAACTCAACTCTGGGGTCATGAGTCTAAAGTATAATAAATTTCTTCACAGAACTTTGTCTGTTGCTTCTGTGTGACCAAACATCTAATGGAGTTTAATATATATTTTTAAGTTAACAAGTGAATAAATAAATGAATAGATAAACACCTAAAATATTCTTAGGGTATCTCTTTCTCTTGGCTGTCTGGGTAAACTAGGATGGAAAAATAGTCTGAATATTTGCCTTTAAAAAGTTTGCCCTTCAGGGTGCCTGGGTGGCTCAGTGGGTTAAGGCCTCTGCCTTCGGCTCAGGTAATGATCCTAGGGTCCTGGGATCGAGCCCCGCATCAGGCTCTCTGCTCGGCAGGGAGCCTGCTTCGCTTCTTCTCTCTCTCTGCCTGCCTCTCTGCCTACTTGTAACCTCTGTCTATCAAATAAATAAATAAAATCTTTTAAAAAATTAAAAAAAAATAAAAAGTTTGCCCTTGAAATTCCTCCCTATTTCCTAATTTTCATCAATATGGAAAGATTGTAATAGAGAGGCTTTATCTTCATATCTTTCAATCTCTGGCTTAGGTTTGATGACAATTTTTTCTTCTGTGCTGATTCTGAAAGGTTGAGAGGGTCTGATATCTTTATAGTACCAGGTTAATTCCTCACAGCTACTAGAGAGACAGAAGTACTGCACATATTTTTTTTTAAGAACTAATAGGTAATAGCTAATAGTTAATAGGTAAGATAGGTAAGTATAAGACACATATCAAACTTCACTGCCAAGAATTCATCATAAAAAAGAAATTCTCAGAAGTCAAGAATATTAAATATGCTTATTGACTGACCCCCTGAATTAAGGCAGGACTAGCAAAGGAAATATCAAAAGTAGTTATCATAAAATGTCATAGCTGTTTGATGTATACATAATAGTTACCTTAAACAGTAAATTACTTCTTGGCTACTTGGAATGACATCTTTAGAAATATATTCCTTATGATTTTAGACTTTAGAAGACCTTTGTCCAACATGAAGATCCTATGAGATATTTAAGACATTTTTGATGATTGGGAGAGTATGTTAATGGACCATGAGAGAGAGGGATTGACTTGGCTCAGAGCAGTACTTAAGCATAATGGTCTTGAGAGAAGACTCAAGTAAAGAAGGTGGGCATCGTGAAAATATTTAATAGAGGAGTGGAGTGGAGAAAATGGGTGAAAGTCACCTGAAAGGATGCCAAGGGCAAACTTGACTGATTTTCCAATTTTGGACAAATTAAATATCTGTAAGGTAGAGAGCAAACTCAAGCCAAAGTCTTTGGTGATTTATATGTGAGCAAGTTTCATTCTATCTTTTCTACCATCATGGCCTCTCAGAAACTTCAGTTACACAAAATAGTTTATTCTATTTCAGCACATTGCAAAAGTTGATATTTTAAAATAGGAATTTATTATTCCTGCTTTCCCCCTGGATTCATTTATAAGCTCAAGGCCCACATTTTTTTTCTTTTCCTGACTTCTAACGCATCTAAAACATCCATGTGGTAGCCCATTACCATCTGGGTACTTGCAATTCATAAAATGTGCATATAGTTTACTTCTGGTTTTCTCTATTATTTTTTAGAAGAATTTTCCTAGAGACTAGCAGAGAGTTTGGGGGATTTAACATGTGTGATAAACCTGTTGCCTCTTAGTCACAGGTTCAAATGCTGCCCAGCCTCTGGGGGAGGGCAAATCAGCAGCAACAGATGCCGTTTTCATCCCACTCATTCCAGTTTTGACACAATGATTTAGAATATGTGCCATATATTAACCATTAGCTTACCTCCATTCCAAATCAATGGTTACAACATGAAAACTCTACTCTTTATCAATCTTTTGTGTAAGGTAGGTCCCCTCCCTCCACATTGGGAAAACAGGAAAAAGTAATAAATCTTCATGCTTTCCTTTTGTACATTACAGTGTTCCTTCCTTAATATTCTGTCAGGTTCTAATCTATGCAACCTACATTCTTAAGTTTATTTTTTCATAAAAAAACCTGATATATAGAAACATAGTTGTATTGCATTAGGTATTAAATCTGAGGTGAAATTCAAAAGACATAGATACAATTGTGTAAAAAACAAAGAAAAATCTTTCAAGCAGAAAGGCTCTAGTATAGTCATATGTGAAATATATTCAATTTTGATATTCCATTTCTATACTCCATACTTCCTCATCATACTCTATGCTCCAAGAAAAGCTGCCAGCAGGAAGCTGAACTTATGCACTGCTTCAGTAAACTCATTTGTCCCCCAGCTTCTGTTTGAGATTAGCCAATGGGAAGCACAGGCATGGGATTATAAAGTTGGAAGACATGTGGTTAGGGTAATTATTTCCATAGTAATTCTCTCTTCTTATTTACTATGGGATGGCTATATCCCTCTGTCAAAATGATATTTGTAAAATAATGGCTAGATCTATGTAATAAAAACTTCTACTTCCTTTATCAAAGTGTTTCTATGTTTATCTAAAAACCTTTCCTTCATCTAGTTGTTTTATTGGAAAGCTATATAATAAAATAATAAATTACTGACCCATAGTGTCAGAAACCTTGCTCTATCACTACTTGGTTGTGTGGGCTTAAAAGTGATGTGTGACCAGTTAAGTTTTGGGGAGTTTCATTTTCTCAAGTGTGGAATTGGAGAGTAGGATGGAAGTCCTGTAGACCACTTAGTATTAAGATTATATGGTTCTTGGTCAATCCCTATGCATTCATATGGTATGGGTCAAGGTGTCATACTAAAGCTATCAGAAAAAACACAAGGCTGGGTGTTATCATAGAATCTTCTTGTCTCATGGAGAATCTGAGGATAGAGAATTTTTGAGAAATTTGCTTTTGAAATGAAGACATTTTTTGGTGAGTTATTTCTGGGCTTAACTTCACAGCTACTCTTCAAACATACCAGATGAAATTCATTTGAACATATCATAATCCAAATTGATTATTATATTATGGAACTAGTAGAAAAACATTAGATGATATCACCAAAAGAGTGAAAAAGATAGTTGAGGTTTTTTGGGATCTCATAGTAATCCTTACTATAAAATTGGCTGGCAAAAATAGATTTTGTGTAGGTTACACAGATTTAATTCTATAATCAAGCCCGATAACTAATCCTCTGCCTAAAATAGATGTTCTGCTAGTTATCCTAGAAAACATTCCAATTGATTTTATTGTTTTTTGTAAAGATTTTGGCAAATGACTTTCAGTTAAAAATAAAAACAGCATTTGTGACACCAAACAGAATATAAGTCTTCCTTTTTAACTGAAAGGTTTAATTGTCTCTTTTAAAAGATAGGATGATAGTTGATTTATGGAAGAGACATTTCTTGATGAGAGTATTTAGGATAAAAAGCTTTTATCAGAGTAATCTAAAAGAATAATTATACTAGTATTTGAACCTTTTCTATACTGTCTCTGTTTAATTGCTATACACTACAAATTTGTATAAGTCGAATGTGAAAAGAGCTCAAAACCAAATGCCCAGTGATAAATTATTTTAAATAAGATATAGATGAATTTCTGGAAAATCTTAAATTAGTGTAACATATAATTAATAAAGTAAGTCAACTGAAATTTGATTCATGTCAATTTGCTCTTACTTCTTCATTGGGAAGAATTCATTGGGAAACATGATGGAAATACATACCTGCTACTCTGGAAAGGTGTCTGTAAATTCTACTCAAATGAGTAAATGTCTATGACTAAGAAAAGTCTTAAATAAGAACACATTTGTCATTTATTTAGTATAGATTTCTTTTGTATATTTCAAACTGGACTAATTGTTTGATCATGTTTTAAAACTAAAATATAAGCCCAGTCCATTTTGGAGGGTGGTACGTATTACTGAAATTGACAATAATTGGTCTAGATTTAGACATATTTTTAGATTTAATATCCCAAATTCCTGCTTTCATATTCCAGCCCAGTCACCTTCATCAAATTTTGTAACGTAACTTTGCTTCAATTTTGACCTCTGTGAAATAGCCATATCAAATATTACCTACTTGACAGAATATTCTGACCATTAAATGAAAAAATGCACATAAAACACCAAAAAACACAATACTGGACACATAAAAGATACTAAAATATTGGTTGTTGTTGCTGTTTTTGTTATTCTGGTCCTAGTAATATAAGCAGATTTTTAAAAAATTGAAAATGGCTCCATTTCCTTATCAGTCTGGTAACACAAAATTATTGAAAATCCTTGGTGTATCAACTCACACATTTGATATTGACTAGAGTGTGGTTTTCTTGCTGGGCAGGACAAATGTAACATATTCTGTAATATATCTTAATGGAAAATTAGTTTCAAGGGAAAGATCTATCTTTATGTATAAGAAGGTCTGGCCAACATTTGAGCTCCGTGTAAAATGCATTCATATATCTTTAGCTAGGACAAAGACTACAGAAAATGTTAATAGCAAACTGCAAGGTCATGGAAACTTTAGGACTTGCACATAAACATGCAAAATGTTCCTAAGAGACAACATATTTGCAGGTTCAGTTTCTTGAAAATAAGACAGAAAAATATAAATATCTTTATACTTACAGATGCAAGTGGGCCTTGGGAATTTGATTTCCATTGCTAGAGTAAAGGTAGTGATAGGATTAGATTTTTCTCTATCGTTCACTTCTGTTTAATGAAACTGCTTACACGACTCCTTCTTTATAACTCTCCTTTGGAGTTAATGGGGTTTTCTCAGAAAAATAAGCTCAAGAGACCATGTTAAGCAATTTACCTTAACTTTGGAAAGAATTTGGAAAGACTCTACTATGTAAAAATGAAAAAAAAAATCATTATAGAAATAAAATATTGTACCTTCTAGTTTTGGAAGGATTGTAGACATTATGGATTTTATGTTTCTCAAGTAAGGGAATAACTAGAGATCCACATGGGTTTCTCTTATGAACAAAGAAAGAAGAGAATAAATACTTATTTGATAGCCTGTGCTAGGACCTGAGGTGTGAAGTATTGTGTTATTTCGTTTAAACCTATAAGCAACCATGTTGGGTAGGTACTACTATCACTAATAATATGGATATTTATAAAAATAGAAAGATGAACTCACTTGCCCCAGGTGCATAGCTAGGGGATGACTGAGTAGATACTCACTTGGGTTTATTTTACTTCGTAAAATCTTTCCATTAAAAAAACACCACCCTACATTTAGGGACCCTGCAGTCCAATCTCCCTGAGGAAAATCCTGATAAATACTAATTTGTCCTTCCCAAGTTACATTTGGAAATATGGTGAAAAAAGTATAAAAAATTATACATGTGCACATGCACACATACACACATCAATAAAGGCTATCCAACTGGCAAATTTATATGACTAGGAGAAAAGTTAGTTTTTGAAAACTCCCTTTGGGCATTTTTTTCATCATTTTGTCTAAGAGAGACAGTGATTGGAAAAAGATAAACTTCAGACGGCAATCACTAAGAATGAAAACCAGTAGCCAGGAGTGGCCCTGAGGTGGTCCAGGCCTCTGCCCATAAAAAGAGTGCCCTGAGGGTATGGCTGTCTGCTCTGTCAGGAGGCTTTGGCTACAAGTGACAGAAAGTCCAGATCAAATTGGCTCAAAAAATTAATACTGTTTTGACTAATCTAACAGAAAGTCCAAAGGAAAAGATATAATCAAGTGGTTCTGGCTCTATCTCCTATGAAATCCTTGGCTCTGTGTGTTTACTTCATCTTCAGAAGAGGGAGAGAGCCTTTGCAATTCACATCCACTTCTCACAATAGGCCAAAGAAAGGCTCTCTCTTTCTGCATTTTTCTTAAGACTATTTCTACCAGAATCTCCCAGCAAAATCTAGGTTCTGGTTGATTCCAGCTGGCTCAAGTCATTTTCTGAACTTATGACTGGTACCGGAAGGAAATGTTAAGGGCATAAATCAAATAGGGCCACCTCTGGAACAAAATTAAAATTCTTCTAGGAAGGAAGAAGGGATTAGAACATCAACATTTTCCACTGCACCAACTAGTCTGACACTAAGACCACTGCATATGTTCCAGAATGGTTTGAAAAGAACTTTAAACTCAATGAATTTTGATGGAATTTCTGATCAAAGTCAATATGTAAATGTAGCATTAGAGTACGTGAATAAAAGAAAAGTGATTTATTGGTGAAGATAATAGAAAAAACTCTCTCCACTAAAATATTAGTTTTAAAACATTACTTTTCAATTTAGAAATTATTCATCAATTGTTTAAATTTAAATGCTTTAGCAAATGATTATCTTTATGAATATTATTTTAAGTATAAGATAAATAATAAAATTCTGCTTGTTTTTCAGAAATCACACTTTCTGAATCTTAGGTATTTTGTAGTGGCAATGCACCTAAATTTCAGAGACAGTACTTTAAAAGTAAACAAAACATTTAAAGGCAAAATTTATAAACTCAGAAGTAAAATATTTATCACAGAATAATAACATAGAAAACAAAATTTATAACCCAGAAATCCTCTCCAAATTTAGGAACACTAGTCTGTTGGAATTCTTTTTCTAAAACAATGACCCACTAAATCATGTTTGTTGCTAATATTTTAATTTTGGATTTTTAAAACTCTAATTTTATTATAGATTTTATTTTAAGTTTAGAAAGATCCTAAATATCTAGACAGGTTACAGGAAAAATATTATAATCATTTGTTATCTTATCATCCCAGTAATAAGCATTGGTAATATTTTAGTAGTATATTTTAAAATTTATGCTTAAATATGATTCTTCTTTATAAAGAAGTTCTCATCACACTTTATACTTTTTGTTTTGTAACTTAACAATTATATTATGATTATTTTCCCAAATAATAAAATGTTTGAAAATATATTTAAATTGTTAAAGTTTCATTAAAGCTATTGTTAGATTCTCAATATCACAGAACTTTCTCTGAATTGGTAAAACCAAGCAATTTCTAAGAGCCATGTGGTATTGCCACTTATAATATGATGTGATAATAATTTGACACCACGGGGCAGGTCTGATTTTCTATTTTTTTTAAAGATTTTATTTATTTATTTGACAGAGAGAGAGATCACAAGTAGGCAGAGAGGCATGCAGAGAGAGAGGGGGAAGCAGACTCCCTGCTGAACAGAGAGCCCAATGCGGGGCTCGATCCCAGGACCCTGGGATCATAACCTGAGCCAAAGGCAGAGGCTTAACCCACTGAGCCACCAAGGTGTTCCCTGATTTTCTATTTAATCTTTTTCTTTTTTTGGTAATTTAATTGTTAGATTTTTTTTCCCTCCTCGCAGCAGGATGGAATATTAGTTCTTTCATCTCAAAAATATTAATTTCCACTCACAACTCCCCTAAAGTATGGAAACAAGCAATGGGAAATATATCCGTGTTCATGATGATCTTGAAATATCTTATAATTTAGCAATTGAAAAATAGTTTCTGGACCAAATTGAGTACTGTTAACTCATTTTCAAATAAAGACCCACAGAAATTTTCAAAATTATATTCTGTCTAAAGGGTTACTGGGCAATTGTTTGATATATGACACTCATTAAGACATCCACAAATGGAGCAACAATTATCAAGGCAATTTGTAAGTTCCATTACTTTTCCTATCTCAGTCTAATATTTTGGTCCTTTCTGTATCCTGTCTCTCCTTTTTTGCAAATAAGCAATTAGGGTTATCTCTGGAAACTATGTACCTTTTCATCTACTCTAGAAAAAAAATGTTAGATCTTCTAAAGGAAATACCTCTGCTTTGATTCACAGGCTGATTCTAGCCATGAGTAATGAAGATTGCTTTTATATATGGTAAAATAAAATACTATTGATAGGTTATCTATATATTCTATGACCTTATCTCAATTTACTTTACATTGTTGATATTTCTCAAATTTCACCTTCCCGCTTGACTGTGAACAACTCTAAGGCAGTGATAAGGTCTTAGTTACATTGCTAACCTTGACAGTGTTTTGCAATCAAGATAGTAATTTTTTAATTAGTAGCATTCAGGAACAGGGAAAGAAAATAAATAGTCACAGAAATATAACAAACATATGTATGATTCTATAACTCTACCTTTAAGAATAACTTGCAGATCTACTCTATCTAAAATCTCAACACTTAATTTTCCTGATTTATTTTTACCATCCCTTCAGCGTTATTTTAATTGAAATATAAACTCCACCAACTTTTGAAAAAAAAATTCAGGACACACACAGTAAGGCTAAACATGAAATTATCAAAACATAAGACTTCAACTTCTAGCCGTGAGGGAATAATTGATACTGGATTTATTCTTGAAAATAGGAACAGAAAAAAAAAATCAATGGGGAAAAAAAAAAAAGCTTGCTCTTTGAAACAGATAAATATTTAGCCACACCAAAGAAAACCCCACCAACCAACCAATTACTTTCAGGAACGAAAGAGAACTTTACTGGAGATCCTACAGTTGTTCAAAGAACAAGGCAATATAATAGACACTATCTATTGACATAGATATATGTCAATATAATAGACATATATATATATGAAAGATATGCAGTCTTTAAAAGATACAAGCCATCAAATCTCATTAAAAAAGAAAAAAAAGATAATATCTAAAGAAATATTAAGGTAGAAGAACAAAGCTGGAGGTATCATAAATCCAAATTTCAAGATATACGACAAGCTGTAGTAGTCAAAGCAGTGTGGTACCCGCACAAAAACAAACATGTAGATCAAGGGAACAGAGCAGCGTCCAGAAATAAACTCATAACTATATGGTCATTTAATGTACAACAACAGATATAAGAATATACAATAGGGAAAAGAGAATCTCTTCAGTACATATTGCTAGGAAAACTGAACAGCTATATGCAAAAGAATGAAACTGAATCACTTTCTTATGCCATATACAAAAATAGGCCCCAAATTGATTAAAGACTTAAATATGAGACCTGAAACCATAAAACTCCTAGAAAAAAACAGAGGCCACAATTTCTTTGACATTAGCCTTAGCAACGTTTTCTAGATATAGCTCCTCAGGCAAAGGAAATAAAAGCAAAAATAAACTATTGGGATCATGTCAAAAGAAAAACCTCTTGCATAGCAAAGAAAGCCATCAACAACAAAAAAGGCATCCTACTGAATGGTAGAAGAAATTTGCAAATGATAATCCATAAAGGTTTAATATTTAAAATACATAAGGGATTTATATAACACTAAAAAAATCCAAAAAATGGGAAGAAGATCTGAATAGATATTTTTCTGAAAAAAGACATATAGACAGCCAACAGACACATGAAAAGATGCTTAACAACAATAGTCATCAGGGAAATGCAAATCAAAACCACAATGAGATACTATTTGACACCAGTCAGAATGGCTAGAGTCAAAAAGACAAGCATTCAGTGATGATAGGGAGAAAAAACAACCCTCATGAACTATTGGTAAGAATGTAAATGGTGTAGCCACTGTGGAAAGCTGTATGGAAGCTCCTCAAAAATTTAAAAAGAGAAATAGCATACAATCCAGTAATAATAGTACTGCTTAGTTGTTCAAAGAATATGAAAACACTAATTTGAAAATAAAGCGCACCCTATTTTTATAGCAGCATCATTTATAATAGCATAAATATGGAAGCAACCCATGTTCATTGATAGATGAATGAATTAAAAAATATAGTGTGTATGAATAAAAAAATGTAGTGAGTGTGTGTGTGTGGGGTATCATACACACATACAATGGAATATTATTCAGCCATAAAAGAATAAGATCTTACCATTTGTGACAACATGGATAGACCTAGAGGATATTATGAAATGTGAAATAAGTCAGACAGAAAAAAACAAACAACAAATGATTTTATTTATATGTGGAATCTTAAAAAACAAAACAACTGAACAAACAAAGAAAAAATACAAACTGTCAAATATGGAGAACAAACTGGTAGTTGCCAGAAAAGAGGTGGGTGGGGGATGGACAAAATATATAAAGGGCATTAAGACGTACAAACTTCCAATTCTACAATAAGTAAGTCACAGAGATGAAAAGGACAGCATAAGGAATATAGCATATTGTATATTTTAATAACATTGTATGGTGACATATGGTGACTACACTGATAGTGCTAAGCACTGAGTAATGTATAGAATTGTTGAATCAATATGTCACACATCAGAAACTAATATAACACTGTATGTTAATTCTACTTCCATAAAATTAATTAGAATAGCTCCATACCTATTAAATAATGAATTTATAGTTAAAAATGTTCATATCAAGAAAACTTAAGGTACAGATGGTTTGTTGGAGACCTCTCCCAACATTTTAAGAAAGAAATAATTTCAACTCTATACAAATTCTTCCAGAATTACGAGACTTCCCATCAGGCATATTATGAGACTAGGATATCCTGATACATAAATTAGACAAAACTCTTACCAGAAAGAGGTGCCTGGGTGGCTCAGAGGGTTAAGCCTCTGCCTTTGGCTCAGGTCATGATCCCAGGGTTCTGGGATCCAGCCGCATGTCAGGCTCTCTGCTCAGGAAGGAGCCTGCTTCTCCCTCTCTCTGCCTGCTTTTTTGCCTACTTGTGATCTCTGTCAAACAAATAAATAGAATCTTAAATATATATATATATATATATATATATATATATATACACACACACACATATATATATGACCAGAAAGTTAATCTATAGAATAATATGTTTTAAATCTAATAATATAATATTACATTAACAAAATAAGGAGAAAAACTATATGGCAATTTCAGTAAATGCAAAAGAGATATTAGACAAAATTCAATATCCATTCATAATATAATATTAATAAACCCTTCAAACTAGGAATAATAGAGAATACCTCAAATTGGTAAAGGTCATCCAAGAAAAATCTATACCCAACACCTTAACAATTCACTAGAGAACTAGAATGACTTTGAATTATATAAGCTGCAACATTTTCCAGAATAAAGATGTGTCTCAGAATACAAAGAGTGGGGGCACCTTGCTGGCTCAGTCAATAGAGCATAGAACATGTTTATCTTGATCTTGGGATTGTGAGTTCAAGCCCCATGCTGGAAATAAGCTTACCTGAAAGAAAGAAAGAAAGAAAGAAAGAAAAGGAATGAATGACACAGAATGACCAAAAGGATATTATTTCTTACAGTCTGCTCTGGGTTAATACCTAATATGGTTATTTGGGTATGATGGCATCACCAGTGAAGTGGCTTTAGTGTTTCCTATTGTCAGAGGTAGCTCTGAAATCTTCAGTCCTAACTGGCTTTCCCTATTCACCTTGTTAATGTCAGAGACTTAGGAAGGAAACCTCAACAGGTGCTTTCACACTCATACTTACAGTCTATTAAAAGGGGCCATTTCTAAGATTAATCACATCTAAGTTTTGTCTGCCTGGATGAGTTTTGAGCTTGGTTACAGTCCCTGAATAATAGTAATAAAAATTATTGTCACAAATTCCAAGACAAAAGAGAAAAGTTTGTGTTACACTTGGTAAATTGTTTTCACCTATGACCCAGATCTCATTAGTAGCACTACATAAGCATCTTCTAATAGCCATTTCTCCTGACTTCCTCCAACCAGACATCATTTTTGTTGGCAAGAAAAAGAAGGATCCAATCTGATCCTGACTTGCTTTTGCAAATTCCATTAGCTGATTTTCACTATAATCTCCACTTCCCATCAGTCCATGTAAATACAATTCACAAAACAAATACTTTCCCCTTTTGGGAAGAAATGTCACTTGATATTCTTTCTTACACTTCTTGTTGTTTTTACCTTTTGTTCCCAGTCGTCATTCCTGGACTCTCACAAACTGATATACAGATTTGAACTGTTGAATTACTAATTCCTTCATTTGGCAAACATATATTGACAATCTATGCTCTATGCTGCATATTCAAAGATAAATATGGTCCAGTTCCTATCACTAAGAAACAGGGAGACAGACATGGGAATAAATACTTAAGAGACCATGTTGCAATGTTCTAACAGATACTTCTAATAACAGCATGCTAATAAACAAAAAGCTATTGCAACACAACAGCTGAATGAATTTACAATTTTCTGAGGGATCTAGAGGTTTCACAAAGTAAGTAACAGCAAAAAGTCTTAAAGTCTGAGGGAGTAGAGATGGCTCACCAAGCAGAAGAAAGAACATGTGTGCAAATAGCTAATAAGAAAAATACCTAGTATGTTCAGATAATAAGAAAGCTCATATAGCTAGAGCTCAGGGCAATTTATTTATTTATTTATTTAACTAACATTTATTGAGCAACTACTGTGTATCAGGGATCATTCTTGTCACTAAGAATACAACAGTGAACAAAATTGAGAAAAAAATTTTTTTTCTGCTCCTGTGGAATTAATATTCTAACTAGGGGAGAAAAACAATAAACAACAACAAAAAATCCAGAGTGCATCAGATGGTGAAAAGCTCTATGGGGAAAATTGGAATAGAGACAGTGTACGCAGGAATGTTGGATACAATGAGTAGGATGGTCTTGAAGGCCATACTGGTGACATGATCAGAGACTTGGAGGAAATGAGAAAGTACATTTACATATTTGTGGAAAACATGCCAGACAGAGAAAACTGCCCACAAATATTGGGGTTAAATCATGTTTATTGCATTGGACAATACTTAGGGGGCCAGTATGGCAGGAGCAGAATGAAAGCATTAAGCAGGAGAGGATGAGGTCAGAGTGGAAATGAGGACCACATAATGAGGGACTTGGATCTAGTTGAAAAGACTTACTCTTTTACTATGAAAGAGATGGGCAGTCATTGGAGAATTTTAGTCAAAGATATCTACTGATCTAGTGATCTGTGGGTCCTATGAAGAAAACTCTGAAAACATGAGAATTTGCTATGCAGGGAACAATGGTGGCTTAGACTAGGGTGACAGCAATAAAAGTGACCAAAAAAAAAAAGAACCCCACAAAACAGTGGGATTCAGTTTTGTTTTGTTTTCTGTTGCTTGTTTTTGTTTGCTTTAGATAGTTCTGTTAAGATCTGCTGATGGATTACTTTAAAAAGAAAAAAAAGAAGAAGAACTCAAGGATGACTCTAAAAGGTTGGGCCTAAGCAAATGGAAGAATGGAATTGCCATTCTCTAAATTGGGAGTACTTTAGGAGAAACAAATTTTGGGTGGGGTACTATCGAGAATTTTGCTTTGAACTATTGAGTTTTTCAATATCTACTAGAGATGCAAGTGAATACCTTGAGCAAACAGATGTAAGATACATAAATTCAGAGAGAGTTGTGGGCTTCAGATATGAATTTGTGGGATTTCCAGATTTTGATGGCATTTTAAGTAATAATTGTTGATGAGATCATTATGTGATATGAGGCAGTGCCAGTGAATGAATCTAGAGAAAAAGGCAGAAAATAGATATAAAGAATGGTACCACAACTTGGAATTTGACCATAATCCCATTAGAAGAGTAAATTTATTAGAGATTTTTTTTTAAAGATTTTATTTATTTATTTGACAGAGAGAGATCACAAGTAGATGGAGAGGCAGGCAGAGAGAGAGAGAGGGAAGCAGGATCTCTGCCGAGCAGAGAACCCGATGCAGGACTCGATCCCAGGACCCTGAGATCATGACTTGAACCGAAGGCAGCGGCTTAACCCACTGAGCCACCCAGGTGCCCCAATTTATTAGAGATTTAAAGCCAAAGATTTATATGGCTTAACTTCATTTTTAAAAGAAAACCGTGGGTAATGAACCTCAGAAGGGCAAAAAATTAGAGGGGATACATAATTATGTTACAGATGATGTAGTAGTCCAGATGAAAGACAGACAGGGTTAGTAGTAATGGAGAGAAATTTCTGGTTCAGGTGTTCATTCTGAGGTAGAAACAGAACTTTTGGTAACTGACTGGATGTGGAGAGAATGTTGTAAAGAAATATTTGCAAATATTTGCAACTTAGCATTCCATAGTGATATTATTATTATTAGTTATCAATTTATGTGCCAACTTGACTACCTTTAAAGATACCGAGATAGCTGGTAAAACATTATGCAGTACAATACGGTGTGACTATAAGGTTATGTGAGTCAAGTATATCAACAAATATCCTAAAAACCATATGGTCCAAATGGTTCATCAAGAAGTTCCCATGACTTATTGTTGGAGATGAGAAAAATAAAAGCAGTAACTGAAGATGATTATATAAAATTCAATGGAGAAATGCTTTTACTGGGGCTCTACTTTTTTCATTGCTGATACTTTGATCCCAACCTCTAAAAGTAATTTAAGCAGATGTCCGACCAGGTTAGTCAATGTTTTGATCTCATTTGCTGCAATCAACAACTATCATGCAAATAAGAAAGTAGGGAAAGAAAAAGTGAAAAACAAAGGGATGGAAGAAACATTGTAAAATTAATTAATATATATATATATGAATTATTTATGTATACAAAATACAAAAATACAAAATACAAAAAAAAAACAAAATACAAAATACAAAAAACACAGACTTAGATAATTTTGCAAGGAGTCAGGATTATTCAGAAAATATTTTCAGAAGAAAGGAATGATGTTGCTTGCTCTCTCATAGAAGATGAGGAGCAAATTTGGGAAGGAAAGAAAAGAGTGAGGGATAGGCAAAATGATTTCACAGACATTTTCAGTGATATTTGTAAACTTAGCACATACCAAGAAGGTTTTTTCAGAGAAACTGTTTGGAAATTGGATTTTAGTAAGTTTTAATCTTCAAGCATACCCATTTATTTTGCATGATGTAAGGGAGTAATATATGACTCCTCTTTTAGCATCAGTAGCTATAGCCTGGTAGCAATAGTGCTGGTTTTCAAATATGGCTACAGGTTAGAATCATCCAGGGAGCTAGAAAAACAAACAAATAAACAAAAAACAACAAGCCATGCCCAGGAGCAATGCCAGAGCACTGAGGTGGGGTAAATCTCCCCAGGTGCTGCTAATCTGCATCCAGTTTTAAAAACAACTATGCACTAGAGAAACTCCTCAAGAGATTAATCAGAGTTTGCTGGGCATTCGGCTGGTTTCCTTGAAGCTATTTTTCATATAATACTTCCAATGTTAATGGTGACAATTAGAAGGATTCACCCAATTTCATCAGGGAGTTGAGGAATAAGGAAACCAAACTTCAAAATCTTTTGTAGGTTCTTTTGATGAACACAAATCTAAACATCTAAATGCCAACCCCATTATTACCTCTGCCATTCAGGTCAGTGAATATATTGAACGTTTTATGTGCACAGATGTGGCATGAAGCAGACAGAGAGAACAGATGCAGACAGAAGAGGTGTCTCATATTCTTCTGAGACCTGAATTTTCATCCCCAAGGTTAGAGGCAATTTCCATCAGTTGGCCAACTTCCTACAAATCCAGATGACAGCTGATGCTCACTAACTTATCACAACACACAAAGGCTTGTTCTTTGGTATTCAGCGTTTATGGAAAGAACGCAATTGAAACAAAGACAATGCAACTAAAAAGAATAATGTTATTAGTGGTATGTTTCTTTGGGGATTTTTTTATTCAACAGGAAAGGCAATATCATCTTCCTACTATTTCAACATGATCTGGCACCCATAACCTCTGTGATGTCATTTCTTTCCACCCTCCTCCATTATATTCTGGCATACTGGTTGCACTTTTTCTCAAACGTCAAGTGCCATTAGACTTCAAGGCCTTTATCCATGACTCCATCTAGAATTTTATCCTCAAGTCTTATTTCCTCCCCATTCTTCAGGTGTCTGCTCAAAAGTCACCTCACTGGAGATTATGTCCCAGACCATCCTATATAAAATGGTGATTCTCCAAACCTCACCTTTCCCTTTCCTCATTACATTGTTTTATTTTTCTCCCTAACATTTATCATCTGACATGACAGGTACTTGTTTTGCTCATGATTTCTTCTTCTGTAATATAAGCTCCACAAGGGCAAGTACTTTACGTGTTTTCTTTATTGTTTAATTCTGAATGCTGGCACACAGTAGTCATTCAATAAATATTTTTTGCATGAATTAACAAATGGTCTTTCAAACTGTTTGGAAATAATCATGTGACTCTGGCAGATTGTTCTTTCTAAAAGTGGCCGTAGATCTCTCATTTCACATATTCTTCTTATAATGATGCTTGGATATTCCTCCTTTCAAGAGGTAGGGTCTGTGATCTCTCCTTTAAATCCGAATGGCAGAAGTGATACTGTGTGATTTTGATAGTTAGCTTATGAAAAACAGGACAGTATCCACCAGCTTTTCTTAAGAGCTTCCATTTAAAACACAGCAATTATGTGGTAAGGAAGTTTAACCAACCCATGAGAAGGCTCAGGAGGAGAGGAACTGAAGCTGATGCCCCACAGCCATGATGGAGTCCTCAGAAGACTGTCAGCACTGATTTACCAGCCATTTGACTGAACTGAGCCATTGTAAAAGCAGATCCTCAAGCCTAATCAAGCTACTCAGGTTATGAGCTTGAAATAGGGAAGAGCTATCTCTGCCAAGATGTGGCAAATTTCAGGTTAATGAATAAAATCACTTATTATTTTAAGCTAATATGTTTTGGGGAAATTTTTTAAAAGATTTATTTATTTATTTATTTGACAGACAGAGATCACAAGTAGGCAGAGAAGAAGGCAGAGAGAGAGGTGGAAGCAGGCTCCCCACTGAGCAGAGAGCCTGATGTGGGGCTTGATCCCAGAACCCTGGGAGCATGACTTGAGCAGAAGACAGAGGCCCTAACCCACTGAGCCACCCAGGCACCCCAGGAATTTTTTTTTTTAATAAAACAAGTCACTAACACACTCTATTATATACACACACTATTATATACACTATTATATACACACATATACATTTCATGGTATATATTCCACAATCTAGATTGAGTGTTATATGCACACTCATAAACCAGTGCTTTATATTACCATTCTATATCTATAGTTCATTTATTTATTTATTTATTTATTTGACAGAGAGAGATCACAAGTAGACGGAGAGGAAGACAGAGAGAGAGAGAGAGGGAAGCAGGCTTCTTGCTGAGCAGAGAGCCCGATGTGGGACTCGATCCCAGGACCCTGAGATCATGACCTGAGCTGAAGGCAGCGGCTTAACCCACTGAGCCACCCAGGCGCCCATATATCTGTAGTTCTATAATAAAAAATATAAATGTGTATTTATATATGTTTCCTTTATAGTCAACCCATACAAATAAAAGCATAATATATAAAATAGTACAGTCACTATAGAAAATAGTATGTCAGTTCCTCAAAAAAAGTAAAAATGGAATTACTTTATGGTCAAGCAATACCACTTATGGGATTATACCTAAAAAGATTGAAGGCAGGAACATGAACAAATATTTGTACATACATGTTGATTGCAGTATTATTCACAATATAGATATGCCTCAAATATTGTGGGTTTGGTTCTAGACAATAAAATGAATATCACAAGAAAGTGACGAATGAATTGTTTTAGTTTCCCAATGTACATATAAAAATTATGTTTATACTATACTATAGTCTGTGTGATGGCATTATGTTTAAAAAGCCATATACAAACCATAACTAAAATTTTTATATTGCTAAAAATGCTAACCATTATCTGAGCTATCAGCAAGTAATAATCTTTTTGCTGGTAGAGAATCTTGCCTCAGTGCTGCTGGCTGCTGATGGGTCATGATGTTGGTTGCTGCACCTTGTAGTGGTTATAGTAATTTCTTAAAACAAGACAACAGTGAGGTTTGCTTTATCACTGACTCTCCCTTTTACAAAAATTTTCTTGATAGCATCTCTTGATATCTCTTGATATCTCTTTGACAGCATTTAACCCACACAACTTTTATCAAACCTCTTACCCCGGGTCATTGCTTTATCAACCATGTGTTATGTAATATTCCAAGTCTTTTGTTGTCATTTTAACAGTCTTCATAACATTGCCACCAGGAGTAGATTCTATCTCAAGAAACCACTTTATTTGCAACTCTTCGTCCATTAAAGTTTGATCATGGGAGTACAGCAGTTCTTCAGGTTCCACTTCAAATTCTAGTCCTCTTGCTATTTCCACAACATACACAGTTACCTCTTCCACTGAAGTCTTGTAATACTCAAAATCATCCATGAGGGTAAGAATCAACTTTTCCCAAATTCCTGTTAGTGGTGATATTTTGACCTTTTCCCATGAATTATAAATGTTCTTAATGGCACCTAGAATGGTGAATCCTTTCTGGAAGCTTTTCCGTTTACTTTGCCTAGATCCATCAGAGGAATCACTCTCTATGATAGCTATACTACTATGAAATGTACTCTTTAAATAATAAGACTTTAAAGTTGAAATTACTCCTTGAGACATGGGCTACAGAATCGATGTGTTTGGAGGCATGAAAACAACATTAATTTCATTGTGCGCTCCATCAGAGCTCTTGGGTGATGAGGTACATTGCCAAAGAGAAATAATATTTAATTTTTTTTTTCTGAGCAGTAGGTCTCAACAGTGGGTTTAAAATATTCAGTAAACTATGGGGTAAACAGACGTGTTGTCATCTAGGCTTTATTTTTCCATTTGCAGTGCACAGGCAGAATAGATTTAGTATAATTCTTCAGGGCCTTAGGATTTTTTGAATAGTAAATGAGCATGGTCTTTGACTTAAAGTCACCAGCTACATTAGCTCCTATCAAGAGAGTTGGCTGGTCCTTTGAAACTTTGAAGTGAGGCATTGACTTCACTCTAGCTATGAAAGCCCTAGAAGGCATCTTCCAATATAAGGCTTTTCATCTACTTTGAAAATATATTGCTTCGTGTGGTCACCTTCATGAAATATCTTAGCTAGATCTTCTGGATAACTTGCTGAAGCTTCTGTATCACTACTTGCTATTTCACTTTGCACTCTTCTCTTAAGAAGATAGCTTCTTTCCTTAAACCCCATAAGCCAACCTCTTCCAGCTTCAAACTTTTCTTCTGCAGCTTCTTCACCTCTCTCAGTCTCCATAGAACTGAAGGGAGTTAGGTCTTACTCTAGATTAGACTTTGGCTTAAGGAAATATTGTCAGCAATGAGGTTATTTTACTTTCTTATCATCCGTGTGTTCACTGAAGTAACACTTGTAACTTCCTTCAAGAACTTTTCCTTTGCATTCATAATTTGGCAGCTATCTGTTTGACATGAGAAACCTAGCTTTCAGCTTATTTTGGCTTTCAACATGCCTTCCTCACTAAGCTTAATTATTCCTAGCTTTTGGTTTAAAATGAGAGATGTTTGACTCCTCCTGCTGCTTGAACACTCAGAGGCCATTATGCAATTATTAATTGGCTTAATATTAATATCACTGTGTCTCAGAGAATAGGGAGGCCCAAGAAGAGAGGGAAAGGTGGTTGATGGGGTAGTCAGGACACACACATTTATCAAGTTTGTTGTTTTACATGGGCATGGTTTCTGGTGCTCCCCCCAAATTAGGATAGTAACACTAGAGATCATTGATCACAGGTTACTGTAACAAATATAATGAGAAAATCTGAAATCCTGCGAAAATTACCAAAATGTGACACAGAGACACAGAGTGAGCAAATGCTATTAGAAAAAAAATAGTATCAACAGACTTGTTTGAAGCTGGGTTGCCACAAACCTTCAATTTGTGGGGAAAAAAAAAAGCAGTATCTGAGAAGAGTAATAAATCAAAGCACAATACAACAAGGCATATCTGTTGTCAAAAAGTCAAAGAAACTCAAACATCCATTGACAGATGAATGGACAAACAAAATATGGTATATACATTCAATGGGATATTATTCAGTTTTTTAAAAAAGAAGGAAAACTCACACCTATGTGGTCAATTAATCTATGACAAAGGAGACAAGAACACAATGAGGAAAGGACAGTCTCCTCAATAAACAGTGCTGGGAGAACTGGGCAGCTATATGCAAATGGATGAAACTGGACCACTTTCTAAAACAACACACAAAAATAAACTCAAAATGGATTAAACACCTAAATGTAAGAGGTGAAACCATAACACTCTCAGAAGGAAATATAGACAGTAATCACTTCAGCATTGGCCTTAGCAACATATTTATGGATATGTCTCCTCTGACAAGGGAAACAAAAACAAAAGTAAACTATTGGGACTATATAAAAATGAAAATCCTTTGCATAACAAAAGAAACCCTCAGTAATGTAAAAAGACAATTTATTGAATGGGGAGGATATCTGTAAACAATATATACAACAAGGAATTAATACCCAAAATATATAAAGAACTTATACCACTCAACACACACATACACACACACTTCAATTAAAAAATGGGCAGAAGACCTGAACAGACATTTTTCCAAAGAAGACATGCAGATGGCCAACAGATGCATAAAAAGATGTTCAACATCACTCGTCATCCAGCAAATACAAATTAAACCACAATGAAGTATCATCTTACACATGTTAGAATGACTAGAATAAAAAAGGCAAGAAATAATGACTGCTGGTGAAGAAAAAGGAACCCTTATGCAAAGTTGGTGGGTATGTAATTTAGTGCAACCATGAGGGAAAACAGTATGGACAATGTTGGTAAGCTAGTACAGCTACTCTGGAAAACAGTATGGACACTGTTGGTAAGCTAGTACAGCTACTCTGGAAAACAGTATGGAGGTTCCTCAAGAAATTAAAAATAGAGCTATCCTATGGCCCAGCAATTAAACTATTAGGTATTTACACAAAGGATGCAAACATGATCTGAAGAGCACCTGCACCCAATGTTTATAGCAACAATGTCCACAATGGTCAAACTGTAGAAAGACCCCAGATATCCATCTAATAGATGAATGGATATATATAATGGAATATTACTCTATCATAAAAATAGTGAGATCTTTCCATTTGTGATAATATAGATGGAATGAGAAACAAATCAGCAAAAGAAAAATGCCATATGATTTCACTCATATGTGAAATCTAAAAACCAAAACAAACAAAAAGATTTAAATACAGAAAACAAACTAGTGGTTGACAAAAGGAAGGTGAGTGGGAGGATGGGCAAAATAGATAAATGAGATTAAGTGGTGCAAATTTCCAGTTATAAAATAAATAAGTCACAGAGATGAAAAGTACAGTAGAGGGTATATAGTTGATAATATTAGAATAACATTGGATGATGACTATAGTTAAGGTGGCAGGTATCAAGTAATACATAGAATTGTTTAGTTCACATGCTGTACACATAGAACTAAGAAATTTGTAGGTCAATTATATAAAAAAGGAAGAAAAATCTGATACACACTGCAACATGGATGAACCCTTTAGATTATGCCAAAGGAAACAAGCCAGTTTGTTCACAAATGAGCAAATACTGCATGGTTCTACTCATATGAGGTACTTTAGAGTAGTCAAATTTATAGAAATCAAAATTACAATGGAGGATTCCAGGAATTGAAAGCTATAGGGAAAAGGAAGTTATTGTTTAATTGGTTTAGTGTTTCAGTTCTGCAAGATGAAAAAGTTCTGAGATAATCGCTTCTCGGCCTTTTGGCTAAGATCAAGTGAAAAAGTTCTGAGATAGGTGGTGGTGCTGGTTGTACAACAATGTGAATGTACTGATGCACTGAAATGTACACTTAAACATTATTAAATGAAATTTACTAAAACTAATAATTTTTTAATTTAAATTTTATTTTTAATGTATTTTTAAATTTTAAATAATATTTAATAATTATTTGATAAAATATCTAATAAAATTATTAAATTGAAAATTATTGCAATGGCAAATTTTAGGTTATATATGTTTCACATAATTAAAAAACATTACATGGAAATGGCATGCATCAGTAGTGTGCATACTTCCTGTGTGGTAAATATTTGCATATTTATCACTAATATTATGAACATAGTCAAACATATCTTCAGTATGTATCACATACTTACCTTGTTAGATGTAAATTCACATGAACAACATTTTACAGGTTAACATGTACTTACAAATATCTCAAGTGTTTTATGCATATAGCTATACATGTACTTACAAATACCTCAAGTGTTTTGTGCAAGACAGCTGCTTCTCTATTCTTGTGTATATTCACATCTACATTTTAATATATACTATATATCCTATTTTTAATGTACATATACAATATATTGCATATTATTGTAATAAATATGTTGTATATATTGTAATAAATGTATTATTGTACATAAAATATATACATGCCACTTGCATACATCCATATAGAATTTTGTATAGACATAAAGTACATACAAATCACCCCCAAGATCAGCATAGTCCTTCTCCAAAATTGAATACACACACATTTATGCATGCATGCATCTGTGGGAAGAGCCAAGATGCCCTTCAACAGATAAATAGATAAAGAAGATGTGGTCCATTTATACAATGGAATATTACTCAGACGTCAGAAAGGATGAATACCCAACTTTTTTATAAACATATATGGGACTGGAGGAGATTATGCTGAGTGAAATAAGCCAAGCAGAGAAAGTCAATGATCATTTGTTCTCACTTACTTGTGGAGCAGAAGAAATAACATGGAGGACATTAGGAGAAGGAAGGAAAATGTAATTGGGGGATATCGAAGGGGGAGACGAAGCATGAGAGACTGTGGACTCTGGGAAACAAACTGAGGGTTTCGGAGGAGAGAGGGGTGGAGGGATGGGTGAGCCTGGTGGTGGGTATTGCATGGAGCCCTGGGTGTGGTGTGTAAACAATGAATCTTGGAACACTGAAAAATAAAACAAAAAAAAGGCAGAAAATATAAAGCGCAGTTCTGTACACACAGCTACATTTCCAGGGCTGCATATACATGCATGATTCCAATGTTGTCCACACATACATGTATACATCTTCAGTGATGGATATATGCATATGAATCTTCAAAGTTGTTCACACGTATGTAAACATATATATGAACATACACAGCCATGTGTGCCTATACCCCTATATAGCCATAAAATTTTAGAAATATATGTGCATATATATCTCTCATGTTATATTCATACTCACAGCAACATCCACTACCACGTATATACACAGGCATCTTCAGGGTTTTACACACACTCACACACACACACACACATGACGAATCTCATATACACAGAGAGAGAGAGGTTGGGTCATGAGACCCTTCTTGAGATTTGTGGTATCAGCCTTATTATTTTATAACCTTAACTTGTGTATTATAATTTTTTTGTCCTGTGGTAAAGGGTTTTAATTTAATCAAAACCTCGGAGATTAAATAATTAAACCTGTCACCATCCACAGTTTTTATTGTTAATTAGTCATGGTGAGGTGCCATTGTCATAGGATGCAAGGTCCCTAAATTTAGCAGTAGAATATTACATTGATCACACACAAAAACAGCCTGGAGTCTCTGGGGATCAATTGCACGTCAGTAAGTGCATTGTGGTTGAGTCCACCCTTCACCTATTAAAGGGGGTGGTCCTGAAGTTGTCAGCAACAATCTGCCTGTTCTCTGGCTGTGCATAGCAACAAAACACAACAAATCTGCCATCCTTAACCCCTTGAGAGTCCCATGATAACAACTCGGAGGAGGATGATTCTCTTGATCAGCTCTGGGCTGCTTGCCTGCTTGCCTGGCTGAACTAGAGCTCATCTCCCCCAGAGAGACAGCTGCTTCTCTATCCAGAGCCACAATCTCTCTCCCAACCCTTTCCTTACAGGCTGGTGAAAGGGAACCAACCGAGCATGTTTTCTTCTCACTGTGCCAGGTCAGATGCCTCTTTCTGTTCTTTAAAAAAAAGAAAGAAAGAAAGAGAAGTAAAATGCATAGCATGATGTTTTCTAGCACTCCACAGCTGCCATATTCCTGTGTGTGCATATCCTGGGCCTGAAGACATATCTGCTAAATATCAATATTAATTAGCACAGCCGCAAGATTCCTCCTAATGCCCTTTCCTCCATTTGGGCTCACCCTTGAAGTGGCATCCTGCTGTAAGTGAAAGAGTTCAGGCTTTGGATACAAGTGCTTTTGGGGATTCAGAACTCAGCTTTGCCATTTAATTAGAATTATGATTTTCTCTTATTTTTCTTCTAGCTAAAATCTCAATTTCCTCATTTGTAAAACAGGATGTTTTGAGCATGAAGTAAATTTTTACTGATTGTCCTTTCTATTCCTTTCCCCATCTCAGTGAGGTGGAAAAATGTCCTTCTTTGTTATTCTCTTATCTACTTTCTCCTTAAGGTGAAGTGACTTGATTATACCATCTCACTGCTATTAGTACCATTTAGTAGTGGACTGAGCCCTTAGATCCATAGGGTCAGTGGGAATACTGACAACATCTGAGACAGGAATAATAGCTTAAAATCATCTCACTAAGAGCAGGTGGTGGGGCACCTGGGTGGCTCAGTCAGTTAAGCACCTGCCCCAGGATCTGGCTTTCTGTTCAGCAGAAAGTTTCTTCTCTTTCTCCCTCTGCCCCTCCCCCTGCTCAGGCTCGCTCTCTCTCTCTTTCTCTCTCTCTCTCGGTTTCTTTAAGTAAATAAATATAGTATTTGAAAGATAAGAGAAACACCAAAATTGCATGAGTATTGAAATGTAAGTAAGGAAGGAAACAAATTTAATTTTAGTAAGTTCAGTCTAAGTCTTAGAAGATGGTAGTGAGGAAACCATAGAAAGTTTTGAAGAGCTGTTAACAAAGGTTTCATTCATTTTTATATTCACTGACTCATCCATTCATTCTAGAGTTTCATACTGTGCTCTTCACTCTGGGCTGAATATGTATAGATGATGAAAATTCAGAGATGAACATGACATGTTTTTCATTTTTATGGGAATCATACTTTAGAAGGAATATGTGAAGTGAAGATTAACTTTGCCTGAAAAAAGGTTTGCAACTTTGTCCTGGATTCCCGAGAGTTAACAACAACAACAACAACAACTACTACTACTACTACTGCCTCCTCTCCTCCTCCTCCTCCTTCTTGTTATTATTATTAGGATTAATTAGCTAACATATAGTACATCATTAGTTTTTGATATAGTATTCCATGATTTATTATTTGCATATACTCCCCAGTGCTCATCACAACACATGCCCTCCTTAGTACTCATCACCCTCCTCCCTTCTATAACATTCAGTTTGTTTCCTAGAGTCCTGAATCTCTCATGGTTTGTTTTCCTCTCTGATTTCTTCCCAATCAGTTTTCCTTCCCTTCCCCTATGGTCTCCTTTCTATTCCTTGAGTTCCACATGAGTGAAACCATATGATAATTTTCTTTAAGCCCTTAAAATATTCTGCTTGGCAAGAGCATCTTTATTTACATGAAGACCTTTGGCATGACAAATAGACTATGTTAACAGTGTGATTTATATGTATCAGCTCCACGATTGGAGGGACTGGAGACTAAAGTCAGTCATGTAGGTAGTCATCTGTGTCTATGTGGCTGACCGCCGATAAAAAATAGACACCAAGGCTCAGATGAACTTTTCTGATTGGCAACACTCTGTGTGACAGAAATAAATGCTGTCTGTATGACTCTTTTACTGGGTAAGGACAACTGGAAGCTCATCCCTGGATTCTTTGGTATAATGTGCCATGTGCTTCTTCTCATTGCTTATTTTAATTTGTATCATTTTGTTTTAATAAACCATAACTCTAAGTATAATGGATTTTATGAATTCTGTGAGACCTTTCAGCAAATCATTGAACCTGAAGGTGGTTTGTAGACTTATGGAACTCTCAGAAGAATAAATAGCTGATTACAGAGAAGTTATTAATTGAGGAAATGATGCATGCTATAAGATCCAGAGGAAGGACACATAACCTACTCTGGATGGTCCAGGAGAAATTTATTAGAATTAGAGAAGTATAAAGTTAGTCTCACATATGAAAAGGAAAGAGGAAACATTGTTGCAGGCAGGAAAAAAAAAAACAAACCCAAAAAACAAAAAGTGATGTGGGGGAAGGGTATAGAAAATTAAGAAGTTGCAAGTAATTCTAGTTAATTAGGTAAGTTGACAAGGGGTATAGCAAGAAATGACTCAAGAATGAGGAAAGATAATAGTAGAGAAAGATAATAGTAGAGATCTTTGGGATCCTTTGCCCCATCAGTGATGGGAAACTATTACATGATGTTAAGAAAGGAAGTAGCAGGGGCGCCTGGGTGGCCCAGTGGGTTAAAGCCTCTGCCTTCAGCTCGGGTCACGATCCCAGAATCCTGGGATCGAGCCCCACATCGGGCTCTCTGCTCAGTGAGAAGCCTGCCTCCTCCTCTCTCTCTCTCTCTCTCTGCCTACTTGTGATCTTTGTCTGTCAAATAAATAAATAAAATCTTAAAAAAAAAAAAGAATGAAAGTATCAGGGCACCTGCTTGGCTCACACTGTTAAGCATCGTTCTCTTGGTTTGGGCTCAGGTCATGATCTCATGGCTCATGGCACTGAGCCCTGCACTGGGCTCTGTGCTCAGCAGGGGGTCTGTTTTAAGATTCTCTCTCTGCCCCCCCATTTTCTCTCTGTTTCTCTAAAATAAATAACTTTTTTATATAAACAAATGGAAGTAGTATTGTCAGATTGCATTTCAGATAGATTACTTTCAGAGTAAATAGAGAAGAGTGGAGAGTAAATACTTGAGACAAGGTGATCCTTCAAGAAGACGTTATAATATTTTATCCTAAAATGATGAAGGTTTGAATAATGGTCATGCATATAAAAAGGTGGTAATGGGATGCAACATATGTGAACATCTAATTAATTAGAACTGGAGATTGACTGATTGATCGATCGATTGATTTTTAAGCTAGATCTAAGAAGAAATCCAGATTGTGGGCTTGTGTGATCTGGGGATGGTGATACGACTTCCCAAGACAGAAATGCAGGAGTAAAAGCATTTTCAAGAGAAATGAGTTCTGCTGTAGAAGTGTTGAGTTTTCAGCTCCAGTGGAATCTCAAGTGTAAATGTTTAGTGGCACCTCATCATAACAATGAAGAACCCAGAAAGTGGCTTAACCTGTACAGCATGCAGAGGAACACTAGTCTAAAAAACTGTGAATTTTATTAAATATCTTAAAGACATAATGAAATAATAGTTTTTCAGTATTACAAATCCAACATCTCTGTTAAAAATGGCTGTGGAGTAAGTAGAAAGCAGTTAGTTATTTAAAATATGTATTATATTGTAATTGTTGGTGATAAGGCAGATCTTAACTATATACTAAAGAAACCAGCAGATATTTAAAAAATTGTATTCATAAAGGGACCAGATGATAGAAAAAGGATGACTCAGGAAAGGTTTATCCCCATAACTAGCAAAGCAAAATTCTTTCTAGTTCCTGCTACTGCTGGACTAAGGCTATCATCTTATTATACTATCTATCTCCCTGAGAACCAATGAATTTTTTCCCTGAAATTCTAGCAAATTCACATTTAGGGAGAAAGCGTAGTATACTGAAGAATGCTATATGGAATCATGAGACAGGCTTTAGTATTAATTGTCGAAGTGAAGATCAAAGAAGTACAAGGTCTTTCTCTGTAAGTACCAGTGATTTATACCTTGTAGGAATTAGGCTTTGGGTCTTCAATGAACAATTCTGACTGAACAAATAATGTAATCTAAAGAACCCAGAATTTATATTATATTATATTATATTATATTATATTATATTATATTATATATTATAACATATAATATATATTATATTATATTATATATTATATGCATTAATTCTATTTTTTAATCTATGATTTGACTATAGCATTCTTGCTTTTCCTTGTCCAATTCCCATTTTGAGTAGTTGGTCTGTGGAAATTAATATGGGACTCCAGATAAACTGTACCTGATTCTTGGGGGGACAATGCCCAAACTTTTTCCCCAGGTTTACAACTCCTAATCCAGTTCTGACAGCTCATAGGAGCCTTACTTATCCTTAATGTGGTCCAGTAAGGGTCCTAGTTCTAGCACTCCCTTCCATTGTGACTCTGGATAAGTTACATTACCTCTATTAAATATTTCTCATAAAGAAATATCTCATAAAGATAATCTCATAAAGATATCTCATAAAGATATTTGAAGCAGAACAATTACTGAAATCTCTTCCAGCCTATTATTTTATAAGTCAAGGACATAGATAATGACATTTGAGTTGGATCTTAAAAGAGAAATTCAATTTCATCAGAGAGAAAGGAGAAATGATGATTTGGAATCTCCATTCAAATAATGGAGAATTAAGTTGATGGATAAATGATGATATGTAGGTGAGAGTTAGTGGGACTGGATGGCTGAACCGAGACAAAAGATGAGGGTTACAGGAATGGAGACATGAGGGACATGGGACTTGGAACACTAACAGAGCCAAAGATTCAAGTAGTTACCTGAATTCTTTCTTTCTTTTTCTTTCTTTCTTTCTTTCTTTCTTTTTTTTTTTTTTTTGGTATCTGAATTCTAAACAAATCTACGGTCAGGAGTCCAAGAGATCAAGGAGAGATTCCAAGAGAAGTCTCCTAAGATATTTTACATCAAATAAAGAATTCAGTGGTCAAAAAGCCTAGGTGGGGCTGTAGCTATATAATGATAGAACATTTGACTACAAATAAGCTGAGGATATGGGCATTCATTATCTTCTTCCTGAAAATGCAAAATGCACTTTAGTATTTTAAAGACAGAAAATTTCTACAGCAGGAAAACCGTCAATTTTGTTTAGCTCAGCATTTCTCAAATTACTTAGCCTTGCAATAACCCCTAATTATTTGTATTCCATCAATTTACACACTAGGGTATGTGTTATTTTCGTGTAATAGAGAAGATATCTAAGGTTTAGGATCTAGGGCATCAAAAATGTTGAGAAGCAGAATCAGGTCTCCGATGTTAGGGCAGGGAAGGGTCAATGTCTAGCTGTCTAGGGCTTTTCCTCAAAGGCAAACCCTTAAAGGTGGGAACCCACCCAAGGGAGTTTCTTCCCAGAAAAGTTATGTTTCTATACTCTTATTCATTCTATCTTTCCAGTTAAAGAATCACTGACAGTTCAGGATCCTGTAAATAAACAGCATCAGCTGTTTAAAGAAAGGGTTTATTGAGCCTAAAGCAGCAGGTGGAGTCCAGATAAACACATCTCAAGCCAACTTAGGCAGACCAAGAAGAGATACTCCTTTTTCAAAGTTTTAAAATTTGCTGGCCTTTCTCTGTGCGATACACTAACATAACAGGTTTGACTCACCAGGAGATGACGCATACAGCACGGGGAGTTTGAAAAGGCACTGCTTAACCTTGCTAAGAAATGCTGGTTTTAAGAATAGCTGGAATATTGCTTTCTGATCCTCGACCATCAGCCTAGCAAGGACAAGAGAGGTTTTGATGAAGAACAAAAAATAAAAAATACTTCATTGGGCAAATAAATCTAGTGGGTGTCAACAGAATTGAGAAAACAACTTGACTTAAAATAATCCTTTTGTACGTAAGTAAAGGTGGCACCATAGCTGCAGGAATCTGGAGATGAATACTGCATGAAGAGATCATTTCAAAGTGTCTTTTTCCACTGACATTTTAAATAAATATTTTAAATCTGCTCTTGTAAAATCTAGTACTCATGCTTTATCACAACACTAAAACAACAGGTTCAAGTTGCACATTATCAATCTGGTGACTTAACCATATATAGGGACCATTCTATTTGTTGTATGAAGTGTAAGCAGTAGGAAACAGATAATAATGACCTTTGTGGACATATACTGAACTAATTATTGGGTAGGGGAAGTGTAAATTGTAAAAAAGATAAACACACTGCCATAGATTTATTGAGCTCCTACTATGTATAAAGCACCTGGAGAGATTTGAAGGAAAAAAATTAGAATTTAGTTTCTATGGTTTCAGTTAAAGCTGATTTCTGTAAGAACCAGAAATTCACTTGAGCTAGTTCAAAAAAGGGGATTCATTGATGGAAACATGGAAGAAAACTATATAAGCCAAGGGCTGAAAACAAAGAACAAATCAGCCTTCTAGAATTAAAAAAAAATGTTTAGGAACAAAATAACCACCTGTCCAGGTAGCCTCAGTTTTCCTTTTATGCCCCTATTCCATAGTCTTTTTTGTCCTATAACATTCTTTGCCTTATAATGGTACTGATTTCAGTCTTGGCTTCACAAGAATGTTAAACCAGAGGGGAACGCATCACAGTCTCTCAGTTTAAATTTTCTCTTCAGAGAAAATGTGATGGTTTCTGAACCAAAAAGAAAAAAAAAAGAAAAAGAAAAGAAAAGAAAGGAAGAAGAGAAAAGAAAAGAAAAGGAAAAGGACTTTCGACTAGGAGAGTAAGAACTGAGTTTAGAGAGTAAGAACGGAGTTGCAAGTTGTGCCTGTATGTAACATGTATGCCTGGCCCTTCTCTGTACTATGGAAAGGCTAAGTTTTTACAAAGAGGTATGGAAGGGGCAGACCACTGAATGTGTCTTTATAACTACCCTTAGAAATCTTATATTTGAGATAAGAAAGGACTACAAAAGATAGCAAGGAAATCTGTGCTAATTGCCAAATAATCAACAATGACATCTTCTGGGGTGCAGATATGAATTTAATCTTTGGTTTAGGGAAATAAATTCAAACAGAGATGGACAAGGTATGGGGAGATTATTTTAGGCAGAAGAAATGGTATGAGAATAGTCATACAGATGTTAATGCATAGAGAGTCTTAAAGGAATGTATTGGTTCATTTAATCTAAAATACTAAAAAAAAATATGTTTGAGATCTTGTTCTGTTCTGGGCAATGCAATATATGTGGATATTACATTTGTTCAAAATATATACTGAGCAATGTACTGGATTCCATGCACTATTTTAGGAGCTATAAACACTTAAGCAAAACAGTTTTTGCCACCAGGGAGATTTTAGTAGATAAGGAGTGAAAATTTTTTTTTTCCTCAGGTGATGTTGAGAAGTATTCAGTGATTAATTAAATAAATAATTAATAAAAACATCAGATTTATTCTTCAAACTAGCTTTCTCCATTAAGCTAGAACCTTGATTATATCTGAAAATCTGGGTTTGTATCTTCACATTTTCGAAGACTAGAGATGATAATCTCTTCTGAAAATTCCAGCAAGAAAATATCTAAAGAAAAACTTAATAACCTTGTTAAGGTCATGCCTATTCCTTCCCTCTTTCTCTCTTTTAAACCTAACACTATAGTCAAGAAAGTAGTGTATTAGGTCTGCTTATCTCTCTGTAGTGTCTACTGTCATGTGCGTTTGTCAACTACATGTTGTGGCCTGGGAAGTTTTCTGGATTCATCTTATTTTACTAGCCCCTCAAAATATTGGAGTACTCCACTGCTCAATCCTGGGATCCCAACTCCTCTCCAGTTACATTCTATTCCTTTATTATTCCTTTCAATTTGAGGGTTTAAAATAATGTTTTGATGCTGCTAACTTCAAATTATTTTTTATCTAGCCTTTTATGTGAGGTCTGTATCTCCTTTAACTCTATGGGCTATTTTATGGGCTTCCTGAACTTGAATTCTGAATTGTACCACTGAGACATCTCCCACGCCTGTCACATCCACTGTCTTCCCTTTATAAATAAGTGGTTATACTTTCAATCCTAATAGCTAGACAAAATGAAGGAATATATCCTTGATTTCTAACTTCACATGATCTTTCTTCAAGCCACAATTAATCCATTAACAAGTCTTATTCACTGTAATTTCAAAATACATCTTGAACTCATGTATTTCCATCCATCTCTATTAGACCATCCTATTCAAAGCCACAGTCATTTCTCAAATGGAATACTGCTGAATATTCTCTATGTTTCTGCTCTTATTCTCCTATATTCCATTGTCTCACTATAGTCAAAGCAATCATCACATCATATCATTTCTGTTTTCAACTTGTCATGATGTTCTTGTAACACTTAGAATGAAATCCAAATCCTTTACTCTGGTTTACAAAGCCTGACAGCATTGCTATTAGGTACACAATATTGATCAGAAAAGAACATCACTGTTTTGGAGAAGGAAAACACATCAACATGAATTGGTATAAATAAAATAAATTAAATAAATAGGGAGACTCATGGAAAACTGTACTCTTCTCTAACAGATTGTAAAGAAGCTGAAAAATAGGAATGAATTATATTCTTCTCACCACTGAAGGGAGACTAACCAATTAAATCTGGGTTCTCTGCAAATATTGAACTGCTCATGCTCTGCTTCATGTTGCCTTGGTGATGGAGCACCTGTGTAATATTTATACAGTACTTAGGAAAGCCACATGTACATTCAAGGGGGACCAAAGCTTGGCCTATATAGCTATACTTTAGAGGAAGGTGTGTGAAAGAGTTTGCAGAGGTTCTACACCAGAAAACAAAACAAAGCAAAACATGAAAAGAAAAGTAATGCAATTTATAGCTTAACTGAGCCTTTAATAGCACTCCCATTGACCTTAGTTGCAATATTATAAATACGGTAAAATTTTTGAGCAAGTCTGTTGCAATTTCACTTTCTGATCTGTTGCTGAATTAAACCTTGGAAGGAGTATGTAGGGAATCAACAACTTTGTTTTTTAACTTGGGTGCTTTTCAAATTTCATTTTATACCTTTTGAGGGTATCTATATCATTTGTTGTTCAAATTAGAGCACTACCAAATATAAAAAAGGGTATACTAAAATTACATAAAGATGACAGGTACAAACTGGAACTTTCCAGGGGAAACCAGAATATCTATATGATCCCCGATTCTTGCTCTTTGGTTATCTTGTTTAAGCCATATGTACTTTCTTCTGATTTTTCAAACCTATCACAGTCATTCTTATCTTGGGTCATTGCAACAACATTCCTTTAACTTGGAATATTCTTCCTCCAGGTTATTATACAGAAAGAAGTTTTTTGATATTTATGTCTCAGCTTAAAGTCCCTTTTAGGATGGTCTTCACTGTCAGCCTAACCTAAAGTATACCAAGTCATTCTTCAACACACCAATTTTTCCATTATATGCTTACCGTATCTTAATTTTTCATATTTTTTTATAAATACATGTATAAGCTATGAACTAAATTCCTTAAAGGCAGTGTCCCAGCTATGAGAAGAGTAGGCACTTAGTATTTGTGGAGTACGTGAATGAGTAAACAAAATCAAGTAGTTATCATATTGGAACATATTTAAAATGATAGTTTGTTTAGTTCATGATTTTTAGATTTAGTACTCATACTTCTCATTTCATGCCACAATCTCCATTCCCTTTTTGTTTCTGGATGTGGCTGGGACTTTTTGTTTGTTTGTTATTATTATTTCTGTTTTGCCTGAAATTGCCCTGTGTATTTGTTGCTCAAGAAGGAATATGTTTGTTAAATTTCTTAGTCCTTGTACTTTTTAAAAATTTTCTTCTCAGATGAAATAAAGCTTTGTTGGGTATTAAAAAAATCACTAGGGTTTACTCCATTGTCTTTTGGAGTTCAAATTTTTGGAGACAAAGCCTTTATGCTTTGGCAAACCCAGTTTTTCTTCTACATTGTCACTCCCACTCCTTGGCCTGAATGATTGCAGGTGAAGTTTTTTTTTATTCTTGATCTACAAAACATTCTTCTTTAGGCTATTCCTAGGTTTGTCTTAGTCAGTTTGAGCTCCAAAAACAGCATACCATATAAGACTGGGTGACTTGTAATGACAAAAATTTGATTTCTCATAGTTTTGGAAGCTGGAAAGCCTAAGATCAAGGTGCCAGCAAATCCAGTGTCTCGTGATCAGTGTCATTCATAGATAGTGATCTTCTTGCTGTGTCCTCACATGGCAAAAGGAAAAGGGAGCTCTCTGGCAACTCTTTTTTAAGGGCATTAATCCCATTCATGAGGGCTCCATCATAATTTAATCACCTTCAAAAGGACATGTCTCCACATACCATCTCAGTGGGGAATAGGATTTCAGTATATGCGTTGGGGGGGAGGGGCACACACATTTAGTCTATAACAGTGTGGCTTATTTTATACTAATGTTTCAAATGGATACCTATAATTTAGAGATATTCTTTTTTAACTCAGAAAAGTTTCATTCTATTAGAATTTATCACTAAAAAATTAAAAACATCATTTTAAAATTTTGTGACTATCTCACATTCTCTTCTTTTGAAATACAAATTTTTCATTTGTTGAAATTCTGCTCTGTTACTTTATTATTACCTTTCTGTTGGCTCAGAGCGATTTTTGTTTCATTTCGTATTTTCCCTCCTTATTTTGAGGGAGCCTCATGGACTCGTTATCCATATCATTTTCTTTTTTCTTCTATACTGTAGATTCTGAACCTTACATTTTCTAATGCTCATTTTAACACTGTGAGTAAATTTTTAGCTTCTTCATATTTCCTTTTTACATCTCTTCTATTTTATTACCTTCTGTGTTTAAGGTAACTTCTTTACTTTCAATCACATCACACTATGCAATTCTTCAATTTATATTAGAATTTTTTTATTTATAACACACAGCAGAAACATATAAAAATCCATGTTTTCTGCAGTAAATATTTTTGAAAATATGTCCTTCCCCTATATCTCAGTGCTACCGTAACTTCTTGTACTATTGTATTCTTATCAACACTGTGATATCAACCTAACAGACTAAAATGATAGTAATGGAAACCAGAGTAAAGATATAAGAAATTGAAGGAAAGGTAGAGAAAGAAAGACTAGTGACCTGTAAATCCCTGAACCTATGGATTAATTTTTATGTGTTCAATTAAGTTGCTTTATTTGTTAAAATATGAGTGAAAATATTGAAGTTGAAAAAGTGAAAATGGAACAGAAGTCCCATAATGTCTGGAACAGTGGAGGACCATTAGTGGTGAATCGTTCTGTTTTTATCCAAGATTTGTTCAAAATCAAGTTTCCAGAGTCAGAGCAAAGCTCTGCTCCTGGTGGTCTCAACTTTATCAGGAAAGCAAAATGTGAGATTATATACAAAATAGAGTGGAAGTGGGGTTGATATCTGAGTATCTGGAGAGTTTCCTATGGACTGTTGTTTCCAGGAAGTTCAGGTAAGGCAGTGCTTTAATTTTTATTTCAAGGACACACTCATTAATTGATAATTAAAGCACTTTACCCTAAACATTTTTTTCTTCAATTCAAAGTACTTCACAATGGATGTCATACCTTAATATCTATGGACAAGATTTAAAATAATTTTATATATCCCCCCAGTAGTTATGTGTAAGTTAAATATCTACTATTTAAGTTGTTATAACCCTTAGAAGGTTGCACATAATTTATAAATTATTTCATAATTTAGAATGAACAAACCCTTTTGCTGGTTTCATTAAATAATTCATCCAAATGACATCCATTCAACAAAAACATGAAAGTTGTATCAGAGAATTCCTGTGTTAAGTGCCTTAGAGATACAGAAATTTCTGCCCAGCAGGAAATCATAGCCTATTATGGAAAGTAGTATAAGCATGACAGGACAGGACAGTTTGTGACTCTTACGCTGCAACTAGTATATCTCAAACAACAATTACATTCATTTCCTATAAGTCATACAACAATTTGTGCAGTGCCCAGAATATAACTGGTATTATATAGTGGCAGAATTTTGTTTATTTTTGTTTAAGGAACTCATGTTAGCTCTTTGAGGATAGAGGATTAATTTTGTACTAATATCTTTACTTTTCCCCAACTAGCAAAGTGTTAGGTACACAGGAATTTCTTACTAAGAATCTTCTTATGGATTGCATGATTTCATAGTATATACTCAGCTTTCCAGGAGATCATTCCTACAGCATTAGATGTACTCTAAGAAAAAATGTCATGTGAATACACCAAACTAACATAAGCAAAAAAATCTTAAGAAAATTATTAGATATCTTCCCTTTATTATTTTTAAATATTAAATTTAACATGAAGATTTTAATCATTTTAGTAAGAAAAGTAGAAAATAGATGAAACAATTATCTTTGACATGTGAGATCTAAACACCACATTTCAATAATAAAAAATGATGTTTCTTCCATTGCTAAATATGAAGAAGGTTATTGGGATGGTGTCGATGGTGGTAAAAATGAAGTAGATGTTGGTGACAATGATTATTGTGATGTTAGTGTGGTGTCAGTGTTAAAATTAACAATGACAATTGTGTAGTAATATAAACAATGATGAGGTGTTGCTGATGGATGATACTGGAGATAGGGCAAGGATTATTATGATGATAATGCCACTGGGCAGGTGATCAAATAATGAGAGATGATGTGAAGGTAAAATCCCTGAATAACAACAATGAAAATGAGGAAGATGATGAATATAATGACTGCAAAGCTCTATGACTTGGAGAGGCAAACTGGGCTGGACAACATAGGTCTTTTTTTTTAGCCAGGAGATACCAATAAGTAATGGATAAAGAAATATCATCAATGTCTTGAGATTAAATAAATCCTTGGGATTTTTGTATAGTCCTTGAATCTGCAAATTAAATATAGAATTTCTTAATAAATATGAAGTTTGTGAACAGATAAATTAAATTGCAATGAAAAATGAGCCATTTCTTGCATGTTAGTGATTTTGAGCAATGATTCTTTACACAAAGCATTTCAGAAATTTAGAAAAACCTCAGGATGCCTGGCTGACTCAGTCAGTTAAGCATCTGCCTTCAGTGCAGGTCATGATCCTAGGGTCCTGGGATCGTTTCCTATATTGCGCTCTTTGCTCAGTGGGGAGCCGCCTTCTCCCTCACCCTTTGCCACTCTTCCTGCTTCTGCTCACTCTTTCTCTCTCTCTATTAAATAAATATCTTTAAAAAATAAATTTAGAATAACCTATAGTTAGTTTAACTAATCCTCCAATTTTTTAGTTTGGTGAATTAAGAAACTTAAAATAAGTGACATATTGTTAGGTCTACCTACGTTTAAAATTAACCATTCAACAAATATTCATAATCTTAAGTCACTATTTTGGGCAACTGAAAGAACTTACAGGGATTTACCTTAAAAGTCAATTTAATGAATTTTTAAAAAGACAATATAACTTCTTGAGCACCTTACTATTGCTTGGAATTGTTCAAGGGCTATAATTAATAAGACTGCATCTTTACAACAATACTAATGTATAATCAATCTCCTGCATTAAACTAGCTTCCATGAAAAATTACTGGCATCATAAGTTACTGAAAGCCTATGCTACACCCAGCATTTGGAGAAAAAGACAAGATATACACTGTATCTCTTAACAAAAGTGCTTTGGACTAGGAGTCAAATAAAATGGGGTTTGGCTCTTTTAACGATGAGGATGTTCATAAAAATTACTCAGTTCTCTTATTTAAATAATGCATATGAAAATACTTGATCTGCCAAATCATGAAGGCATAGAAGTTTCAAGTAAGATTACATATGAGCAACTTCTTTATGTATTTTAAAATATTCCCAATTTTAGTAAGTACTGATAGAAGGTAATTCCTTCCCTCTAAACTTTAAACTTCTGAGGCAAAAAATATGTTTAAATCTAGTCTTTGCCTGTTTTTACTACTTTATTCTCACTACCATGGGAAAGCTGAAGTGACTTATTTATTTCATAAATTTGGGAGGAAAAAATTGGTGAAGTCAGATCAATTCTACTGTTCATCTTGGGAGGAAATGGTAACAAAGTACATGAGTTGTACACGTCTTCATGCTGTGAAGTCTACCTGGGCAGTTTGGATATACCTACCCTAGATCAGGGCTAACTAGGGTATGGAAATGTCTGATTCTTGGGTTAGGTATTGATAGACATACTTGCTATCAGATTAAAGACATATACTCAAATTCAGCCTCTATCAATTAGATATGTGATACCTTGATATTCATGTTTAATTGTCTCTGGTATCCTGACTTTGGGGTATTAAAAATCTCAAAATCCAGGAGATATACTGTAATTAGTATTATATTATGAGTTAAGATTTTGACTCCAATTCTTCCTTTTATCTAAAATACATTACACAACTGCACAGTATTGGTACCATGATGTAAATTACTCTATTCAGCTAAAACCAAATGTCCAATGAATAAATCAAGCTTTCCCCTCCCAACGAAGGAATCATCCAATAGACTTGGATGTAATTAGTGCTGCAAGAGATGAATGGTGACATTTGTGTCATGTATTTGCCATCACTGACGTAGATAATAGGTATACTTAAGTTCGGGCATTAAAAAGGAAATTGCCCTGTAATATGCTTTCCTAGACTCTATTACTGCAAATCAATAACTCATGCAAAACATCATATGGTCCAAGTTATAAACAGGCTCCAAATGAAGCTCTTTCAGCTTAACAGGAAGGTCATTATTCTTCTGAAAAGATCCTTCCTTCCCACCAGTCCAGGCAAAGATTCACAAATTCACAGCAGTTTTCTGACCTATGTGTGACCCAATGACTGTGATGATCTTTAAAGTGGGCTAGAATCTTGTGGGAAGAATTTACTGGGGACACAAATTCAATATAAACCAACCAACTTAACTGTGTTTCTTCCATGTTTCTTTTTTTTTGGGGGGGGGGTGGTGATAGGGAGAGTTGGGGTGGTTGGTAGAAGTAGAGGGAGACAGAGAATTATAAGCAGACTCCACACCTAGCATGGAGCCTGACATTGGGTCCAATTTCATGACCCTGTGTTCATGACCTGAGCCAAAATCAAGAGTCAGATCCTTAACCAAAGGAGCTACCCAGGGGCCTCATTTTCCATGTTTCAAAAATAGCTATGGAATAATGTAAATAAGACATGCAATTAACACTACGGAACCTACCAGTCAAAGAAATGAGTCCAAAAGGGCAGCAAATGATTATTGTTATATGCAGAAGCTACAATAGGGGCATAAAAGAGAATTATTTACCTTAAAGAGGTTCATATGACAAGAGAAAAGAAAAACGTTAGAAACTAAAGTAATAACAAGTACAAATGTTTGCAGTGAATAAAATAAAATGATGAACCACTTATATTTTGGTTTTGCTAAAATATAATATGAAAGACAATGGATTTGGAGAGAAAATCAGGGTCCAGGTTACAATAGGTTTTGTCTATAATACTAAACAATTTGTAATGAGTTGGAGCCATGGGATGGGTTTTAAGCATAGAACTGGTATCATATTTCCATTTGAGAAAAATCATTGCTAGGGAAGAGTAGAGAATGGCATAAATGGGGTATAGAGTGCAACTAAGAATACCAGTTACATGTTGTTAAAATATTCCAGGTGAGGACAATCATGGCTCTTCATGGAGGAGATTAAATTGGAAGCCAGCTTTTGAGGCAAAATTTTAATTGGGGGAAATAAAGTAATGAATTATGGGTAATGCATCTCTGCCCAAATGGCATCTCCATATGCCCTAATTTCCACATACATACATACATACATACGTCATTGTTTCCCCCCATTTGTATTTTTTTAATGTGGGTGATAAAGTAAAAGGACAAGTGACTTTATGATTCTTTTTGACGGAGTTAAGTCTGGACTTGGAAACCAAACTGAATTAGAAAGTAAAAGTAGTGAGTGCAATATCTGTGGAGTTTCACTTCAAGGACTCAATAAGTCAAACAACTGTAGTTCAAAAGTCAGTTTGGGGTCATCTGATCCATGACTTTTGATTGTCTGACCTATGATTTATTTATCCTGACCTGAGACCTTTAAACAAGGAGATTACCATAACATCAGTTTCCATAAAGTGCCTAAAAATAAGATCTCTCGGCAGTCTTTAGTTTCTGAAAGACCTCATGTAAGAGAGAGAGATAGATAATAATAATAAATAGTCAATTTAAAAAAACCCCTCACACTACTGGCTATTCTTTTTTTTTTTTTAAAGATTTTATTTATTTATTTGAGAGAGAGTGAGAGAGAGCATGAGCGAGGAGAAGGTCAGAGAGAGAAGCAGACTCCCTGTGGAGCTGGGAGCTCGATGCGGGACTCGATCCCGGGACTCCAGGATCATGACCTGAGCCGAAGGCAGTCGTCCAACCAACTGAGCCACCCAGGCGTCCCACTACTGGCTATTCTGAATCATATTTCCAAGTAGGTGACCCTACTCCATTTTTTTTTTTAACCTTACCTTTGGAATCTGTTGCTATCTGCCAAAACATTTGCCATACTCTACTATTTGTGCAGTCATCCTCAAAAAGTACTTTGGTCTCCCGCTAATTAGAGTTCACTTCCAGATGGTTCTCTCACCTGGTCATGGCTCTCCTTAGTGTTATTATGTTGTTACAATGTTATAGAATATTACATGAGATTGTTATAATTATTATAATGATATATAGTATTTTATTGGTATAATGTTTTGGGTTAGGTGGCTCTGGTATAGATTTAAAAAGTTCAAAGCTTACACACAGATTCGTTGGAGATCAAATACATAACTGATTTCTTTTTAGCTGTGGGATTTTGTGTGGCCAGTGCCACTGAGTCTATTTTTCACATGTGAAATGAGAACAGGAATGCTTATCTTGGGGAAATGGTGTGTCTGTGTGGGTGGGGGACTAAGTTGCTGAGCATACTACCTGACACATTTTATGTTATTATATTAATTCGTATGGTTATTTTACTTTAACTTTCTCCAGTGGGTTAAAAAAATAATACTGGAAGCATTATGTTGAATGATATGAAAATAAAGCATTTAAATTATTACAGTGTCTTATGCTATGCTGGATATTAATTTACATATGAAATAATCTGCTCTAAGATAGTTCCAAGATTTAAACAAAAATAAGACACTCCATTTCATGAACACTGCATATTTATCTGCATTTTTCAAGGCTTTCGAAACACTTCATATATTTAGAAATGCGCTTGTTGACTGAAAACACATATTAGCTATAGGATTATACCTCTCACATCATTCTTTATTTTCATTCTTTAAAAAGGACACTTTTTAAGGAGTTCAGATCATTAAATCATATTCCAGTGGTGGGATAAGATTTTGAAAATATTCACTTTTTTTCCCAATTGCAGAGATAACTGGGAAAATACTAAGCACATCTATTTGTTCACAGAGAAATACTTGACTTTGCTAGGAGATTTGCAACTAGCAACAAGGAATTTCAACTGAAAGAGCCCATGGGAAGCTACAAGAAAGGTAAACATAACAGGGGAATGTGAGCAAAATGTTTTCCAGTTGCAAGCTTTTAAAAACCATTTCAGGAACATAATATATTTATTTCCCTCTTCAAATTGGGATGTTTTGGAAATGTTAGTGGTCTCGCTCTCTCACTTTTTTGCTCATCACAAACTCTCATCTTTGATATCAAATCTGTTTCAGCTTCCTGTTATGGGAAATGGGGAACTGAGAAACCAATGTATGGAAAATTCTGGCTATCAAAAAGAAAAGCTACAAATGGCCCCAGAGCCCTCCCAGCCCATAATGCTCAGGATGAGCATAAACAGGAAAGCTGCTTGGATGACAGCGACTGACTCACCCTGTGCGCTTGGGACTTGTTTTGCAGTTCACCTGGCAGGTGCAATTATGTCGGCAAAGAACGGGATGAAGAAATGACCTTTGAAGGCAGCTCTGGGGTGTGGGAGTTATGTGTGGAAACCTTATTAGACATCGGAAGCAGAGCTTCTGAAATAATAGTCCAAGTGTAAAATAGCACCTCTAGATAATTGTAGCATAATATAATAGTTTTGGCAGGAAAATTTGAAAAGAGATACTGGATAAATGTGAACTGAAACTCCACATTTGTACAGGAAGTTCATTGAACTTCCAGAGACTTTTCCTATTTGAAAATCCAAGAAATTTGGTTGAATTTTAATTAGCTGCATTTATACTATTTGTAAATCATTTGTATTATATCAGGTAACTCAAATATTAGGTTGAGTTAAACAATATGTGTTGCATGGTGTGACACAAAATACACTTGGTTGGTCATACGGTAGTATAAAGGTAAATTATTTATAAATTTTACCTCAGCTACTTCCAAAATATATTTGCAATAAATACAAGCATCCAGTTTCCTTAATAAAATAGAAATATATCCAAATTACACTGAAAGAAAGGAAACAATTTATACTAATATCCTAGAAAATGTAACTATTGCTTTTTTTAAAAAATATTTTATTTATTTATTTGACAGACAGCTAGAGAGAGAGCACAAGTAAGCAGAGCGGCAGGCAGAGGGAGAGAGAGAAGCAGGCTCTCCGCTGAGCAGGGAGCCTGATGCGGGGCTCGATCCCAGGACCCTGGAATCATGACCCAAGCCGAAGGCAGCCGCTTAACCAACTGAGCCACCCAGGCGCCCCTGTAACTATTGCTTTTGAACGTTAAATTTCACCTGATCTTTCTGGCACATCTAACATAAAGAGTGAAACAGAAATGATATTTTCCCGACAAGATAAAAAAAGTACAAGTTTTTCAGTAGATACCAGGTTTTCTCTGATAATTAGTTCTTAAAAGATTTTACTGTGTTTGGCCCCTTATATAAGAACAACAAGGCATCTACCCTTAAACCAGATTTAATGTAGTACCTGAATTGCATAGTACCTAAGGCTCTACTCTAACCAATATATCAGTTTCAAGTTCTTGCTCTATATCTTACTGCTAAGTGACCTGTGATAAATTCAAAACTGTTTTCCTTTCTATAAAATGGGATACTATTACTATCTAAAATTTGTAGAGTGCTTACAATGTGCTAGGTTCTCTCCTAAGTGCTTTCCGTATGTTAATTCACTTAATCATCACAAAAACGCCTATGTAGTTAGAATTATTATTATACTATTTTAAAATGAGGGAACTGAGGTATGGCCCAATTAACTAACTCACACAATTGATACAGCTAGCAAGAGATGGAGAAAGGATTTTAGTAACTATTTCAATTGTGAAATTTAAATGAGAAATGTTAATAGGTGGAAACATTGAATAAATGTTAACTATAATCTTCATTTTTATTGAAAAGTAAAAATAAACCAATTTAAATTATAATGTGATACAATAGTAAAAATCAACTAAACATTCTGGTTCCAAAAAAACTGGAACTAGTTGAGAAAGAGATTACACTGCTCATAATAGTGCACAAGAAATTGACAGAACTTGAACTTCTCTGCAAATGGTGTCAAATATTGAAAGCCAAAGCAAGATGGTCATTGTGGGAGGGAAAATAGAATGAACAAGCCTCAGGGGTGAAAAATCACTGCAGAGAAATAATCACAGAGAAATAAGGATAAGAATATACCACATGTATCACACAGATGGTACACATACAATGCACAGGCAGCATAAATACAAAACATACATAACACACATCTACCAGATACGTAACATGTAGATCTCACTCCACACATCCACTACCCACATGTCACATGCATAACACATATACCACATTCTCTATGTAGCACATAGACACACACGTACCACACCACACATATAACACACACAAAACACACATATAAGACATGCATACCACACTTATACATATGCACACACACATATGGAGAATATACTCAGGGAAAAATAGGTGACCTTGAACTTCAAGTTAAAAGATTTAGATGACTTTGGGTCAATAAGAAGCCATTGAAGTTTGTACAGGACTTGACATAACACAGGGATAATCTAAGAAGATTAATTATAGGATATAATTAATATAAATAGGAATTTGATAGGTCGATATGTGGATGGAAGGATGGAAATTTTAACTTTTCAGTTAAATCTTAGTCTGGAGCCTTCAGATGTGTGTTTTGTTTTTCCTTTGTTTGTTTGTTTGTTGTTTTGTTTTGTTTTGCTTTGCTTTGCCTATTTTAACTCATGATACTCATTTACTTTCTCACTCGGCATAGGTAGTATTCCATAGGACACAGATGTCATGCTAAAATGGACAACTGAGGAAAAGTTAATAAAAGATCTATTTATTAAAGTGTGGGCAAGGTTAGGGAAATCACAAAAGAATTGTACAATACTCTAGGCCTAGCTAGAACAGGAAACATATGCCATGTCTTGTCCTTTATAATTAAGAAGAATCAATCGTTACCAGAACCTGGTGCAAACAGTTGTAGCTGAGGAAAGGACTGTACACTGGAACTCTGGCCCTCAACAGAGGAATACCTTAACCCCGAGGCCACCTGTAAGGAAGAGAGGTGAGGGATCCAATATCCCAACTTCACTTCTCCTCCTCTTAGCAATTTTGTCAGTGCCTTCTATTAGATGAGCCCAATTAGAAGCCAGACAATGGGGAGACTGTGGAGAGAGTCTTAAAGATGGGTTTTTTGGGACACAGAGCAGGGTCAGAAAAGGTGAGGAATAGATCTGTAGGGAAAAACAGAAAGTATCTAGCACAAAAAATAAACCTCAAATTCAAGTTGATGTCCAACTTTGGGGATGGCAATGGCCATCAAAGTTAGAGCTGTTTTAAAACTGGAATAGGCCCTAAAAATTATCTAGTTTTCTTTTTCCTATTTTCACTCTTATCTCAGAAATAAGAAAAATCAATATTTAGGTCCCCCCCAAAGTTACATAGTCTATGTAAGTCAAAACACAATTCAAGAAACAGAAAGAACTCTATATATTTCCTTCAGAAAGATTTTACAGAAAAAGCTGGGTATTCACAAAATTGAAAAAGTTCAGGACTCTTGGACTACTGAATTCAAATATACACAGACAAGGTTGATAACTAGAACTACCACTATTATCAATTCTCAGCACCCATGAAAACAAATTTGCAATCCCAGATGCTAGAAGTGTCTCTCATAGTTCAAATCTCTTTGATTTTGCTTCTGGAATTCTAACTGAAGAAAAAACTGTCAGAATGTAATTCCCATCCAGGACTGTAACTACAAAAGAAACTTAGAAAGGTAGCTTTTGCTTTTCTAGACTTGGAAGCACGAGACTCCTAGAAGGAGAATGGATGCTGAAGGCCAGTCTACCCCAAAATCACAACTTATATCAAGTAAAGCTGAACTACCTATTGCAGCTCCATGAATGGGCCCAAATTCCAGAGAAAACTAAACTAAACTAGCATAACTAATATTCAGTGATATTTCAAAGGGTTTCTACTTCAGGAATATATTAATTTATGGATAAAATGATAACTATTAATTAAAAGCCTGAGATACAATTGTTTCAGGGAAAGCTATCAGGAGATACTACATTATACACCATAGAACTCTAGTTTCTATGCCAGAAAACCCAATGCAAAGAAAAACGAATCACTAAGTGCTGTGAGAATACAGGCCCAATCTATGGTTGGGCATCTCAAGCTTAAATCTTAACAAATTGCTAAGCACTTAATTTATGCTACATAATTTAATTCTTACAAAAATCCTATAAAGTACATGTGTGTGCTATTCTCAGTTTATCTGTTAGAAAAAGGAAGCTCAGAGAAACAATTTATCTTAACTCACACAGCTAACAAGAGACAGAGCTATAAATCAAGCCTAGTTTTGTCTGATGCCACACATAGCATTGTCTTATTTTTATTCCCCCCCCCCCTTGGCTGAGAAACTGTTTTCCTGTCACTTTACTGCTGTCCAAAGGCACTGAGCAATCAGAATATCTGTAATAAGTGCTACATCAAAAATGTTCAAAGAATTTGACCAGTGTTGACATTAAAGCACTTCTCTTTTCAAGCTGATTTCTTATACAGACCCTATCCCAGTTTCCACTACCCTTGCCAAGGTGCCTTCATTTTTAATGAGATGGGATTCCCCTCTTTTTTTCTTAAGTTAATAATTTGATATTGGTTTCAACATTTGAATAAGATGATTTTGAGTCCTACCCACATACTTTAATTTTAATTCTATTGTGAAAGATTATGGAATTGGAAAGTGAAACAAACTATTTTGACAAATGTATGCCTAAGAGCCTCAAGCAGTCAGGCAGTCCCCTTTCACCACAGAGTGGCAGGTTAATGGGGGTGTTGGTAGAATAGGTAAAAAGGAATTCAACAGAATTTTTTTCACATTGCACAATTCAATCTCCAAAGCCATGCCAAGTGAGCCACCCACACTATTTAATATTTTCCTTCTGTTCAACTCTACAACTTTGAAAACAATGACAAGTGATGTATAAAGAACTGTTTAATATACTAACATGAGTTACAAGTAATTTAACAGTGGAGAGGAATCTTAAAGTAATATTAACAATACTTCTAAGTGACTGCATTAATTGTGTTACTACTAGTACTACTAAGGACAATTGCTTTCCCCTGGCTTCTCACTATTCTCCTTTATAACCTTTTGGTGAAGTCTTGATATTTTGATACTTTTGTTTTAGCAGTTTTATTGTTTATATATCTTTTATTGTAAAGCCTCTCAAAATTTTTTTAAAGAATGTTACATAAATTATGATGATTTATATTTTATTTTACTTTTTCAGATTTTATTTATTTATTTGACAGACAGAGATCACAAGTAGGTGGAGAGGCAGGCAGAGAGAGAAAGGAAGCAGGATCCCTGCTGAGCAGAAAGCATGCTGAGGGGCTCAATCCCAGGACCCTGGGATCATGACCTGAGCTGAAGGCAGAAGCTTTAACCCACTGAGCCACCCAGGCATCCTGATGATTTATATTTTAAGTGAGTATGATCTGTAAAGAAAATTCAGTATAATAAACGTTAAGCTGTGAAATATTAACTCTACAAACTGTAAATGGCAGTGCTAATGTTATAATGTCTCTTAAAATGACAAGAATATTAATAGAATATTTTTACTTGTAGAAGCTGAACATAGCATTTGCTATATTTACTTTTTTGAAATAAACTTTTAATTTTAGAACAGTTTTAGATTTAAACACCAATTGCAAAATAGTAGTTTCCATATGATGACCGGCATCCAATTTCCTCTATTATTAATATCTTACATTACTATAGTACACAAACAATGAAACAATATTGATGTACTTGTATTTCTTTGCCTATTTTTTAATTCCAGCATAGTTAACATAAAATATAATACCAGTTTCAGGTGTGCAATAAAGTCCTTCAACAATTCCATACATTACTCAGTGCTCATCGTAAGTGTAATTTTTAATCCCCCTGATTTTACCCAATTTTTGCCCAATCCCCCACCCAGCTCCCCTTAGGTAACCATCAGTTTGTTCTTTATAGTCAAGAGTCCTTTTTTTTGGTTTGCCTTTTTAGTTTTGTTGATTGCTTCCTTGGCTGTACAGTTTTTATTTTGGTGTAGTTCCAATAGTTTAGTTTTATTTTTATGTCCCTCACCTCAGGAGACATATCTAAAAAAATGTTGCTATAGCCTTGATGCACCTGTATTAACTTAAAATATTTATTCAGATTTCCTGAGTATTTACTGAATGTCTTATTTCTATTTAGGGATACCACCTAGGACACCACATTACAGATGGACGTCATGTGTTTTTAGAATCCTCTTGGCCATGAGTTAGTATGGTTGATTTTTAGCCATAGAGAAAGAATTGGTTTCTTTTGAGACACATGGGAATCAAATAGCCAAGTATTTGAAGAGTGTGTGTATATAATACAACCTACTCTGTTGCCTCTAACTTTTCTGTGCTTTCTTTTGTTGATTAAATCTAAAGAAAGCTGGCCTCTCCCTGTGTGACTTCCTTTGATTTATGGTTGAAGTTTTAGGGCATTGGTCTCAACTCTACCTGTACCTTAGTACTATGTGGGTAGCTTTGAAAAACGTTAATGCCTAGGCTCCACCCCAGGCCAGTTACATGAGAATCCTTGAATGAGCAACACAGGAATGGCATCAGTGTATGTTACAGTTCCCTAGGTGATGCTAGTGTAGAGCCAGGATTAAGAACTACAGCTTTAGGGGTTGAGTATTCTTTCCTCAAGTTACATAACTACCCTAAGAATAAACGTGAGTTAAGTCGGCAGCTACTGGTTTGATCTTTTACAGCATTAGCTCTGAGCTGTGGCAGAACTGGAAATCAATTTCTCTGGCATCCATTAAAGGAGATGATGCGCATCTTGGATGGCACTAATATAAGGGTTGGGAGAAGTAGTTTTGTTCCATCTGGATGATTTGAATGTGTATTCCATAAACCCTAATGGTTATGGTTAAACATTACAGGATTGGGCTAGATTAAATGCCTAAGATTACATGTTAACTATACGTATAAAGAAACTAATTTCATCCTATTTACTGCTTAGCCTCATCATATTTCTGCAATTATTATTCTTGAAGGTGATAATAGGGGGAGGGGCCTCTAATACTCAAACAAAATACATAGAAAAGGAAGGAAAATAATATAAGTACTCTTAAAATTTTTAGGTTAAAGAAAATTTCCACTTATACTAGCTGCAATGACAATTAGATCTGTGTAGATGAATACTTGAATTTCTAAGAAAGAATCTATATGTAATTTAATCCCAAAGAGTTTAATTTGTAATTACTTCTTATTAGTATGCCTTCTTAGTTGATGGAGAATGAGAGTTAGTTACAATTACTCCAACTGCTGGTATTGTGTGTATGTGTGTGTGTATGTGTGTGTGTTTGAAAAATTAAATATGGTAGAAAGAAGGATACTTAAGTCCTCAATAGTTCATTGTGAGGAGTAGAGTTTTTAAACATTTATGCTACATATTATAGCTTTTTAAAACATTAGGTTATAAACATGTTAACATGTAACATAAACAAACAAAAACATATCATATAAAACATATATGTTACTCCAGAATTTTTTTAAAAATGGCTAAACTAGGAGAAGTCTAGATCTTCAATGTGTCACAAATATAAGCCATGAGAAAATGAACCTGTTATATAGAATCTGGATGTATATTCTAAACACTATAAAATCACACCACCCCAGAGTTAAATGAATTTTTCCTTTTTTTCCTTTTTTTTTGGTTTCAGACACTGCATCAAGAGAATCCAACCACAACATCAAAGACTGTGTATCTATACTCATATACACACTCAGTCACACATAGTTATGCAGCTACTGGGATAAAAATGTTTTAGAATTTCTTTTAATAAAAATAACCTTATAAGGTAATTATGGTTAATAATTATTTTATAGATGAGGAAACAAAGCCCAGAGAAGTGACATAAGCTTATTTGAGTTGTCAGAAGTAGTCTGACAACTGATCTTAATAGATTTTAACATTAATGTCTGCTTTACTCCAATGGCCAGATGGTCACTATATATACTATTTCATTAACTTTTGAGAGAAACAATGACAGTTACTTGCCTTTTAATTTGAGAACCAACACACTAGTTAGATATTTTGTGGCTAGGAATAAGGATAACCTTTCTATGGCATATAAAAAGAAAAATAAAGATGATTTTCTTTTGATAATGGGAACTTAAAAGCTATCACTGAATTGTCTTTTCAGTAACTTCTTTTGGAAATGGGGTCTTTCATAGAAGTAAATAGGTGCTTTCGCTACATGTTCTCATTGATCTAGGAAGTATGAACTTCAGACTCTTAGCTCCTTAAAAGAAAACTTCTAAGTTAAATAAAACTTAAAATAGTGATATAAGAGGGATGAATGGAGAAAGATGTGGTATATATACACACAACAGAATATTACTTAACCACCAAAGAAAATGAAATCTTGCCATTTACAGTGACATAGATGGAACTATCCCTTATTATGCTAAGTGAAGTAAGTCAGTAAGAGAAAGACAAATACCGTACGATTTCAGTCACATGTGGAATTTAAGAAATAAAACATGAGCATGGGGAAGGGAAAGAAAAATAAAATCAGATAAAAACAGAGAGAGAGGCAAATCACAAGGGACTCTTAACTATATCTAAGGAACAAGTTGAGTGTTGCTAGAGGGGAAGTGGGTTGGGGGATGGGGTAATTTGGGGATGGGAATTAGGGAGGGTGCTTCATGTAATGAGCAGTGGGTGTTAATATGCAACTGATGAATCACGAAACTCTAGCCTGAAACTAATAATACACTGTATGTTAATGAAATTGAATCTAAATAAAAAAGGAGACATACCACAATTAAAAAAATAAATAATGATATAAAGAAATAAATTCAGGAGTAATTAAATGTGTATAAGAGTAACTAAATGTGCACAGTATTGAATTGTCCCTACCAAGGTTAAAGTGCTAAAAATGTCTATTCCATTTTTTCCCCCTCATATGACTGCTTTCTGGCATACTGTTGCCATTCAACTTTTTTCCTGTGAACCTATACTCCCTCCAGACCAATTGATGAATTCCCAGTTCTCTCTCAATTGGACACAGATAAACTTATGATATCATATAGGGTTTTATTTTAATTGCTTGTAAACTATGAGAAGTGTCAGTAGTTCTGTCATGTCAATAAGCTGGTGCACTAAATACTAATTTCTTACCATCTTATCCTTTTCTCTATTAAGAAGCTAGAAAGTACAATACTTATTTGTGTAGTCTCCCTTATGTTAAAGTACATGCAACACTGTAAGGGTTGAGTCTGGTAAGAAGGCTTCAGGGAAAGTTATCACTTTTCTAATAAAGAATGGGGAGATATGGCTACTATGGTCTTTTATTTTCCTTTTTCTTCTATCCAGAACATAGACATGATGCTTCAAATTGTAAAGCCATCTTAGAAAATTATGTAATGTGCTAAGGATGGGGATTTGTGCGAAAACTGTAAATTTACATTTCTATATGCTTATTTTCAAACTTCCTAATATGTGAGAAAATATACCACTACTTAACACACTATGTTTTTGTTTTTCTACTTGCAGTTTGATGTATTCCTACCTGACACAGTTGTTCACAATAGTTATACAAAATGCTAAAAGTGATAGAGTACCTAAAATGGCTCTAATGACCATTCAAGACAAAATGGCAGAATTCCATCCCTTCTACATCTCATTGAACCACAATTAAAAGACTCAGAATGGAATAAATATGTAAAAGTTCTAAGAATACGAGTGGGGTATAAAATGACATACGGCAACTTAAATAATTTCTGCAACAGAAAAAGAAATTTGTAACTCATTGAAAAATAAACAGGGTGGAGGAAGCTACATCTCCAACATCAAACAAGTAACAAGAATCACAGAGGTGAAAGTTAGTCTTTCAGCAGAACCTCATGAAGACTCCAGTCTTGAAGAAGGCAGGCACAGACATCAGGAGTTGACTCTGAAATGGTGTTCAATGTAATGGATGAATATTATGTATAGAATAGTTGAGTCAGATTGGCAACTAGAGCCACTCTATGCATTTAGAATAACAGTGAAAGAATAACCTCTTCATATATCTGAAGTTTGTTCTAGCAAGCAGTCTGGAATGGAGACTAAGGATTAGCATTAGGAAACAAACAAAAACTTTCCTGGACGTTATAGTTTAGGGTTGAGAACCACTTCTCTAGTGGGAAAATGATATGTTATTGTACATAATCTTATAGTATAACACACTATGGGTAGTGATAATTATCAGATACTATAGAACCATCTAAGCAAACTAAGTAAAGGGAAGATTCTCCAAAGAAACAACATCTAAGCAGTCTCCAATGATACTGCTCTCTCCTATTATTCATGTGTTCATGTTATCCTCTCCTAAATTGAAAAGGGATGGAAAGTCAGGAATAAGATGCTCCTGAGGAAAGAGTATATTTTAAAGTTATGCAAAGCAGAGAGATTGTGGTGTAGATCTACAACTACCAAGCATTGGGTTGTGGCTGGGTCACGTGGTATATAAATGAAATGACAGAAGTTACCAGAGAAGTTAATAGGCATTAGATTATAAGACATAACTGGAAAACTATGGAAGGATTTTATTCATAATAAGACTAGGTATGAATTTTAGAGAGATCATGATGAGTATGTCACAAAAGATGCAGAGTTCTAAGGGGCCCACTGCAAATGACTCTTAAGAGAAATAAAATGGCCTGAAGTACAACAATTTGAGTGGAAGGTGATGATAAACTCCAAACAACTTAAAATAATTTAGCCAAGCTTAATATCACTGTGAAATGTGGACTGGGTGAAATGGTCACAAGAAAGAGGCAAACCTATTACAGATTATGATAAGGAAAATATTTCAGTGAAATAAATTTTGAGTTCATTTTAAAAACACTGAATTTGAGAGGCCTATAGAAAATTCATTTGAACTGATGCTCTCAATTTTCTTCTGTCTCGGGTAAAAATGATAATGGATTGTCATCTTTGTCATTTTTAATCTCTACTTGCTATCAAGAAGAGAAATTATCCTATGTCAATAATAATTCAAGGAAACTAATAGATGTCTTAGGGACTCTCCCAATTTCTTCCCTTTTCCTTAATCTTTTTTTTTTTTTTTAATTTTTTTATTTTTTTCAGCATAACAGTATTCATTATTTTTGCACCACACCCAGTGCTCCATGCAATCCGTGCCCTCTACAATACCCACCACCTGGTGCCCCCAACCTCCCACCCCCCACCCCTTCAAAATTCTCAGATCGTTTTTCAGAGTCCATAGTCTCTCATGGTTCACCTCCCCTTCCAATTTCCCTCAACTCCCTTCTCCTCTCCATCTCCCCTTGTCCTCCATGCTATTTGTTATGCTCCACAAATAAGTGAAACCATATGATAATTGACTCTCTCTGCTTGACTTATTTCACTCAGCATAATCTCTTCCAGTCCCGTCCATGTTGCTACAAAACTTGGGGATTCATCCTTTCTTTTTTTTTTTTTTTTTTTTTACAGCTTTATAAACATATATTTTTATCCCCAGGGGTACAGGTCTGCGAATCTCCAGGTTTACACACTTCACAACACTCACCATAGCACATACCCTCCCCAATATCCATAACCCCACCCCCTCTCCCAACCCCCTCCCCCCATCAACCCGCAGTTTGTTTTGTGAGATTAAGAGTCACTTATGGTTTGTCTCCCTCCCAATCCCATCTTGTTTCATTTACTCTTCTCCTACCCCCTCGACCCCCCATGTTGCATCTCCTCTCCCTCATATCAGGGAGATCATATGATAGTTGTCTTTCTCCGATTGACTTATTTCGCTAAGCATGATACCCTCTAGTTCCATCCACGTCGTCGCAAATGGCAAGATTTCATTTCTTTTGATGGCTGCATAGTATTCCATTGTGTATATATACCACATCTTCTTTATCCATTCGTCTGTAGATGGACATCTAGGTTCTTTCCATAGTTTGGCTATTGTAGACATTGCTGCTATAAACATTGGGTGCATGTGCCCCTTCGGATCACTATGTTTGTATCTTTAGGGTAAATACCCAGCAGTGCAATTGCAGGGTCATAGGGTAGTTCTATTTTCAACATTTTGAGGAACCTCCATGCTGTTTTCCAGAGTGGTTGCACCAGCTTGCATTCCCACCAACAGTGTAGGAGGGTTCCCCTTTCTCCGCATCCTCGCCAGCATCTGTCATTTCCTGACTTGTTAATTTTAGCCATTCTGACTGGTGTGAGGTGATATCTCATGGTGGTTTTGATTTGTATTTCCCTGATGCCGAGTGATATGGAGCACTTTTTCATGTGTCTGTTGGCCATCTGGATGTCTTCTTTGCAGAAATGTCTGTTCATGTCCTCTGCCCATTTCTTGATTGGATTATTTGTTCTTTGGGTGTTGAGTTTGCTAAGTTCTTTATAGATTTTGGACACTAGCCCTTTATCTGATATGTCATTTGCAAATATCTTCTCCCATTCTGTCAGTTGTCTTTTGGTTTTGTTCACTGTTTCCTTTGCTGTGCAAAAGCTTTTGATCTTGATAAAATCCCAAAAGTTCATTTTTGCCCTTGCTTCCCTTGCCTTTGGTGATGTTCCTAGGAAGATGTTGCTGCGGCTGACGTCGAAGAGGTTGCTGCCTGTGTTCTCCTCGAGGATTTTGATGGATTCCTTTCTCACATTGAGATCCTTCATCCATTTTGAGTCTATTTTCGTGTGTGGTGTAAGGAAATGATCCAATTTCATTTTTCTGCATGTGGCTGTCCAATTTTCCCAACACCATTTATTGAAGAGGCTCTCTTTTTTCCATTGGACATTCTTTCCTGCTTTGTCGAAGATGAGTTGACCATAGAGTTGAGGGTCCATTTCTGGGCTCTCTATTCTGTTCCATTGATCTATGTGTCTGTTTTTGTGCCAGTACCATGCTGTCTTGATGATGACAGCTTTGTAGTAGAGCTTGAAGTCCGGAATTGTGATGCCACCAACTTTGGCTTTCTTTTTCAATATTCCTTTGGCGATTCGAGGTCTTTTCTGGTTCCATATGGATTTTAGGATTATTTGTTCCATTTCTTTGAAAAAAAATGGATGGTACTTTGATAGGAATTGCATTAAATGTGTAGATTGCTTTAGGTAGCATAGACATTTTCACAATATTTATTCTTCCAATCCAGGAGCATGGAACATTTTTCCATTTCTTTGTGTCTTCCTCAATTTCTTTCATGAGTACTTTATAGTTTTCTGAGTATAGATTCTTAGTCTCTTTGGTTAGGTTTATTCCTAGGTATCTTATAGTTTTGGGTGCAATTGTAAATGGGATGGACTCCTTAATTTCTCTTTCTTCTGTCTTGTTGTTGGTGTAGAGAAATGCAACTGATTTCTGTGCATTGATTTTATATCCTGACACTTTACTGAATTCCTGTACAAGTTCTAGCAGTTTTGGAGTGGAGTCTTTTGGGTTTTCCACATAGAGTATCATATCATCTGCGAAGAGTGATAGTTTGACTTCTTCTTTGCCGATTTGGATGCCTTTAATTTCCTTTTGTTGTCTGATTGCTGAGGCTAGGACTTCTAGTACTATGTTGAATAGCAGTGGTGATAACGAACATCCCTGCCGTGTTCCTGACCTTAGCGGAAAAGCTTTCAGTTTTTCTCCATTGAGAATGATATTTGCGGTGGGTTTTTCATAGATGGCTTTGATAATATTGAGGTATGTGCCGTCTATCCCTACACTTTGAAGAGTTTTGATCAGGAAGGGATGCTGTACTTTGTCAAATGCTTTTTCAGCATCTATGGAGAGTATCATATGGTTCTTGTTCTTTCTTTTATTAATGTGTTGTATCACATTGATTGATTTGCGGATGTTGAACCAGCCTTGCAGCCCTGGAATAAATCCCACTTGGTCGTGGTGAATAATCCTTTTAACGTACTGTTGAATCCTATTGGCTAGTATTTTGGCGAGAATTTTTGCATCTGTGTTCATCAAGGATATTGGTCTGTAGTTCTCTTTTTTGTTGGGATCCTTCTCTGGTTTTGGGATCAAGGTGATGCTGGCCTCATAAAATGAGTTTGGAAGTTTTCCTTCTATTGCTATTTTTTGGAACAGTTTCAGGAGAATAGGAATTAGTTCTTCTTTAAATGTTTGGTAGAATTCCCCTGGGAAGCCGTCTGGCCCTGGGCTTTTGTTTGTTTGGAGATTTTTATGACTGTTTCAATCTCCTTACTGGTTATGGGTCTGTTGAGGCTTTCTATTTCTTCCTGGTTCAGTTGTGGTACTTTATATGTCTCTAGGAATGCATCCATTTCTTCCAGATTGTCCAATTTGTTGGCGTAGAGTTGCTCATAGTATGTTCTTATAATTGTCTGTATTTCTTTGGTGTTAGTTGTGATCTCTCCTCTTTCATTCATGATTTTATTTATTTGGGTCCTCTCTCTTTTCTTTTTGATAAGTCTGGCCAGGGGTTTATCAATCTTATTAATTCTTTAAAAGAACCAGCTCCTAGTTTCGTTGATTTGTTCTATTGTTTTTTTGGTTTCTATTTCATTGATTTCTGCTCTGATCTTTATGATTTCTCTTCTCCTGCTGGGTTTAGGGTTTCTTTCTTGTTCTTTCTCCAGCTCCTTTAGGTGGAGGGTTAGGTTGTGTACCTGAGACCTTTCTTGTTTCTTGAGAAAGGCTTGTACCGCTATATATTTTCCTCTCAGGACTGCCTTTGTTGTGTCCCACAGATTCTGAACCGTTGTGTTTTCATTATCATTGGTTTCCATGAATTTTTTCAATTCTTCTTTAATTTCCTGGTTGACCCATTCATTCTTTAGAAGGATGCTGTTTAGTCTCCATGTATTTGGGTTCTTTCCAAATTTCCTCTTGTGATTGAGTTCTAGCTTTAGAGCATTGTGGTCTGAAAATATGCAGGGAATGATCCCAATCTTTTGATACCGGTTGAGACTTGATTTAGGACCAAGAATGTGATCTATTCTGGAGAATGTTCCATGTGCACTAGAGAAGAATGTGTATTCTGTTGCTTTGGGATGAAAGGTTCTGAATATATCTGTGATGTCCATCTGGTCCAGTGTGTCATTTAAGGCCTTGATTTCCTTGTTGATCTTTTGCTTGGATGATCTGTCCATTTCAGTGAGGGGAGTGTTAAAATCCCCTACTATTATTGTATTCTTGTCGATGTGTTTCTTTGATTTTGTTATTAATTGGTTTATATAGTTGGCTGCTCCCACGTTAGGGGCATAGATATTTAAAATTGTTAGATCTTCTTGTTGGACAGTTCCTTTGAGTATGATATAGTGTCCTTCCTCATCTCTTATTATAATCTTTGGCTTAAAATCTAATTGATCTGATATAAGGATTGCCACTCCTGCTTTCTTCTGATGTCCATTAGCATGGTAAATTCTTTTCCACCCCCTCACTTTAAACCTGGAGGTGTCTTCGGGTGTAAGATGAGTTTCTTGTAGGCAACATATAGATGGTTTTTGTTTTTTTATCCATTCTGATACCCTGTGTCTTTTGATTGGGGCATTTAGCCCATTAACATTCAGGGTAAGTATTGAGAGATATGAATTTAGTGCCATTGTATTGCCTGTAAGGTGACTGTTATTGTATATTGTCTCTGTTCCTTTCTGATCTACTACTTTGAGGGTCTCTCTTTGCTTAGAGGACCCCTTTCAATATTTCCTGTAGAGCTGGTTTGGTATTTGCAAATTCTTTCAGTTTTTGTTTGTCCTGGAAGCTTTTAATCTCTCCGTCTATTTTCAATGATAGCCTAGCTGGATATAGTATTCTTGGCTGCATGTTTTTCTCATTTAGTACTCTGAATATATCATGCCAGCTCTTTCTGGCCTGCCAGGTCTCTGTGGATAAGTCTGCTGCCAATCTAATATTTTTACCATTGTACGTTACAGACTTCTTTTCCCGGGCTGCTTTCAGGATCTTTTCTTTGTCACTAAGACTTGTCAATTTTACTATTAGGTGACGGGGTGTAGACCTATTCTTATTGATTTTGAGGGGGGTTCTCTGAACCTCCTGGATTTTGATGCTTGTTCCCTTTGCCATATTGGGGAAATTCTCTCCAATAATTCTCTCCAATATACCTTCTGCTCCCCTCTCTGTTTCCTCTTCTTCTGGAATCCCAATTATTCTAATGTTGTTTCGTCTTATGGTGTCACTTATCTCTCGAATTCTCCCCTCGTGGTCCAGTAGCTGTTTGTCCCTCTTTTGCTCAGCTTCTTTATTCTCTGTCATTTGGTCTTCTATATCGCTAATTCTTTCTTCTGCTTCATTTATCCTAGCAGTGAGAGCCTCCATTTTTGATTGCACCTCATTAATAGCTTTTTTGATTTCAACTTGGTTAGATTTTAGTTCTTTTATTTCTCCAGAAAGGGCTTTTATATCTCCTGAGATGGTTGCTTTAATATCTTCCATGCCTTTTTCAAGCCCGGCTAGAACCTTGAGAATCATCATTCTGAACTCTATATCTGACATATTACCAATGTCTGTATTGATTAGGTCCCTAGCCTTTGGTACTGCCTCTTGTTCTTTTTTTTGTTGTGAATTTTTCCGCCTTGTCATTTTGTCCAGATAAGAGTTTATGAAGGAGCAAGTAAAATACTAAAAGGGTGGCAACAACCCCAGGAAAATATGCTTTAGCCAAATCAGAAGAGATCCTGAATTGTGAGGGGGGAGAAAGGGGATAAAAAGGGGTTCAGAAAGAAAGAAAAAAAAAAACTATTAAAAAAAAGAAAGCCGATAAAGAAAAAATATAAAAAGAGGAAAAAAAAATATATATATTAGATAAACTATTTAAAAAACGTTAAAAAAAGAAAACGGTAAAAGTTAAAAAAAATTTAGCAGAAGAAGAGAAAAAGAAAAAAAAATTGAAAAAGAAAAAAAAATTAAATTAACTGCACGGCTAAAAAATCATGGGGAGAAAGCCATGAGTTCCGTGCTTTGCTTTCTTCTCCTCTGGAATTCCGCCGTTCTCCTTGGTTGGTGAACTTGGTCCTGGCTGGGTTTCCCGTAGATCTTCTGGGGGAGGGGCCCGTTGTAGTGATTCTCAAGCGTCTTTGCCCCAGGCGGAGTTGCACCGCCCTTACCCGGGGCCGCACTGAGTCATCCGCTCGGGTTCGCTTTCGGGAGCTTTTGTTCCCTGAGCGCTTTCCGTAGAGTCCGGAGGACGGGAATAAAGATGGCGGCCTCCCGGTCTCCGGCCCGGAGGAGCCAAGAGCCCGGGGCCCCACTCCTCAGTGCGCCCTCAGAGAACAGCGCCAAATGACTCCCGTCACCCTGGCCTCTGGCCGCGCTCCGAGCCGACCGAGCCTGCGACCGGTTCAAGGCAACCCCGAGCCGAGAGTCACCCCTCGGCTCTGTCTCTGCAGCCGGCCTCCCTGTTCCAACACCGGTAAGCTCTGCGACACTGAGACACCCCCGATCCTTCTGCGACCCTGCGGGACCTGAGGCCGCGCTTACCCCGCCTGGGCTTCACCCCAGTTAAGTCTCTGGAGCGATGTCCCTCAGCGGAACAGACTTAAAAGTCCTGATTTTGCTCCGTTGCTCCGCCGCTCGCCGGGAGCCGGCCCCTCCCCCCGCGGTCTATCTTCCCGTCGCTTTGGATTCACTTCTCCGCCAGTCCTACCTTGCAGAAAGTGGTTGATTTTCTGTTTCTGGAATTGCTATTCCTCTTCTCTTCAATCTCCCGTTGGATTTGTAGGTGTTTGCAATCTTTAGATAAGCTATTTAGCTGATCTCCCGCTACCCGAAGTAGTCTCAGCCTGCTACTTCTCCGCCATCTTGACTCCTCCCCCCCTTTTCCTTAATCTTAAATCACTATTAACACGATTCCACCTGCTAACTGTAAAGTACTAAGATTCACCCTCATAAATCACACAAATCAATGTCCTCTCTAAGCTGACTTCAAGCATAGCTCAGCAAAATTGTGTGCTTTGAGGGTTAAGTAGTTGAATCTTATCCTGTGGTTCAACTATTTCTTTATTATTATACTCCCCTTTCTTTTCTTTTTTTTCCCTTTTCCTTCTTTCTTTCTTCCTTCCTTTCTTTCTTTCATTTTAATTCCATTTAGCTAGTATACAGTGTTATATTAACTTCAGGTGTACAATAGGGTGATTCAACACTTCCTAACATCACCTGGTGTTCATCACAAGTATATTCCTTAATTTCCATCACCTATTTCACCCATCCCCTCACCAACCACCCTTCTGGTAACCATCAGTTTGTTTACTATAGTTAAGAGTCTATTTTTTGGTTTGGCTCTCTTTTTTCCCTTTTTTAATCTTTTCCTGAAATTCCACATATGAGTGAAATGATATGGTATTTGTCTTTCTCTGAGTTATTTATTTCATTTAGCATTATACTCTCTAGCTCCATTGATGTCATTGCAAATGGCAAGATTTCATCCTTTTCTACTGCTAAATAATATCCCTGTGTGTGTGTGTGTTGTATGTGTTGTAGATATAGATATATACACCACATTTTCTTTATCCATGCATCTATTGATGGGCACCTGGTCTACATTCATATTTTGTCTATTGCAAAATATGCTGCTATAAACATGGGGTTTGTGTATCAACATGATATATCACAATAAGAAAAAGGATAAAAACCATATGCTCATTTCAATAAATGAAGAAAAAAACATTTGATAAGTATAATATCCATTCATGATAAAAGTGCTCAACAGAGTAGCTATAGAGAGAACATATCTCAATATAATAAAGGCCTTATATGAAAAACCACCAGCCAACATGATACATAAAAGGAAAAAAACCAGAGTTTCTCCCCTAAGGTCAGGAACAAGACAGGGATGTCCACTTTCACCACTCTTAGTCAATATAGTACCAGAAATCCTAGCCACAGCACTCCAACAATGAAATGAAATAAATATCCAAACCAAAATGGAAGAAAAGCACTTTCACTATTTGCAGAAGATACAATACTGTATATAGAAAACCCTAGAGGAGGAGCAAGATGGTGAAGGAGTATGAGACCTAAATTTCATCTGGTCCCAGGAATTCAGGAATCTGCTGGGTTTGGAGACTCTGAACAGGGCTGTGTGCCAGAGACAGAAATGCTCGGTCACAGGCCAAGTGAGCTCAGAGCATGGCCAGAGATCAGGGAGACAGGAGGGGGTGACTGGTTTTCTCTGAAGGCACACTGAAGAGGGGGGCCCCTGAGCTCTCAACTCCTTTGGTGCCAGAGATTCAGAGGCCACCATTTTCATTCTCATCCTCCAAAGCTGTATGGAAAGCATTAAGGGAATAAAAACTACTGAGAGAAAACCTGAGCAGATTACTTAGCCTGGCCCCTGGCAAAAACAGTGCAATTCTACCTGTGACAAAGATATTTGAGAATCACTGCAAAAGGCCCATTCCCAAGAAGATCCACAAGAACATCCAGGCAAGACCAAGTTTACTGATCAATGAGAACTGCAAAACATCAGGGCTAAGGGAATACAGAACATAGAATTCATATCTTTTCCCCCACGATTTTTTAGTCCTTTGAGTTAATTTTTTTAAATGTTCGTTATTTTTTTTCTTTTTCTATTTTTTCTGAAAGTTTCCCCTTTCCTATTTTGACCTATTTTAACTATTTGATCTTATCAATACCTTTTAAAAAATCTTCTTTAATTTTCATTTTTATAGTAATATTCTATCCCTTCATTGTATTTAAATTATTTTTAAGACATATAAGTTTTTCCTTCTTTAAGATTTTAGATATAGTTTCTTCTAACTGACTAAAATATACCCTAAATATAGTGTATGGCTTTATTCTAGTCTCCAGCCTGATTGCATTCTCTTTTTCTTTTTCCAACCAACTTCTTATTTTATCAATTCCTTTTTTAAAATATTTTTTTAATTTTCATTTTTACAGGGGTACCCTGGGTGGCTCAGGGGGTTAAAGCCTCTGTCTTTGGCTCAGGTCATGAACCCAGGGTCCTAAGATTGAGCCTCACACCAGGCTCTCTGCTCAGCAGGGAGCCTGCTTTCTCCTTTCTCTCTCTCTGCCTGCCTCTCTGCCTACTTGTGATCTCTGTCAAATAAATAAATAAAATCTTTGCAAAAATTTTTCAGTTTTACACTTATATTCCATCCCTTCATTGGGTCATTCATATATATATATATATATATATATATATATATATATATATACATATATATATATAATTTTTTTTCTCTTTCCTTAAAATTTTGGGAGGCAGTTTTTTCTAACAGACCAAAATACAAGTGTGTGACTCTATTCATATTCATATATATATTTTTTCCTTTCTTCTCTCATTCATTTACTCACCCTGGACAAAATGACAAGGCAGAAAAAACTAAAAAAAACAAAAACAAACAAACAAACAACAAAAAAAAGAGGCAGTACCAATGGCTAAGGACCTAATCAGTAAGACATTGGTAATATGTTAGATCTAGAGTTGAGAATGATGATTATCAAGGTTCTAGCTGGGCTTAAAAAAGACATGGAAGATAATAGAGAAACACTTTCTAGAGAAATAAAATCCCTTTCTGGAGAAATAGAAGAACTAAAATCTAACCAAGTTGAAATTAAAAAAAGCTGTTAATGAGGTACAATAAAAAGTGGAGGGTCTTATTGCTAGGATAAATGAAGCAGAAGAGAATTAATGATATAGAAAACCAAATGATGAAGAAAAAAGAAGATGATAAAAAGAGAGATAAACAACTACTGGATCACAAGGGGAGAATTCGAGAGATAAGTGGTACCATAAGATGAAACAATATTAGAATAATTGGGATCTAAGAAGAAGAATAAAGACAGAGAGGAGAAGAAGGTATATTGGACCAAATTAAAACAGAGAATTTCCCCAACATGGGGAAGGAAACAAGCATCAGAGTGCAGGAGGCACAGAGAACCCCCCTTCAAAAATCAATAAAAATAGGTCCACACCCCATCATCTAATAGTAAAACTTTCAAATTTCAAAGACAACGAGAAAATCCTGAAAGCAGCTCTGGACAAGATGTCTGTAATATTCAACAGTAGAAATGTAAAATTGTCAGCAGACTCATCCACAGAGACCTGGCAGAACAGAAAGGACTAACATGATATATTCAGAGCAGTAAAGGAGAAAAATATGCAACCAAGAATATTATATCCATCTAGGCTGTCATTGAAAATAGAAGGAATAATAAAAAGTTTCTATGACAAACAAAAACTAAAAGAATTTGCAAACACTAAACCAGCCCTACTGGAAATATTGAAAGGCGTCCTCTAAGCAAAGAAAGAGCATAAAAATAACATACACCAGAAAGGAACAGAGTCAATATACAGTAACAGTCACCTTACAGGCAATACAATGGCATGGAATTCATGTCTTTCAATAGTTATCATGAATGCAAGTAGGCTAAATGTACCAATAAAAAGACACAGGGTATCAGAATGAATAAAAAACAAAAACGCGTCAATATGCTGTCTACAGGAAACTCATTTTAGAACCAAAGACATCTCCAAATTTAAAGTGAGGGGGTGGAAAACAATTTACCATACTAATGGACATCAAAAGAAAGCTAGGGTGGCAATCCTTATATCAGACAAATTAGATTTTAAGCCAAAGACTATAATAAGAGATGAAGAAGGACTTATATCATAATTTAAGGGTTTTTTTCAAACAAGAAAATCTAACAATTTTAAATATCTATGTCCCTAACATGGGAAGAGTCAACTATATAAACCAATTAAGAACAAAATCAAAGAAACACATTGACAATAATACAATAATAGTAGGGGACTTTAACATCCTTCTCACTGAAATGGAGAGATCATCCAAGCAAAAGATCAACAAGGAAATAAAGGCTTTAAATGACACACTGGATCAGATGGACATGACAGATATATTCAGAATACTCCATCCCAACGCAACAGAATATACATTCTTCCCTAGTTCACATGGGACATTCTCCAGAATAGATCACATCCTGGGTCACAAATCAGGTCTCAACTCGTACCCAAAGATTGGGATCATTCTCTGCATATTTTTAAACCACAATGGTTTAAAACTAGAACTCAACCACAAGAGGGAAGTTGGAAAGAACTCGAATACATGGAGGCTAAGTAAAGAGCACATTACTAAAGAATAAATGGGTCAACCAGGAAAAGAAAGAAGAATTAAAAAAAAAAATCATGTAAACCAATGAAAATGAAAACACAACTGTTCAAAATCTGTGGGACACAGCAAAGCCAGTCCTAAAAGGAAAGTATATAGAAATGCAAGCCTTTCTCAAGAAACAAGAAAGGTCTCAAATATACAACCTAACCTTACACCTAAACAGCAAAGAAAGCCTAAATCCAGCAGGAGAAGAGAAATCATAAAGATCAGAGCAGAAATCAATGAAATAGAAACCAAAAGAACAGTAGAATAGATCAACAAAACTGGGACCTGGTTCTTCAAAAGAATTAATAAGATTGATAAACCCCTGGTCAGACTTATCAAAAAGAAAAGACAAAGGACCCAAATAAATAAAATCATGAATGAAAGAAGAGAGATCACAACCAACACCAAAGAAATACAAACAATTTTAGGAATATATTATGAGCAACTATATACCAGCAAATTTGACAATCTGGAAGAAATGGATGCATTCCTAGAGATATATACCAGGAAGAAGTAGAAAACCTGAACAGACTCATAACCAGTAAGGAGATTGAAGCAGTCATCAAAAATCTTCTAACAAATAAGAGCCCAGGGCCAGATGGCTTCCTAGGAGAATTCTACCAAACATTTAAAGAAGAATTAATACCCTATTCTCCTGAAACTGTTCCAAAAAATAGAAATGGAAGGATAACTTCCATACTCATTTTATGAGGCCAGCATTACCTTGATTCCAAAACCAAAGACCCCATCAAAAGGAGAATTAGAGACCAATATCCTTGATGAACATGGATGCAAAAATTCTCACCAAAATACTGGCCAATAGGGTCCAAAAGTACATTAAGAGGATTATCCACCATGACCAAGTGGGATTTATTCCTGGGCTGCAAGGTTGGTTCAACATGTGCAAATCAAACAGTGTGATAATATACATTAATAAAAGAAAGAACAAGAACCATATGATACTCTCATTGGATGCTGAAAAATCATTTGACAAAGTACAACATCCTTTCTTGGTCAAAACTCTTCAAAGTGTAGGAATAGAGGGTTCATACCTCAATATCATCAAAGCCATCTATGAAAAACCCACAGCAAATATCATTCTCAATGGGGAAAAACTGAGAGCTTTTCCTCCAAGGCCAGGATCAAAGCAGGGCTGTTCACTATCACCACTGCTATTCAACATCATACTAGAAGTCTTAGCTTCAGCAATCAGACAACAAAAAGAAATAAAAGGCATCCAAATTGGCAAAGAAGTGTGATAATATACATTAATAAAAGAAAGAACAAGAGCCATATGATACTCTCAATGGATGCTGAAAAAACATTTGACGAAGTTCAGCATCCTTTCTTGATCAAAACTCTTCAAAGTGTAGGGATAAAGGGCTCATACCTCAATATCATCAAAGCCATCTATGAAAAACCCACAGCAAATATCATTCTCAATGGGGAAAAACTGAGAGCTTTTCCAAGGCCAGGATCAAAGCAGGGTTGTTCACTATCACCACTGCTATTCAACATAGTACTAGAAGTCTTAACCTCAGCAATCAGACAACATAAAGAAATAAAAGGCATCTGAATTAGCAAAGAAGAAGTCAAACTCTCACTCTTCGTGGATGATATGACATATTATGTGGAAAACCCAGAGACTCCACTCCAAAACTGCTAGAACTCATACAGGAATTCAGTAAAGTCTCAGGATATAAAATCAATGCACAGAAGTCAGCTGCATTTCTATACACCAACAGCAAGACAGAAGAAAGAGAAATTAAGGAGTCTATCCCATTTACAATTGCACCCAAAACCATAATATACCTAGAAATAAATCTAACCAAAGAGACAAAGAGTCTGTATACAGAAAACTATCAAGTACTTATGAAAGAAATTGAGGCAGACAGAAAGAAATGGAAAAGCATTCCATGCTCATGGGTTGGAAGAACAAATATTGTGAAAATGTCTATGCTACCTAAAGCAATCTACACATTTAATGCAATCCCTATCCAAATACCGTCAACTTTTTTCAAAGACATGGAACAAATAATCTTAAAATTTATATGGAACCAGAAAAGACCCTAAATAGAGGAATGTTGAAAAAGAAAGCCCAAGTTGGTGGCATCACAATTCCAGACTTCAAGCTCTATTACAAAGCTGTAATCATTAATACAGTATGATACTGGCACAAAAACAGACACAGATCAATAGAACAGAATAGAGAGCCCAGAAATGGACACTCAACTCTATGGTCAACTAACCTTTGACAAAGGAGGAAAGAATATCTAGTGGAAAAAAGACATACTGTGTTGAGAAAATTGGACAGCCACATGCAGAAGAATGAAATTCAACAATTTCCTTACACCACACACAAATAAAACTCAAAATGGATGGAAGACCTCAGTGTGAGATGGGAATCCATCAAAATCCTTGAAGTGAACACAGGCAGCAACCTCTTTGACCTCAGCCACAGCAACTTCTTCCTAGAAACATCACCAAATGCAAGGGAAGCAAGGGCAAAAATGAACTATTGGAACTTCATCAAGATCAAAAGCTTTTGCACAGCAAAGGAAGCAGTTAACAAAACCAAAAGACAACAAGACATTTACAAATGATATATCAGATAAAGGGCTAGTATCCAAAATCTATAACAACCTTATCAAACTCAACACCGAAAGAACAAATAATCCAATCAAGAATTGGGCAGAAGACATGAACAGGCATTTCTGCAAAGACTTCCAGATGGCCAACAGACACATGAAAAGTGCTCCACATCACTCAGCATCAGGGAAATACAAATCAAAACCACAGTGAGATACCACCTCACGCCAGTCAGAATGGCTAAAATTAACCAGTCAGGAAACAAAGATGTTGGTGAGGATGTGAAGAAAGGGGAACCTTTCTACACCGTTGGTGCGAATACAAGCTGGTGTAGTCACTCTGGAAAATAGTATGGAGGTTCCTCAAAAAGTTGAAAATAGAACTACCCAATGACCCAGCAATTGCACTACTGGGTATTTACCCTAAAGATACAAAAGTAGTCATCTGAAGGGCCATATGCACCTGAATGTTTATAGCAGCAATGTCCACAATAGCTAAACTATGGAAAGAGTCTAGATGTCCATCAACAGATGAATGGAGAAAGAAGAGTTGTGTGTGGATGGAATATTATGCCATCATCAAAAAACCCCATAAAGCGAAATCTTGCCATTTGCAATCACATGGATGGAACTAGAGAGTATTATGCTAAGTGAAATAAGTCAATCAGAGAAAGACAGTTATCATATGATCTCACTGATATGAGGAATTTGAGAAACAAGACAGAGGATCATAAGTCAAGGAAGGGAAGATTGAAATGAGATGAAACCAGAGGAGACATACCATAATGGACTCTTAATCTCAGGAAACAAACTGAGGATTGCTGGAGGGGATGGAGGTGGGAGGGAGGGGTAGCTGGGTGATGGACACTGGGGAGGGTATGTGCTATGGTGAGAAAAATAAAAATAAATAAATAAAAAAGAAAACCCTAAAGCCACCACCAAAAAAAACACTAGAACAGATAAATGGATGCATTAAAGTTGCAGGATACAAAAACAACATGGAGAAATCTGTTGCATTTCTATATACTAATAATGAAGGAACAGAAAGAAAAAGAATCCCATTTACAACTGTACTAAAAATAAGAATAAACCTAACCAAAAAAGTGAAAGACCTATATTCTGAGAACTATAAAACACTTATAAAAGAAATTAAAGAGGACTCAAAGAAATGGAAAGACATTCCATGCTCATGGATCGGAAGAACAAATATTATTAAAATATTAAAATTTAATTATTATTAAAATTTTAATAAAAATTAAAATTAAAAAGACATTTTAATTAAATAATATTTAAATGATATTTAAATAATTAAATATTTTGAATATATTTATTTAATTTAAATATATTTAAATAATATTTAAATTAATAATTTAAAAGCAATCTACAGATTCAATACAATCCCTATCAAAATACCTATTCTTTCTTAAGAATTTGAAGTCAACTCTTGAGATATAAATACTTCCTGGGTAATGTAACTCATTAAGCCACTATTAACCATCAATACCTTGGGCACAAAAGAGTTTGCTGCTCTAGTCAGAGAGTAGATTCTGAAGTTTTGGGACTAGGGAAAGAAGTATTAATTAGTCTGAACTGAGACAAAATTATGTTTATCTGTTAGAAAAGAATTTCAGCCAAAGATAATGGCATATCCTACTAATGAGGGCTTAAACAACTGGGAGTTTGTTAATCCTGCATAATAAGAAATATGGAGGTAGGCAGCTGCTGGCCTTGATTGAGCTGCTCAATAATCTCATCAAGAACATGGGTCCATTGCTACATTTTCTCTACCATTCTTTGTGGGCTGGTTTTTCATCTTTGAGTTACTACTCCACAGTCAGAAGGTAGCTGCCCCACTCCACAGTCAGAAGGTAGCTGCCCCAGCTTTAGGAAACATGGCCACAGTCAAAAGCAGGAAGTAAGGGGGAGGGACAAAAGATGTGATTATGCTTTCTTTAGGGAAGAAAACATTTCCCAGGAACACTTTTTTTTTTTTTTTCCTTTTACATTTTCATTTCCCAGAAGTTAAGGTTGGGAAAAAATAGTTAGGATTGGACCTCTCTTACCAAATATCAATAATTTTGGCCTAGTGATTTAGTAAAATCTAGGTCTTTTAACAGGTAAATGAGGTAAGGGAAATTCCTTTTGGGTAAAAACAGGAGGTATCACTAACCCATCTGGGTGTTCTAGAAACAATATAAGAAAAAATTTCCACTTTCACAGGTTTTGGCTTTATTGTCTTTCATGAAAGGAACAGGATGGATTTCGGTGGTAGGACCAGAGAATGTAATGATTTTTTTCTACCTTGTGGGGTCAGGATTTGAAGGTGTAGAGGGACAGCTTTCTGATTTTCTTATCAGTGTCAATTTCTAAGATACATATTCTTTTTTTTTTTAATAAAGACTTATTTATTTATTTGACAGAAAGAGAGCACAAGCAGGGGGAGCAGCAGAGGGGGAGGGAGAAGCAGGTTCCAGACTGAGCAGGGAGCCAGACTTGGGGCTCGATCTCAGGCCTCTGGGATCATAACCTGAGCCAAAGGCAGAGGCTTAATCAACTGAACCCACCCAGGTATTCTTTTTTTTTTTTTTTTTTTTTTTAGGGTGTATATTCTAAAATGGGTATTCTAGATATATATCATGGCAAAATTCTGCACTTCTTTCTTTGACCAGTGGAAGATTAACTGGCTGATCAAACATAGTCCTGCTCTTATTGGGGGTGGGGGTATTTGGGTTAGGGGAGCAACAAAGTTCTCCTTCTACCCAATACCGATATGAGGAATAAGAGGTGGTAGAGAGCATAAAGTATGGGTGTTGCTTGAACAATGGCCTCTTTTGTTATTATAATCAGGGCAAGAACCAGGAAAGTCAGTACAGAACCCAAGCTACTATTCAGAATCTGAAAGAAACATGGCAGCTTACAGCTGTATTCTAAATCCTAAAGTTTGGCTCAAGACATCTCATGTTGGACACTGCTACCTTCGGCAGGTCTCTTGGGCAGGGCCCATATTATTTTATTTTCTCTGAGTCATTGATCAACTAATAAAACAGAAAATAAATGCACAATAAAGAAAACACAGAACACCTATAGTTGGTTCTTTGGAAATATTTTAAAACTGGCAAACTAGTCTTTATGTGGACAAGAAAGCTATTTGCATATTGTAGACAGCACACAAGGAATTCACAAGATTGAAAACTATTTTTTTTTAACATCAAGGTCATGGGAATATTAACAATTCTTTGTAATATCTCTATTTAACACAGGACACAAAATACGGTCATACTACCTAATAGATAAGTCTTGTTTCTGGCATATCAGTTTCCTTCTCTTTTTGATCTGAATTATGTCTTCATTGTCAAATCATTTTAGAACATAATGAAGACTTAGTCTAATGGGGCTGTTGCCTTCTGGAAGTCTGTTCTTTACCTTACATGGTAAGAGTAGGGCAGAAATATTATGCATAAATGAACACGTTACTGGGGCGCCTGGGTGGCTCAGTGGGTTAAGCCTCTGCCTTCGGCTCAGGTAGCGATCTCAGGGTCCTGGGCTCTCTGCTCAGCAGGGAGCCTGCTTTCTCCTCCTCTCTTTCTGCCTGCCTCTCTGCCTTCTTGTGATCTCTCTCTCTCTCTGTGTTAAATAAATAAAAAAAAAAAAAATGAACACGTTACTTCATTGGAAAGCAATGGAATCTGGGCAGAATGTATACTTACTTTATTAAGACTCAGCTTCTCCCTCATAGCTCTGGTATTTGGATTGTTAATATTCTAATACAAACAAAGGAAAGTGTTTAGGCTCCCAAGTGAAGTTGGAGTTTTAATGTCCTTTACAAAAGGGTAAGAGAAAGGAAGAAGAAAATGGGTTTTGATGGAGGCTTTTGAGGTAGCCTCATATAGACTGACCCTAGAAGGAAACTAGAATGCACTTTGCTCATAGGAAGCAAGGTTAGTTAATGTCATATTCATTATCATCTTGAAAAATTCTCTTGACTCACAGAGTTTTATTAAATTCTTGATGTAGTTGAAGATAGACATTCTTTTAAAGAATTCTTTGTGAGTACACTTGGCACATAATGAATGGATTTTCAGAGATAGTTATTCTTGCCTCTTTAGGTTGAGCTAGCAGTCTTCGGATTTCTAACTTGCTCAGGCCTGTCAGAGGTAAGATGGTGGCAAGATAAAGACTGAGCCAAAACTCCAATTATAAAGGGAGACTACCAACAGCATTATTTGAGGTAGAACAAGAAAAGGCTGTAAGGAGCTTGATGCAGGGTCTTGCCTTAATCATCTTTGTATCGTATTGTAGAGGCCACATGATTTGTTTTTCTTTGAACTGAACTGAATTGAATTAAATTGGATTGAACTGAATGAGGTTCTGGATCATGAGAGGCAGCCCAGAAATAAAGGCCGACCTTTGAAAATACACCACTTGTGAAATGAGCCAGAGGAGGGAAAAAGTGATATTTAGAGGGATAGTGACACAAACTGGCCCATGATCAAAATGTTCCTCTCCAAAACATAAAAATCAATGAAGGAAGACTATGGGATGCAAGAGAAACCCAGTATGCAGAAATCACATAAACAGAGATGAACAACAGGTTAACTACCCTGTTCTCTAAACACAGTGACCCTGTACATAGTTAGGGCTCAATAAATACTAGCTGTTTGCTTTTCCTTCTTCTTTAAATCATTAGTAAAAATAATTAGTTTAAATAAATAGTAATTGAACCATACTATGTGCTAGACTGTGCTTATATTTTACATGCCACATCTCAATTAAATCTCACAAAAAACCTTACGTCTACACTTGGTATTTTTGTCTGACAAAAGGCTGAGGAGTCAGAGAGATTGGGAATACTTTTCCAAAGTGACAAATGCTGATGACATGCTCTGAATGAAGAAAAAAATGAATAATCAATAAACACATGAACATACAAGTTCATGATTCAGTGCATGTTTGTGTGTGTGCACATGTGCGTGTGTGTGTGTGTGTATAAATGCATTTCTTCTTTCAGCTCTCATTAGCTCTCTACTTGGCTCACTTTCTCACTCACTCACTCATTAACTAACTACATTCGTTAGCACAAAAGTCTTTAGTAGTTTTAGTCTAATACTGAGAAATATGCCAACTAACAAGAATATCTCTGTAAAGAAGCCATTTAGAATGTATTTTGAAGCCAGATTACCTGCTTGAATACTAGCTACACTATTTATACTATTGCAGACTTGGGCAGGTTTCTTAGTTTCCACATGCTTCAGGTTCCTTACCTGTAAAATGAGGATTAAAAATAACATTGACCTCAGGTTTATTTTATGATGACTGAATGAGTTATTTTAAGTAACTACTTAGAAAAGTAGACAGGAATCATACTACATAAAAGCTAAGTGTTTTTATTATTTCCCCAACTTTATTGCTGTACAGAGTGAGGGTGTCCTAACTTTCCCTCGAGACACTCAGAAAATGTCCATTGATGAGGAAGAGGGAAATGGGAGAGGAGAAACAAAAATATGAATCCAATAAGAGAGGTTAGGTTTTCCTTTTTTTCAGTGACAGACTTGACATCTGACCCATGTTTCATTTGAGAAAGCCTTAACACTCTGAATTGGATTTCCCAGGGAACTAAATTCTCCAATTCTCTCCGAAAGTCGGGTCCTGAAGTGGAAAGGGCAGATTTAAGGAACTATGGTGATATAGGTTCACTCCTCTTGGCAGTAATATAAGGCAACAGCAATTTATGGGGAGAAAAGAAATTTATTCAGGCCCATAACTGTACATTACATTATGTTTTCTCTCTTGGGGAGGAAGTTTGGAATGCATAGCAGTTCTGTGATCCAGATCAGCTTGCTTGCCCCATAATGCGATACAAAGTGGTAATAGTCAGGAGTCTTGAGAAATGAGTCAGAAGGAGATATTGCTCTTTTGGTTCCGAGAAGCGGAAGCTTTGCTGGCATCCACTGCTTGTGAAGCTGTTTCTGTCCCAGATAGAGGTGAGATACATGAATGTGGGGGAGGACACGGAACACGGAAAGGCATTGGTACTAATCTGATCAATTAATTCAATAAAGGGTGCCATCTGACTATGGAGCTGGCCGGCAGGAAATGGTAAAAGCCCCACAGTGAAAACATGATTTCCGTTAATCGCCTGCTTTCATCATGCAGATCCCTTGAGGCAGCCAAGCTGGCATATCAAAGAACCTGCCACTGGCTCCTCTGCTGCGTAATGTCCTTCATGAGAGAAATCTGGGCCTCAGATTTACCTCAAATACGAAATACCATTAACTGCTCTATTCTCTTATTAATCCAGTGTATGGCCAGGAGCCAGGATTGTCCAATATTCCCCCTTCGGTTGTCAGTTACTCCTTGGTTGCTCAATATATGTATCTGTCCATCTCTTCCTTTAATAATGACCATGGTTAAAAACCAGAAAAACGCTGATGTAACCTTGGATATGGACTACATTACTGTTCATTACTTGCTTGAAAAGGGAAAAAAATACAAACAAGAATTATTCTTCATAAACTTGGTTTAATTCTTGCAAGCAAGTTTGTGAGTCATTTTATGAATGGCTCCCGCTTCAAATTAGGGCTCCTGTTTCCGCTTCCAATGAGCCTCTAGTATTACATTTAATATTGTTTCCTCTCAGCAATTGAAATGTACATCCCTGCTGGGTTGGTAAGAATAGAATTTCTTTCCTGAATTCTTTCTTCTTTCTGAATTGCTTCATTTTACTTCCCCCAAAACTAAAATAAAGTAATTTGTACCTAAAACTAGACAAAATTAACCTCATGGCTTGTTCTCCTTTTAGCTTGAGACCTGACTGCTTGGCACAGAAGGCTGCTTTCACTCATGGCCTCATTTCTTCACCTCTCCTCACTTTTTTCAGACAGGAAGAAAATGGCTTCCATGGGTAGCAAATGGTCTCAGGCAAGAGAAACTGCTCAAGGGGTTTTAGAACTCACTAAGGTGAAGGCTGATAAAAATGAAGATTTTGGTATCAGAGCCTATGCCATCCATGAGACGGGTATCCATATTCTTTTGCTCCTGGGTGTGTGTTTACTGTTCTCAGGTCTATTTGCTCAGCTGTAAACTATGTAAGTCAGGCTTTGGAGTGCTCCAAGAACTATCTCCTCTTGTTTCTGTGTTCTTGAGCATACAAGCCATATCAAAAAGGTCTGTCTCACCTTTCTTACTTAAGTGGCTATACCATGATGACAAAAAATATTTATTGCCAATCTTCCTTCCTATATAGATGGCAAACATTACTAATTAAGACAATACTGTTTCTTGCTGATACAGAATCCTCCTCAGCACTATGTTTGGGGATGCCAATACCAATTGATTAGAACTATCATACCTGAAAACGACCCATTGGCCCCACTGCACCCCTCCCCCCACAAAACACACATACACACACACAGAGAGAGAGAGAGAGAGAGAGAGAGAGAGAGAGAGAGAAACTATTTAACTTGCTTTAGGCTTGAAGAACCAAGTCCTTAAACATTGTTATTTAGGTAGTAGGTAAGAGTCAGAAAGCACAGAAATTTGTAGGATGAACCATACCATGCATGAGAAATCTTTTATCTAAACTTCTGTTCAGCACTAGGGTGGCAGCTAGGAAAGGGAGGAACAAATTCAAGTCTCATAGAGGTTACAATCAATAATTAGTATGACTTATTAAATTAAAAAAATCTCAAAATAGTTGCCATGTCAACACAAGTATTGACATTGTCATTAATTCAACCATCATCACTTGTATTAGACAGGAAGAAGAAAGAATTTAAGAAGGAGAACTATGATCAGAAAAGCAAAACCTTCCTAGAAAAACTCATCATCCTTCTACTCATATAGCACTTGCCAGAACTGTGTCATATGACTGCCTTAACTGCTAAGGAACCTAGGAAATACTGTCTTTTCAAGCCAACACATAGGTGTCCCTAACACAATGGGAAATTCTGTTAGCAAGAAAAAAGAGAATATGTTTTGGGTCAGTAACTAACCATATTGGGCAAAGTCTCCTTAGTACACACTTCCATAATATAACTATACTTTTTCTTATTATTTATATAGACAAAAATATATACTTGCTCTCTATGCCAACAGATCATGAGCTCTGAACTTGCTGAGTATATGTCTGGGTTTTACCAACCACTTCATTTCCAGGAAACACCTCAGTGTCTGCAATATAACAGCCACTCAAAATGTATTTGTTAAAAAATGGATAAACTTCCACCACACTTTCCTAGGCAAGTGGTTTCTCCTACCTGGTTTACTACATTTCTGCATAACAGCTCAATTCATCTCCTTGTTTTCACTTCAGTGGCTGAGTGATCCCTTTAAAATGATCTCTAACAAAGTAAACAATAATTTGCCATTATCTTAAGGATAATTAAGGTAATGCTCTGATTCCAGAACATGATTTACAAGGGCCTTAATAACTTCATACTCGGGTATCTTTCTTCCCTCATCACTTATCTTCCCCTGCTTCTCACTCTATCTCCATAGTACCTATTTTTCAGTTTCTGAAAGGAGACATATTCTCTTTTTTTACCTGAAGTATAATTTACATACAGTAAAATTCACCTTTTTTTTTAAATACAGTTTTATGTGCTTTGACAAAATGAATAGAGTTGTGTGACTATACTATGGTCAATATAGAGAACTTTTCTACCACCTCCCAAATTCCCCCATATCTAGTTATCCTCTGTCCCTGCCTCCAGTCCCTGGTAAACAATGGATAGCTTTCTGTCTCTATGTTTTCCTTTTTTTTCCAGAAAAACATATAAATAAATTCATGCAGCATGGAGCCTTTGGAGTCTGGATACTTTGATTTACCATAACGCTTTTGAATTTATTAATCCATGTTAGAACATGGATTAATAATGAGCCCCTGTCTATTCATGACTAGTCATCCATTGTGGATATACCACAGTTTATCCATTCAACAGTTAAAGAACATTAACTTTGTTGCCAGTTTGGAGTAATTAGGAATAAAACCACTATAAACATTCACATAATGGCTTTGAATATGGTATGAATGTGTTATCTTTTCACCTTGGAGCAGGACTACTAGGTCATACTTTAAGTATTATGTTTAACTTTATGAGAAACTGCTTTCTATATTGTTTTCCAAAGTGGTTATACCATTTTGTTTTCCTATAATATTATCTTTTAATGCTGGCCTTTTAGCTTGTCTTGTGATTCCTCCACTCATCTCCTTCACTCTATTTACTAATACTTATACTTTAGGCTTCTTCTTGGTGATTGTTTTCTTTGGGAAAGTCTTCCCTGCTCACAGGTCTGGATTGATGTATCTCCTGTATTCTGTTATATTGTTGCATATCTTATCAATTAATATTGCATAATATAAAAGAATGTGAATATAAGATTATTTCAATCTCAATTTGAACTGAGCTGGCAAGATTACAGATGCCAACTATTACAACATACAAAGGGATGTGCCATACTGTCTTAGTAGAATTTATAAAAGAGGTAGCCCATATTTATTTTTTTCAACTATGGCTTAGTACTCATGAAGAATATATAAGAGAACTGATGTTAAACATCTAGGAGAGAAAATTCCCTTGGATAAGCTATATGGAGTAAGGCTACCTACTCTGTTCTTTAATGTTTCCATTTCCCATCAAGATAAGTGAGAGAGGATTCCATAAGATAACTTAGATAGCTTGATCTTTCTTCCTTAGTGTCTGTGGGAGCATTGCAACTGGTGCTGAATCCTTTCCCAGAAATGCCTAAAAATGTGAGATTTTTACTAGATGACTTCTTTGATGGTGGGAAAAAATAGAGGTGACACCATTGGGAAAGTTGTGGACAACTAGGGCAAAGGATGTGCATTTTTCATGGACCATTGGGGGCTATGTAATAGATATCTCTCCTTTACCCATCTGAAAAAGAATTGACCTAAGTGAACTGCCTGTAAAGGTAATGAGATCTCCAACAGAGTCTGTGTCAAATGGAGTCTCTCTGGTAGAGTTGCTGATCATAGTTGAGAAGTAAAGATCCCCAATAATGATGATGGTCACCCACAGGTATACTCTAAGGGAGATCAGAGAGAGATCCTAACTATGCCAGCAGTGCAGGACCATTCCTCCCATTTCTTTCATTTTCCTCAGATAAACACCATCAAACTAGAAGAAATAGAGATATCTAAAAGGGGAGGGGTGAAAATGCTAGGAGGGGGAATTAGAGGAGAGGAAATAAAAAATAATAAATAATTTATTCAGAGCTTGTATTTTGACATTCATCTGTGGTCAATTATTTACTACTATAATTGATAATACAAATAAACATTTGACATATAGATCTCTGTCTGTATTTCCTATCATTTTCTTAAACACCATTCCTAGATGTGGAACAATTGGAATTCAAAGTCCTAACAGTTTTGAGACTCTTAACACTTAATTCTCAATTTACAGTCCAAAATGGCTTATAGTTTACGTTCATAAGGGTACATACCTTGATAAATCTCATCATCAAACAAAATAAGCTTTAAGAAAAATCTGTTAAATTGATTAATGCAAAGAAAATAACATTGTTTTAAGTTCAATCTTCATGGGATTAAATTTTGTTGTATGTTTATTTTCCACTTTTGTTTTCTCTGGATGACTTGTTGGTTAATATCTGTTAACATTATTTCTATTCAGAAGACTATATTTTTATCTAGATGAGATGAATTACGGCAAGGTATGTTCTTTTTGATCTAGGTCTCTTCATGTCCTGTGTACTTATTTTTGAGAAAAACTGTATTTTCAAACATAAACAACTGTATTATCCTATCAGTCTTCCTTAAATGCATATTCTCCCTTCTTACTCAACCAGAAAATCAATCCAACCAATTAGTGTGTTGGAGAATGGAAAAAAAAAATGATGCTTCTGTATAGCAGCCCTTCCTGTCACTTGGAAATGCATCTTAAATGTTTCAAGGAACATTAGCATGAGTATATGAATGGACATCCCCAGAGAAAGAGAGGGAAGAGGAAGGAAGGAGAATATGTAGATGTTCATGTGAGTGTGCTGAGGATAGAGGTCAGTCTGACAATTGTTACTTAAATGGTTCTCATATTCTAATTCAATTATGACATTCAGGGAGCAGAAAGGAGGGAAAACAAAGCTGAACTTTTCATTTTAGATACAACCTATTTTTTGAGATGGTGATAAAAGTGTGTAATAGGAAACTACAATTCCCATGAAATCTGATTGAACAAATAGGAAATAAAATAAGTTTTCTTGGGGGTATCTAAACTGTGATTGAGAAATAAGAAGGGACATACTCTCAGCAATCTTTTTCTTTACAGGGTCTTGGTCGAATACTTCATTGTGACAAAGTTGGTCTCAGCACAGAGAAACTATGAGTCAAAAAGAAAATAAAAATAGTAATAAACACATTTATCTGGTACTTACTGTCTCCCAGATACTAATAAACAATTATTCCACATATACTGTCTTATTTAACCCTGTCAAGCTCATGAGGTTAGTATAATAATTGTGCTAAGTTTATACAAGAAGAAACTGAGGCTTAGAGACGGTGAGTGACTTATCCAATATTACACAACTAATAAACAGCGCAGGTGTTATTTACATTGAGAACATTAAAAAATCTAGGGCCTCTGGTTCTAAACACTAGGCACATCATTTCAGCTTCAGTCCCACCAGACTAGGGTAGACTCATGTTGCCCCGATCCTTTCCAAACATACCAAACCATTCACCCAATCCCACCTCTGTCAAACTCTTCCATATTTTGTTATTAATTTGAAGGTCCAGTGTAAAATGAAAATGTGGAGCTCTAACTCAGGCTGGAGATGCTAAACTTTCCTTCCCATGGGGATGGCATCTCAACCAGAACAGATGAGTGATTCTGGAGATTCTGGAGATAATAACTACTATATCAGGAGATACTAGATATCTTTAAAAAAAATAGGAAATAAGATAAGAAATAGGTCCCTGCCAAGTCACCTGATAAATAAACCATGGGACTGCCAGGTAGGGTTGGTTTTCTCTTGTAAAACTGGCTTTAGCACATCTCACAATTTTGAGCAAGAAAAATAAGAGATTCAACAAAGAGCCTGGCATATACTATTGTAGTTAATAAATGTTTGCAAATATTATTAATGATATTTGGGATACATTCAACTTTGGAAATTTAAATAAATTGTTAGGAAAAAATACTTGTCTCCTATCTATCACATTACCATAGAAGCACACCTAAAATTCTTTAATCATTACAATAAAAAAAGTCTTGAGCAACAACTAAGTACCAGACACTTCCTGAGTATGTTATGTTCATTATCTTATTCCATTCCCATAATAAGTTCCTGAGGAAGTATTGTCAAGCCATTTCATAAAAGAAGAAACTTAAGGTGAGTAAAGTTAAATAAATGCCCAAGATATAATAGCTAATGAAAGATTAAGATCCAGCCTTCAGTCTTTCTGACTACAAAGTCTGTGTTTTTTTTTTTTTTTTAAGATTTTATTTATTTATTTGACAGAGATCACAAGTAGGCAGAGAGGCAGGCAGAGAGAGAGGGGGAAGCAGGCTCCCTGCTGAGCAGAGAGCCCAACTCAGGGCTCATTCCCAGGGCCCTGGGATCATGACCCAAGCCGAAGGCAGAGGCTTAACCCACTGAGTCACCCAGGTGCCCCCAAAATCTATGTTCTTAACCTGAGTTATACTGCCTGGATTAGTGATTCTCAACCTTAGCTATACATTTAAAAATGCAAAAAGCAAAAAAGCTGATGCTGATAACCCAACCCAGATTATTTTAATCAGAATACTGAAGAGTAAGAACCAGTGGTTGAACATACATAAATGTGCTTCAGGTGATTCTCATAGGCAGTCAAGTTTAACAGTCAATTGACCTAAATGGTATAATGCACCTATAAAGCTCTTACTTTTAATATAGCGTGTGTTAACTCATATTAGCAGACCATTTGGAATTTATGAAAGACACTGGAAACTCCAATTTATTTATTTTAATCCCAAAAGTATTTTTAAGGCAAACACCAAAGAATATCCACTGTAAGAAAGCAAAGTTATTCTATTTTGCACAAGAAGAAAGAGTTGTTATTGACATGACCTTGAATAATCTTTTATAGATGGGTGTGGGAGGATAATTTATTTTCAAACTTAGAAAAGTAAAAGCATCTGTGTATTGACCTGAAAGAATGTGTGGAAAACATAGGATGAGGAGAAGAATTACTACACAATTTGGATCAGGAAATGTCAGGGTGGGCGGATGTGGGATGATAGAAAAGGAGTGTGTCATGAATACTTCATAAGAGGGCCCCCGCCTCCTTCACATTTGTAAGCGTCATTTATAATGGGATGAATAATAGCGTTAAGATGTGTGCTCTGTGATATGTTCCTTTATCTGAACAAATACAAGGCAACCCAGATAAAACTATTATCCAAGGCCAGCACATGCAAACCAGAGATGTGATGTTGATGATTTAAGCCTCAGTCCCAACAGGAGGGTAATTTTCCAGATAACTTCCTCAATTCCCCTACCTAATTCAGAAAAAAAAAAAAGGGTTTATAAACAAAGTCACGAGTGTCCCAAATGTTCTGCTCATTAATTTTTTTCTCTAGTATACCCGACTAGAATCATAAAATCAACAGACTGATGTGTGCAAAGAGATACAGACGACAGCTACAGAGAGATACTTCCATCAGTTTAAAACAGGTAAAAAACCTGACTAAATCATGTCAAAGGCCACCAAGCCAAATACAACTCTACTATAAAACTGCCACCATTTTGTAATTTGTACATTACCAAGTTAAGGAAAAAACTGGAATGATGAGTGTGTTAGGGATTTAAGGGCAAGTCCCAATAGATATTGACACTAGATATTATGGCAATGTGACTACTTTGCTTCTGGAAAATATCTCCATTACATTGAACAAAGATATAAATTACAGTGGGATTTTTTTTCTAATAGCATTAAAAATGGGGCATAACTCATGACAATGTAGAAGACACTGGTAAAAGCAGCATAGGTTTTTGAATTGTAATTGGCTGAATTCAATTATGATTTTCCACTACTAACAACAAAATATTTCTGGGCAAGTGGTTTAGTGCAGTTGAAGCTAATTTTCTTTATCTATAAAATGGGAATAATAATCAGCATTTAGAATTATTCTGAAGCTAATAGACAGTATCTGTCAAGTAGAAGTATAACTTACCTAAGATGATGATTATTATTCTATTATACTCCTATTATTAGAAGTTAATCCACTCTCTTAATGTCTTGCTAAGGGCCTGTGATTTCATATCCTGGGACTCAGTCATGCTTTGTCCATTTACTCTCAGAAGAAAAAAAAAATCACTAGCACAGAGGGTAGTTCTGATATTAGGCCTACCTAATCAAGGAAGGACATGTACTAGGGGAACTGACCAAGCTACTGAAGTTAAGAAGAGGTTCCCACTGGCAGGCAAAGTCCAGTGCTCAATGTTGTAATAACTGGCACAATCCATCTAAGTTTCTAGTTACAGTCTTAAAGCAGTTAGATAGGTCAGCAGGCAGGAAAAGTAATGGCCAGGAACTCACCAGGTCTACTGGCTTACTGTCTTATAGTTAAAGTAAGAGTTCCAAATCCAGGTTCTAGGTGGATGAACAAAACAGATCCATAAGGATAAAAACCAAGGGAGGTGCTCATTTATAAGAACTCAGGTATGACTTAGAATTTAAGCACTGAGACAACATCCAAACTTTCATTTTCGGTTAGAAGACTTACTGTAGATACAGCAAAGATAACTTGATGGAGAACTGCTGTTACTATTACTATGCAGGTACAATATTAACTCTTCCTAACAAATCCAGAAGAAAAGAATTTACGTTTCCATGGCAGAATAAATTAACTCAGTAAGGGTAAGTAAATTTCCCAAGGTCAAATAAGCAGATAAGTGAGTTCTAGATCTAATATTGAAATCCAGGTTTATCTGGCTTTAAAACAATGGGATGACCCAAGAAATAACATGCTATCCCCAAAATAATAAAATAAAATAAATAAAATAAAAGTGAAAACAACACCAAAACTCCTGTTTCAACTCACAGTGGTTCTGGCAACAGGAGAGGAGAAGTTCAAACATGCATCTGATAACCAAATGTTTCTTGCAATGGAAAACCAGATCCTAAGAGTCTTACAGAGTATGATAGCTTGGACTCCTACCCAAAGGACCTCCAAGTCATTCAGCTGGAAATTTTTGATCATATGGACAATAGAAGATTTCATGATTTCTTATCTCTCACCATTGTTAGGAATCTCTAAAACCTTAGGGACTCTAATGGAGTTCCGATTTATACACCATGAAATAATATATATGCAGTTTAATCATCCTGGTCACTATGCTTTCTTATCACAATATTTAAAACAGGAATTGTCTTTGACTCAATGATAGAGAAGATCTGAATATTGGTAAATGCACCAGATTATTTCCTTTTCAGTACAAGTTGTTTTCTGTTAACCCTGATGCCAAGGGTTTATTTACTTAATCTTCTTGTGATTTCTGAACTGTATTTAGAGAATCACTAGAAACACTTTTCTTCCTACCTCACTGTTATTAATATTCCATGGTGCCTCTGGCTCTCTGTGAGTCTTCTGAGGCATGTACAAATGTCCAAAGAGAAAAAGCTAGGGACTCTTCTCATTTCTCCACTCAGGAAATATCAGGGAGGCACCTAATTTCCTCGTGGAGGAAGAGGAGCAAGTAAAGAAGAGTTTAAGCATTCTTTAGTCCTGTGGTTTGGGGGAAGAAGTTTTAAGAGAGAGGGAAATAACCTTCCTTGTCTACTCTCCATAATTCTGTTTAAAAATTCTTACTGGTACAAAAACAATGAATACTGTTATGTTGAAAATAAATTTAAAAAATGATAAAAAACTTCTTACTGGGATTTTGGAAGAGGTAATGGGGTACGAAAACTAAATTTTTTACCTACTAAACAGAAAATTTCTTGAGTAAATACTATGGACAAATTCTCTAAATATTTTATAATGGTATTTTATGCCATAAGAATATACACTTACTTTATTCACTATTCTCTTGTGCATCTTCATTTATTCAGATCTCATTCTACCTGAGATGTTCTTCAAGGGGTCATATTAAACACAATTATTGTTATTTACTGGGTACCAACATACATAACTTTTCCCTCAATAGCTCCCCCGCCTTTTCCTACCCTTCCAGTGCCCTAGAAGACTTAAACAAACACATCTATCAAAATATTTTTATTTATTTATTTATTTATTTATTTATTTATTTTTAAGGAGGGAAGGGCAAGACAGAGAGAGAGAGAATCTTAAGCAGGTTCCATGCACAGGGCTGAGCACCACATGTGTCTTGATCTCACAAACCTAAGATCATGACCTAAGCTGTAATCAAGAGTTGGACACTTAACCAACTAAGCCACTCACATACCCCAAATACTCAGCTTTCAATCTCGGAAAAATATCTGCATGATGGAGAATCTAGTTCAATGGGAAAACTAAAGAGCAATAAAGAATCCACTTTCTATGGTATATTAAAGGAGGTATGTTGGCACTTCCCACCAAATTCCCACTTCTCAATACAGAGTAATTGAGACATGATTTATTTTCTTTAGGAAAATTCATTTTCCCCACTTAAAAACATAATGAAGATAGTTATTCTCAGTGGTATCCAGCATTACGGGTAGACAATTTACAGGAGATGAATTTCCCACTTCAGATGTTGTAGAGTAGTAAATTGGTAAAGAGCTCTTGAATTTACTGAAATCATCACATGCACAAATATACTGAATGCTATTTATGTGTCTTTGTAGCTTACAAATTTAATGAGGCTGAGATCTGAAGAATAAAAAATATTTCCACTACAAAAATGAAAAAAATGTTGGATTGAATTCTAGGTTCATTGCACGCTTAAGATCCCAAGACCCAAACAAAATTTTTCTTCCATAAGATCATATGGAGTAAAAATGAGTAAATGTTCATTAGGATCTTTGTTTAAAAGACATCAAAAGGATGCTGACAATCTCACCATTTCACTCCTCTCACTATTATCTGTTGTAGACATAATATGTTCTACTTCGAGAAAACCTGGAGCACCTTATAAATTGTTGGTACTCCTCATGGAATGTGGATTGTGTAGCTATTGGCCCTGAATGTATAAACTATGAATTAAGTGTCACTTGAATGGAAAATTATTTGAAGAAAGTACACTATGATTCACTTCTAATGAATGCTTTCATACGTCTCTGCAAATGTATTCACCCAAGGAAGTTCTCATAGAAGCAGGCCAAGAAACTTCTTTCCTGTAATATTTTATCTAGCAAATTTTAAAGTCAAATAATTCACTAAATCTATGAACTTTCCTTTTATTTTTAAGTAGCACACACAGAAATTTCCTGTGCCTGACTATAATCCCACCAGAGAGCCAACTGAAATTATAATGTTACAGCCCACAAAAGCAGATATTCCCCAAAAGACAATGAGAACACTTAGTAAGAGATATAAAAGCATAAACAAAATGTTTTGTTATTTAACCTACCTCAAGCTACTTGTATGTATCTTATCTCCTTTAAGAAAGTAAGTGCCACCCAATAGCTACTGAAGTAAACTTTTGGACTTTGATCTATTATTTTTATGTTTCAAGGTTATAGTATTTTCTGATTAAAGAAAAACTGTGAATCTTATATGTAATAAAGACATAAAACAATTAAACAAAAGTAATATGTATATTTTTGGTTCCTAGTAGCTGGGACTCAGCTCAGTGTTGTTGGCTGTTGGGTTATGTAACATTATCAAGGACAGATTTTTATACTGCACCAGATTGTAGGGAACTTCCTTGTGAATAAGGACTTATCCAAAGACAAAGAGCCAGTAGTAAATATTGACCAAAGTGTGTTGTGATCAGCTTTGTGTTAAGGAACAAGGATTTCTGACAATTTTTTTGTCATTTGGAAAATGTAATGGCATTCAGAGCATTTGGTTATGATTGCAGTTTTTAAGTAAAAGATGATAAGGGACTAGAATTAACACAGTGGCATTTGGGAGAGACAGGGGAAAATGGATCTAAAAAACCTCTAGATATAAAAGACTTTCTATATTTTGTTTAAATGGGAAGAGGGGGATTGAGGAGGCAGGCTTCCAGAATGATACCAAATGCCCTAGTTTAGAAGGCAGAATCAACAATTTTAAGAGAACATGGTAGAGAATGATTAGAAAAATAGAAGGTCTTTTTAAAAGTGCCCAATTATTGATGCCTATAATTGAAGGTGGCTGAATCAAACAAATGATTAGAACTCTGTAAAATCAAGTCTGGGATGTAGTAAGGTGCTCTATTTCCTTCCCCAGTCTTTCCTTTCTCTCTCAGGAAATTCATGGGACACTTTCAAAGGATGAATCTAATACCCCTGAAGAAGCTGAACTTATGACTACAGTTGTGTCACAAATGCCCAAGGGTCTCTATTCTTATTTCAGTTAGATTAGGGTCCTATGTTAAGCTCCATCTTGTCCTGCTCTTCCTCTGGATTTTAAAAAGCAGGGAATGCTCTCTCATCATATTTTCTCAACCAACATTGTCAGGCAGGTATGTCTTTACAGTAAAGGCCAGAGAAAGATTAGAATGTCTTATTACTGTGAGTCCTAAAAACTCAGCCACTCAGTTTTATACCATTATTGTCATAGTCTGAGAATTTTAAATGCTTTAATTCCAGATGGTTGAGAGAAAGAATACTGAATTAATACTGAACTATTTTTGTCCTCAACAATTTTACTAATAAACTGTGCTATTAAAATTTTGTTTTAGTATTTTCTTTTACGTTTTATATTTGGACTGCTAGGCACAGAACTTTATCTTATTTAATTTTCACATGGTATTGGTATGTAGTGCTTTTTAAATCTCTGCTTAAGTTTCTAGTTACAGAATGGAGTTTTTGTTTTTGTTTTTGTTTTAACTAGATAAAATCTAAGGTCTCTCTGGTTCTAATATCATGAAAAAGGACATACATAGCTTATAGAAAGAAAAAAATTCATGGGAAAGACACAAATTACATATACATTTTTATAGACAAAAGTCTCTATGTTTGTAGTTTGTAGAATGGAAAATGTGAAAGTTACTTACCAGTCTTGGGAAGAGAATTACGACGGGGCTTCACTTCTGGAAGAATTTACTGTTGGAGGTGAGATTTTAGAAAACCAAAAAAGAGGAAAAAAGGTAGACTTAAAGTAAAGGATCATTCCAGGAATAGCAAATGGCATGATTGAGAATATAAGTGAGAAAGGGCTCATAGGGGATAGGGTAGGAGGTGAGAATACAACGAGAGAGCAAGCAGTGGCTTCTTTGCTCCTCCACACCTTCTGCATGACAATTAATCTAAATATGCAGAAGGGGATGGGAAGGAAGAGTGGCTAATATTAGATAATCTAGGGAAGCCTATGTATTTGATCCTTGGATTCTGGGCAAAGAAGCACAAACTTATGGTCTCCACTAAGGCCAAGGGAATAGGTAGGTTCTAAATACAGAAGTTGAACCTGTGATTTGGTTGGGAAGCCAGAAAGAAGGTGCAGTTACAGAAGACATATGAAGTCCAAGCATTAAAGCTCACTCACGGATTTGCATTTCACAGAAAATGTGAAGTAGTCTTCTCTTCCTTGAAGAGTTGGGTTGCCATAGGATACTGGAGAAAGGAGCTCAGCTGTAGGAAGCAATACTCTTTTTTACAATGGGATGAAATTGGACTTAAAAGTAAGTAGATTATAAGTGGCAGCTTTGGACCAGATACATTCTGTGGCCAAGTCTGCTAAACCTGGGAATTTGTTAGAAATGCAAAATCTCAATCTGTACTCCAGACCTACTGATCTGAATCTGTTTTGAGAAACACTGTCTTTAACACTCTTATTTTTAGTGTTCTCATCTGTAAAACAGGGGCAGTGGCTTCCTTATAAGGTTGTTGTAGGGATTAAATAAAATAACATTCCCAGAGTATTTAGCAGGATACTTGGCACAGTTTGTTCAAATAACTGGAAGTTAATGTATTAATATTAGTAATAGTGTATACTGCAGAACTATTTTTTTTAATTAAAAAAATCTTGAAAAATTAGCTAAATCCCCGTTCAGAGTTGAACATTCTAATTCCTAATCCACAAACAGAATTTGACCTTGCAGGGTATCGATTGCCTGCAATTTAACCTATTTTTAGTAGAAAATGATCAGGTGAGTGAATTTATTTTAAATGGTCTCTAAATTGGCTGAATTGTGCTAAGAGATTATTATTACATGAGGTTCTGAATCATTTTCTGTATCAGTGACTAAGAAAGGGAATTGTGAGCGGAGAAACCAATTGTCAGATTAACACAGTTCTAATATGCAATGCAAATATTATGCTACTGAAATAAAAGTACAAAACTGCCCTTAATTACTCAAACCATTTCTCCTAGAACATGAAAGGGCTTGTTTTGTCGCTTAGCTTCAATTTATTCCAATTATTCTGTTTTTTAAATAAATATTTTATTTATTCATTTGAAAGAGAAAGAGAGAGCACGAGTGAGGAGAGAAGTAGAGATGGAGGGAGAAGCAGACTCCTTATTGAGCAGGGAGCCAGCCCATTTGGGGCTTGATCCCAGGACCCTGAGATCATGACCTGAGTTGAAGGTGGACACTATAGCCATCTGAGCCACCCAGGCACACTTTCTCCAACAATTCTTGATCAGGCTTGCAAATGGGTTCAAAAGATATTTAGACCTGACAACGTTTTAATCAACCCCAAAATCTTTGCTCTTCCAGCTACAGTTTATAGAATTGCTGCACTATTACCACATTTTTATTTACTTTTTCTTAATTATCTAGAGGCAAAACAATTATTTAAACATCACAATCTCTACACTAGACCAAAGACAGCATGACTCTGATGTCCTCACAGAAGAAAACAGGGCTAACATAATGATCACAAGTGATGATGATTACTACAGGAGTACTAATCTCCAATATTTATTAATGTTTAATTCCATCTTCTGGCTTGGAATACCATCTTTTTTTTGGTATATACCTATTTTTATCTTTGGTGGGAAATCTCTCCTCTGAATTACAGAGACATATATCCAGTTGCCTACTCAACATCACTAACTTGGATGTCTATGGGTCATCTCAAACCTCACCTAGTCAAATAACCAGTTTTTGTAAAATATTTTCTCTCCTATATTCAATCCACCCTCATAAATGGCACCTACATTCTAAGTACCCTTATTTTTTAAATTTTATTAATTATTTTTATTAAAATATAATGTATTATTTGCCCCAGGGGTACAGGTCTGTGAATTGTCAGGCTTACACACTTCACAGAACTCACCATATCACATATCCTCCCCAATGTCCATAACCCAACCATCCTCTCCCTACCTCCCCTCCCCCCACAACCCTCAGTTTATTTTGTGAGATTAAGAGTCTCTTATGGTTTCTCCCTCCCCATCCCATCCTGTTTCACTTTTCCTTCCCTACCCCCTAAACCCTCTGCCCTGCCTCTCAAATTCCTCATATCAGGGAGATCATATGATAATTCTTTCTCTGATTGACTTATTTCACTCAGCATAATATCCTCTAGTTCCATCCATGTCATTGCAAATGGCACAATTTCATTTCTTTTGATGGCTGCATAGTATTCCATTTATACACACACATATATATGTATGTATGTGTGTGTGTGTGTGTGTGTGTGTATATATATATATATATATATATATATATATATATATATATCTGTAAACATTTGGGTGCATGTGCCTCTTTGGATCACTACTTTTGTATCTTTAGGGTAAATACCCAGTAGTGTGATTGCTAGGATGTAGGGTAGACCTATTTTCAACTTTTTAAAAATTAAATTAAATTAAATTAATTTTTTTTCAGTCTTCCAAAATTCATTGTTTATGCACCACAGCCAGTGCTCCATGCTACGTGACCTCCATAATACTTACCACCAGGATCACCCAACCCCCCACCCCCCCACTCCAAAACCCTCAGTTTGTTTCTCAGAGTCCACAGTCTCTCATGGTTTGTCTCCCCCTCTAATTTCCCCCAACTCACTTCTCCTCTCCATCTCCCTATGTACCTTTAGAGTGTCTTTTCTGTTTTGTTTTCACATTCCATTCCATCCATGAGCAAACTTTGCTATATCTGTAAGTCTGATATTAGCAACCTCTCTTTCCCTCCATATAAACCTACTTGGCAGGAGGAATTACTACTGATGTCTTTCATGCTGCTCATATATCAAAATAGCTTTCTAATTTTGACATATATAGAACTCACTGAAGAATGAAAGTGTTTACTAGACACAATTCATAAAATGGAAAATGAAACATAGAATATATAAATAGTAATTAATGATATGACAAATAGATGAAATCCATAATGATTTAGGTGTCAAAAATTTCTTTTACATCCCAAATGATGTGTATACATATGTGTGTTTTTAGTGTATACATGTGATACTAGGAAAAAAGCTTATAAAAACATGGGAATTCAACAACAGCTTCTAAGAACAAACATTTATTACAAACTTAATGCATGTCCAGTACTATGCATTAGTAAAATGGAAATACAAAGATGAATAAGATCAAATCTATACCCTCAAGGAACTTCTTATTCTAGGAAGAAAGTCAGGGAAATAGTTTTAATAATCACTGACTCAAATGTCCAAACTTACTGTAATGATTCAGAGCGCTGTTTACCTGATGAGAGCAACCAAATGGATAAGGAAATAAATAAAATCTATATGGTAACTTAGTAAACCGATCCTGTGTAAGCATATTAAGAAAATGAAGAATAGCAACTTATAAATGACCAAGGTATTGTTTTATTTTGTTTTGTTTTAATCCCCACATATTTAATACAGCTATGCTGTACTACAAAGTGCCATCTCATGGTGAAAGGGTTTCCAGAACTGATGTTAAACTCTTTATTAGGTTTATTTCCCAAGAATGTCTGTATATTTGGGTGATCTATCCTTTAAAGACATGAACATTGCATTGGGTTATTCCAGTAAATCAAGCAAGTTACTGAGTGATATAGTGCTGGGAGCACTAATGTTCTTGTGAGCATTAATTCAAGAATGACACAGAAAAGATGGAGCACTAGAACACAAGCCAAGCTTTAGAAGCTTTTCTCATACACAGCTGTGTTTTAAAATAAATTTATTATCACTGACAAGAAAATGCTTCTACTGAAATTCAATCATCATAGAAATTAAACATAGTCATAATCCAAAACCACTGTTTGCATTAAATAACCATTTATTCATCAAATATTTTTGAAGACCTACTATGGGTTAGGTACTCCAATGGAAAAAAGGGATACAAGGTTGAAAAGATTTGGTCCCGACTGGGACCAAAAGTGAATAGATAAGTGGCAAACATACTCCTGAACAATCAGTTAACACACACAAAAATAATTTCTTAAATGGGTGTGGATACAAAGTGTCATAGATGGGAGTCTGCCTTATAGATACCATGAAGTTGCGCTTGAAAAGTGGACAAGAGTTAACCCAACAGACAGGTGATAAATCTAGATCTATATAAAGAGCAGAATTTGTAAAGACCTAGGGTATTGGAAAATTTGCTGAGAGAATAATTTCTCTGTTTCTTAACATCTGGAATTCCTTTTAAACTGATGCTTAATTATGACATTTAGTAGAACTTTTAGCCGTGGGACAATAAGAATGATTTGCCATGGTAAACAGAATGGAATAGATTCTTAGTCTCTGACTTTGTAGACATGGCTACAGTTTCAGGAGGAATATTCAATTTTCTATCACAGGTATAAGAAGCAATCATTCTTAGAAATATGATTTTCATTATTTTTGTGGATTGCTAAATCTAAAGGACATAAAAGAACAATTCCGACTCAAATAAAATCTCTTAATAACTTATGTGAATTCTATTAATTGATTTTTAATTTATTTATTAAGACCACAGATATCTACTGAGAGCTTACCAGATACCAACCACTGCCTAAACTCTGGAAACGGCTCTAGAAATAAATAACATACAGCCTGAGCCCTCAAGACTCAAAGTCTAGTGGTATTTTCAGATACATTTAAACAGATATTTATATGATAGTGAGATCAAAGCAAAAAGAGAAACAAATGGGTAATAGAAACATGGATAAAGGTGATCTAGATAAATAGATCAAGAATAGATAAATATAGGGAGGGAGATTGGCTTTTGAATGTTGAGAAATCTGTTCTAGGCTACAAAATAGCATAAACAAACATCTAGAAGGAGTAAAATGTCATGGATTGTTAGGGAAACTCCATGTAAAATTTGATGTGCTAGACTACCAGAAGGCCTGCTACAACCCACAATGTAGTTAATGACTTCAAATTTATTTACTCTTTCAGTGTTTTGTATTCTTTTTGCCTTCTCTGACAATCTCTTCTCAGCCAAGTAGCCTGATTGCATTGTAGGCTGTTTTATGTGGCTCTGGGCTCTTTAACATGCAACAAAGAAGCAATGCTTTTTGATACAGTTGAACAGCTGCTGTTAAGAACAAGATTAACAAATGAGTCAAAATGTGCTGCTGAGGGTTAGTTAATGCATTATATCAGTGTTAATTAAAGTATTATTAAAAGGTTGACTGTTGCCTCTCATATTCCTAGAATTTACACATACACTTCATTAATCTTTGCCCTCCCTGTGGAATCAGTCACTGCACCTGTTCATCTTCAAGAGAAGTATTGCCTGCCAGATAGCTGGTGTGTAGTTCAAGATAGGCATTGATGACATGTGGCAGATCAAAGAGAAAACACCCTGGTGTTTGGATTTTACTTTCCCTTTATTTTGATGATGCACAGAGCCGTTTCCTTAGTGCTTATTTGAGTGGAATTGTAAGACATACTCATTAAACTTCTTTTACCCATGATGCCCTCATCAATATCAAATATACATTTTGTGTCACAGGCATATTCTCCAAGATTTAGAATTTAAAATATGTGACAAGAGAACAATTATCAGAAGAATGTCTCTCTTTTACACCTCAGAAAACATGCTGAGCAGAGTACAAAATGTAAAAGAGAAGTGAAACATTGCTATGACAGACGAAGTCCAGTATCATGTACAAAAAATTATTTGGAAGCATAGGAAATAGAATTTCTCTAGATGGTTGGAGGTAGGGTTTCTGAGCTTTGAAGGGCAAAGTAAATAAATATAACACCAATAATAGAAACTATTGTATATGGAAAACCTACTCCATCAGACAATATGTAATGAACTTTTTTTTCCCACTTAATCTCTATTGAAATTTAATTGAGGTCAAAATTATCCCCCGTGTACAGTGGAAGAAACCCAGACTCCAATGCCTAAGTGACTGCCCACTGTTCCACAGCTAGTAAGAGGCACAGTTGGATAAGTGTACATGGGTTTACCTCCATGGACTGTGTTCTTAGCCACCATCCTGAATTGTTTCTAATTTTGGTAGCAACCAGCTACCAGCAGAATTCTAACTATGAGTCTCAGTCAAGTAAACACCAATCCTATAGCTATTATACTTCTGTGATGACTGCTTTGTTAGGAAGTTTTTGCTGGAAGAATGGATTTCAAGGTAGATTGGGAGGCTAGGGGATGATGTCTTGTCAATCATGAAGAGTTTACATGGTAAGTATTTGAGTTCTCCACACTCCAGAATCTGGCCTTCAACTTTGGAGTCCTAGATCCTCAATTTGATGATATCTGTTCAAAAGTTATCAGTCTTTTGAGATCAGAGGTACTCATGAAATTAAAACTATAAGAGACAACTATGCCCATTTAATAATGTCTCATGTTAAATAAAACTGTAAATCACCAGAATGACTCATTTAAACTGAGAAGCATGCTCTTATCTTGAAGGATACCATGCAGAAAGACAAATTGTAATCAGAAAGCTGCTTAGTGATCGTGGAATCAAAGCAAAAATGTTGAATGAGCATGTCCATCTCCTCTATAGAGATATACCTTCCAATTAGATTAGAAGGCAAATAATCAGGGTACAAGACCTCTATCAATGAGAAACAGTCTGACAAAAATCTTGTTTATAGTCTCCTTTGTACTCTGGGCTCTATATTGGTCATTTCACCCTTTTGGAAAATTGTAGCTTTCAGAAACACAGTCAAATTCCAATTATATATTTCTGAAGTTAATTCTAGTTAATGGAATTGTACTTAAATGGGTGCACATTTTCAAAATATTGTCAAGTGTGTTTCTTCTAAAGATATCACACTCCATTTCTAAATAATTAAAAAAAAAATCTCTCTTATAGGGCACCTGGGTGGCTCAGTGGGTTGAGCCTCTGTCTTTGGCTCAGGTCATGATCTCAGGGTCCTGGAATAGAGCTCTGCATCGGGCTTTCTGCTCAGCAGGGAGCCTGCTTCCTCCCACCCCTCCTCTGCCTGCCTCTCTGTCTCCTTGTGATCTCTGTCTGTCAAATAAATAAGTAAAATTAAAAAAAAATATTTCCTCCCTTGGAAGTGATCCTAAGATTGTTTACCAGTCATGTACTTCCAACATGTTGGAAAAATGGCCATTATGTGTGCCACCATTATATGAGGTGTTGGAGCATATGGTGAGGGCTTCAGTAGGCTTTGGATCCATTTTTATGAATCCTCTCTTGCTATGGTAGCATTATTTTCTACACTGGAGCCAGACCGATCTTTCCAAAATAGTATTCTACACCCAGAACTTTTTTGCTATATTTTCTGAAATATATGGTTTCCTCTTATGCTTGTTATAGTCTCAAAATCCTTAATGTGAGTTAAAGGGTCTGTAGTATTTGGCCTGGACCAATCTTACCTCTCACCAAGGCCCTTTTGTTCTTCGTGGTCCAACTACACTTACTGTCTCTCAGCCACTGAAATGTACCAGTGTATTTCCTATCAGAAAAATCTCTTTACATACAGTTTATCTTACTAAGATGCTCTTTTCCCCTTTTGCCCACTTGATTCCTACTTATGCTTTATATTTAGATCAAATTACATTCCTAAGAGAAAAAATTCTCTGACCTGATGATGTGGGTCAGGAAGCCCTATTACATTCTCTTATATTAACAGGAACTTCTGCTTCATACACCTGCTCTAAATTATATATATTTATTCATATAGTTATTTGATCAGTATCCGTTTCACCCACTACACACTCTATAACAAGTACTCCCAAACATTTATTGAGTAAATTAATGCAAGCCATTACAGTTTTCTGTAACTTACTATGATTTTTTCTTCAATATTGAACTATTAAAATGTTTATATTATTATAAAATGACTTCATACTTATTATAAAAACTTCAATATAGAAATACAATAGAGAATAGAAATATGAAAAAAAAGCTGCTTCTTTCTCAAGAAATGAAAAACTATTTCTTTTTTTTTTTTAAAAGATTTTGTTTATTTATTTGACAGACAGAGATCACAAGTAGGCAGAGAAGCAGGCAGAGAGAGGGGAAAGGAAGCAGGCTCCCCGCTGAGCAGAGAGCCCGATGCGGGACTTGATCCCAGAACCCTGGGATCATGACCTGAGCTGAAAGCAGTGGCTTAACCCACTGAGCCACCCAGGCGCCCCTGAAAAACTGTTTCTAAATATCCTTCTAGTCTTTATTTTCTCTGTGATGTGTATGTATATATGTGGTTTTAACATGAACAAGACTATATTATTTGGACAATCTCTTTTTTCCATTGAACATGATGTAGAGACCTTTTAATGTCAGTCCATAAAAATCAATCATATTTTTTGAAATCCATCTAGAATTCCATCAAATGGATATGTTAAAATTTGTCTTACTAGTTCCTAGTTGATATACATTTAGATTAATTCCAATTATAAATAATGCTTATACTTATAGGTCCATTATATATACTGCTTTTTAGTAATGTATTTACATAGATTCCTTTTTTTTTAAGATTTTATTTATTTATTTGACAGACAGAGATCGCAAGTACGCAGAGAGGCAGGCAGAGAGAGAGGAAGGGAAGCAGGCTGAGAGCCCTATACGGGGCTCAATCCCAGGACCCTGGGATCATGACCTGAGGTGAAGGCAGAGGCTTTAACCCACTGAGCCACCCAGGTGCCCCTTTACATAGATTCCTAATAATGACCTTGCTGAACAAAGGAATATCAGTCTTAAATGTTGACATATTTTGTTTCAAATTTCTTTCATAAAGATTTTTAATTTAAACATCCACTAATAGTCAACAAATATCTTCATATTGAAGTTGAACACTTTCACAAATCAAAAGTTTTCATTAATCTGTGAAATTGCTTCCATATTCCCCTATAATTAGTATTCATGGTCATGAGATAACTCACATATAGGAAACATAATACTTACATATGAAAAGTTATGTCCTTTTGATTCCAAGTTAGATTCCTTCGAGCATAAGTGCTTGCAGTCTCTGAAGCTGCAACTGACAAAAACTACCAACAAGGCCTGATTTTGAAAATATGAAACTAAATGTTGGATCATATTAGGCCATAGAATGTTAGGTTTCATCATAAAATGAACTAAGAGTGAAGAATGTCTTAAAATTGTGAAAATAAAGGAGACTGATTGATTGTAAGTGACCATAAAACAATGAAAACTTTCTGTTTGGGTAGTTTTAGGTCCAGACTTCTAAGAAAATCCATCTAATTTACCCTTTTTACACCTGTTGCCTCTCATTATGAACATTATAAGAATCAAAGCTTAAGAAGTTAGAGGAAGTTTCAGAAGTATTTGCCATGCTCTGAACATACTCAGATTCTTTTCTCCTTCATTTAGGAGCCTTCTGTAAACTGCCATGGATATGCAAAAGTATGGTAATAAGATAGATATTGATGTCATATGCTGGAAGAAGGCCCATAAAAAATTATTTGAAGGAAAGAATAAAGAAAAAATTTTAAAATGTATTTATCCAAGATTTTGTTATGTAAAATGGTACTTTGTTGGGAAGTCAAAGTGTTAAAGACAGTAGGGTTAACTGGCAGCTTTAGCTAATAAAAGTTTATGAGTCCAAATAAGGCTGTCTTTGCCATCTAAATAATTTTTCGATCATAACCAACTTGCAATACAGGAAGACTGGTAACCACCAATGTGAAATAATGCAAAGAAAATAATTTCCCTAGTCTATCTTAAAATTCCAATGCCAAGGTTAACAGCATTGTACTTCCTTACTAAGAGGAAGCTATTTCTCAATTCAGACTAAGCTCTTTGTACCTCAGATCTATTTTCACTTGATCAATCCTGAATGGAAAGAAAGCACAGCTGGTCACATCTCTACTCAATAGCCATGACAACGCCTCAGATTTTGTAAGCCTTTGGCTATTTCTACATGACATCAAGAAAACATTTCAAAAGTATTTCAAACACTTGGGGGAAATGGCAATGTTATCAGGCCTGAGTTCTTCAATAACAGTTCTACTGAAATTGTGGTCCAGATAATTATTTGTGAGAGGATCTGTTCTGGGCATTAGACGATGTTTAGCAGTATTCCTGATAACAGTACTACCCCTCCACTGTGACAGCCAAAAATGTCTTCAGTCATTGCCAAATGCTCCCTGAAAGACAAAAACCACCCACCTTCTATTGAGAACCATGGTATGACTATCTTGAAGAGGATTACTCAGTTAACAATTAACAAGGAACAGGTACATATGCCAGAAAATGAATGTCCTGATGTCTTCAATTTTTCATTCAGATATACCTTATCTGAGATTCTAGTTGCCAATAGAGAAGAAACATCTTCATACTTATCATCAGGCTACTCCAAGGCTTAAAATTATATAGTTTTCTCTGGTAAGTTCATTGGGATATCACAGAAGTAGGTGTCTTCTAAAACATCCTCACATATAGACCATGTTTATTTTGCATGCCTTATGCCAGATTAGTTCATGAGAAATAATCACAAGAGTTTTGAGCAATCAACTCCCAGTTCACATTTAGAATTTTGCATGTGTCCCCAGAGATATGCAAACACAGACTTAAATCCACACAACAGACATGGGATATTTAAAATTCAATTCTTCAGCCTCTTGATTAATTTTTTTGTTAGCACTAAAATATAAAAGCTCTATATCTCTATATAGCAGAGAAAGCAAGGGAGACACATTTGTTGGGCTCCTACTTTTTCACATGCTTTAAACATACTAACTTATTTAATCTTCATAGCAGTGCTATTTAATTGCTGTTTTTCAAATTTCATTAGAAGGTTAAGAAATTGAGACTTAATAGGCTTAAGTAAATTGACCAAGATGAAACTGTTAGCAATGGCTAAGGTACATACCTTAGGTCTAACTTCAAAGCCAACATTTTCTTTCTATGATATTACAGAGTCTATTTTCTTCAAAAAGTTTTTTTTTAAGGAAGCCAAAACCTTTATTTAAGAATCCTATTTGTGAAGAAAGATACTACATGAGATACAAATCAAAATCACTTTTGCTTTTAAAAAAATAGTTCTTAAAATATAAAAAGAACATTTACAGGTCTGAATGATATGATAATGAACACACATTTTAAGAATTGAAATTTAGAACCATTTAAAATAGAAAATGAATTCTTAGCCAAAATATGTGCTCCTAGAAAATAAAAAAAGGAACATAACTAAAAGGCATTGAAACTAAATCACTTCCTGAGCCATAATGAGCTTAGGTTTTTAATCAGACTAATGAGAAAAGATCTGTAATTCAGCATGGCTCATGAGTCATACCATAAAGTTTCTCCCTACAGTTTCGTGGCAGCCCTTGATGTATCATTCATTAGGAACTTGGAAAAGTAACATTTTCAAGAACACAATGATCTACAGACAGGCAGGAAAAACAATGCGGGAGCAGCTCCTGGTCTTCCCTTCCAAACTGCCCTTTATTTCTTCAGTCAATGTGATCTCATTCCCTCATCTCCAAGCTGTGATTATGAACTCTGGTATATTAATCTGGTGAATTATTGGTGGGTTTGGAAATCATGTTACTTAAGACCTATGTAATAGAAGTGTGGGATGGTGGAGAACCTCCTGAGGGGTGAGTGGTGGGTGGAAACGCAATCAATTAGCACTCAGAGTACCTAACTAGGTACTCTGTCTCCTCCCAGGAGATCAAGAACAAATTTTTAAAATTCATTGATATCTTTCTTTGTACAGTCTACCCAGCTTTGTCTCAAATGTTCTAAATATGCATTATCTGAAGGTGAGGAAAGATGTTGGTGGTCTGGATGTGCAAATTTACCACACACGAGTAATTGCCTTGTAGCTTCAAGATTAAGAAGATGCAACTAGGCAATGAAACCAAAAAGCATCTATAAAATCCAGAAGACCACCTGGAGAGACAATCAATAGGTTAGAGATACTTTGAAAATGAAAGATAGATATAGGAATAGCAAAGTCTGGAAGTTGGAGCTATGAAATATTATCGGAGTCTGACACTTTTAACCAGGTGACTTTAGGAGAAAGTCCAAATTGCCCTAAACCTCAATTTCCCAGTCTGTAAAATGGGGATGATGGGAAATCTTTTTCATAGATAAAACAAAGCAAAAATGTATCTAAAGGTTAATTTTATGTTTATGTTTTATATTTATAGCTACTATTTTATAATTAAATTATATTAGATAACAATCTTTTAAAAGGCCAGCCCAGTCTTCATTATTTTGTTGATGCCTGGATCTTCTAACAGCTTCCCTGTATTTCTTAAAGCCAGGAGAGGAAATGTCATTTCACCTACAACTGTCTGATTCTTAGAGGAATACCAGTCGCCCATGTAGAATGTACTTCCCTAAGTTCTAGATGGATTTTCTCCTAGGAAGGGCTGGACAAAAAAAAAAAAATGATCTCTACCACCATTTTAGCATCTGCCCTGACTCTACAAACTTTCATTTCCTTTATTTACTTCCTTCCTGTCTTCTTTTATGTGTGTGTGTGTGTGTGTGTGTGTGTGTATGTATATGTATAATATAATAGATGTATATATTATACATATATATGTATGTATATATGTGTGTGAGTGTGTGAGTGTGTATTACATTTATTATGTTTTTAGGCAAACCCTTTGTTTCCTTGAAATGGCTAATGTTTTGTCTTCTTTCAGACTCCTGCCTCCCAGCCTTGGAAACATCCCCAGGCTGTGGGCTTGGAGGCATTACAGCTATGGACATTAGGGGGCAGCAGAATGCAAAGGAGCATCAGTGGATTGTGGAGGTGGGGTGGGGTGGGAAGCTCACTAGGCAAGTCCTGGTAAAACGGGGAGTCCAGTCCCTTCTTGATTCCAAAGTCTGGGGTCCTGACTCCAGATCTATCTGACATCCCAGGGGACAATATGGGAAGGGGAGGTCCAAAAAACTTGGGTTTTGAATGATTTTTCAACTGTGTGAATTTAAGTTACTTATTATTTCTGGGCCTTGGATTCTGTTATGTGACAGGTTAAGATTATACATTCCAAATAAGACTGTAGTGATACAAGTTATTCAATAAATATTATTCTCCTCCCATAGTGTTTAAGTGTCACACTTGCATTACCATTTCTAAATTTCTATTCAGGCCAGCCTATCTCAACAATCTAAGGCCACAGCTAAACACTCAGCTAGTTTACCAGCTACCCATAAACCTGATAGACCTTCACTCAAAATCTATAGAGTTGAACTTTGCCTACAGTTAAGTCTCACTGTATTGTGACCTACCAAAAGAGAAGTCATCTTCGTAACACTCTTGGATCAGATATACAATGAATAGCAAGAAGATCAGTGTGATAAGCAAGCTTTCATATGGTCCCCCAGTGATTCTTACCTCTTGTTGTTCAGAGCCTGGTGCAATGTCTTTCTCGCAAGTAACTTGGTTCTAACAAATGGAATACAGCATCATCGAGAGCATGTCACTCCTGGACTTGTGTTACAAAAGACTGACTCTTATCTTTCTAGCAGATTATCTCTCCCTCTCTTGGTAGCCTTTATGAAACAAGAGACAGGCCAGAGATTTTTGTGGGAAGAACTAAGAGAAGCATCTTGTCAACAGCTAACAAGGAATGAGGCTCTCAGTTCAACAGCCTTTATGGAACTGAATCCTCCCAACAGCCATGTTGAGGAGCATGGGGAGCAGGTTTTTCTCCAGCTGAGTTTTTAAATGACAACCCAGCCCTGGCTAACACATGGATTACAGCTTTGTGAGAGACCTTGAAGCAGAGGATCAGCAAAACTACACCCAGATTCTTACCTCCCAGAAATTATAGGTAATAAATGCGTGTTATTTTAAGCTGCTAAATTTTGAAGTTGCTTGTTGCACAGCAATAGGTAACAAATACAAGAAAGAAAAGAAGAAAGATGAGATGAGAGAATATGTAGGAGCCATATCATATAGGGCCTGGCAAACCACAGCAAAGAAATTCATTTTTATTCTAAGTGCAATGGGATACCACTGGGGACTTTTCAGCTTAGGAAAGACATGATCTCAATTACATTTTAGAAATATTACACTGGTGGCTCTGAAGTGATTAGACTTTATGGGACTGCTTTAATGATATTTTATATGTTTTCTAACCAAAATTAAAATGGTTTATTCTTTCTTCAGAGGAAATGGAAGTTTTTTTTCTCTACTATCTCTTCAATCATACTTATGAATAACACAGCTTTTGCTACCCTTGGGATCATCTACTTCGAGATCAAAAATTCCAGTTTGAGAAGTTTTCTTTTTTTGTTAACTTTTGGAGGTAAATCTAGATTCACATGTAGTTGTAAGAAATAATACAGAGTGAGTAATCCCATATGCTCTTCATCAATTTTCCTCCAATGGTAACACCTTAAATAATTATCATACAATATCACAACCAGTAAAGTGGCAATGATGCAATCCACTGAACTTAATCAGATTTTACTAGATCTGTACGTGTTCATTTGAGTGTGTGTCTCAGTGGGTGTGTGTGTTTTTCTATGTAATTTTATCATATATAAATTTTTGTAATCATTAGTACAGTTAAGATAAAGAATAGATTCATCACTGCAAAGATCCATTGTGCTAACTTTTTATAGCCACACCTACTTGCTTTCTCTTTTCCCCACCTGTAATCTTTGGCAAACAATAGTCTATCCTCCTTATAATCATTTCACGAATGTTATAGAAAAAGAATCATATGGTATGCAACTATCTGCGATTAGTTTTTATTGTTGTTGTTGTTGTTGTTTTTATACTCAGTAAAATTCCCTTGAAATCCATTAAAGTTATTGCTATGTCAGCAGCCTAATCTTTTTTATTGCTGAATAAAATCTATGGTTGCTGGGGGGTGGGAGAGGAAGGATATGGTGGTTGGGTTATGGACATTGGGGAGGTATGTGCTATGGAGAGTGCTGTGAATTGTGTAAAACTGATGGTTCACAGACCTGTACCCCTGAAGCAAATAATACATTATATGTTAATAATTAAAAAAAAAGAATCCGTGGTTTAGCTGCATCATGATTTGTTTAAGCATCCACATGCTGAAGAGCACTGGGTTGTTTTCAGCTATTGGCTATTATGAATAAAACTGTTATGAATATTCCTGAGTAGGTCTGTATGTGAGTGTAAGTATTCACTTCTTTGGAATAAACACGCCCTAAAACGCAATTGCTGGGCCATATGGTAGTTGCATATTTTGTCTTATATGAAATTGCTAAATGATTTCCTGCCATTTTACATTCTCACCAGCAATGAATGATCCAGTTTCTCTGTATCCTCACCAGCATTTGGTATTATCAGTATTTTCTATTTTTGCCATGACAGGCTCATAGTGATATCTCGTAGTTTTAATTTACATTTTTCTACTAGCTAATGATACTAAACATCTTTTCATGTGTTTACCATCTGTATATCCTACAGTGAAATGACTGTTGTGCTTTACTCATCATCTATTTTTTTTTAACTGTTGAGTTTTTAGTGTTCTTTATACTTCCTTAGGCACAAGTGCTTTCAGATATGTGGTTTGAAAATATTAACACTACTCTGTAGCTTTCATTGTCTTAATAAGTTCTTTCAAAGAACAAAAACTTTAGATTCTGATAAGATCTACTTTATCAATTTTCCTCTCTAAATGATATTTTTCTTTCAAGTCTAAGAACTCTACCTAGCTTAAGATCTCAAAGATTCTTTGTATTTTTTTTCTAAATATTTTACTTAAATTTAATTTAATTAACATAGAGTGTATTATCAGTTCCAGAGGTGGAATTTAGTGATTCATCACCTGGCTATAACATCCAGTGCCTATTCCATCAAGTGCCCTTCCTTAATGCCCATCAACCCAGTTATCCCATCCCTCTTCCCCTCCTCCCTTCCAGCAACCCTCAGTTTCTTACAGTTAAGAGCCTCTTGTGTTTTGTCTTCCTCTTTGTTTCATTGTATATTTTTCCTTTCCTTCCCCTACTTTCATCTGTTTTGTTTCTTAAATTCCACATACAAGTGAAATTTTATATTTGTCTTTCTAAATTTTTCAATATTTGTTTCTAAGAGCTTCTTAGTTTTATGTTTTACATTTAAGTCCATGATCTACTGTGACTTAATTTTTACATATGGTATAAGGTTGAGATTGTGGTTAAGTTTTTGATTATGGATGTTCAATTACTCTAATCAGCATCAGTATCATGTGTTGAAAAGTCTATCCTTCCTCAAGTGAAATGGTTTAGCAACTATAAAAAAACAGTTGGTGGATAACCATATGTAAATTTTTTTAAATAATAAAAAAAGATGGGCCACCTGGGTAGTTCAGTTAGTAAAGCATCTGAATTTTGGTTTTGGCTCACATCATGATCTCCTGGTAGGGAGATGACCCCTGAGTTGAGAGTTGTAAGTTTCCTAGCACTGGGTTCCCTGTGCAGCAGGTCTGGTTCCCTTCTGCCCTTCCCTCGGGTTGTGCACTCTCTCTCTCAAATAAATATTTTTTTTTAAGCTAAAAAGAATTAAATAAAAAAGAAGTTAGACTCCTATTTCATACCACATGTCCAAATTATTTCAAAAGAGTTCATAAACCAAAATATAAGAAATTAAAGTATGAAAATCTTAGAAGAAAACATATGAGCAAATCTTCATAATCTTTAACATTTAGATAGCACAAGGAAAAGCACAAGGAAACAAAGAAAAAATAGGAAACTGGCCTTCATCAACATTGAACATTTGTGCTTCAAAAGACGCCATCAAGCAGTGAAAAGATGACTAATGAAATGGGAGAATTTTTTAAAAACGTACATCTCACATTTGATTTCAAATATGCAAAGAACACTAACAACTCAAAAAGGAGATAATCCAATTTTAAAAATGTGCTACTTTTTTGAAAACACATTTCTTTTTTTTTTTTTTTTTTTTTTTTTTTTGTTTGTTTTTTTTTTTTTTTTAAAGATTTTATTTATTTATTTGACAGAGAGAAATCACAAGTAGGCAGAGAGGCAAGCAGAGAGAGAGGAGGAAGCAGGCTCCCCGCCGAGCGGAAAGCCCGATGTGGGGCTTGAACCCAGGACCTGGGATCATGACCTGAGCCGAAGGCAGCGGCTTAACCCACTGAGCCACCCAGGCGCCCCTGAAAACACATTTCTTCAAAGAATACACACAAATCTCTCTCTCTCTCTCTCTCACACACACACACACACACACACAGAAATTGCTCAAACTCATAAATCACTGGAAAATAACCATCAAGACTATAACAGGTCATTACTTCACACATACTAAAATGTTTAAAATGATAGGGACAGATAACAAGTATTGATAAGGATGTGGAGAAATTGGAATCCTCATTTGGTGGTAGTGGAATTATAAAATAATGCAGCTGCTTTGGAAAACTGCTTGGTAGATCAAAATATTAAGCATATATGACCTAGCAATTCCACTCATGGGCATATATCCAAGAGAAATGAACACATGTGTTCACAAAAATGTGTGCACAAATATTCACAGCAGCATTATTCATAATAACAAAAAAAAAAAAAAAAAAAAAAAAAAAAAAAAGGAAGCTGGAGCGTGAGAACCAGAATACCAAGAAATAGGAAAAAACCCAAAAGATGAATGATTAAATACCGATATTCATACAATGTTATGTTTTTAGCAAAAAAAGGAGTAAAGTAATGGTACATGCTGTAAGATGGATAAACCTTGAAAACACAATGCTAGGTGAAAGAAACCATCCCAAAATAGCATGTGTTGGTTGATTTCAATTTACATGAAATGTCTAGAATAGGCAAATGGAGATAAAGAATTGATTAGGATTTTCAGGGATTGAGGAGAAAATAACAAGCGATTTCCAATGGATATAAAGTGTCTTTTATGGATGATGAAATGTTGGTTCTAAAAATATATAGCAGTGATGGTTATATAACTGTGTGAATATTCTAAAAACAAGTTGTTTTTTTTTTTTCATTTTAAAAGGTGAGCTTTGTAGTATATAAATTATCTCAATAAATACATTATATAAAACAAAAAAATCTGTTGGGTATATTTACATGAATCTGTTTCTGGTTCTTCTACCTGTTTCCATTGATTTGTCTGTCTATTCTTCTGCAAATACCATTCTCCTTTGACTACTGCTGTTATAAGCTAAAATGATTCCTCCCACTTTATTTTTCTAATTCAAAATTGTTCCAGCTATTCTAGGTCCCTATGGATTTACATATTAATTTTAGAATATTCTTGTCTAAGCAGGAAAAATATGCAGTGGAAAAAAGATAGTTTCTTCAATAAATGGTGCTCGGAAAATTGGACAACTATGTATATAAGAATGAAACTTGACCATTCTCTTACACCATACACAAAGATAAACTCAAAATGGATAAAAGGCCTTGACATGAGGCAGGAATCTATCAAATTCATAGAGAAGAACATAGGCAGTAACCTCTTTGACATCAGTCATAGCAACTTCTTTCAAGACATGTCTCCAAAGGCAAAGGAAACAAAAGTGAAAATAAACTACAGACATAGGGCTGACATCCATGATGTATAAAGAACTCCTCAAATTCAACATTCAAAAAACAGATAATCATGTCAAAAAAATGGGTAGAAGATATGAACAGACACTTCTCCAATGAAGACATAAAAATGGCTAACAGACACATGAAAAAAATGTTCATCATCATTAGCCATCAGGGAGATTCAAATCAAAAGCACATTGAGATATCACCTTACACCAGTTAGAATGGCCAAAATTAACAAGACAATAAACAACAAGTGTTGGAGAGGATGCGGAGAAAGGGGAACCCTCTTACACTGTTGGTGGGAATGCAGGTTGGTGCAGCCACTTGGAAAACAGTGTGGAGATTCCTTAAGAAATTAAAAATAGAGCTTCCCTATGACCCTGCAATTGCACTATTGGGTATTTACTCCAAAGATACAGATGTAGTGAAAAGAAGGGCCATCTGTACCCCAAGGTTCATAGCAGCAATGGCCACAGTTGCCAAATTGTGGAAAGAGCCAAAATGCCCTTCAACAGATGAATGGATAAAGAAGATATGATCCATACATACAATGGAATATTACACCTCCATCAGAAAGGATGAATACCCAACTTTTGTTTCAGCGTGGACGGGACTGGAAGAGATTATGCTGAGTGGAAGAAGTCAAGTAGAGAGAGTCAATTATCATATGGTTTCACTTACTTGTGGAGCATAAGGAATAACACAGAGAATACTAGGAGAAGGAAAGGAAAAGTGAATTGGGGGAAATTGGAGAAGGAGACAAACCATGAGAGACTGGACTCTGAGAAAAAAACTGAGGGTTTTGGAAGGGAGGGTGAGTAGAGGGTTAGGTGAGCCTGGTGGTGGTATTAAGGAAGGCACATATTGCATGGAGCACTGGGTGTGATGCATAAATAATGAATCTTGGAACACTGACAAAATAAAATAATAAAATAATATTCTTGTCTACATCTATAAAATCCTGCCTGTGATTTTAATAAAAATTATATTAAAGCTATAAATATATGAATTTATATCATGTTGTATTTCCCAAATGCATTTGGCCCTGAACATTTTTAGCAGAATAAATAATATAATACAGAACATAATTTTGAAAATGCTCATTTAAATAAATTTGCCAATGACAGAACCAAAATTATAAATGGAATTTAAAGATGTCTGGCATCTATACCAAATTTCTGAGGACTATCACAAATCCAAATTTTATTATAGGTGACAGATAATTTATTTAAAATTATAATTTTTGGTTATGTTTACAGTCTATATATTTTTAAATAAATTTGACCCTTTAAGAAATTTATTATTTAAGGGCCCCTGGGTGGCTCAGTGGGTTAAAACCTCTGCCTTCAGCTCAGGTCATGATCCCAGGGTCCTGGGATTGAGCCCCGCATTGGGCTCTCTGCTTGCTGGGGAGCCTGCTTTCTCCTCTCTCCCTGCCTGCCTCTCTGCCTATTTGTGATCTCTCTCTGTAGAATAAATAAATAAAATCTTAAAAAAAAGAAATTTATCAGTCTATAATTTTCTGAACTGACAAGATTAGGCAGAAGTTTTAGACGTCACTGTCTACTGGATAGAGGACTATGGTAGAAACTATGATTTATATGAGGAACTCAGCATTCCTAAGCTTGATCAGCAGAGTGTGATGAGGGAAATATTCTAAATAGCTAATAAATAGCAAGTGAAAAAAATTAAATGAGAAAGCTGCCAGAGGAATAATCAAGTTTGTTGGGCCAGAAGTCAATAGACATTTATTTATTGGTCCTATTTATTGGTCTTATTCCTCGTTACTAACTAGATGTGTGAATTTAGGTCATCTTCTTAATTTCTAGGAGTTGCAGATTCCTCCTACATATGATGAAATAGTCAGCATTTAGTAGTCATTATGAAAATAATGTAAGAGTTAGAAAGATTTAGGACTGAATCCTGACTCTGCTACTTCCTTACTCTGTGACCCTGGACAAGTTACATGATCTCCTTAAGCCAGCATCCTCATAAAGTTCGTATAGGGATTAAATAAGATAATGTATGCAAAGTACTTAGTGAACCAAAAAAATGTAGCTATTATCACTTGGAGACTGAATTCATTAATGATCAAAAGTACATGTTATGGAATTAGACTGCCTTAGTTTTTATCCCATATCCATCATTTGTTAGCCACTGAACTTCAGACAAATAAGTTAAATATTCTGAGCTTCAATTCTTTAATCTATAAGATGGAGATAATAAAGTTTCTATCTCTTAAAGGTTTGGTGAAGATTAAAATTATGCATTCAGGTAGAGATTTAAATTGGAACCAGACACTTACCAAGTGGTGAAGAAATGTCTGAGATAATCATTATTAAAGATATTCAAATAAAAAATAGACAGTTCCACAGATTGGTAGTATTAGACCTACATCTAGTTAATGATAAGTTATCTTAGCTGTAAATCTAATATATTTTGGGTATTCAGTAGATGAATAAATGGACATAGAAACACAGAGATGCCCAAATTAAGAGCAATTTTCAACAGCCTACCATGTGCAAAATGTAGCAACAAATACCTCATGGACTATAATGGACAAGTATTTTCTAGTAATAAAACTGGGATTGTTACCCTTGTTACACCTTGACCTCCATCTTTCTGCCAGACTGTATTTCTCATAGTTTATATCCCAGTTTTCCAATGTCTCACATTCAGGCTTTTCTGTACTGGTTGAGAAGTTAGGTTTATACAGTACTCCCAAAATTCACTTCAGACTGTTTGCCTTTCTGCTGGGAGCAGTGGTCTTATGATTAGTTGCAGCAATATTCACAGATGGCAACACTACCACCAGAATTTCCTGAGGAAGAATATTATATCTTATTCAGGATATGTACTTTTTCTCCTAAAGTAAAAATAATCCTTTGCTTTGTGACAATGAGTTATTTATCTCAATATGATCTTGGAGAAAAAGTCCCATGCAGATCCACTACATATCTTTTCTCCAGGCTGGCTCATTATTATTATTTTAATTGTGACTTTAAGATCTAGGGATAATCTTTATTAAAAAAATAAAAACATACTTCCAAATATACTTCTGTTGTACTGTCCATCTACAGTGGCTAGATAAAATACAGAACTCACGGTAAAATTTGAACTTCTAATAAATGTCAGTTTTTGAGTATTATCTTATACGCACATATATTACAAAGGACATACATATTAATTTTTATCTGCAACTGAAATGCAACTCTGCCCTATATTTTTGTTTTCTAAATGTGGCAATCTTAGGATCCAGCAGACTGAAATTATTTAATATCTTTTTCTTTCACTATCTCTAAATTCTAAAAGATAGAGAATGTATCTGTCTTATGCATAATTTTTCCTAATGTTCATTACAGAATCTGACATATTATAGACATTTAATATGTATATACGAATTAAAATGAAATAGATGAAAGACTCTTTAATTAAAAACATTAAGTTTTCAGGAAAGAAAATGTTTAATTAGAAATTTAGATCCTGGGGCACCTGGGTGGCTCAGTGGGTTAAAGCCTCTGCCTTCGGCTCAGATCATGATCCTAGGGTCCTGGGATCAAGCCCCACATCAGGCTCTCTGCTCAGCAGGGAGCCTGTTTCCTCCCCCTTCTCTGCCTGCTTCTCTGCCTACTTGTGACCTCTGTCTGTCAAATAAATAAATAAATAATCTTAAAAAAATTTAGATCTTATTAGATAATTACGTAGCTTTACAATGAATCCTACACAAGTAAAAGAGAAAGAGCATGCCAGTTTTGTCACTTATATTTGGGAAAATCTCCTCTAGCAATCAGTGGTATAACATATGTCAAAGCCACAGAACCTAAAACATTCTTGTTAGTTTATGAAATAACTAATAACCTTAATATTTCACACACATTTTCATCATCCATTTAGGTATCTTTAACTCACCAGAACTTTTTTTTCTTGTTAGGAAAATTCGTGATGCTGTTTCTAAAAGAATTTTGAATCATGAGCGGCAGTCTTAATTCTCGTGAAAATTTTAAGTGGGTATTACAGAGGGCATGTATTGCATGGAGCACTGGGTTGTGGTGTGTAAACAATGAATGCTGGAACACTGAAAAGAAATAAAGTTAAATTAAATGAAAAAAAAAAAGACCAAAAGTTTTTTTTCAAGTGTTATCTTCTAGTGTGCTCTTTATAGTGTGCTTAAAGTAAGTCTTTGACTACATTCTTAGACCTTTAGATTCACAAACAATAATCAAAAAAAGAAGCAAAACTTCTATAGTAAAATATTAGCCCATGTTAAACATGATGAAGGCAGAATTTGGGGTGGGTGATTAGAAGAAGAGATAGGACCTGAGTTGTACAAGTACACAAGGTATGGGTATTGGTAATATTATCTTGAGCACACTGGATCTATCTGAGAGAAGGACTGAGTCCTAGGCAAAAGGACTTACAAAAGAATATCAGAAGTGGTTTACAAGTATAAGAAACATACATTTATATCCCTTTGGGTAATCATCATAAAGTTTTACAGGAGGTGGTAAGTTATTTAGCTATTTTTGTCGGATGAGAATCTATTCCCTGTTTATCTCAAGGAAAAATTCTGATTTTATTTAAGTAAACTAACCCTCCTCGATTGCATATTATCTTAGTATGCTGTTATTCAAGGTGTTCTGTTCTCCATAGCAAAATGCGGGAAACTAAACAACCTAAATCAGATTCCTACCTCAAATCTGAATCTTACTTGTGTGACACAAAGGCTGAAAACTATTTTATATTCATTCATCCCTATATAGTGCTCTGAAGAGAATATAAATTCCAACTTTCCAGATCCAAGAGATGTTCTAGTTTCTGGGATATCCTTCCAAAGCATTCCTCTTTGCCTGAGTTAGCAAGAATGTACTGTGCTTGAGTCCATGAGTCCTAACTAGTAAAAAAGTTATTAGTGTAATGGGGATAAACTACAAGTGTAATGTATGGAAATTATCTCTATCACAGCTGAGTGACATTAGCACTGTGTAATATTTGCACACTTGAAATTCCATGGGAGCTTTTAGTAAGAAGTAACACTAGCACCCAGAAGTAGCCCCAGTAAGAGATATATTTGGGAAGCCACTATCTCTGATTTTCAAATACAAATGCCTGTAAAGAGCTAGAACAAGAGAGGAAGAAATACAGTGAATGTCATACAGCAGCTCGGATGATGTTACCTGCTTATTTACAGAACTGTCTGGGGGATACCTTGAATGGAGAATGAGGTAGATGTCCCATAATAAGGGTCTGATAGTTATTAAGCATTATTATCCAAGCTCCAAACCACTCTTATAGGGGGTTCTTGGTGAAGCATATATATTTTACCAAGGGGTTCTCTATTGGGTTCTGCCAGTAAATAGTGCTAAAGGGATACTCAAAAGATAAAAGGACTTACTCTTTCCTCTTCTGATTTGTATTCCTGTCAGCTTCTCCCTAGCAACTGTTCCTTCATACCAGCAGGGCCAATTACTCCAAGTTTCTATATTCCCCTCAGAGTCCCAGAATAAGTTTCATAGAGTTCTATTTGAAATGTAACAACAGCTGACCAGTGTGTGATTTTCGTTCTGAGTTCCAGCTCTGCATGGCCCCACCAGTGGTTTTCTGAAGCATCAGTTCAAATTGGGCCATGATAAGAGGTCTTGTTTTTAGTTGCATAGAGGGCTCAGAGGTCTGGTTCTTAGTTGCACAGAGGCTCTTCTTGTTTCTGACAACCACAATCAGTTAGTACCCACATTTCTGAGGTCTATCTGCAAGCTCTACAAATCCTCTCCTGTATGCTTCAAGGTTCTAAACATCACAGTGTCATTCTTTTGTTTCTTATTTCCAAAGAATGTTGGTTGCTTCTGGATGTTAGTATCTCTAGTCACTTCTGAGTTTTCTTCTTGCCTTTCCAGTCTTTTAATGTCATTTAACCAATTCCTCACATAAGACTCTTACTGTTAAAATAAGTGATGTGCATTTATTTTCTTGACTGAACCCTTATAGTACTATCTATCTATCATCTATCTGTCTATCTATCTATCTATCTATATCTATCTATCATCATCTATCTATCTAATCTAAGGTGGTTCTACCAAATAGACTCTCATAGAAGATTCTGAGCTTAATCTGATCATAGTCTGGACCTTTAACACAATCAGAAACAAGCTGCCAGTTGTTCCTGTTTCCACTGCCATGTAATAAATTACCTCAGAACTTAATTGTATAAAACAACAATTTTATATTATGACTTTGTGGGTCAGGAATTTGGGAAAGTCTCACCTGGTTGGTTCTTACATATAGGGTGTCATTCATTTCCAGCCAAATGTCAACAGGGCTGCAGTAATCTGAAAGCTCAACTGGGCTTAAGGTCTTAGACCAGAGATTGGCAAATGTTTTTGCCAGTGTTTTCCCCAAAGAGAAAAATAGTAGATGTTTTAGGTTTTATGGACATTCTAGTTTCTACTACATCTACCCAATTCTGCCATTTAGTACAAAAGCAGTCATAGACAATAGAAATGGATGGCTTTGTTTATTTTAATAAGATAGTTTGGAAAATAGGGCCATGGTTTGCTAATCCCTACCCTAGATGGATCTTTCAGGTGAATGATAATTATTGCTGGCTATGACCTGGGGATCAATCTGGAATGTTGGCAGAAACACCTTTATGTGAACCCTACATAATAGTTGGATTAGAGTAGTTAAGAATCTCCATAACAGGCTTCCCCAATTTCAAAAGCACAAGATGAATGACCCTCATTCCATTTGGACTATGAAAAGCTAAAAATAACTTTGCTCTCACTCAAAGATCACTGCCATCATCATAATCATCAACAACAATAACAAAAGGATAAATTAACAAAATAATGAAAAATAAATATTTGACAAAAATGATGGCTAATAGCATTCAAAAAGTTAATAATAAACAAAATCAGAGTCAACAAGCTCAGAAAATAGAAAGGCAAACAACAAAAAGACCCTTACACAGATTGTAATAAAACTGCAAAAAACAGAGAAAAAAAATATTGAAAATGTAATAAAAAAGAATGCCTTACCTATAGAAGAATAAGGATAAGAATTAAAGTAAAATTTTCATCATAAATCAAAAAATAAGAGAATGAAGGAAAATACTTAAATTTTGAAAGAAAATATCTAGAATTCTTCACTGGTAAAGATTATGCCTTAAAACTTTAAAAGAATTAAAGGCTTTTTCAGACAAACAAAAACATTAGGAATTCATTACTAGCAGATTTACTCCATAAGAACTGTTAAAAAAAAAAAAAAAGTTCTTTGGGAGAAGGAAAATGATATATATGAAAAACGGATCTACTTAAAGGAAGAACATCAAATAGGAAATAACATAAGGTAAAATATTTTTTCTTAACTGATTTATAAATGTTTAAAATAATAGGAATATTGGGGTTATTATAGCATAAAGGATAAGTGAAATTAATAATAGGAATATTCAAATAAAGGGACCGAAGATACTAAAATACTATATCATAAGTTATCTGCACTGCATGTGAGTATAGTGTAGTAATGTTGTAGTAAAAGTTCATGAACTAGAGTGAGAGGCAAGATGGCAGTGGGGCAGCAGACTGAAATGGCATCAGATCCCAGGAGTTCAGCTAGATAGGTTCAAACTATTCTGAACACCTACAAACTCAACAGGAGAAGAAGAGAAGAAGAGCAGCAATTCTAGGAACAATAAATCGACCACTTTCTGAAAGGTAGGATGTCTGGAGAAGTGAATCCAAAGCAACAGGAAGATAGACTGTGAGAGGAGGGGCCAGATCCTGGCAAGTGGTAGAACAGGGGAGCACAGAATCAGAAGTTTTAGAAGTCTGCCCCACTGAGGACATCGCTCCAGAGGCTAAGCAGGGGTGGAGCCCTTGCAAGCACAGTGTGGTCTCAGGTCCCATGGGGTCACAGAAAGATTGGAAAGACTGAAAAAGATTGAGTGTGGTGTGGCTGCCAGCTATTGGAGTGGGGAAGCTGACTATAGAAACAGAGCCAAAGAGTGAGCTTTCAGATTAGGGTTACCTTAAACTGTGATCCAACACAGTCGGGTCACTGCTCTTTGAGCAGGGACCCCACAACTGGCAGATCCAGAGAGACTCACTTTCCTCCTCTGGGAGGGGTAGCATGGCATGAATCTATTGGGTTTGGAGACTCCAGGCAGGGCTGTGTGCCAGAGATAGAAATCCTTGGTCACAGACCAGGTAAGCACAAAGCACAGAGCACAGAGTGTGAAGACCAGAGAGCCAGGAGTGGTTGCTTGTCTCTGGGGACACATTGAGGAGTGGGGTCCCGAGCTCTCAGCTCCTCCAGGCTGGAGATTGGGAGGCCACCATTTTCATTCCCATCCTTCAGAGTTCCATGAAAGTGTTCAGAAAACAAAAGCTCCAAGAGCAAACCTGAGCAGATTACTGAGCTTGGTCCCTGACAAGGGTGGTGCATTACATCTCAGGCAAAGACACATGAGAATCATTGCAACAGGCCCTTTCTGGAGAAGATCAGCAAGATTATTCAGCCAAGGCCAAGCTCACCAAACAAGGAGAACAGCAGAACTCCAGAGCTAGAGTAAACAATACATAGAATTCATGGCTTTTCCCCCATGATCCTTTAGTCTTGCAAAGCTAATTTTTTTAAACTTTATTTTTTTCTTATTCTACTTTTTTAACTTTTCCACTTTCCTCTTTTAATGTTTTTTAACTAGTTTATCTTCACAATATCTTTCTAAAAAAAAACTTTTTAAACCTTCATTGTTATAGTCATATTTTATCCCTTCATTGTATTCAAACTTACTTTTTGTATACATATGTTTTTTTTTTTCCCTTTAAATTTTGGGATACAATTTCATCTAATAGATAAAAATATACCCCAATCTAGCACATGGCTTTGTTCTTGTCTCCAGCCTGAGCATATTCCCTCCTATTTTTTTTATCTTATTCCAACCAACTTACTTATCAATTCTTTTTTTAGAATTTTTAAAAAATTTTCATCTTCAAAGTCATGTTACAGCCCTTCATTGTGTTCACCCTTATTTTTGTTTGCATATATATATGGTTTTCTTTCTTTAAAATTTGGGAAGTTTTTCTTCTCAATGTCAAAACACACCTAAAATCAAGTGGGTGGCTCTGTTCTATTAACCAGTCTAATATATAATTTTATTTTTTATGTTTTGATTTTTATTTCTTTTTGCCCCCTTTCTTCACCCCCAGTTTGCAGTCTCTTCTGCTATGGTTAGCATACATTTTTCTGGGGTCTTTGCCACCCTCTTAGTATTTCACTCTTTCGTATATTCTTATCTGGATAAAATGACAAGGCAGGAAAACTCACCACAAACAAAACAAAACAAAACAAACAAACAAAAAAAAAGAGGCTGTACTGATGGCTAGGGACCAAATCAATATGGACATTGGTAATATGTCAGAAGTATAATTCAGAATGATAATCTCAAGGTGCTAGCTGGGCTCAAAAAAGGCATGGAAGATATTAGAGAAACCCTTTCCAGAGAAATAAAATCCCTTTCTGGAGATATAAAAGAACTAAAATCTAGCCAAGTTGATATAAAAAAAAAGTTATTAATGAAGTACAATAAAAAATGGAGGCTCTTACTGCTAGGAAAAATGAGGCAGAAGAAAGAATTAGTGATATAGAAGACCAAAGGATGGAGAATAAAGAAGCTGAGCAAAAGAGAGATAAACAACTACTGGATCACAAGGGGAGAATTCAAGAGATAAGTGATACCATAAGATGAAACAATACTAGAATACTTGGGATTCCAGAAGAAGAGGAAAGAGAGAAAGGGGCAGAAGGTATACTGGAGCAAATTATAGTAGAGAATTTCCCTAGTATGGCAAAGGGAACAAGCATCAAAATACAGGAGGCACAGAGAACCCCCTCAAAATCAATAAAAATATGTCCACTCCCCGTCATCTAATAGTAAAACTTACAAGTCTTAGTGACAAAGAGAAAATCCTGGAAGCAGCTCAGGAAAAGAAATCTGTGACATAAAATGGTAAAAATATTAGATTGGCAGCAGACTTATCCACAGAGACCTGGCAGGCCAGAAAGAACAGCCATGATATATTCAGAGCACTGAATGAGAAAAATATACAGCCAAGAATACTATATCCAGCTACCCTATCATTGAAAATAGAAGGCGAGATAAAACACTTCCAGGACAAACAAAAATTAGAAGAATTTGCAAACACCAAACCAGTCCTACAGGAAATACTGAAAGTTGTCCTCTAAGGAAAGAGAGAGTCTACAAGTAGTAGATCAGAAAGGAAAGAGACAATATACAGTAACAGTCACCTTACAGGCAATACAATTGGACTAAATTCATATCTTTCAACAGTTATCCTGAAGGTAAATGGGCTAAATGCCCCAATCAAAAGACAGGGTATCAAAATACATAAAAAACCAAAACCCATCAATGTGCAGTCTACAAGAAACTCATTTTAGACCCAAAGACACCTCCAGATTTAAAATGAGGGGGTGGAAAACAATTTACTATGCTAATGGACATCAAAAGAAAGCTGGGGTGGCAATCCTTATATCAGATCAATTAGATTTTAAGCCAAAGACCATAATAAGAGATGAGGAAGGACACTATATCATACTCAGAGGGTCTGACCAACAAGATCTAAAAATTTTAAATATCTATGCCCCTAGCATGGAAGCAGCCAACTATATAAACCAATTAATAAAAACCCAAAGAGGAGTCAAGATGGCGGAGAAGTAGAAGGCTGAGACTACTTCAGGTAGCGGGAGATCAGCTAGATAGCTTAACTAAAGATTACAAACACCTACAAATCCAACGGGAGATCGAAGAGAAGAAGAACAGCAACTCTAGAAACAGAAAATCAACCACTTTCTGCAAGGTAGGACTGGCGGAGAAGTGAATCCAAAGCGACGGGAAGATAGACTGCGGGGGGAGGGGCTGGCTCCCGGCGAGCGGCGGAGCAACGGGGCACAAAATCAGGACTTTTAAAAGTCTGTTCCGCTGAGGGACATCACTCCAGAGGCTTAACCGGGGTGAAGCCCACGCGGGGTCAGCGTGGCCTCAGGTCCCACAGGGTCACAGAAGGATCGGGGGTGTCTGAGTGTCGCAGAGCTCACAGGTATTAGAACGGGGAAGCCGGCTACAGAGACAGAGCCGAGGAGTGACTCTCAGCTCGGGGTTACCTTGAACCGGTCGCAGGCTTGGTCAGCTCGGAGCGCGGCCGGAGGCCAGGGTGGCAGGAGTCATTGGGCGCTGTTATCTGGGGGCGCACTGAGGAGTGGGGCCCCGGGCTCTCGGATCCTCCGGGCTGAAGACTGGGAGGCCGCCATCTTCATTCCCATCTACCAGAACTCTACGGAAAGCGCTCAGGGAACAAAAGCTCCCGAAAGCAAACCCGAGCGAATTACTCAGCCCGGCCCCGGGTAAGGGCGGTGCAACTCCACCTGGGGCAAAGATGCTTGAGAATCACTACAACAGGCCCCTCCCCCAGAAGATCAACGGGAAACCCAGCCAGGACCATGTTCACTTACCAAGGAGTGTAGTTTCAATGCCAAGGAGAGCGGCGGAATTCCAGAGGAGGAGAAAGCAAAGCATGGAATTCATGGCTTTCTCCCCATGATTCTTTAGCCTTGCAGTTAAATTAATTTTTTTTTCTTTTCTTTTTCAATTTTTTTTTCTTCTTCTGCTAAATTTTTTTAACTTATACCCCTTTCTTTTTTAAAATTTGTTAACTAGTTTATCTAATATATATATATATATACATATATATTTTTTTCCTTTTTAAACTTTTTTTAATTGGTTTTCTTTTTTTAATTTTTTTTTCTTTCTTTCTGAACCTCTTTTTATCCCCTTTCTCCCCCCCCACGATTTGGGATCTCTTCTGATTTGGCTAAAGCATATTTTCCTGGGGTTGTTGCCACCCTTTTAGTATTTTACTTGCTCCTTCATATACTCTTATCTGGACAAAATGACAAGGCGGAAAAATTCACCACAAAAAAAAAGAACAAGAGGCAGTACCAAAGGCTAGGGACCTAATCAATACAGACATTGGTAATATGTCAGATCCAGAGTTCAGAATGACGATTCTCAAGGTTCTAGCCGGGCTCGAAAAAGGCATGGAAGATATTAGAGAAACCCTCCCGGGGATATAAAAGCCCTTTCTGGAGAAATAAAATAACTAAAATATAACCAAGTTGAAATAAAAAAAGCTATTAATGAGGTGCAAACAAAAATGGAGGCTCTGACGGCTAGGATGAATGACGCAGAAGAAAGAATTAGCGATATAGAAGACCAAATGACAGAGAATAAAGAAGCTGAGCAAAAGAGGGACAAACAGCTACCGGACCACGAGGGGAGAATTCGAGAGATAAGTGACACCATAAGACGAAACAACATTCGAATAATTGGGATTCCAGAAGAAGAGGAAACAGAGAGGGGAGCAGAAGGTATATTGGAGAGAATTATTGGAGAGAATTTCCCCAATATGGCAAAGGGAACAAGCATCAAAATCCAGGAGGTTCAGAGAACCCCCCTCAAGATCAATAAGAATAGGTCCACACCCCGTCACCTAATAGTAAAATTTACAAGTCTTAGTGACAAAGAAAAGATCCTGAAAGCAGCCAGGGAAAAGAAGTCTGTAACATACAATGGTAAAAATATTAGATTGGCAGCAGACTTATCCACAGAGACCTGGCAGGCCAGAAAGAGCTGGCATGATATATTCAGAGTACTAAACGAGAAAAACATGCAGCCAAGAATACTATATCCAGCTAGGCTATCATTGAAAATAGAAGGAGAGATTAAAAGCTTCCAGGACAAACAAAAACTGAAAGAATTTGCAAATACTAAACGAGCTCTACAGGAAATATTGAAAGGGGTCCTCTAAGCAAAGAGAGACCCTAAAAGAAGTAGATCAGAAAGAAACAGAGACAATATACAATAACAGTCACCTTACAGGCAATACAATGGCACTAAATTCATATCTCTCAATACTTACCCTGAATGTGAATGGGCTAAATGCCCCAATCAAAAGACACAGGGTATCAGAATGGATAAAAAAAAACAAAACCCATCTATATGTTGCCTACAAGAAACTCATCTTAAACCTGAAGACACCTCCAGATTTAAAGTGAGGGGGTGGAAAAGAATTTACCATGCTAATGGACATCAGAAGAAAGCAGGAGTGGCAATCCTTATATCAGATCAATTAGATTTTAAGCCAAAGATTATAATAAGAGATGAGGAAGGACACTATATCATACTCAAAGGAACTGTCCAACAAGAAGATGTAACAATTTTAAATATCTATGCCCCTAACGTGGGAGCAGCCAACTATATAAACCAATTAATAACAAAATCAAAGAAACACATCGACAAGAATACAATAATAGTAGGGGACTTTAACACTCCCCTCACTGAAATGGACAGATCATCCAAGCAAAAGATCAACAAGGAAATCAAGGCCTTAAATGACACACTGGACCAGATGGACATCACAGATATATTCAGAACCTTTCATCCCAAAGCAACAGAATACACATTCTTCTCTAGTGCACATGGAATATTCTCCAGAATAGATCACATTCTTGGTCCTAAATCAGGTCTCAACCGGTATCAAAAGATTGGGATCATTCCCTGTGTATTTTCAGACCACAATGCTCTGAAGCTAGAACTCAATCACAAGAGGAAATTTGGAAAGAACCCAAATACATGGAGACTAAACAGCATCCTTCTAAAGAATGAATGGGTCAACTAGGAAATTAAAGAAGAATTGAAAAAATTCATGGAAACAAATGATAATGAAAACACAACGGTTCAGAATCTGTGGGACACAACAAAGGCAGTCCTGAGAGGAAAATATATAGCGGTACAAGCCTTTCTCAAGAAACAAGAAAGGTCTCAGGTACACAACCTAACCCTACACCTAAAGGAGCTGGAGAAAGAACAAGAAAGAAACCCTAAACCCAGCAGGAGAAGAGAAATCATAAAGATCAGAGCAGAAATCAATGAAATAGAAACCAAAAAAACAATAGAACAAATCAACGAAACTAGGAGCTGGTTCTTTGAAAGAATTAATAAGATTGATAAACCCCTGGCCAGACTTATCAAAAAGAAAAGAGAAAGGACCCAAATAAATAAAATCATGAATGAAAGAGGAGAGATCATAACGAACACCAAAGAAATACAGACAATTATAAGAACATACTATGAGCAACTCTACGCCAACAAATTTGACAATCTGGAAGAAATGGATGCATTCCTAGAGACATATAAACTACCACAACTGAACCAGGAAGAAATAGAAAGCCTCAACAGACCCATAACCAGTAAGGAGATTGAAACAGTCATCAAAAATCTCCAAACAAACAAAAGCCCAGGGCCAGATGGCTTCCCGGGGGAATTCTACCAAACATTTAAAGAAGAACTAATTCCTATTCTCCTGAAACTGTTCCAAAAAATAGAAATGGAAGGAAAACTTCCAAACTCATTTTATGAGGCCAGCATCACATTGATCCCAAAACCAGACAAGGATCCCAACAAAAAAGAGAATTATAGACCAATATCCTTGATGAACACAGATGCAAAAATTCTCGCCAAAATACTAGCCAATAGGATTCAACAGTACATTAAAAGGATTATTCACCACGAACAAGTGGGATTTATTCCAGGGCTGCAAGGCTGGTTCAACATCCGAAATCAATCAATGTGATACAACACATTAATAAAAGAAAGAACAAGAACCATATGATACTCTCCATAGATGCTGAAAAAGCATTTGACAAAGTACAGCATCCCTTCCTGATCAAAACTCTTCAAAGTGTAGGGATAGACGGCACATACCTCAATATTATCAAAGCCATCTATGAAAAACCCACCGCAAATATCATTCTCAATGGAGAAAATCTGAAAGCTTTTCTGCTAAGGTCCGGAACACGGCAGGGATGTCCGTTATCACCACTGCTATTCAACATAGTACTAGAAGTCCTAGCCTCAGCAATCAGACAACAAAAGGAAATTAAAGGCATCCAAATTGGCAAAGAAGAAGTCAAACTATCACTCTTTGCAGATGATATGATACTCTATGTGAAAACCCAAAAGACTCCACTCCAAAACTGCTAGAACTTGTACAGGAATTCAGTAAAGTGTCAGGATATAAAATCAATGCACAGAAATCAGTTGCATTTCTCTATAGCAACAACAACACAGAAGAAAGAGAAATTAAGGAGTCCATCCCATTTACAATTGCACCCAAAACTATAAGATACCTAAGAATAAACCTAACCAAAGAGACTAAGAATCTATACACAGAAAACTATAAAGTACTCATGAAAGAAATTGAGGAAGACACAAAGAAATGGAAAAATATTCCATCCTCCTGGATTGGAAGAATAAATATTGTGAAAATGTCTATGCTACCTAAAGCAATCTACACATTTAATGAAATTCCTATCAAAGTACCATCCATTTTTTTCAGAGAAATGGAACAAATAATCCTAAAATTTATATGGAACCAGAAAAGACCTCGAATAGCCAAAGGAATATTGAAAAAGAAAGCCAAAGTTGGTGGCATCACAATTCCGGACTTCAAGCTCTATTACAAAGCTGTAATCATCAAGACAGCATGGTACTGGCACAAAAACAGACACATAGATCAATGGAACAGAATAGAGAGCCCAGAAATGGACCCTCAACTCTATGGTCAACTCATCTTCGACAAAGCAGGAAAGAATGTCCAATGGAAAAAAGACAGCCTCTTCAATAAATGGTGTTGGGAAAATTGGACAGCCACATGCAGAATAATGAAATTGGATCATTTCCTTACACCACACGAAAATAGACTCAAAATGGATGAAGGATCTCAATGTGAGAAAGGAATCCATCAAAATCCTTGAGGAGAACACAGGCAACAACCTCTTTGACCTCAGGCGCAGCAACATCTTCCTAGGAACATCGCCAAATGCAAGGGAAGCAAGGGCAAAAATGAACTATTGGGATTTTATCAAGATCAAACGCTTTTGCACAGCAAAGGAAACAGTGAACAAAACCAAAAGACAACTGACAGAATGGGAGAAGATAGTTGCCAATGACATATCAGATAAAGGGCTAGTGTCCAAAATCTATAAAGAACTTAGCAAACTCAACACCCAAAGAACATTAATCCAATCAAGAAATGGGCAGAGGATATGAACAGACATTTCTGCAAAGAAGACATCCAGATGGCCAACAGACACATGAAAAAGTGCTCCACATCACTCGGCATCAGGGAAATACAAATCAAAACCACAATGAGATATCACCTCACACCAGTCAGAATGGCTAAAATTAACAAGTCAGGAAATGACAGATGCTGGCGAGGATGCGGAGAAAGGGGAACCCTCCTACACTGTTGGTGGGAATGCAAGCTGGTGCAACCACTCTGGAAAACAGCGTGGAAGTTCCTCAAAATGTTGAAAATAGAACTACCCTATGACCCAGCAATTGCACTGCTGGGTATTTACCCTAAAGATACAAACGTAGTGATCCGAAGGGGCACGTGCACCCGAATGTTTATAGCAGCAATGTCTACAATAGCCAAACTATGGAAAGAACCTAGATGTCCATCAACAGACGAATGGATAAAGAAGATGTGGTATATATACACAATGGAATACTATGCAGCCATCAAAAGAAATGAAATCTTGCCATTTGCGACGACGTGGATGGAACTAGAGGGTATCATGCTTAGCGAAATAAGTCAATCGGAGAAAGACAACTATCATATGATCTCCCTGATATGAGGGATATGAGATGCAACATGAGGGGTTAAGGGGGTAGGAGAAGAGTAAATGAAACAAGGTGGAATTGGGAGGGAGACAAACCATAAGTGACTCTTAATCTCACAAAACAAACTGAGGGTTGATGGGGCGAGGGGGGTTGGGAGGGGGGTGGGTTTATGGACACTGGGGAGGGTATGTGCTATGGTGAGTGCTGTCAAGTGTGTAAACCTGGTGATTCACAGACCTGTACCCTTGGGGATAAAAATATATTATATTTTTATATATATTAAAATTAATAAAAAAAAAAGATAAGAAAAAAAAAGACAAAGAAACATATTGACAATAATACAATAATAGTAGGGGACTGTAACACCCCCCTCACTGAAATGTACACATCATCCAAGCAAAGGATCAACAAAGAAATAAAGGCCTTAAATGACATACTGAATCAGATGGACATAACAGATATATTCAGAACATTCCATTCCAAATCAATAGAATATACATTCTTCTCTAGTGAACATGGGACATTCTTGAGAATAGAGTGGTCTCAGCATTTTATTGTCATTCCCCTTTCCTCAATAGGGAATAAATACATCTTTAATATGAAACTTCAAGTTTTCTTCATAGGGGTATTAAAAAGTGAAAATATATGGAGGAAGCATTTCCAATGGTGCAGGAAAGCTTCTCTGAAGCAGGAGCCAATTTATCAAAATAGAAGGTAAATCTCTCAGGAGAAGACTATATGCAGGTGGAATTAAATTGTTGCTTAAGGGATGGCTGCACAATAGTGAAGCTCTTCTTTTTGGTGTAGATAGAGATAGAGATGCCTTTTTTGATCAAATTGCTAAGTTCAAAGTTTCATGAGTTTCTTCTGGTGAGTTCCCTCCCCAGTGATTAATATGCCAAAGTCTGAAAGGAGATTGGCATAACAGAGGCAGCACGAGAAATGGAAAGTAAATGGACCTTGAAGATAATCAGAAACAGATAAGATATATAAACTTGGGCATAGATCTTAATTCTTATGAACCTCAATTTCTTCATCTGCCAAAAGCAGTTAATGAAAGAGCATCTTATAGAATCGTATTAAGGATTATATAAGATAATATATCTAAATATGAAGATATATATTAAATTATTAATAATGGGCTGGTATTGTTACCACCACCACCACCATCATCACCACCATGCCAAGTTGATACCCACAACACTGAAATATAATTCTTATGGATATAGCACAATTGAGTTATTTTCCTTGAGGGTCTTATGATAAAGAAATAATGACAGCAATAGAAATAACAAATACTACTTCTATAATGACAGCACTAAAAACACTGAGGGTAAACTAGCATCAGACACTGTACCAAGTAGCATACATGTTTGATGCATACGTCCTACGGTTTTATCCTACTCAAGGGGGATATGATCATTTAATAGGTACATCTGATGAAACATAAATAATCCATGATTAGATTAGGCCACTTATAAATTTTTATTCATTAAATCATTACATATAAATAAAAAAAAGAAATTTTTCCAGTTCATTATGATAACCATAAAAGACTACTGAGTTTCCTAAAGAGATTAATCTACTCTCACTTCTGCATCACAATGTAGCAAGGAAAAAGCAAAGTTTCATATTTCTAATTTTATTTAGTATTCTATAATATTTATCAAAATAAACATAAGTAGGATGATTTATATTGGTTGAACATTAACTGAAATAAATAATCTTGATGTTCTGTAATGCTGCTAGGTTTTGTTAAAAATTGATTATCCTATGATTATCCTAAAATTATTATACTGTTAATTACACAAAAATATAATATAATCCAGTAATTCCACTACTGGTTATTTACCCAAAGGAAAAAAAATGCAGGGGCGCCTGGGTGGCTCAGTGGGTTAAATCCTCTGCCTTCAACTCAGGTCATGGTCTCAAGGTCCTGGGATTGGGCCCCACATCAGGCTCTCTGCTCAGCGGGGAGCCTGCTTCCCCTTCTCTCTCTGCCTGCCTCTCTGCCCACTTGTGATCTCTCTCTGTCAAAATAAATAAATAAAATTAAAAAAAATGCAAAAAGATATATGTATTCCTAGTTTATTGTAGCAGTACTTACAATAGCCAAGATATGGAAGCAACCCAAGAGTCCACTGACAGATAAAGAAGATGTGGTACATATATGTAATGTAATATTATTCAGCCATAAAAAAGAATGAGATCTTGCCATTTGTGACAACACATATGGACCTAGAGGGTATTGTGCTAAGTGAAATAAGTCAGACAGAAAAAGACAAATACTATATGATTTCATTCCCATGTGAAATCTTAAAAAAAAAAATCAAAACAATTAAACAAACAAAAATCAGCAACAGACCCATAAATATGGAGAACAGATAGATGGTTGCCAGTGGGAAGGCAAATAAAGGCATAGACCAAATGAATGAAGCTTAGTGGGAGATACAGTCTTCCAGTTATGAAATATACAGTTGTCATTATCACAATAACACATAATGTATACAGTATCATCATGTTGTATATTTGAAACTAATGTAACATTGTGTGTTGACTATACTTCAAAAAAATAGAGAAAAAACTTGAAAAGACATTTATACTGTAAGAGTATTTATATAATTCTACTTAAAGTCTTTTTCTTTCCCTGAAATATCCCTGAAATCTTTGTTAAATTTCACTTGTAGAAATGATATTATTTCTTTTGTACACTTCAGAATGTTACTAAAAATAATGTGGATGACTTGTCCTCCTTATTCAGGAGGTTTATTGGTTCTTTCTCATCACACAGTGACCTAGTATCCAGTTTTGTCTAAAGTGGCAGTGTCAGGAGGAGCATGAGAGGTGACTCTTACAATCAGACTTTTTTTTTTAATTATTTGTGTACTTTTTTTTTTAGTTTTATTGAGATATAATCGACATATAATATATAAGTTTAAGGAGTACAACATAATGATTTGATATGTGTACATATTATGAAATGGTGATCACAATTATCATAATTACACTTTTTTCTCTTGTGATGAGAATGTTCAAGATCTACTCTCTGAGCAACTTTAATATTCAATACAGTATTGTTTACTATAGTCACCATTTTGTACATTACAACCTGAGATCTTATTTATCTTATTACTGGAAGTTTATACTTTCTGGCCTCCTTCACCCACACCCCACCTCTGAATATCACCAATCTGATCTCTGTGTCTCCCTGCCCCCACCCCAGATTCCACATGTAAGTGAAATCACAGAATATTTGTCTTTGTCTGAAAAATCAAACTTCAATTTCAATATAGGCCTAATCACTTCTGTACTCTATGACTTTGGGTAAATAGTAACTTTTTCCTCACCTATAATTGGTATAACAATTCTACTACTGATCGGGGATATCAAGTTGATTAAAGATACATATTTGCAAAATTCTTATTTTTATGTATAAACACATTCAATAGGAATTAATTCTATTTTCTCTTTAATTCATAACTGGATCTTCAGTGTATCTCTTAAAAGAGAGGAAAGTGGTATGTTTCTCTGTCATCAATCTAAATTAGACTTCACACATGCATAGTTATAAACTATTTGCAAATACTCTTTATATAACTTTACCTAATGAGTATTCCAAGCAATGCTGAAAGGTATATATCCTTTTATTCATTTCATAGGTCAATAAACTATGCTTCAGAGAGCATTAAGTAACTTATTTATGTACACTTAGAAAGTGCTGAAGACTTGAAGTCATGCTCCAGAAATTATGATGTGGAATCCCCTAACCTGACCTTAAAACCCATTTAGCTGACCACTTTAACCCTTTCAGGTTGATTGGAAATTTCATTGCTTTCCCATAGAGGCTGGAATCTCAGGAAACTTGTTGTAACTCTTTAGGTCTTCTTTACCTCGAAACCCAGATTAACTACCACCTTATGTCATGAATCCAGGCAATTCTGTGAAGCTCTCATCTCTCAGGACCCCAGAAAAGAAGTGGAAAACAGGTCTCTTCTGCTATTTTTATTCATCTAGAACATTTATTGGCTCCATCTATCTGGAGAACGCTTAACTACAGAAATGAGCAGGTTAGCACTTCTCAAGTACCTTCTAATATCTGTATTGAAAACTGCAATTAAATGATTTGACCATTCACAATTTTCAGGTGGTTCTTTTTTGGTAATATAGAATTACTTTGATGCTTAGAGATAGAGAAGGTCCTTGTTCCCTGTCCATCCCCTCTACCATGTTTTGTGACAATGTGAGCAAGTCTACAATGAAGTCCGTAACATGTATGAACATGTCTTAGCAAATAGGTCCAGGGAGAAATGGAAATCAAAGACACAATATCATCTTACATCTGTTAGAATGGCCAGTATTAAAAAGACAACAAATAACAAATAAAAAGGCAGCCCAGAGAAGAGTTCTATAAAAAGTGGATACCACAAAGTTGGCATGGCACCTCTGTGAACGTGCTTGGGGGTGTGGGCACGGTGGTCAGGCAGGCTCATGTCCAGTGACGGCAAAGCCTGAAGGGGGACCCTGGCTTCGCTCACGGATGTGGTCCAGGAGCAGGTCGGCAGCTCGCTCCAGCAATGGAGGCAGCAGCTCCTGTTCAGCAGCGGAGAAACAGCCCAGCACGTGGGCCTGCACCATGTCAGGGTGTGACGGGCGCCGGATGCCCACCCCGCAGCCTTGGCATTGCACTGGAGTTGAGACATGCAATGCAGGAACGGACTCCGTTGTGGCCCCTGGAGCTTCCCCCAAGCTTCAGAGCCAGTTTCCCCAGGGGCTTGTCCAGTTCATCGTGCACCAGGTAGACCTCCTCAGCAGTCAGCCCAAACAGCTCGGCCGCCCGGGCCACGCAGCGCCCGTTGACGTTCATGAGGATGTGGAGAAAAGGAAACTTTCACATACTATTGGGAAAGTAAACTGATGCAACTATCATGGAAAATGGTATGGAAGTTCCTCAAAAAATCAAAAATAGAAATATTATATGATTGAAAAATTCTGCTACTGGGAATGAAAGGAAATAAAGGAAATTAAAACACTAATTCAAAAAAAAGGCACTTATATATTTATTGTAGCATTACTTGCAATAGCTGAGATATGGAGGTAACACAGTATCATCTATAAATCAATGAAAGGATAAAGAAGTGTGTATACACACACAAAATGGAATATTATTCAGCCATAAAAAAGAATGAGATCTTGCCATTTACAGTATGTATGGTGCCAGAGGGTATTATTCTAAGTGAAATAAATCAGATAAATACCATAACAACATATAGCTTCACTTATATGTAAAAACACAAAAAATATTTCACTTATACATAAAAAAAAAAACAGGGGTGCCTGGGTGGCTCAGTGGGTTGAAGTTTCTGCCTCTGGCTTAGGTTGTGGTCCTGGAGTCCTGGGATCAAGTCCCGCATCAGGATCTCTGCTCAGCGGGGAGCCTGCTTCCTCCCCACCCCTGCCTGCCTCTCTGCCTACTTGTGATCTCTCTCTCTCTGTCAAATTAAAAAAAAAAAAATCTTAAAAAAAAAAAAGAAATGGTCAAACAAACAAAGTAGAAACAGACTCAAATACAGAAAACAAACTAATGGTTGCCAAGGGAGGGGGTTGGGCAAAATGAACAAAGATGAGTGGGAAATGTAGACTTCTAGTTATGGAATGAATAAGTCACAGTGATTAAAATCACCTCATAGGGAATATAAACAATGGTATTGTAATACTGTTGCATGGTGACAGATGGTAGCTACACTTGTGGTGAGCACAGCATAATGTATACAGTTGCCACTGTCACTATAACAGGTAAATGTACATTTATACAGGATCACTATGCTGTATACTTGATACTAATGTGACATTGTATGTCAACTATACTTCAATAAAAATAAATAATAGCGGCGCCTGAGTGGCTCAGAGGGTTAAGCCTCTGCCTCCGACTCGGGTCATGATCTCAGGGTCCCGGAATCAAGCCCCACATCGGGCTCTCTGCCCAGTGGGGAGTCTGCTTCCCCCACCCCTCTCTCTGCCTGCTTCTCTGCCTACTTGTGATCTTTCTCTGTCAAGTAAAAAAAAATAAAATCTTTAAAAAAATAAATAATAGAGGAAATTCATGGACAAAGCAAGTAAGTACAGTTTAATATGCACATTGTCATCTTAGTTAGCTAGCATAATGTCTACCCTGTAAGTAACAATTCTAGAAATATATGTTGTTTATGCATGTGAGGCTGGACTAAGAAAACACTCAAGAAATCTGGAGATGGGAATGGAAATAATTAAGGAATGATTTGGATTATACCAAAAAACCTAAAATTGGTAGCATTAATCAGGTGGGGTAGAAAAAGAGGGGTCATGATAACTTTAAGATTTCTGTCTTGAGGGACTGTTTTGGAAGGGAATGTCATAAATGAGAAGGGAAACTATGTGTATACCTGCATGTGTATGTGTATTTGTGTCCAAGAGGAATTAAGATGATCATTGAGATGATGTTGACTTTGAGATATCTATGGAATGCACCGTTAAAGATACCAAACAAGTAGATGTCTCTATGAGTCTATAGACAATGAAAAAGGTCCAAACTAGAGATACATAGTTCAGTGTCATCAGTGTGTCACTGAAGCTCTGGAAGCTAAGCAGATTTCATAGAGAGAGGCTGTTGACAGATGGTCTGAAGGGTAGTTGTGCAACTTGAGACAATATTACCCTTCAAGTATGAACAGAAGAACATCACCTATTAAGAGAAAATGAAAAATAATAGTGAGATGGAAGAGTAACAGAGCAGGAACTTCCTCATGAATCAAGGGAAGGCAATTTCCAGAAGAACGTGTTCAACACTGTCACATATCACAAGGGGTAAAGTAAAAGAACTAATAACTTTTAGAGCGGCAGCAAGCATATTACATATTAGTTTAGGATGATTAGTTTTAGAGAACTAGTAAAGGAAAAGGCTGTAGTGGTTTGAGGAGTGGGATCTTTAATGAGATGGAAATAAGTATAAACTGTGCTTTTGAAAAATGTGGCTGTGAAAGAGAGAAATAAATCAACTGATGAGGTCATAGGATCAAAAAGTTGGTACCCTCTACAATTTTATATTCTGTGGTATACAATGCAGTTTTTTACACATTAAAACCTAAATAAGGTCTGGATTCCTGACTTACATACATGTCAAGATGACATATTCATTTACGCTCAAAAGATATCTTAAATTTAAAAACTGATATTCCACATCCAATCCTCTTATCTTTATCTACACAACATCTTTATTTGACATGATGGCAACAGGTGATCCGTAAAACAAAGTTGATCAGTAAAACAAAGAAACAAAAGCATTGGGATCATCCCTGAATTTTCCTTTTTTAATTTTTACCATACTTCAGACCTCTCAAAAATATTGTTTCATAGTAGCAATGTCCATAGTAGCCATACTGTGGAAGGAACTAGATGCCCTTCAACAGAAGAATGGATAAAGAAGATGTGATACATATATAGAATGTAACATTACTCAGCGGTCGAAAAGGATGAATACCCACCATTTGCACTGACATGGATGGAACTGGAGGGCATTATGCTGAGTGAAATAAGTCAAGCAGAGAAAGACAATTATTACATGGTTTTTTACTCATATGTGGAATGTAAGGAACAGCATGGAGGACCACAGGGGAAGGAAGAGAAAACTGAATGGGAAGAAATCAGAGAAGGGGATAAATCATGAGAGACTGGACTCTGGGAAACAAATTGAATGTTACAGAAGGGAGGGGGTGGGGGGATGGGGTGACCAGATGATGGGTATTAAGGAGGGCACATGTCGTGTTGAGCACTGGGTGTTGTGTACAACTAATGAATCGTTGAATACTACAACAAGAAGTTATGATGCATAATATCCTGGCTAACTGAACATAATAAAAATTTTAAAAAATATATTATTTCTGTACTTGTAAAATATAGGGAGAATCTTACCACCCCTACTTTGACTTCCCTATTCTGACTCACCATCATCTCTCTCCTAGATTGTTACAATAGGCTCCAGATCTGTATCCCTACAGTCTACTTTCAACCCACAACAGCCAAAGTATGCCTTATAAACTGTAAGTCATGCAATGTCACAGATATTCACAGGGCTATCCAATGGCCTCCCATTTTTGTCAGATTGAAACAAAAGATAGCTACAACAGCCTATATGACTGTGCGTTATGTGGAGCCTGTTTGCTGTCTGGCCTCATCTCCTGCTTACCCAGCTTCAGCCATCCCTACCTCCACAATGCTTTCTGAATGGCTAAGCAAAACTCCACTCAGAACTTCTGTACTGCTTATTCTCACTTCTGGGAATTCTCTTCTCCAAAGTATTCATAAAGCTAAATCTCTCACTTCCTTAATGCCTTTGCTCAAATCTCACTTTAATGAGGATAACCCTGACCACCCTTATTTAAAAGTGCCAAATCTCCCCAGTAATTTTGTTTTGTTTTCTGATATGTTCTAAGTACTTAGGACAGTGACTGTCACACACAAAAAAAGTACTCGTAAATATTTAATTATTGAATGAGTCTATGAATGTGCAAATTTAGTCTTTTCTGATCACTTCCACCTTCCAGAAGAACATCAGTCAAGGTGATACTGATAAGATAAGTATATATAGGTAGAATGGAATATCTTTATGCTTTAAAATAGACATAATATTAAGTGCCAATACAGTGTCAACATAGAAAATATATTAAAAGAATTACTGGGAACTAAAGGTTATTTCTGGAGAAGACAATATTCACAGGAAATCGAATCAATTCCAGTGCAGTAATGTACATTCCCTTCTCCTGCCCCAAAGGACTATCTGACTCACCCTCATTCAAAGGAGTCCACAGCTTCAAGTAAAATCACTTTGTGTACTAGAGTAAAGCTGCAAGACCCACTCCATAGGACACCAGTCATACTGAGAGGCTATTATTATGTGCCATATTTCAGAACTTGAGTACTTAATACCTATTTAAGATTTGGGAACTGAGAAAAAGTTTATATTCTGTTTTCTTCTTCCCATCAGAATTGTTACATTTGTTCAGCATGGATAGGGTTGTCATAAAATCCATTACCCTATGGCTAGGGTAGTCATAAAATTCATCATCCAATTTGGGACATTTTTTGGTGATTGAAAAGGAGTGCTATTACTAATGACATTAGGTACAAAACAGGAAATGGTTACCCTACTGTGGGTATGAGGACTCCAGTGAAGTCATGCTGTAAAGGGTCCATCGTCATTGTCCTTTCATTTACTGAATCATCAGTTAGTCTCACGGGACTTGGGGTATAGGCTAAAGTGGTTCAGAAGCATTAAAAGATACTTAGGGACACTGGAGCATTGGGCATTTTCTAACTGGCATAAAAATAACTTGTGCATTTTGGCAACTATACTGGCTAAATGTCCTCCATCTGACTCTACTTCTCAAATTGTCTGGGATGGTCCCATTTTATGCCTATTATCACAGTGTAATTATTAATAATCCCTTTTTATTTTTATTTTCCCCAGTTTGGATTATAAATTATTGCTATAATTTACTTTCTTGAAAACCCGATATTTTATCAAAATCTGCAAATACTGGATCACTGGCAAATGTAACTTAGAAAAAGGAGGGGGAAGGCTTCAAGACCTGTTGTACTGGATTGTACCCATGTGCCAGAGGTTTATTTAACTCTCCATGCAAAGTTACCTAAATAATATGGTCCATTTCTCACCACAGTTCTGCTAAACCAAAGTGGTCTTTGCTAATACACACATGCCACTTTCACTTCTATTTACTTTCTAATGTATATTATCAAGCATTTATTGACTTTTAAGCTTTAAATATTTATCTTTAAATGCTAATCTGTAAATCCTAACATTGTGATAGAACTTTAATTCTCTGGGGCAATTTTGTAATTGATTTTTGGTGTTACCCAAATATTGTTATGAAATTCAATTCTTTTCCATGTTACATTGTAATAAAAATGTATTTTACTTAAAAAAAATCCTATAGATAATAAAAATCAGTTTGTACCTCTTTGTATAGCCTTCTAGGAACACAAACACTAAATAATTTCTCTGTGTCTCAAGTGGACAAAGCCAAGGCCTTTCATCATGACTCTCATGTAATAATTGCACATTGTTCTCCCACTGTTATTTTCCCTCTTTGATTTAAAAAAATCAACTTTTTATTTATCTCACTTAAAATGTACTTTTTTTTTTAAAAGATTTTATTTATTTATTTGACAGAGAGAGATCACAAGTAGGCAGAGAGGCAGAGAGAGAGAGGGAAGCAGGCTTCCTGCCGAGCAGAGAGCCCTATGTGGGACTCGATCCCAGGACCCTGAGATCATGACCTGAACTGAAGGCAGCGGCTTAACCCACTGAGCCACCCAGGCGCCCCTAAAATGTACTTTTTAAACAAGATTTTATTTATTTGTCAGAGAGAAAGAGAAAGAATGAGCAGAAGGCAGAGTAAAAAGCAGACTCCCCACTGAGCAGGGAGCCTGATGTGGGACTCGATCCCAGGACTCTGGGACCATTACCTGAGCTGAAAGCAGAAGCCCAACTGACTGAGCCACCCAGGCATCCCAAAATGTATCTCTTCAACAATATATATTTTATTAAACTTTACAGCCACGTTACATTCAATTATATTATTGCTATGATGTATATTTTGTTTATAGTAATCATGTCATTCATATACTATAGTTATTAATTTTATTTGTATTTTGATGAGGCATGACATAACTACTTAAGTAAAAATGTAAGAAAATTTATATTCATAGCAATAAGTTGTCACTAGTTTTTTAAATCATTTTGGATCAGTGAACAACACGCCTTTCCTATACACCCCTGAGCTAAAGAGTCTCTTGAGTGAGATATCTCAGTTTAATCCTATCTCCATGTTTTGCAATTTGTATAATATTGACAAAGTTACTTTACTATTTTGCTTTAGTTTTAGCTTTCTTAAAATGTCAGAAATAATACTTATAGGGTTACAATGATGATTAAACTAGTTACTACTTACAATGATCTTAAGGTACCAGGCTTATAATAAGTTCTTTATTAGTCTGACCTTAAACGTACTTAAAAATGCAAAGTGGAATAGTAAAATATGGATGAAGTTAATTTGAGGATATGAATTTGGGTCCATATCTGAACTTAACAGTTTTGTAACCCTAAAGATGTTAAATCTTTCAGAATTTCCTTTTTTTCCTTCCTTCCTTCTCCTCTCCCTCCTTCCCTTTCTTTCTTTTCTTTTGTCAATTTAATAAGGACAATAATACCTGTACCAGAGTGATGATATGAGAGATTTAGGATCATGTAAAAAAAAACTTATTAAGGTCTTAATTTTAGTTTTCCAAACGGTGCTCTTAGAATCATAGGACTTAATAGGTGTTGGAATCTCTTTAATATAATCCTCTGCAACAAAATCCTTCCAATTGCATGGTTTGATGGATCACTGACTCTTTAACCTGAAAGTTGAAAGGAATTCAGCTACTTCCCTCAAAAGTCAATTTCAGCAATGAAAAAAGAATTGCCACATAACCAAGTTAGTGTTTTTTAAACACTACTTTGTGATACATCAGTTCTCATAAAGTCAATCTGGTGGATGGCAATCACAATAACAAAATAGAATATAGGAAAGTACTTTTTACAGAGTACATACAATATAGTAGAGGCAAGCATTTTCTTAAAAATTTGTATTTCTCTTTTATATATATATATATATATATATACACAAGCATATATATATATATATATGTATTTATATATCTGTATATATGCACATGACACTGTATATGTGTGTATATACACATGGTAATTGGTCATGACAATGAATAGTAATATGGTAGTATGCCCATGTGGTAATTGGTCATGATGCTAAATATGTTATGCTGTGGGATGAGCTTAAGGTTTTAAAGCAATACTTTAGAATATATTATCTTCTCTTTTCTCCTTCCCTGAATTTCTTTCTTTCCCCTTCAAATATTAAGGAAACTGTCAGTTCTTCATTCACTGTCTCATGGGCTAGATATAATAAAATAAGAATAATGTTTTCTGTTCTAAAAACTGAAGTCCTCAATATGATTTAGAAGACTGGTATGAAAAGTGACAAAAGAGAACTTTAGTCAAAAACAGGCATAACAAATTCTCCTTTAGCCTAAGATATGGGGAAGAAGAACAAGGGAAGAACAGCATCAATCTCTCAATCAATCTTCCCTGGAAGGTAGTAATATCTGTGAGAGGGAACTGGGCAGTGGAAGAAAATGTGATCTCGAGAGATCACACAAAGAGTCTTGAGACTCAGGGGTGCCTGGGTGGCTTGGTTGGTTAAGTGTCTGCCTTCAGCTCAGGTCATGATCCCAGCTAGGGTCCTGGGACCAAGTCCTGCATCAGGCTCCCTGCTCAGTGGAGCACCTACTTCTCCTACTCCCCCTCCCCCCACTTGTGTGCTCTTTCTTTCTCTAAATAAATAAATAAAATCTTAAAAAAAAAGAAAAGAAAAGAAAAGAAGAGTCTTGAGGCTCACTCAAAGTGGCATGGAAGCAGAGCCATGCATGGGCCATGAACTAACCAGGGATATGGTCGTTTCACTGATTACCTGTGTATCTAGGTATCTTTAAAAACATATATTCCTTCTCACCTCTTATGAAACCCTGAAACTACACATGTGTCCCTGGAAATCATGATACATTCCAAGAGGAAGTGATTTAAAATCCCTTTCCAGCCTACCAGTGTGAGGGGTTGAAATAGAAGGTGCTCGAGTTCTAAATAAGAAAGTTACATATTTGTACACCTGAACTTGAGGATTGTGGACCTTCTCTGATTCATGACTTATAAACTTGTTGTTATATCCTTAGAACATATCTGACTAGTAGTCCCAAGATGAAAGGTAGAAGATACAGGAAGGGTGGTAGAAAATAAAACTTGTGCTGAAGAAAGAAAGAAAGAAAGAAAGAAAGAAAGAAAGAAAGAAAGAAAGAAAGAAGAAAGGAAGGAAGAAAGAAAAAAGAAAGAAAGACAGTAGTATTCCTCTTAAGAAGTTATTCTGTGGGGCGCCTGGGTGGCTCAGTGTGTTAAAGCCTCTGCCTTCTGCTCAGGTCATGATCTCAGGGTCCTGGGATCGAGCACCGCATCGGGCTCTCTGCTTAGCAGGGAGCCTGCTTTCCCCTCTCTCTCTGCCTGCTTCTCTGACTACTAGACATCTCTCTCTCTGTCAAATAAATAAAATCTTGAAAAAAAAGAAGAAGTTATTCTGTGTAGTTCCTGGACCCAACTCTGAAAATTATGTCTATTCTCTAGTAATGTATCTAAGGTATGCCTAGTTCTAAGTGATGTGCAAATGTGGCCATCTTTGGACAGCACAAGCCATAGGTAGCTCATGATGAAAGGGTTATAGCCTTTCAAAAGGAAAACAACCCATATAAAATCTATTTCTAATACTCTTATAATATATTCAGTTTACCTCCTCCCCCATAGTAACTCAGTTGTGGCTGGTAAACAAGGGTAGGAAAATTTACCACTGAAGTCTCTGGTAGACTCAAAGATCCTGGTTACAGAGTAATGATTTATAATGAGAATACATTTAACTTATCTAAACCATGGCCATTAGTCATTATGCAGTGGTTTTAGCCAACTGTGCAGTTAGAAGAAACATTCTCTACAAGACCACCCTCACTTCTGACATCAAGTTTGGGGTTTCCCAAAACCACCCTCAGTTTTGATAATTCACTAGAAAGATCTCACAGAGGTCACTATTATACCCATGGTTTATTATAGGGAAAGGTTACAGGTTAAAATTAGCCAAAGAAACAAATTCATAAGGTAGTCTCAGAAGTGTCCAAACAAGGAGTTTATGGTTGACCTCTTCTTGTGGAGTCATGGGTAGCATTACTTTTTCCTGGCCATGACATGTGATAATATATGCACAGTATTGCCAACCAGGAAAGTTCTCCCTAGGGTTTTGATATCTGGAGTTTTTACTATGGCTTGATGACATATCATCTATATGGGTGACTTTTAGTCTTCAACCCCTCTTAGACATCTGGATGACAGTCACCAATTCTCCCAGAGTTTGGAAATGATAATATGTGTCTCAAAGCTTTTATCATAAATCACATCCTTAGGTAGTTTGGTGGTGAAAGCCCTCTGGGAAATAAAGATACTCTATCAGAGAGAAAATACCAGTGACCTAGAGATTAACTCTTAGTAGTTGAGGATAAAAGTTAAACCTCCTGAGGGCACCTGAGTGGTACAGTCATTTCAGTGTCCAACTCTTGGTTTCAGTTCAGGTCAAAATCTCAGGGTCTTGAGATAGAGCCCTGTGTCAGACTCCACCTTCAACATGGAGTCTGCTTAAGACTCTTTCTCCCTCTCCCTCTGCACCCCCCTCCAAATAAATACATAAACCTTAAAAAAAATCCCTTTGATTAAGGTGAATTCTTTACTGCACAGGGCCACCTATGGGTCTCTGGTCAGCTATCCTGAGAACGACAGTCTCTACTGGACTCAGATGAATGACACTGAAGAGTAAACCATAATTCTTTGGGTAAAAGTAATTTCTTATATTCTTTGTACTTTGATTAGTTATTAAAGCATGTTTTCTCTATGACAGAAATATTCCAGAAAGATCATGAAGATTGTTCACTAAGAAAATAATTTTAATAACTGAATTATACAAACATGTATGAACCAAGCAACTTGCTAATGCTAAAATTCACAAAAAAGGAGTAACATCTTACAACCCAAGAAGTTATTTCAATAAAGAAAAACAGTGAAGCAAACAATTTCAATAGAATGGCATAGTTGTGAATAAGATGACTTACATCTGTGGAACCACACCAAAGGGGAGCCTAAGCATCCTGGAAATTTAGGGAAATCTTTCCTCAAAAGACTCTTGAAAAATAGTATTTGGCAAAAAGTGAGAGTAGCAGTAGCAGCAGCAGTAATGATGATAAAAGCAGTTGACAGTCACATAGAATTATTATGTCAGACACTATTCTAAGCCCTTTGAATAAATTACTTAATTTAAATTATTAATTTAGGAGAAGTAGCAAATTTATTCATAAACTCTGAGCCTCTGCTCTCTCTAAATTCATGTCTTTAGGTAATATTTTCTTGAAAGTTTGTCACCTTTTCTCTAAACAGAGCAATGGGAGCTTATATGCCCCCGATCTAAAAGGAAAGCATGCATTTGGCTAGAGATACTACTTGATGAATGCATGTGTAAAAAAGGTAAAGTGTTTTTAAACTTCACTTGCACTGCAGTGATTTTACAAACCCAGAAAGCTTTTCCTTAAGCAAGAACAGGCCTTCTCATTCTTCCTTCCCAGATTCCCTCCCTTCCACTGTGACGTAGGAACCTGTGTTTGAAGGCAATGACAGATCTGAGGCCTGTGTTTCACTCATCTTGCATGCAGTGCTCCCATTGAGGCCACTTAATCCAATTGACGTCAGCCGATTCTCCGTGCACAGAATGTGCCACTCAGAATCTCAGGGAATTGATCATCCCTCCACTCACATTGCCATGACACCTACAGCCTCCAATTTATTTCAGGTTTGTAGTTTCTTTTTCTTTTCCTTCTCCTTCCCCTCTTATTAAAAGAAGTAGATCTTTTCTTTTTTCACAGACAACACTTACTAGAGGCCACGCTTTGCCATTGGAGAATTCAGACTATCACTTTGCACTGTAATTCAGGTTTTCCAAGTGAAGCTGTAGAGTGCAAGGCAAGGCTGGTAATTCCACACATCTCAGGTTAAACGTTCACTGGCATGTGGCCATTAATAGACATAAATATTTTTTTTTTTCTGAGGAAATGTAAATACTTGGTATGGAGTTTCACTAGCCCTGTCAAGGAAGGGAAAGAAAAGGACATTAAGGAAACATCTATATTCTGGGTATATCACACACATGATCACATGTAAGTTTTTTTTTTTTCTTAATTACTGTGATCTCCTGTTTCATCTTTTCCCAGGGAAATTTGACAACATCTGTATGTATTGTTAGCTGTCATACTTGGGGCAGGGTAGGTACTACTGGCACCAAATGGGCAAAGACCAATTATGCTGCTTAACATCCTGCAATTAATAGGATAGCCCCCACAACAAAGAATTACTCAGTCAAAACCCTTAATAGTGCCAATGTCAAGAAACTCTGACACTGAGTCTCATAAAGTCTTATGTGGTGAATGTAATATTCTCAGTTTATTGACGAAGCCACTGGAAGTGATTAAATGACATGTGTTCACAAAGTTAGTAAGTGGCAGTTAGTAAATTCACACTTGTCTAACCACAAAAACTGGACCCTTCAACATCATGCTATACTAGACCAGTCTTGGTGATAAAGGAAACCACAACTCTGAAAGCCTAGTCTCTGGAAGCATTTGACTTCTTTTGTGTATAGCAGTACCTTTTTTAACTATTTAATCTCATAAGAACAGGAAGGCAACTTCATGGAGTATACAGGCTACATATACATAATATAATCTCACCTACCCAATAAAAAATGCCTGTTCTGGCTACATGGACTATATACTGGGAATCAGTATGCATCTATATATACTTATATGAATGTGTGTGTGTGTGTGTGTGTGTGTATATATATATATATATATATATATATATATATATAATCTATTCTTCTCCTTTGCCCCTCAAAAATACAGACACAAGTAAGTGATACTCTCTCTTAACATACCTAGTATAGCAGGAAAAAATAAGCAATATGATATACTACCATAAGTTATATACCAAGGGCCATGATACCAATAGCTGGTGACTTTCACACTGGAAGACTAATTCATTTACTAGTCACTCATTTCACAAACAAATGGATATGAAATTCTTGGTATAAACTCAGTTAATCCAGCCAGACACATAGAAAATAATAATAATCTGATAATAATAAAAATAATCTGATTGATGCTAAAACAGAGGTGAGACCAAGGTGGTGTAGCAACACAGAGGAAGAAGTAGTTAATTGTCTTTAGAGATGATGGAGTCAGTCTTCTAAAAATGGTCATTTATAAGGTAAGTGAAGTAGTGAGGTTGGAGCTCACTAGGTAGAGTATTAAGTAATGGGGCTAGAGGGGACAGCAAGAGACAGATCATGTATCTTATGGACTAAAAGTTTGAATTTTATTCTGAAAGTTAACTGAAATCAGTGAGTTTCAAAATGAAAATAATCAGATTTACATGTGAGAAAGATGAGTGCACTGTTGATTTAGAGAAGCGGGGGACAGTAGAGGTAGAAAGACACATTTTGAGTCTATTTTAGTAAATCAGGTTAAAAAATGATAAAGACCTCAACTAAGTCAAGAACAGTAAGAATGGAAATGAAAGGTCAGACTCAAAATAGAATTAGAGGTAGAATTTATAGGTTTTTGGATGTAGAATTTAAGACAAAGGGAGGATTTCTCCCTTGGAGAATCAGAATACAGAAAAAAGCAACTTACATTTAGACAGAATTACCTTTAATGTACCTGTGTTGAATAAAGAATAATGTGGCCTACTATCAGAAACTCTAAGTCATCACAAAAGTCCTGTGATGAAGGTATTGATCTTTTTATTTTAAAGATGAAGGCTCAAAGAGATGACTTTGTTTCATTTAATATGTTTTAAGTTCCAGAGCCAAAATGTTACAATTCTGGATATCTTCAAGTCTATACTTGTTAACCACTATGCAAGACTTTCTCACTTTGTAAAGCTGATGCTCAGTAGAACTTAAAATACATATTTGAGCTATAAATGCAATTCTGGATATACTGTTCCTATAAGTGGCTGTTGAGATAATTTATGGACAGCATTAAGAATGAGTAACAAAGAACCAGAGATTCTGAGGATTTAGGACAGAGACCTAGGCACACAATAATACTTAATTAAGATGGTTTCTTCAAGGAGGTTAATCAAAAAACAGTCAAAAAAGTAGGAACAAAGGCAAAGGGAGGACAGTGTCACAGATGCAATGGGGGACACTGTGAACAGTCTTGCTAAGGAGTCAGATCTATTCTGCACTAAGAAAATGCCTCATCCCACAGGCATAATTAGGATCCCTACTGGGAAAACCTCAGTCAATTGATCTTGTTCCAGAGGAGGGGATGTGGCATCCATCCTCTCCTTGCCTGCCCCTGCAACCAATCTAATTCAAGTCCTGTTTATTACATAAAATGATATGTGTGAAGTCACCAACACATTGAAGGCTCTAAAGCAAATTTTACACTCTTCCTCTCCCACTGCCTCAAATATTACACTGCAGCTCTGACAGTGGAGAACTTCAATTTTAACAGGGAACTTCAACAAATTATTGAACATTAACCCTACTGTGCAAGTTAATTATTAACCATTTCCACTGTACAGGTGTAGACATTTATATACAAAGAAGTTACAAAATTTTCTAAGGTCTCAGAACTAGTAAGTGATTGACCATGCTTTTGAATTCAAGTCTGTCCACCACCAAAGTCATCGCCCCTTCCTCAGTCCACATACTTCCTCTTTAAGAAAGTGATATATCCTGAAGAGATATCTGCAACCCTGTGATAATTGCAGCATTATTTACAAGAGCCAAGATATGGAGTATCCACCAATGAATTACTAAAGTAAATGTTTTATAGATATAGATATATATGAATACTATTCAACCCCATATAAGATGGAAATCCTACCATTTGCAACAACACTGATGGACCTTGAGGACATTATATTAAGTGAAATAAGTCACCAGAGGAGATATATTATATAAGCTCACCAACAGACAGAACCTAAACCAACCTGAACTATAGAAACAGAGAACTGATTGGTAATTGCCAGAGACAGGAGTTTGGGATGGGGTGGGGGAATTGGGTGAAATGCTCAAAAAGGTACAAAATTCCAATTATACAATACATAAGCTCTGGGGATGTAGGTGATTCTACATGCATAAATCCATAGTATGATGATTCTACAGGTATGTATCACTTTATTGTGCTTTGTTTTATTGTGCTTCACAGATAATGCATTATTTATAAATTGAAGACTTGTGGCAACCCCATCAGGCAAGTCTTTCAGAGAGGTGAGAAAGCTTCAGAAGAAAGTTTGAAGCTAGTCAAAGTTGGTTCATTAGGTTTAAGGGAAGAAGCCATCCCTGTGACATAAAATTATCAGATAAATCAGCAAGTCCTGATGAAGAAGCTGCAGTGAGTTATCCAGAAGATCTAGCTAAGATAATTAATGAAAGTGTCTACCCTAAATAACAGATTTTCAATGTAGACAAAACAGCTTTATATTGGAAGATGCCCTCCAGGGACTTTCATACCTAGAGAGAAGTCAATGACAGACTTCAAAGCTTCAAAGGACATGCTGAACTCTCTTGTTAGGGGCTTATGTGCCTGGTGACTTTAAGTCAAAGACAATGCTCATTTACTATTCAAAAAATCCTTGGGCCCTGAAGAGTTATGCTAAATCTATTCTGCCTGTGTTTTATAAATGGGACAACAAAGCCTGGATGAAAGGACATCTTTTTACAACATGGTTTACTGAATATTTTAAGTCCACTGTTGAGACCTACTGCTCAGACAAAAAGATTCCTTTCAAAATATTGCTTCTCATTGACAATGCACTGCATCACCCAAGAGCTCTGATAAAGATGTGCAAAGATATTAATGTTATTTTTGTGTCTCTTACAACACCCATTCTGTAGGAGTAGTTTTAACTTTCAAATCTTATTATTTAAGAAATAAATTCAAAAAGTCTGTAGTTGCCCTAGAAAGTAATTTCTATGATGGATCTGGGTGAAGTAAATTGAAAATCTTCTGGAAAGAATTCACCATTCTAGATACCACTAAGAACATTCATTATTCATGGGAAGAGGTCAAAATATAAACATGAACAGGAATTTGGAAGAAGTTGACCCCCCCAAACTCATGAACAACTTTGAGGAGTTCAAGATTTTGGTGGAGGAAGTAATTGCAGGTGTGGTAGAAATAAAAAGGGGACTAGAATTCAAAGTGGACCCTGAATATGTGACTGAATTGCTGCATCTTGTGACCAAACTTTAATGGATGAGGAGTTGCTTCTTATGGATGAGCAAAGAGAGTGATTTCCTGAAATAAAATCTACTCCTAGTGAAAATGCTATGAGGATTGTTGAAATGACAACAAAAGATATAGATTATTACATGAGCATAGTTGATAAAGCAGCAGGAGTTAAGAGAACTGACTCCCATTTTGAAAGAAGTTCTGTGGGTAAAATGTTATTAAACAACACTGTATGATACAGAGAAATTATTCATGAAAGGAAGAGTCAATTGATGAGTCAAAAATCACTGTTGTGTTATTTTAAGAAATTGTCACAGCCTCTCCAAACTTTAGCAACCAGCATGCTGATCAGTTAACAGCCATCAACGCTGAAGAAAGATCATCCACCGGCAAAAACATTATACCTTGCCAAGAGCTCAGATAATGTTTAGCACTTTCCAGCAATAAAGTTTAAGTTATGTACATTGTACTTATGGACATAATGGTATCACACACTTAATAGACTACAGTACATGTAAAAATAACTTCTATATGCACTGGGAAACCAAAACATTTATTTGACTTGCTTTATTCAAATTTTCACTCAATCACAGTTGCCTGGAACTGAACTTGCAATATCTTTGAGGTATGCCTGTAGTTAATGACACTGTATTGTATATTTGAAACTGCTAAGACAGTTCTTTAAAGTTCTCATCAGAAAGAAAAAAAAAAGCGTAACTATGTGAGGTGATGGATTTTAACTAAACTTATCATGATATAAATACGTGTGTGTGTGTATATATATATATATAAAATCATTACATCGCACACCATAAACTTAATTAATGTTATATGTCAGTTATGTCTTGATAAAACTGGCAAAAAGTTTTAAAAAGAAAGTGATATTATTTAACTTTCAAAAGAATCACTATGGTATAGAAGAAAATAATGGTGTCTCCAACAGTTGAGAGACTGCAATCGTATTGCATATTCCTCTATCACAGTCCCAAAGTTCAAACTTCAACTCTGAATGGGACTAGGTGCCTTCTCTTCATCTGGAACAGGATTTCTCAACCTCATCATGACTGAAATTGAGGCAGGTAATTCTATGTTGGGGTTGTCATGTGTGTCATAGAATGCTTATAATCATCTCCGGTCTCTGGGGCGCCTGGGTCGCTCAGCTGGTTAAATGTCTGCCTTTAGTTCAGGTCATGAACCCATGATCCTAGGATTGAGCCCTGCACTGGACTCCCTGCTCAGCAGGGAACCTGTTTCTCCCTCTTCCTCTGCAGCTCTCCCTCCATGTGTTTGTTCTCTCTCTGTCAAATAAACAAATAGAATCTTAAAAAAAAAAAAAAAAATCTCTGACCTCTACTTACTAAATGCACATAACACTCTTCCTTCCAGTTGTGAAAAACAAAAAATGTTTCCAGATTTTGCCAAGTGATCCTTAGGAGACAAAATATTCCCTAGTTGAGAACTATGGGTTTAGATGTACGGCATTCCTATTCTAAGAAATAACGTAGAGGGGCACCTGAGTGGCTCATTCAGTTAAGCATCAGACTCTTGATTTTGGCTCAGGTCTTGATGTCAGGGTTGTGAAACTGAGCCCTATGTCAGGCTCTGAGCTTGGTGTGGAGCCTACTTATGATTCTCTCTCTCCCTTTGTCCCTGCCATTCACCCCCTCCCCTTATCTTAAGAAAATAGTATATAAACTGAGCTCTGTGTTTGTGATGTCTCTTCCAGTAGACCGTATCTGCTTGTCCTCATACTCTTGTCTCTACCATCTCTCTTTAGCCATCCATGTATCCTTGTATTAGGATGGTTTCATTATAGGAGCTCAGTTAAAGGATCTAGAGCCCCCTCCCTGATCGGATTGTTACACCTGTTCTTGATCTGGAGAGCAATGCTGTGAAAATGAGCTTCCATGATTGTGTAGCACTGGGGTGGAAGGGGCCTCATAAATCACCTTATTGTTTCATAGGCCTTTGAGGGTGCTACTGGAAATGGCAGGCAGTGACTCATCCTGCTGTACTTCTGTAATATTAAAGAAAATAAATAACGGAACTAAGAAGACACTGAGTGAGGAAATGAGGCATGGGTGCATGAGGCAGAGGTGATCCTACTGCACTGCATCTAAGTGAATATCACCCAATTACTGGGAAGCAGAAGTTAGGAAGGGAACTGCCAAATCACAGTTTTCTGAATGAAGTGCAGAGCATACAGTCAGATGGCAGTGAATTCCCCAGGCAAGCCTTTTCCTCTGAGCTCCCTTTCTGAATAACAAGGAAGTACATGCAATTTGGCTGTCATGGTTTGTTTTCTGTCTTAAGTAATAATGGTAATAACCAGACTTTATGTTTGTGCAGTGTTTCCTAGTTTACAGAGCACTTTCCCAAATGTTATGTCATTCTGCTCACAAAGCAACTCTGTAGACAGGAGGAAGAGAGTACTCTAGAAGAGGAGTTTCCAAAGGTTTACGATAGCAGAGCATGCTTATGAAAGCAGGGGCTCTAGAATCTGAAGGTACTAATAAGAATGCCCCAGACCAGTTCCAGAACCTTGAACCTTAAACTGTCAAACTTCAATGTTATTCTCTGCACAAGGTGGGTAATAGCATCAATATAGAGTATTCAGACAAATCAGATCTAAAATTGCTGAGCACATTAACTGTCTTATCATGGCAAAAGGCTCCTAAAGGTTGTGGAAGAAATCTTTAACTCGGGGTGATCTGAAGATTATAAATGTATCAATAGACTTTTGTATTGTGCAGTAGCCAAGATTATACTTTAAAGCCAAGTGACCAGCTTTGAATCGCAGCTCTGCCACCTGAAACCATATAACTTGAAAAAAGTTTCTTAACCTCCCTATACATCAGTTTCTACATCTATAAAATGGGTGCTTTGAAAGATGAAATGTTAGTATTGTGAAATGCACCGTCTCACTGTCCAAGTCATCTGTACTTCGTTCCCTCCTTTTTTAGGCTCTGATGCCTATTTTCATATTATTTTCACCTCAACAAATGTGATTACTCAGAACTGACTTTAAGTACTGTATTAAAGTAAATAATACTGGGTGTTATTAGAGATAAATGCACAAACCTCAGTGGCTTCACACGAGTAAATTTCCTGTTCATGTAGAATGAATCCAATGCATGTAGCATGTGCGTGTGCGCGTGTGTGTGTGTATTGGGGTTTACTTTATGCACAATTTAGAAACCAAAGCTCCTACCATGCTGTGTCTCTACACTCTTCTAAATCCTTAGATTTTGCTACTTTCAGCAAATGAGGAAAGCATTGGTATCAGGTAGGCAGATTTCTAAGGATCAGTAATGGAATTTGAACACACTGCTTTTGTTCTTATTCCACTGTACAGAATTTAGTTGTATGGCTGCACCTCACGTAAAGAATTCTGGGGAAAGGAGTCTAGCCATGTGCCCAAGAAAAGGATAGCTCATATACTAGAGAGTTCTAGAAATCTCTGATACAAGTTCTGAGTTCAGGGGATCTTAGTCACCTGGCTGCAGACTTTGTAAAGTGCTGTTCTAATAATGAGAGCCATGGTGCCACGTTGCTCTCTGATCTATACAGTCTCTCCATAGATAGCATTCTGACCTGTGTGAATGGTGCTTTATATTTATGCAGCAAGATAGGTTCTACTTTTGATTGGGGTTCAAGTCAAAAATAACCTTCCTTCTGAATGGAAACATAGCTCTCTTGATGTATTCTAGGTGTTTAACAGATCTACTAAGGGCATGACCCATGATGTAGAAATCCAGAGCCCTGTGAAAGACAGCTCATATGCTTTCAGAGGCTGAAAACTAGAGCAATGGGTTTTACCTTGTCATAGAGACAAGGTCAAGATGGACCTACAGGAAACAACAGACAAATGAAAATGAGCTAAAATCGTGTGATCAGAGACTGGAAACCTAAACACAAGTTTATAGGCTGGAGGAAATATACAAACACATTAGAAAACTTTAAAAAAAGTGAGAACCAGGAATCTGAAAAGTACTGACATCAAAAGACTATGAAAGAATATATAAAGGAATGCACTGGTGGAGGCCCAGAGGAGATACCCTTAGGCAGGAAAACAAAACAAAACAAAACAAAACAGAGCAGTACAGAGGAAGGGGTTAAAGACATTTTTTTTGTTTGTTTTGTTTTGTTTTCAGCCTGGAGTGAAAATCCAGGCCTCAAACCTGTACGAACTGTGACTCAGCAAGATTCTTAACATCTCTGAACTTAAGTTTTCCCATCAGTAACTTGGAGAAAATAATAAATATCACTTATTTCTCAGTATTGTTGAAAGGAAAACCTGACATAGTGTATCTAGAAATGGGGTTTTCAATTGGGTGATCTGAAATGCACCTCATGATTTGGTTTGTTTTTGTTGTAATACATATACCTAAGTCCTATCCTTGGTAATTCTTAATAGCTCAGGGTTGGGTCTCTGCATCTGTAGGTTCATCATAGCTCCATTTTCTTAGCTCACTATTACTTTTCTATTAGATCAGGATCAACAAACTGTCAGGTAACAAATGGTTTAATCTTTGCATGCCATAGAGTCTGTTGTAATGATTCAACTTTGGTATTTTAGTGTGAAAGCACCATAGATGATATATAAATACATGGGCATGACTGTGTTCTAACAAACCTTTATTCATGGGCAGTGTGAATTTCATCTAATTTTCATATGTCATAAAATATTATCTTCATTTGCTTTTTTCATGTTTAAAAATGTAAAAACGATTCTTTGCTAATAGGATGTTATTAAAAATATGCTTGCAAACCAGATTTGGCCCAAGGGCCATAGTTTTCCCACTCATGCAAGAGAGCAGAGGTTCCTGGACTTCAACATGCTTCAGGATTATGTAGGAGGCTTGTTAACACCCAGATTGTGGGGCACCACCCCCATAGTTTCTAACTCAGTAAGTCTGTGATGTGGTAGAGAATTTGCATTTCTAACACATTCCCATAAGATGCTAATGCTGCTGGTCTAGAGACTACATTTCGAGAATCATTGCTCTAGAGGAATGTCCAGACTATTTGTTCTTCAGATAGTCTCATATAAATATTGGTTCCCATTTTTGAGCTCTGGAAAACTATTTGGTGTTTGAGCATCTTATTATACCCTTTAAAAAATACCTGAAATAAAGATATTCTCTGTTGCTTTAGCAATTACTGCATAGTCAATAAATTATACTGGTTTAAAGCATGGACTGTGGAGCAAAATCAGCCTTGGATTGAATCTCGGCTACCTGGAATCCTGGCTAACAGATTTGAGGATGTACGACCTTGAGTATTTATCTTCTCTGTATCTCAGTTGCCTTGTATGTAAAATGAAGGCAATAAACAATACCTATATTGCAAGATTTTTGTGAGGATTAAATGAGTATGAAAAGCCTTTAGAACAGTAGAAAGCTGGTTGTAAACATTAAATAAATGTTGATTACTATTGTGTCTAGAGATTAAGTTATGACAGTTTAGATGTTTTAATAAGAACAATGTCTTAAATTAAAGGTCCACACTGAGGTGAGCCAAGTATATATATGCCATCAGGGTCAAGATCTTTCTCCATAATTTCTGATCTACTTTTAAATATATAGATAAGTAGCTATTCTAGGCCCACAAATGCACAAGGCAATGAAAATTTTAGCTTGAGTATTTTTTAAAGCACATTTTACCAAATTTCCAAGAAGCCATTCGAAATGGAATGAATAAGGTACCCACAGGATCATTGAAGTTTAACTTTATTATTAATCTTTTGAGATAAATAAGTTATAAAATATATATCCACATTAAGTCTGCTGACTTCATTTACTCATCAAATAACTATTAAGCATCAAGTGGTAAAGTCATATGTAAAGATCTAATTAATTCCTTACAACTGTAGCACACATGAAGAAAAATTACAAAGTACCATGAAGAAATATCACTGAAGGAATTATTCTAAGGTGAGGGTCACAGCGAAGTCTTCCCTGAACAAGGCATATCTATCTAAGCTATTTGATAGTTAGAACTTCAGAGACATTCATTTAAGTGTGGTCTAGAAGTGTCTGACAGAAGCCTATAGAATACATTTAATTTCCTAACTGCATGTGGGCACAGAAAAAAGGATCATGTCTGTCTTCCATCAAAAGTGTTATAAAGTCATTTATATACAATTTAGAGAAAGGGAAGAAGAGGAGTTGCCAAGACCAGTTATCATCTATCTATCTATCTATCACCTATCTATCATCTATCATCCATTTAATTATCATCTATCTATCATCTATCTATCATCTATCTATCTATCTATTTTGTTTTTTAGAAAGTTCCATTGAAAATTATGTTACCCACTAAGAGACTGAGGGACAATTTCTAACAAATCTGACATGTAGGGTGCCATTGATAGGCAAATTCTGAACACATATCCATTTCTATGGATCATTTTGAGCCATGTTTCATCCAATAATTAATACCTAACTATGTTGTGATACAGACTTAGGAAAGGCTTAAAATACTGCAAATGATGTTGTGATTTCCTTTACATATTTCTTCACAATGTGATAAAATACATAGAAATAATTGATAGGGGGCACCTGGGTGACACAGTGGTTTAAAGCCTCTACCTTCAGCTCAGGTCATGATCCCAAGATCCTGGGATGGAGCCCCACATTGGGCTCTCTGCTCAGCGGGGAGCCTGCTCCCCTTCTCTCTCTGCCTGCCTCTCTGCCTACTTGTGATCTCTGTCTGTCAAATAAATAAATAAAATCTTTAACAAAAAAAAAAGAAGGAAAAAAAGAAAAAAAAATTGATAGAGAAATGGTTATCCCTAACATTGGCCTCATCAGCTTCCTTTTCTTTTCTTTTCTCTTTTTTTTTTCTTAAAGATTTTATTTATTTATTTGACAGACACAGATCACAAGTAGGCAGAGAGGTAGGCAGAGAGAGAGGAAGGGAAATAGGCTCCCTGCTGAGCAGAGAGCCAGATGTGGGGCTTGATCCCAGGACTCTAGGATCATTACCTGAGCTGAAGGCAGAGGCTTTAACCCACTGAGCCACCCAGGCTCCCCTAGCTTCCTTTTCTTCTAGAATGTTTACCTGAGAAACTTAGTTTATATGTTTATGTAAAAGACAGAATAATGTCTCCCCAAAGATATTCACATCCTCATCCTGAGAATTGGTGAATATGCTATATTGCATAGCAAAAGGAGAATTGAAGTTGCATATGGAATTATATTTGCTAATTAGCTGACTTTTAAGATCCAGAAATTATCCTGGACTATTTAAGTGAGCTCAATATGGAAGAGAGGCAGGAGAGTTAATGTTATATTTTGAGAAGGACTCAGCCACCATTGCTGAATTTGAAGATGAGAGAGGGTCATGACCCAAGGAGGACCTACAATCTCTAAAAGTTGAAAAGACAAGACTATGGAGTTTCTTTAAGAGCTTCCAAAAAGGACAACATCCCTGATGACACTGATTTAACCCAAAGAGACTCATTTTGGATTTCTGACTTCCAAAACTATAAAACAATATATCTGAGTTTTTTTAAAGATGATAAACTTGTGATAATTTTAGCAATAGGAAATTAATACAACATATTTTCAGATTGAATATTTAAATAAACTAAGCATTCCAAATTTTGAGGGAATAAATGTTTCCTTTATAAACACGGTATATCTTCCAGAACACTTCAAGTGTCATTCTAATTTGTAACTCTGATGCTTGACAATTAATAGTTCTACTATGATACAAGACCATCAGGTTGGCTTTCTCCTCTAGACCCACAAGGAAAAACAATAACAACAACAACAAATGTCTACCTACATAAAGACAAAAACAAGGAGAAAGTTTATTTTCCTGTGTCTCATTCTATTAGACACTAAATAAATGTTAAATATATGGTTTTACTTATTAAACTGTTCTTTGACATAAAATTTTGTTTTGTATATAACAGGTATCCTAAAGTTACCACATCTAAAGGAAAACTCCTCATCCCTCACTAACTTTGCTTCTTTCCTAATTTTCTCCAATTCATCATAGGTCTAAACCTAAGAATTATGTTTGCCACTTCCCTTTGTCTCCTTTCATCCCAACACAATTTATATATGTATGTGTATATATATATACACATACATATATACACTTGACATTTATTCTTTAACATACTAATGTGTTGAAATTGGAAAAGCTTGTTCATTCTAGTAAAACATAAGATATTCTCTTGTCCAGAAAGAAATAAAAAGGCATCTGAATTGGCAAAGAAGAAATCAAACTCTCACTCTTTGCAGATGATGTGATACTTTATGTGAAAAATCCAAAACTCCACATCAAAACTGCTAGAACTCCTACAGGAATTCAGTAAGTCTAGGATATAAAATCAATGCACCAAAGTGAGTTGCATTTCTATACACCAACAGCAAGACAGAAGAAAGAGGAATTAAGAAGTCAATCCTGGTTCTCGGAGTCAAGATGGCGGAGAAGTAGCAGGCTGAGACTACTTCAGGTAGCGGGAGATCAGCTAAATAGCTTATCTAAAGATTGCAAACACCTACAAATCCAACAGGAGATTGAAGAGAAGAAGAACAGCAATTCTAGAAACAGAAAATCAACCACTATCTGAAAGGTAGGACTGGCGGAGAAGTGAATCGAAAGCGACTGGAAGATAGACCGCGGGCGGAGGGGCCGGCTCCTGGTGAGCGGCGGAGCAACGGAGCAATAAATCAGGACTTTAAAAAGTCTGTTCCGCTGAGGGACATCGCTCCAGAGGCTTAACCGGGGTGAAGCCCAGGCGGGGTCAGCGCGGCCTCAGGTCCCACAGGGTCACAGAAGGATCAGGGGTGTCTGAGTGTTGCAGAGCTTACCGGTATTAGAACGAGGAAGCCGGTTACAGAGACAGAGCCGAGGAGTGAGCTCTCAGCTCGGGGTTAACTTGACCCGGTCGCAGGCTCAGTCAGCTAGGAGTGCGGCCAGAGGCCAGGATGACGGGAGTCATTGGGCGCTGTTCTCTGAGGGCGCACTGAGGAGTGGGGCCCCGGGCTCTCAGCTCCTCCGGGCCGGAGACCAGGAGGCCGCCATCTTCATTCCCGTCTACCAGAACTCTACGGAAAGCGCTCAGGGAACAAAAGCTCCGGAAAGCAAACCCAGCAAACCCGAGCAGATTACTCAGCCCGGCCCTGGGTAAGGGCAGTGCAACTCCGCCTGGGGCAAAGACGCTTGAGAATCACTACAACAGGCCCCTCCCCCAGAAGATCAATGAGAAACCCAGCCAGGACCAAGTTCACCTACCAAGGAGTGCAGTTTCAATACCAAGGAGAGCGGCAGAATTCCAGAGGAGAAGAAAGCAAAGCACGGAACTCAAGGCTTTCTCCCCATGATTCTTTAGCCTTGCAGTTAATTTATTTTTTTTTCATTTTCAATTTTTTTTCTCTTCTTCTGCTAAATTTTTTTTAACTTTTACCGTTTTCTTTTTTAACGTTTTTAAAATAGTTTATCTAATATATATATATATATATATATATTCCTTTTTATATTTTTTCTTTATCAGCTTTCTTTTAATAGTTTCTTTTCTTTTTTTTTTTTTCTTTCTGAACCCCTTTTTATCCCCTTTCTCCCCCCTCACGATTTGGGATCTCTTCTGAATTGGCTAAAGCATATTTTCCTGGAGTTGTTGCCACCCTTTTAGTATTTTACTTGCTCCTTCATATACTCTTATCTGGACAAAATGACAAGGCGGAAAAATTCACAACAAAAAAAAGAACAAGAAGCAGTACCAAAGGCTAGGGACCTAATCAATACAGACATTGGTAATATGTCAGATATAGAGTTCAGAATGACGATTCTCAAGGTGCTAGCCGGGCTTGAAAAAGGCATGGAAGATATTAAAGCAACCCTCTCGGGAGATATAAAAGCCCTTTCTGGAGAAACAAGAGAACTAAAATCTAACCAAGTTGAAATCAAAAAAGCTATTAATGAGGGGCGCCTGGGTGGCTCAGTGGGTTAAAGCCTCTGCCTTCGGCTCAGGTCATGGTCTCAGGGTCCTGGGATCGAGCCCCGCGTCGGGCTCTCTGCTCAGCGGCAGGCCTGCTTCCTCCTCTCTCTCTCTCTCTGCCTGCCTTTCTGCCTGCTTGTGATCTCTGTCAAATACATAAATAAAATCTTTAAAAAAAAAAAAAAAAGCTATTAATGAGGTGCAATCAAAAATGGAGGCTCTCACTGCTAGGATAAATGAGGCAGAAGAAAGAATTAGCGATATAGAAGACCAAATGACAGAGAATAAAGAAGCTGAGCAAAAGAGGGACAAACAGCTACTGGACCACGAGGGGAGAATTCGAGAGATAAGTGACACCATAAGACGAAACAACATTCGAATAATTGGGATTCCAGAAGAAGAGGAAACAGAGAGGGGAGCAGAAGGTATATTGGAGAGAATTATTGGAGAGAATTTCCCCAATATGGCAAAGGGAACAAGCATCAAAATCCAGGAGGTTCAGAGAACACCCCTCAAAATCAATAAGAATAGGTCCACACCCCGTCACCTAATAGTAAAATTTACAAGTCTTAGTGACAAAGAAAAGATCCTGAAAGCAGCCCGGGAAAAGAAGTCTGTAACATACAATGGTAAAAATATTAGATTGGCAGGAGACTTATCCACAGAGACCGAGCAGGCCAGAAAGAGCTGGCATGATATATTCAGAGTACTAAACGAGAAAAACATGCAGCCAAGAATACTATATCCAGCTAGGCTATCATTGAAAATAGAAGGAGAGATTAAAAGCTTCCAGGACAAACAAAAACTGAAAGAATTTGCAAATACCAAACCAGCTCTACAGGAAATATTGAAAGGGGTCCTCTAAGCAAAGAGAGACCCTAAAAGAAGTAGATCAGAAAGAAACAGAGACAATATACAATAACAGTCACCTTACAGGCAATACAATGGCACTAAATTCATATCTCTCAATACTTACCCTGAATGTGAATGGGCTAAATGCCCCAATCAAAAGACACAGGGTATCAGAATGGATAAAAAACCAAAACCCATCTATATGTTGCCTACAAGAAACTCATCTTAAACCCGAAGACACCTCCAGGTTTAAAGTGAGGGGGTGGAAAAGAATTTACCATGCTAATGGACATCAGAAGAAAGCAGGAGTGACAATCCTTATATCAGATCAATTAGATTTTAAGCCAAAGACTATAATAACAGATGAGGAAGGACACTATATCATACTCAAAGGAACTGTCCAACAAGAAGATGTAACAATTTTAAATATCTATGCCCCTAACGTGGGAGCAGCCAACTATATAAACCAATTAATAACAAAATCAAAGAAACACATCGACAAGAATACAATAATAGTAGGGGATTTTAACACTCCCCTCACTGAAATGGACAGATCATCCAAGCAAAAGATCAACAAGGAAATCAAGGCCTTAAATGACACACTGGACCAGATGGACATCACAGATATATTCAGAACATTTCATCCCAAAGCAACAGAATACACATTCTTCTCTAGTGCACATGGAACATTCTCCAGAATAGATCACATTCTTGGTCCTAAATCAGGTCTCAACCGGTATCAAAAGATTGGGATCATTCCCTGTGTATTTTCAGACCACAATGCTCTGAAGCTAGAACTCAATCACAAGAGGAAATTTGGAAAGAACCCAAATACATGGAGACTAAACAGCATCCTTCTAAAGAATGAATGGGTCAACCAGGAAATTAAAGAAGAATTGAAAAAATTTATGGAAACAAATGATAATGAAAACACAACGGTTCAGAATCTGTGGGACACAACAAAGGCAGTCCTGAGAGGAAAATATATAGCGGTACAAGCCTTTCTCAAGAAACAAGAAAGGTCTCAGGTACACAACCTAACCCTACACCTAAAGGAGCTGGAGAAAGAACAAGAAAGAAACCCTAAACCCAGCAGGAGAAGAGAAATCATAAAGATCAGAGCAGAAATCAATGAAATAGAAACCAAAAAAACAATAGAACAAATCAATGAACCTAGGAGCTGGTTCTTTGAAAGAATTAATAAGATTGATAAACCCCTGGCCAGACTTATCAAAAAGAAAAGAGAAAGGACCCAAATAAATAAAATCATGAATGAAAGAGGAGAGATCACAACGAACACCAAAGAAATACAGACAATTATAAGAACATACTATGAGCAACTCTATGCCAACAAATTTGACAATCTGGAAGAAATGGATGCCTTCCTAGAGACATATAAAGTACCACAACTGAACCAGGAAGAAATAGAAAGCCTCAACAGACCCATAAGCAGTAAAGAGATTGAAACAGTCATCAAAAATCTCCAAACAAACAAAAGCCCAGGGCCAGATGGCTTCCCGGGGGAATTCTACCAAACATTTAAAGAAGAACTAATTCCTATTCTCCTGAAACTGTTCCAAAAAATAGAAATGGAAGGAAAACTTCCAAACTCATTTTATGAGGCCAGCATCACCTCGATCCCAAAACCAGACAAGGATCCCATCAAAAAAGAGAACTACAGACCAACATCCTTGATGAACACAGATGCAAATTTCTTGCCAAAATACTAGCCAATAGGATTCAACAGTACATTAAAAGGATTATTCACCACGACCAAGTGGGATTTATTCCAGGGCTGCAAGGCTGGTTCAACATCCGCAAATCAATCAATGTGATACCACACATTAATAAAAGAAAGAACAAGAACCGTATGATATTCTCCATAGATGCTGAAAAAGCATTTGACAAAGTACAGCATCCCTTCCTGATCAAAACTCTTCAAAGTGTAGGGATAGACGGCACATACCTCAATATTATCAAAGCCATCTCTGAAAAACCCACCGCAAATATCATTCTCAATGGAGAAAAACTGAAAGCTTTTCCGCTAAGATCAGGAACATGGCAGGCATGTCCGTTATCACCACTGCTATTCAACATAGTACTAGAAGTCCTAGCCTCAGCAACCAGACAACAAAAGGAAATTAAAGGCATCCAAATCGGCAAAGAAGAAGTCAAACTATCACTCTTTGCAGATGATATGATACTCTATGTGAAAACCCAAAAGACTCCACTCCAAAACTGCTAGAAGATGCACAGGAATTCAGTAAAATGTCAGGATATAAAATCAATGCGCAGAAATCAGTTGCATTTCTCTACACCAACAACAAGACAGAAGAAAGAGAAATTAAGGAGTCCATCCCATTTACAATCGCACCCAAAACTATAAGATACCTAGGAATAAACCTAACCAAAGAGACTAAGAATCTATACACAGAAAACTATAAAGTACTCATGAAAGAAATTGAGGAAGACACAAAGAAATGGAAAAATGTTCCATGCTCCTGGATTGGAAGAATAAATATTGTAAAAATGTTTATGCTACCTAAAGCAATCTACACATTTAATGCAATTCCTATCAAAGTACCATCCATTTTTTTCAAAGAAATGGAACAAATAATCCTAAAATTTATATGGAACCAGAAAAAGACCTCGAATAGCCAAAGGAATATTGAAAAAGAAAGCCAAAGTTGGTGGCATCACATTTCCGGACTTCAAGCTCTATTACAAAGTTGTCATCATCAAAACAGCATGGTACTGGCACAAAAACAGACACATAGATCAATGGAACAGAATAGAGAGCCCAGAAATAGACCCTCAACTCTATGGTCAACTCATCTTCGACAAAGCAGGAAAGAATGTCCAATGGAAAAAAGACAGCCTCTTCAATAAATGGTGTTGGGAAAATTGGACAGCCACATGCAGAAAAATGAAATTGGATCATTTCCTTACACCACACACGAAAATAGACTCAAAATGGATGAAGGATCTCAATGTGAGAAAGGAATCCATCAAAATCCTTGAGGAGAACACAGGCAACAACCTCTTCGACCTCAGCCGCAGCAACATCTTCCTAGGAACATCGCCAAATGCAAGGGAAGCAAGGGCAAAAATGAACTATTGGGATTTTATCAAGATCAAACGCTTTTGCACAGCAAAGGAAACAGTGAACAAAACCAAAAGACAACTGACAGAATGGGAGAAGATAGTTGCCAATGACATATCAGATAAAGGGCTAGTGTCCAAAATCTATAAAGAACTTAGCAAACTCAACACCCAAAGAACAAATAATCCAATCAAGAAATGGGCAGAGGACATGAACAGACATTTCTGCAAAGAAGACATCCAGATGGCCGACAGACACATAAAAAAGTGCTCCACATCACTCGGCATCAGGGAAATACAAATCAAAACCACAATGAGATATCACCTCACACCAGTCAGAATGGCTAAAATTAACAAGTCAGGAAATGACAGATGCTGGCGAGGATGCGGAGAAAGGGGAACCCTCCTACACTGTTGGTGGGAATGCAAGCTGGTGCAACCACTCTGGAAAACAGCATGGAGGTTCCTCAAAATGTTGAAAATAGAACTACCCTATGACCCAGCAATTGCACTGCTGGGTATTTACCCTAAAGATACAAACGTAGTGATCCGAAGGGGCACGTGCACCCGAATGTTTATAGCAGCAATGTCTACAATAGCCAAACTATGGAAAGAACCTAGATATCCATCTACAGATGAATGGATAAAGAAGATGTGGTATATATACACAATGGAATACTATGCAGCCATCAAAAGAAATGAAATCTTGCCATTTGCGACGACGTGGATGGAACTAGAGGGTATCATGCTTAGCGAAATAAGTCAATCGGAGAAAGACAACTATCATATGATCTCCCTGATATGAGGGAGAGGAGATGCAACATTTGGGGTTAAGGGGGTAGGAGAAGAGTAAATGAAACAAGATGGGATTGGGAGAGAGATAAACCATAAGTGACTCTTAATCTCACAAAACAAACTGAGGGTTGATGGGGGGGGGTTGACAGAGGGGGGTGGGGTTATGGATATTGGGGAGGGTATGTGCTATGGTGAGTGCTGTGAAGTGTGTAAACCTGGCGATTCGCAGATCTGTACCCCTGGCAATAAAAATATATGTTTAAAAAAAAAAAAAAAGAAGTCAATCCTATTTACAATTGCACCCAAAACCATAAGATACCTAGAAATAAACCTAACCAAAGAGGCAAAGAATCTGTTCTCAGAAAACTATGAATATTCATGAAAGAAGTTGAGGAAGATGCAAAAAAAAAAAAGGAAAAATCTTCCATGCTCATGGATTGGAAGACAAATATTATGAAAATGCGTATGCTGCCTATAACAAATTACACATTTAATGCAATCCCTATCAAAATACCATCATTTTTTTTTCAAAGAAATAGAACAAATAATCCTAGAATTTATATGGAACTAGAAAAGACCTCGAATAGCCAAAGGAATATTGAAAAAGAAAGCCAAAGTTGGTGGCATCACAATTCCGGACTTCAAGCTCTATTACAAAGCTGTCATCATCAAGACAGCATGGTACTGGCACAAAAACAGACACATAGATCAATGGAACAGAATAGAGAGCCCAGAAATAAACCCTCAACTCTGGTCAACTAATCTTTGATAAAGCAGGAAAGAATGTCCAATGCAAAAAAGACAGCCTCTTCAATAAATGGTGTTGGGAAAATTGGACAGCCATATGCAAAAGAATGAAACTGGACCATTTCCTTACACCACACATGAAAATAAACTCAAAATGAATGAAGACCTCAATGTAAGACAGGAATCCATCAATATCCTTGAGGAGAACACAGGCAGCAACCTCTTCGACCTCAGCCACAGCAACTTCTTCCTAGAAGCATTGCCAAAGGCAAGGGAAGCAAGGGCAAAAATGAACTATTGGATCTTTATCAAGATCAAAAGCTTTTGCACAGCAAAGGAAACAGTCAACAAAACCAAAAGACAACTGACAGAATTCGAGAAGATATTCACAAATGACATATCAGAGAAAGGGCTAGTATCCAAAATCTATAAAGAACTTATCAACCTCAACACCAAAAGAATGAATAATCCAATCAAGAAATGGGCAGAAGACATGAAGAGACAGTTCTGCAAAGAAGATATCCAGAAGGCCAAGAGACACATGGGAAAGTGTTCAGCATCACTCGGCATCAGGGAAATACAAATCAAAACCACAATGAGATACCACCTCACACCAGTCAGAATGGCTAAAATTAACAAGTCAGGAAACAACAGATGTTGGCGAGGATGCAGAGAAAGGGGAACCCTTCTATACTGTTGGTGGGAATGCAAGCTGGTGCAGCCACTCTGGAAAACAGCATGGAGGTGAAAATAGAACTACCCTATGACCCAGCAGTCATACTACTGGGTATTTACCCTAAAGATACAAATGTAGTGATCCAAAGGGGCACTTGCACCCTAATGTTTATAGCAGCAATGGCCACAATAGCCAAACTATGGAAAGAATCTAGATGTCCAACACCAGATGAATGGGTAAAGAAGATGCACTATATATATATAATATTTACAATGGAATACTATGCAGTCATTAAAGGAAATGAAATCTTGCCATTTGCAATGACATGGATGGAAGTAGAGGGTATTATGCTAAGGTGAAATAAGTCAATCAGAGAAAGATAATTTTTATACTATCTTTCTGAGATGAGGAATTTGAGAGGCATGGTGGGGCATTGTGGGGAGTAGGGAAGGAAAAAATGAAACAAGGTGGAATTGGGAGGAAGGAAAGACATAAGAGTCTCTTAGTGTCACAAAACAAACTGAGGGTTGCTGGGGGGTACGGGGTTAGGCATAGGGTGGCTGGGTTGTGGACATTGGGGAACATATGTGTTATGGTGAGTGTTGTGAAATGTGTAAGCCTGATGATTCACAGACCAGTACCCCTGGGGCAAATAATACCTTATATGTTAACAACAACAACAAAAAGATATTCTGTTGTCTACTCCTGTGATGCGGACATCTATCATGATGTCAATTTATTTTCAGATCTGGAAAATTATATTAATTTTTGTCTTTACTACAAAACTGGTGTTACCAGGGAGACCACATCTGCTGGAGATTTCACATACCATTATAGTCAATTCTTTATGATAGTATTTATACTCTCATAGTTCAGCAAATTGTTTATTTACACATTCAACAAATATTAACTGAGTACTCAGGTAAGGGACTAGCTAGATACTAGTAGTACATATATAAATAAAGTCATATTGATACACAAGTAATAGTATTGATAGAAGTTAAATTGTAGTTGTTGAAGTTGTAGTATAGAGCATAAGTGTATCCTAAGAAATTGCTGGACAATAGGTGATCCTCTGAAGATTATTATATGGTTACTGAGAGTACTTTGGTAGGAAGAATCCCTAACTCTTTCCAGAAAAGATATAAATATATCAGACTATATTGTAAGGTGTTTCTCCCTCATTTCAGGAAGGGGAAACTGGCCCTTGTATTTTTAAGTTTATTAGTGATTTAGAGACATTACCTCCCTTGGTCCTGTAACAACCAATGAGATAGATATCATCACTACTTCTTATTACCCAATTTGGTCCTAAAACAATCAAAAGAAGTATATGCTATCATTGCTTGTATTTTATATAGAATAAGAACACTGAGGGGAGTCAGGGGTGGCTCAGTGGGTTAAGCGGCTGCCTTCGGCTCAGGACTTGATTCCACAGTCCTGGAATCAGGCCCTGCATCAGGCTTCCTGCTCAGTGGAGAGCCTGCTTTTCTCTCTCCCTCTGCCTGCCACTCTGCTTACTTCTCTATCTCTGTCAAATAATAAAATCTTAAAAAAAAATACTGAGGCTAATAGAAGTTAAGTAGTTTGCTTGTGGTCGGTCACATGCCTCTGAGTACCATGGTATATAGTGTCTCTTAATGAAGTTGAAACTAAAGAAGTTTTTCTTTCCACTGTGATCTCCTCACATTATACTATGTTCACCAAATAGTAGAACTATAATTTCACTGACCAGATCATAACTTGAAAATTCAGCGTTTTTATTATTGTTTCCCTTTAGCATGCAAACTTCATCTGTTCTGTCCCTCAGCCTCCCTGAATTCATTTGTACCAATCATACTTATATATCATCTTTATCCCATTGCCCTACTCTAAATTTTCCCTAAAAGCAGTACCAGAAAAGGACATTGTTGTACAGGTAGTTTACTTTGGGAAGTGATCCCAGAGAACAAGAGTGGGGGATCAGGAAATGTGCAACAGGAAAGGAAAAAGATAATCCAAAGAGTAAGTCACAAACCAATCCTATCGTGGGCAAGTGGGATACAATCCTTCTAGAAGTCTTTGAAGATTCATGTAAAATGCAATTCAAATTGTCTGCCTAAGGGTCAGAAGAGGCAGGTGTTAATGCACTAGATTTTATTTCCTACCAGTCAAGGGCTGACATATAACTACTTCAGTATTTGTTTGTAAAAACATCAAAAGGGCTGAATGGAAGCTTGTAAGCAGAAAGTGAGAGGTGTATAGTACAACTGAGAAGTGGTGTATTAGTTTACACCTTTTGAAATCTGGATTCCACACCAAAGCCTAGAATAAAATGGTAGGCAAAGAGAATATGGGGATGGATAAAAAATTCGTCCAATACATATATCTTTTGTCATGACTTGAAACCTTGTTTCATCTAAGCTTTTCCTTTGTAACCATATTAATTTCTTCAAATGTTTATATACTATCATATTCATCTCCCTAATTTTTATAATAGAATACTTAATTTTAAATACTACTTAATACTATTTAGACAGCTTAACTTCTTTATTAACAGAAATGCTACTTAATTTTTAGCCCATCTTCCATGAACCACCTTCTTTTTTTATGGTCTCTTGACAGTGTGGCTGTTCAAGAACAGTTACTAATTCTCAGGTAGATGAGAAATAAAGATGTGCCATAACTCTGTGGGTGTTTCCCTTGTGCCTGCAATTTTTGTGATACCACACATATTGGAATATAGAGAGTTAAAATTAGCACATAAGATTCCATGTATCCTTTTCATCTCAACTGAAAGATTCTAAGATCACCTCATACCATAATTTTTGTTTTTAATTTATTTATTTGTTTTAGAGAGAGAGTATGAGTGAGAATGAGAGAGCACGGAGAGGGGCAGAGGAAGAAAAGAACCTTAAAGGAAAGAACCTTAAGCAGACTCAACATTGTGGATTAGCCTATGTCAAGATATAGATTGAGCCTATGTCAAGCTCAAGGTGGGTCTCAATCTCCTGACCCTGAAATCCCTACCTGAGCCAAAACCAAGAGTCGTAGCTTAACTGACTCTGCCACCCATGCATACCTATAAGCATCAATCTCACTATTTCATTAATTTGCTTTAAGTTGAATTTCTGTTACTTGCAGCCAAAGAGTTGTGATTACTTCAAACAATCAGCCAAATGAAAATTTCAAAAAATCTCTAAAAATTCATAGCTCTTTTACTATAACTATTAAACAGCCACCAGTCAGAAGCTTAAACTTCTGCTTTTACCTAGGAACAAAAATAGTTTTCTTCATTTTAAGACACATTACACTTTGGAAAATTAGAAAATATTTTTATCCCCTGTATTTTGGCTCATATATATGAGACAGTAGGGATTTCATATTTGGGTGTGTGTGTGTTCCAGTCCCCCAGGTACTGTCTATCCTTCCCTCTCTCTTCCCAGAAGTTCATCTTTGCAACAGAAGGTGCTGCCATTTTCCTTTCTGGTCTCTAAGCAACTTTTCAATATCTTTTTATTCCTTCCAGAGGCAGTATTCATATTCTTAACTGTGGCTTGAAGCCTTATCTTAGTGGTGGAAGAGCTTCAGAAAAACAAATTGCTGAAAAGGGGCTATTTAGGAGATTGCACATCAAAATTATCATCTCACTTGGGGATCAATTAATATGTTAATATTAATCCTATTGATTAATATAGAGAACAATGATCATTTTGATAAATAACAATATCACCAAAAAGGCATTTAAAGGCACTAAATAATTACTACTGGATAAAAAGAAAAGTAACACAGAGAAACATCAGAATAGAAGTTTACTTCTTTCATATGATAAAGAATTTTTTTTTTTTAAACCAAAAGCCAACATCGTACTTAATGGTGAAATACTATAGTCATTCCCATTAAAATCAGGAACAAGACAAACACATCATTATTTTTTAACATTGTCTGGAAGTTCTGTCCAAAGTAATAAAGCATGAGATAGAAATAAGAGATATAACTCTTGGAAATGAGACAAAATTAACATTATTTGCAGGTGGCAGAATTATATATAAAGAAATGTTAGAGAATTGGGGGATAACTTTTTAGACAGAATTCATCTTAAAAAAGTGGTTGTATTCTAGATTAATATAAAAATCAGATTAATATAAAAATTAAGTACATCAGATGTGCTTAAAACACAGTACCTGAAATATTAAAAAATATTCGATCAAATATCCTAAAACCAAAAGTATACCATAATGAAAACACAGAAAACACTATACTCTTCACACATATACACATTCAACCATTGCTTAGTAATATCATTATATGAACCTATCAGAAAAAAAAATTATAAAATGCTTGTATTTTTCTGGATAAGGTAGGTTATGTTGTAGGGACAAAAAATTCCCCTAAATAACTTGGTTTATTTCTCACTTACATTTCATATCTTTGGTCAATTGGAAGTGGGCTACACTCCTCTGGTTCTCATTCAGGGACCCAGATATTGATCAGTTTTGCACTGTGGCAAGGGGAAAGAAAGATGGAAATTGTTTGACAGACTTTTGCACCACTTCTGCTTACATTTCATTGGCCAAAGTAAGACATATGTTACAGCTAATTTCAAAGGAGGGAGGTCATGCAATACTAACCATAATCTAACTGAAAAAAAATAATGGCTGGTTATATGCAACTTAGAGATTAAGAATTCAGATTCCAGTAGCAGCACCTGTGTCTCTGACAATTGATTCTAAGTATCTTGAGAGTATTTATTTTGTTATGACTTGTTTTTCTCATGTGAAAAGTAAAACAATAATAGTATATAACTTATTGGATGGCTTTACTATTTTATACACTAATGAAAGATACTGAGTAACTATCTTCTGCCACAAATATACATTTTGTGTCCTTTGATATCCCATAAACAAAATGGACAAAGATCCCCACCTTTGGGGATCATACATTCTCAAGAGGCAAACAGAAAACACACCAAAGGAAAACTAAATAAGTAAATTGGAATGTTAGAGCGCTTTAGGTCACTGTAATGACTGTGGCCATGGGGCCACTGTAATGAAGGGGCCATGAGAGGTTTTACCCTCAGAAGTGACATTACCTGAGCTACCTATTAAATAATCCTACTCTGTTGGAAAGATGTCCTAGTGGAGCAATGATCAGAGTGAAGAGACCTCTAAGGAGGCTCCTACAGCAATTCAGATGTGAGGTGGGTTGGACCAATGTGATGGCAGTAGGTGTACTGAGAAATATATTCAGTAAAAAAAAAAAAAAATCCAGAATATTTAGATTTTGGATATATTTTGAAAGAAGAGATATCGATGGATGTATTTTAGGAGATATTATAAATGTAAGAGCACATGATATATTATATGTACAATATGGAATAAAGAGAAGACTCATTTAAGACTGTGAGACTTCTAAATGAAACCATTAACTAAAAAAGAGGAGGCGGTAGAGAAGTCCAGTTTTGGATATGTCATGTTTGAAATGCTGTTAAACTCCAAGAAGAGGTGTTGAGTAGGAAGGTGATTCATATTTCATAGAGTTTAGGAGGGTGCTCCTAACTGGAAAAGCAAATGTGGATGTTCTCATAGAAAAGTACATTCAAACCCTTGGAATTCAATCAAATCACCAAAGAAGTGAGTACATTTGGTTTTAATGAGTTAGTAAGTGGATATGCCTCAGAATAATGGTATATAATAACATCCAATAAATGTTAGTGTTAGAATTATGTTTCTTGAAGAGAACATTGTTTCCAAATTCTTAGTTCTTACCAGATTAATTTATAGTCCTGATAGCAACCTAATAAAATTCCCTTGACAAAAGGAGTTGACAAAACTATTCTAAAGGTTGTCTTGAAAAAAAAAAATCATTAGTGAAATTATTTTGGACATTTAAGCATAATGATTTTAAGGAAAGAGTTGTCTTGAACAAAAAATAAAAACCATCAGTGAAATTATTTTGGACATTTAAGCACAATGGTTTTAAGGAAAGAGGTTGAGGGCAGTGGTCCTGACACTGTACAAATTAAACAACCTCATTAAGTGTGGAACTGGTTCAAGAGTGAACAGTAAGTTGAAAGTAACACAACAGATGGTGCCAAAACAGATTACATATCAATGTTTATGTCTCTATCAACTTGATATATTACAAAATAATTCACTGCAAACTTGTATTTGGGATAATCCCATCAATCAATAAATCAAGGTGGGAAGTTTGGCTATCCTAAATTATTAGTATATTACATCCTTACCTCTGATTTTGCACCAAAACAAATTTTAAAGGATTTGGAGTTTTTAAAAAAGAAAGAAAGAAAAAGATAAAATAAAACAATAAAAAGTTTAATGAATATCTACTTTTTGGCTAGAGAAAATTATTCTATGCAAACAAACAAGGAGGAAATAGAATAGTGACACATTTGACTACATGAAACTTTCAAGGCAAAAGAAGAGGGAGAAATATGAGAACTCCATTCCAGGACCCTGCAATCATACCCTGAGCTGAAGGCAAATGCTTAACCAACAAAGCCACCCAGGTGCTCCTATAATTAGTAATTTTTTTTTTAAGATTTTTTTTTTATTTATTTGACAGACAGATCACAAGTAGGCAGAGAGGCAGGCAGAGGGAGAGAGGAGGAGGAGGCAGGCTCCCTGCTGAGCAGAGAGCCCAATGTGGGACTTGATCCCAGGACCCTGAGATCATGACCTGAGCCAAAGGCAGAGGCTTTAACCACTGAGCCACCCAGGCGCCCCTAATTAGTAATTTTTAAAACCATTGAATATTTGTGAATTTACACTGAAGCAAATACTACCAGAAGTTAATTTATAAAACTTTTCTAGAAAGCAATTTGTCAAAACAAATCCAGAGAGCTAAAAGATGCATATGCTTTAATTAACTAATTATGCTTTTTGGAACTCATTCTAAAAACATCAAAAATATAAACAATAATTCTATGTTACAGGATTATTTTACTGTAGTGTTATTTTAACAATGCAAAGTTGAAAAGCCTTCTAAGTTAAATAATTGGGAATTGTTTCAGTAATTATCAATACAAACAATATTACGTAGCCATTGAAAATAGTATTTTCATATTATTTTAATTAAATAAAATAATTTCCTGTAATAGTAAGTGCAAGAATAGTGCACAAATATTTAAATATTATATATAGCGATGTATGCATATAATATACCTAGATCTATATATTCATATAAAATATATAACAACAAAATGTTATTTATGTGCTGATATGATTTTTTTTTCTTTTTTAAAAAATATTTTATTTATTTAAGAGAGAGAGAGAGCATGAGTGGGGTGAAGGGCAGAGGGAGAAGCAGACTCCCCACTGAGCAGGATCATGACTTGGAGCTAGATCTCAGGAGTCTGAGATCATGACCTGAGTGGAAGGCAGATGCTTAACTGAGCCACACAGATATCTCTATTTTTTTCTTTTCTATTTATGTATTGTGTACTTTCAAATTCCCTATATTACATATGCATTAATTTTACAGTAAAATAAAATTAGGTATAGTAGTATTTAAGAAAATATATAAGCAGCATTCATATACCTAAAACTGTATCTGTATATGTATATCTGTATATCTGTATAACTGTATCTGTATATATGTATCAAGTATACAAATATGGGAAATAATATATAAAGACCACTTCTAATTCACTGAAAATTCAGTGCCATGAGGGAATTCTTTTCGTTGGTACTAGTCAGTAATTATTGTCATTCTCCATAATGGTTGCTCCACATCATCTTTTAAATTCATATACTTTGAGTTTCATTGACTCCCACTCACTCTATGTAGTAGCTTGGCATTCCACACCATTCTAAATTCAATATTGTATTGACACAAGATTATCCCTTATATATGTAACTTAATATCAATCAATCATATAAGTATACTACTTCCATTGAACCTGGAATGCGAAATAAAATAAGGGACTCCCAAAGAAATCCTATATTCTTCCTTGTCCAATCTGGCAATCCTAGGTTGCCCCAATTCCCCTTTTACTACTATGACCCACCCCTTTTTCCCTCCTGTGAAGACCTACTCATGTATTAAGACCCAACTAAAATAACCTGTTTTGCATTCTTCCTTGAAGTCCACATTAACATCTCTTCTGTGATGTCATCACATTGGATATTCTATATTTAAATGCATGCTTTTAAAAAAAGATTTTATTTATTTATTTGACAGAAAGAGACACAGAGAGAATGGGAACACAAACAGGGCCAGAGGGAGAGGGAGAAACAGGCTTCCCACCAAACAGGGAGCCTGATACAGGGCTCCATCCCAGGACACAGGGATCATGACCTGAGCTAAAGGCAGATGCTTAAGGACTGACCCACTCAGGTAGCCCATGCATTATTTGTTAGTTCTTTATATATTTACATACCAAAAGTACTATAAATCCTTAAATAAAAATGCCAATTACTAAGAAGGTAATTTGAGCATTTGCCTTCTGCATGTAGGCATTTGGTAAATAGAAATTAGAGGCAACAGAATGTGATGGATAAAAATCCTGACCTTTAACATTTGACTAGATTCTGTAATTCACAGTTCAGAATCTGGTTTGCTATTATACCATGATGCAAGATTGAGAAAGAGTCTTAAAACTCCATATTTGAATTTCTAATAAAAGTTCTCATATGTCTGCCTTACAGGTACTTTAGAGTTTATTCACTTATTTTTATCAAGAGAAAGGCTCGATAAAATTGGTAACAACTAGTAGCAAATTCCAAAAGTCAATAATATCAAAACAACTCTTTAGTATCCTCAATCCCAGTTTAATACTGCTTTTTTAATGTTAATTCCTAAATTGTTCATCATTTCAAAGGTCAGAACATTCATACCAATAACAATGACAAGAACATAATGGGAGAATATAATGAATGTGTTCTTTCAAATTTATTTGGTGATATGAATTAAAGCTGGCCATATTTCTTAACAAAATATCTTAAATAATTAATATAATTTGATGCTTAAGTTAGGGGGGCATGAAAAGAAATTTCTACTTAACTACTTTAGAATTTAAATTTTAAATTGTCTATTGAAACTAGCCAGTCAGTGTGCAACTGTTCAGTGAAGTAAATATTTGGATTATACACACAGTCATGAAAACATCATTAGCATATTTAACCAACAAATGTTGGGGTTAATTTATGTGCATACTTTACAAGAAGGAATAACATCGCAAATTCAGAGTTGAGTTGGGGAATTGCAAACTGCTGAGTATGCCATTTTCCACCTTAATTCTGTATCTGAATGACTTTCCCCAGTTATTTAAACCTGATATCCTCACTTTATTTTAAAAACAGTTTATGTCTTTTCTTTTCACATGTCTTTCCACTTTTCTAGATATATTCATTATAGTATACTATATATTCATTATAGTATACATCTAAGACATAAAATGTAGAATTACAGAAATGGAAAGTATTCCACTATCAGCTGGAATATTCTTTGGGAGCTGCTTGTAAAAAAAAGAATTATGTTTCCAAATGAATTTATTAAATACAGTTTGTACTATCCCTACCTTAAGATTCACAGTGAAGATGATTATATTAAAGATTCTGAGACACTGAAATAAAGAATCTAATTTAACTTTGATTAAACCAGAAACCCACAAAGTTATTTAACAGACTTTTTATTACATGTCACCATTTTGACACTATTTAGTATGTGTGGTTTATTTTAAAATTGACTCTATTTGCAAATCTATCTTATAAGGATTAAATATTCCTCTAGTAATTTCCTCATTTTAATAAATTTAGGAACTTCACCATCTTTTTTCACCAGTTAATTAGAGGTACATCAATTATGTTCACTAAATTAATTACCACTAACATAGATGGAAAAATCATCCTCTTATGACTGATATGGCTTATAACTCTACATAAACAACTAGCATTTTTCTAATAAACATAACAAATGTTGTTTTCCATAACAAGCATACTGTATCTGCCGTGTAATGAATGCCTGTATCCCTCCAAAATTCATATATTGAAGCCCAAGTCTCTGTTGTAATGGTTTTGAGGTAGGGTCTTTGGGAGGTAATTAGACCATAAGGGAAGACCCCTCACAAATTACATTAATGCCTTTATATGAAGGGACTTGAGAGATATGATCTCTCTCTCTCTCTCTTTCTCTCCCTCCCTACCACATGAGGATACAATGAGAAGACAGGCCATTTGCAAACTAGAAAAAAAAAAAAATCTCACCAAACACCTGATCTGATGGTGCCTTGATCTTGAACTCCAGCCTCCGGAACTATGAGAAAAAAATGTTTCATGTTAAATCCACGAACTTTTTATAGCAGCCCAGAGTGATGAAGACAGTATCCTTATGGTTATATATCAGACAGGATCTTAGACAGAAATCTATTAATTATAAGGTGACAAAATTAAATTACATTTTGTGATTCCTAGCATGTAACCATTTTTTAAACATTTCCTTACCTATCAATTTCCTATCAGTTAAGAAGAGCTCAAACCACACATGTGAAAAGACTTCCAATTTTTCAATTTTCTTATTACCTATTCAGCCATATGACTTCATATTCATTTATCTTTTCTAGCCATCACTGAATTATATAATATGAAGCATATACATTTTTAGTTTCCATAAATTCTTACAACAGCCCACCAAAATTTATTAAGCACCTATTTTGTCCTTGACACGCTGCTAGATGTTGGGATATAGTATCACTAAAACAGAGTATCAATACATAACTTACTGCCCTTTGCAGAACACAAAAAAATCAATAATTACACAAATAAAATAAGCTTATGGTTGTGATAAAGGCTGTAAAAAAGAAATAATGGCTGTGAAAAAAAGTAGAAATATTGAGAAAATTTCATTTGTTGTACTTTGATTTTAGGACAGAAATATAATAATCAAGAAAAGAAACTGATATAATGGGCTTGTTAAAAGAGAGAGAAAGATTTTGCTCTTGCTCTTGGATCCCTATCTGCTTACCAATTTACGCATTTCACTGTGTATACCTTTTTGAACTATTATACCTTTATATAAGTAGAAATCAGACTCAGTCAAGATCCCAGAGCACTAAAAGGCTTTTAAATGTCAAAGGTTTATATATCTTTACTGGATTGACTTCTATAAATTTACTCTTTATTGTTTGGGTCACTCAAAAACTGCCCTAAGGATCCATGACTTTTAGCTGTTTGTAATTTTTATGTCACAAATTTGAATCAGTATTAAGTAGATGCTATATGTTAAATCTGTTGTCTACATCTGCTTCTCAATAGCCATTTATGTCATTCAGATATACATTGCTCACTATTTAGGGAGTCTCAAAAAATGACTTTAAAACTCTGTTTCAAAAGGAGTTATACTGATAGTCATGAATTTGGGTATTTGTGAAGGACATAGGACTTACTTATTTCAAATGGCAAGATTTATTCTTCTTCATAAAGCAGGAAATAAGCTTAACACAAGAATGGGAAAAATTATTTTTCAGTTCTCAACTGTTATGATTTTCTCATTTTACAAAGTTATTCTACATAGTAGAAACAAAAACAAAATGTAATTAATGTGACCATTTATACAACTTCTAGGTAAGAAATAGATATAGCCCTTATAGGAAACACCTGTGAAAATTAAGAATTATATCTATTCCATAATCTTCTTGTCAATATTAAAGGAACTTGGTTAATAGAGTACTGAAAAAATAAAAGGGATTATTATGAAAATTACTGTTTAATCAAGAAATGTAATTGTCCAGGGGCGAGACAAGATGGCAGGGAAGTAGGAGGAGGCGCCGTTTAAACCTGTACCCTAAAGTGCGCTGATTACCTATCAAAGAACTCCGATCACCCATGAAATCAGCCTGAGATCAGAATTATACATGTCTGGATCTCTACGGGGGCAGAAGACGCCAGTGGGCATGTAAAGCAGAGTGGGAACATTGGACTGATATTGGAAGATAAACAAAAGGGGGAGGGAGCCACCAGAGGCAACCCATTGGAAAGTAATATCCCAATACGAGAGTGCCCTGCATCTGGGGACCAGCATTAACTTGGAGTCTGGTTGAAAGCACTCAAAAAGAGCAAAGGATCGCGGGAGGAAATTGTGGGAATCGGGACTGTTAGGGACAGTGGCTTAAGTCCTTGGACCCAGGACAGCCACCCCTGGCGCTGAATCAGAGAGTGAGGCGGAGAAACCAGGTCTTGGTCCCTGAGCTGCCAGCATGCCTGAGAACTCATGGGGTCCAGCTCCCATGAGGGAGAATGCCCTGTCATGCTATAAGAGCCTGAGACGCGTGTGCCCCACACCCTCCCCTGGGAGAGGTGTGCAAAGGCGCCAGCCCCGCACTCTTGAAAGACCTGGCACTCCCAGCCTGGGCCAGCGGGAAAATCTCAGTGTGCAATCGCTGCTTTGAACCTCCCTGGCAGTCTGGAGCTGCCCAGACAGCTGCCGCTGTTGTGGTTTTGGGTACAAGCAGGAGTTCCTGTGTCCCTGTGTCCCCAGGGACCACGACTCAGAACCTGCTCTGCCAGTGGCCGAGGGGGAACTTATGTTCTCTGGAATACCTAGAGGGGAACAGACTGAGGCCTCTCTCTGAGAGGGAGGTCGGGGTACAGTTTGCTTTCCTCTAAACCTCCAAAGTCCCTCAAAAGCTGTCAAGGTGAGAGAAAACAAATGGACAAACATAAAAACTTCCAGAGAACAAAAGCCTGAAAAACCAGTTTCCTCAGAGCCCACCCCCTTGAGGGGGGCGGGAGGACTTAACTCAGGGAACATTGCCTGAAAACCCACGTGGCAGGCCCCTCCCCCAGAAAACCAACCAGGAAAAAAAAAAAAAAAAAAAGACAAGAGAACAACCACCACTACACCACCACAGTTGTATAGATACAACTTTTAATTTTAATATTTCGTTCCCACTATTCTGGTTCATTTGTTTTTATATTTATAATTTTTTAAAGATTTTATTTATTTATTTTACAGACAGAGATCACAAGTAAGCAGAGAGGCAGGCAGAGAGGAGGAAGCAGGCTTCCTGCTGAGCAGAGAGCCTGATGCGGGGCTCGATCCCAGGACCCTGAGACCATGACCTGAGCCGAAGGCAGAGGCCTTAACCCACTGAGCCACCCAGGCACCCCTATATAGATAATTTTTTAACCTATTTACCATGACATTAAGATGTCCAGTACATCAAATTCCATAATAACCTTTTAACCTGAACTTTTTGATACATATACCTGTGTTTTTCTTTTGCTTTTCTATTTTTTTAATTTTTTTAAAAATTTTAGTTTAGTTTATTTTTTTATTTTTATTTTTTAATATTCATATAGAGTTAAACCTCAAGGTAATCCCTTTTCCCCAATCAATGCTACCCCTATAGGTAAACCAAATTTTAATGCCCCTTTATCTTAGGAAAGTTGAGTCCTTTAACAAACAGATCAAGATACATCCAGGAAGAATCAAAATAACCTTCCTCGCCCACACTGAGAATTTATAACTACTCTCCCATCTTTTTCTTCCGCCAATGTTTCTGTGTATTTGTGTTTGTCTTGATACTATATAAATCTTATACTTGGGGTTCTTTTTGATGAGGTTCTTCTTTTTTTTTTTTTTTTTTTGCATATATATATATTTTTTTCTCTCGTCATATAATTTTATCAGTCTTTTTATTTGTCTGTTTTTGTTTGTATACTTCATAAATCTTACCTTGGGGCCCATTTGGGCTGAGCCTTCTCTTTTATCTTCCCTTTTTTTCCTGTCTCTCTCTCTCTCTCTTTTTTCTTTTTCTTTAGTTTGGGTGGGGATTCTTGATTGCTCAGAAGCGTTCCAGGGTGCATCCCGACTGCACCATGGTCGATACATCCAACTACATCCATTTAGTCATCTCTCACCAAAATGACTAGGAGGAGGAATGCCCAACAGAAGAAAAATACAGAGGATGGGCCTTCTGCAACAGAGCTAATGGCTACCAACATAGACAATATGTTGGAAAGGGAATTTAGGCTAACAATTAACCAGGCAATAACTAGGTTGGAGAAAGCCATAGATGACCAAACAGAATTGATTAGGGCAGAACTGAAAGCCACGAGGGATGATGTTCACAATGCTCTCAATGAGTTCGAATCTAATCTAAATTCTCTAAAAGCTAGGGTAACTGAGACAGAAGATAGAATTAGTGATCTGGAGGACAAAAAGATAGAGAGAAAGGATCAGGAGGAAGCCTGGAACAAACAGCTTAGAAGCCATGAAAACAGAATCAGGGAAATAAATGATGCCATGAAATGTTCCAACGTCAGAATTATTGGAATCCCTGAAGGGGAGGAGAAAGAAAGAAGTCTAGAAAATAGAGTGGAACTAGTTCTCCATGAAAATTTTCCCAATCTGCAAATGGAACCAGTGTTCATGTACTAGAGGCAGAACGATTCCCCCCCCCCAAGATTATAGATTCCTGAAAGTCCTCGAGACACCTAATAGCAAAAATGAAGAATTATAATTGTAGGCAGACCCTCTTGAAAGCAGCTAGGACAAAGAAGCTCCTTACATACAGAGGAAAGCCCATCAGAATAACGTCAGACCTGTCCACAGAAACCTGGCAAGCCAGAAAGAGCTGGCAAGATATATTCAGGCCACTAAATGAGAATAACATGTAGCCAAGAATACTATATCCAGCAAGACTGACATTCAAAATGGATGGAGAGATAAAGAGTTTCCAAGACTGGCAAGGCTTAAAAGAGTATGTGACCACCAAGCCGACACTGCAGGAAATATTAAGGGGGTTCTATAAAAGAGGAAAAATCCTAAGAATATCATTGAACAGAAATACAGAGACAATCTACAGAAAGAAAGACTTCAAAGGTAACATGATGTCAATAAAAACATATCTATCAATAATCACTCTCAATGTGAATGGCCTAAATGCACCCATAAAATGACACAGGCTTGCAGATTGGATAAAATGACAGGACCCATCCATATGTTGTCTACAAGAGACCCATTTTGAACCTAAGGATACTCCCAGACTGAAAGTGAAGGGATGGAAAAGCATCTTTCATGCCAATGGGCCTCAAAAGAAGGCTGGGGTAGCGATTCTCATATCAGATAAAGTAGATTTTAAACTAAAGACTGTAGTCAGAGATACAGGAGGACACTACATAATTCTTAAAGGGATTATCCACCAAGATGATCTAACAATTGTAAATATCTACGCCCCCAATATGGGAGCAGCCAATTACATAAGAAAACTATTAATCAAGATAAAGAGTCATATTGATATGAATACATTAATAGTAGGAGATCTTAATATGTCTCTCTCAGTAATAGGTCATTGAAGCAGAAAATCAATAAAGAAACAAGAGCATTGAATGACATATTGGACCAGATGGATCTCATAGATATATACAGAACATTCCACCCTAAGACAACATAATACTCATTCTTCTCAAGTGCACATGGAATCTTCTCCAGAATAGACCACATACTGGGTCACAAATCAGGACTCAACTGATACCAAAAGACTGAGATTATTCCCTGCATATTCTCAGATCACAGTGCTTTGAAACTGGAGCTCAATCACAAGGAAAAGTTCAGAAGGAACTCAAACACCTGGAAGCAAAAGACCACCTTGCTTAAGAATGCTTGGATCAACCAGGAGATCAAAGAAGAACTGAAACAATTATGGAAACCAATGAGAATGAAGACACTTCGGTCCAAAACCTATGGGATACAGCAAAGGCGGTCTTAAGGGGGAAATACATAGCCATCCAAGCCTCCCTCAAAAAAATTGAAAAATTCAGAATACACCAGCTGTCTCTACATGTTAAAGAACAGGAGAATCAACAACAAATTAAACCAACTCCACACATAAGAAGGGAAATAATCAAGATTAGAGCTGAGATCAATGAGGTAGAAACCAGAGATACTGTAGAACATATCTATGAAACTAGAAGCTGGTTTTTTGAAAGAATCAATAAGATCGATAAACCATTGGCCACACTAATCCAAAAGAAAAGAGAGAAAGCTCAAATTAATAAAATTATGAATGAAAAGGGAAAGATCACAACTAACACCAAGGAAGTAGAAACAATCATCAGAAGTATTATCAACAGTTATATGCCAATAAGCTAAGCAACCTAGATGAAATGGATGCATTCCTGGAAAACTATAAACTCCCTAAATTGAACCAGGAAGAAATTGACAACCTGAATAGATGGATATCTAGTAACGAGATTGAAGCAGTGATCAAAAACCTCCCAAAAAACAAAAGCCCAGGACCTTATGGATTTCCTGGGGAATTCTACCAAACTTTCAAAGAAGAAATAACACCTATTCTCCTGTTTCAAAAAATTGAAGCAGAAGGAAAACTTCCAGACTCTTTTTATGAAGCCAGCATTACCCTGAACCCCAAACCAGGCAAAGACCCCACCAAAAAGGAGAATTTCAGACCCATATCACTGATGAATATGGATGCTAAGATTCTCAACAAGATCCTAGCAATCAGGATCCAACAGCACATTAAAAAGATTATCCACCATGACCAGGTGGGATTCATCCCTGGGTTACAAGGATGGTTCAACATTAGGAAAACAATCAATGTGATAGAACAAATCAATAAGAGAAGAGAGAAGAACCACATGGTCCTCTCAATTGATGCAGAAAAAGCATTTGACAAAATCCAGCATCTGTTCCTGATTAAAACGCTTCCAAGTATAGGGATAGAGGGAACATTCCTGAACTTCATAAAATCTATCTATGAAAGACCCACAGCAAATATCATCCTCAATGGGAAAAAGCTCACAGCCTTCCCATTGAGATCAGGAACATGACAAGGATGCCACTCTCACCACTATTGTTCAACATAGTATTAGAAGTCCTAGCAATAGCAATCAGACAACAAAGAGAAATAAAAGGTATCCAAATTGGCAATGAAGATGTCAAACTCTCTCTCTTTGCAGATGACATGATTCTTTACATGGAAAACCCAAAAGACTCCACCCCCAAATGACTAGAACTCATACAGCAATTCAGTAATGTGGCAGGATACAAAGTCAATGTACAGAAATCAGTGGATTTCTTATACACTAACAATGAAAATACAGAAGGGGAAATTAGAGAATCGATTCCATTTAGCACCATTCCATTTCATTCCATATAACACCAAGAAACATAAGATACCTGGGAATAAACCTAACCAAAGAGGTAAAGGATCTGTATTCGAGGAACTACAGAACACTCATGAAAGAAATTGAAGAAGACACAAAAAGATGGAAGACCTTTCCATGCTCTTGGATCAGAAGAATAAACATTGTTAACATGTCTCTACTGCCCAGAGCAATCTATAATTTTAATGCCATTCCGATCAAAATTCCACTGGTATTTTTCAAAGAGCTGGAGCAAATAATCCTAAAATTTGTTTGGAATCAGAAGAGACCCCGAATCTCTAAGGAAATGTTGAAAAAACAAAAATAAAACTGGCGGCATCATGTTACTTGATTTCAAGCTTTATTACAAAGCTGTGATCACCAAGACAGTATGGTACTGGCATAAAAACAGACACATAGACCAGTGGAACAGCATAGAGAGCCCAGATATGGACCCTCAATTCTATGGTCAAATAATCTTTGACAAAGCAGGAAAAAATATACAGTGGAAAAAAGACAGTCTCTTCAATAAATGGTGCTGGGAAAATTGGACAGCTATATGTAGAAAAATGAAACTCAACCATTCTCTTACACCGTACACAAAGATAATCTCAAAATGGATAAAAGACCTCAATGTGAGACAGGAATCCATCAGAATCCTAGAGGAGAACATAGGCAGTAACCTCTTTGATATCAGCCACAGCAACTTCTTTCAAGATATGTCTCCAAAGGCAAAGGAAACAAAAGCGAAAGTGAACTTTTGGGACTTCATCAAGATAAAAAGCTTCTGCACAACAAAGGAAACAGTCAACAAAACAAAGAGGCAACCCACGGAATGGGAGAAGATATTTTCAAATGACAGTATAGACAAAAGGTTGATATCCAGGATCTATAAAGAACTTCTCAAACTCAACACACACAAAACAGATAATCATATCAAAAAATGGGCAGAAGATATGAACAGACACTTCTCCAATGAAGACATACAAATGGCTATCAGACACATGAAAAAATGTTCATCATCACTAGCCAGTAGGGAGATTCAAATTAAAACGACATTGAGGTACCACCTTACACCAGTTAGAATGGCCAAAATTAGCAAGACAGGAAACAGCGTGTGTTGGAGAGGATGTGGAGAAAGGGGAACCGTCTTACACTGTTGGTGGAAATGCAAGTTGGTGCAGCTACTTTGGAGAACAGTGTGAAGATTCCTTAAGAGATTAAAAATAGAGCTTCCCTATGACCCTGCCATTGCACTACTGGGTATTTACCCCAAAGATACAGATATAGTGAAAAGAAGGGCCATCTGTACCCCAATGTTTATAGAAGCAATGGCCATGGTCGCCAAACTGTGGAAAGAACCAAGATGCCCTTCAATGGACGAATGGATAAGGAAGATGTGGTCCATATACACTATGGAGTATTATGCCTCCATCAGAAAGGATGAATACCCAACTTTTGTAGCAACATGGATGGGACTGGAAGAGATTTTGCTGAGTGAAATAAGTCAAGCAGAGAGAGTCAATGATCATATGGTTTCACTTATTTGTGGAGCATAACAAATAACATGGAGGACATGGGGAGATGGAGAGGAGAAGGGAGTTGAGGGAAGTTGGAAGGGGAGGTGAACCATGAGAGACTATGGACTCTGAAAAACAACCTGAGAATTTTGAAGGGGTGGGGGGTGGGAGGTTGGGGGAACCAGGAGGTGAATATTAGGGAGGGCACATATTGCATGGAGCACTGGGTGTGGTGCAAAAACAATGAATACTGTTATGCTGAAAAGAAATTAAAAAAAATATATAAATTAAAAAATTTAGATCTGATTTAAATTAAATGTATTATTAAAATTGAAAAAAAAAAAAGAAATGTAATTGTCCAGAACATTCCATTGTATTCCACGAGCATTCCAATCATGTGAATACTTTTAATACTTAGTTTCAGCATTAGAGATTTAGGCCCACTATCATTATTTACACCAGAAGAGTTTGGTTACCAAAATATGACAATAAAATCTTCTGAGAACTTTTTGTAATTGAATTTTAGTACTAACTGTGCAAAATGTTATGTGAATAGCTTAAAATACATATACCTACTGAACTCATTGGAATAGGATATAGGTAATTTATATTTTATAACCAAAGCGATTATACTTTCTTTAGTCTTATGATTATAATTCTTCTCCATGGGGTCCTCCTTGTTATCAGAACCTGCTTCATCCTCTCAGTTAATAGGCATAAGTCATTTATTTATGGCATACATAGTCCAGTCAAAATACTGTCATCAGATATTAACACTCACTTATACTCCTACTATGTATATAGCACAGTGTACTGCACAGAGATGCAGAAAAGAACAGGACCTCCACTTTCAAGCTCACATCCTACTGAAGGTGAAAAGGGAGGATGAAAGCAGGCTACAGTAGAACACTGGTTGCACCAAAAACCCTAAGACACCCAGGAATAAACCTAACCAAAAAGGTAAATGATCTGTACTCTGAAAACCATAGAACACCTATGAAAGAAACTGAAGATGACACTGTGGAAAGAACCAAGAAATGGAAAAACCTGCCATGCTGATGGATTGAAAGAAAACATATTGCTAAAATGTCCTTTACTATTCAACGCAATCTACACATTTAATGTAATCCCCATCAAAATACCAATAGCATTTTTCACAGAACTAGAACAAATAATCCTAAAATTTGTATGGAACCACCGCAAATAGTCAAAGAAACCTTGAAAAAGAAAAGTAAAGCTGGAGGCATCACATTTCTGGACTTCAAGTTATATTACAAAACTGTAGCATTCAAGACAGTATGGTATTGGCACAAAAACAGACACACTGATCAATAGACCAGGAGAAGAAACCCAGAAATGAACCCACAACTATGTGGTCAGCTGATCTACAACAAAGAAGGAAAGAATATCCAATAGGAAAAAACAGTGTCCTCAACAGTGAGAAAACTGGATAGCAACATGCAAAAGAATGAAACTGGAGCATTTTTATACCATACACAACAATAAAATAAATAAAATAAATTCAATATGGATGGAAGACCTAAATGTGGGACAGGAAACCATCAAAGTCCTGAAGAACACAAGCATTTTCTTCCTTGACATTGGCCATAGCAACTTCTTACTAGATAGGTCTCCTGAGGCAAGGGAAACAAAAGTAAGAATAAACTACAGGGAATTAATCAAGATAAAAGGCTTTTAAAAAATTATTTACTATTTGACAGAGAGAGAGAAATCACAAGTAGGCAGAGAAGCAGGCAGAGGGAGAGGAGGAAGCAGGCTCCCCACTGAGAAGAGAGCCCAATGTGGGGCTCAATCCCATGACCAGAGCTGAAAACAGAGGCTTAACCCACTGAGCCACCAAGGCATCCCAAGATAAAAAGCTTTTACACAGTGAAGGAAACAATCAACAAAACAAAGACAATGTACAGAATGGGAGAAGATATTTGCAAATGACATATCTGATAAAGGGTTAGTTTTCCAAATCTATAAAGAACTTATCAAACTCAACACCCAAACAACAAATAGTCCAGTTAAGAAATGGACAGAAGACATGAATAAGGATTTTTTCAAAGACGACATACAGATGGCCAACAGACTCATGAAAAGATGCTCATTATTACTTGCTATCAGAGAAATGCAAATGAAAACTACATGAGATGTCACCTCATTCCCATCAGAATGGCTAAAATAAACACCATAGGAAACCAAAGATTTTGGCAAGAATGTAGAGAAAGGGGAACCCTCTTACACTGCTGGTGGGAATGCAATGTGGTAGAGCCATTCTGGAAAAGAGTATGGAAGTTCATAAAATAGTTAAAAATAGAACTACCCTATGATCTATCAATTGCACTAGTAGGTATTTACTCAAAGGATACAAAAATACCAATTTGTAAGGATACATGCACTCCAATGTTTATAGCAACATTATCAACAATAGCCAAATAATGGAAAGAGTCCAGTGTCCATTGACTGATGAATGAATAAAGAAGATGTGGTGTGTGTGTGTGTGTGTGTGTGTGTGTGTGTGTGTGTGCATGCATGTGTGTAATGGAACATTATTCAGCTGTCAAAAAAATGAAATCTTGTCATTTGCTACAATGTGGATGGAGCTAGAGAGTATTATGCTAAGTGAAGTAAGGTGAGAAAGAAAAAGATCATTCGATTTCACTCACATGTGGAATTTAAGAAACAAACATATGAACCCGGGGGGAAAAACAGAAGCAAACTAGAATACAAACTGTTAACTCTTGGGAACAAACTGAGGGTGACTGGAGAGGTTAGTGGGGGATAGGGTAACAGGATGATGGGTAAGGAGGGTACTAGTTATGATGAGCACTGGGTGTTGTATTTAAGTGATGAATCATTAAACTCTTCACCTGAAACTAATATTACACTGTATTTAAACTGGAAATTAAATAAAAACATATATATATATACTGATGGATAAAATTGGGATCAATATTTCATAATCGTTACTGGAAAGGCCACTATATTACTAGTTATGATTCGAGGACTGCTACAACAGTAGGTGGAACACAGTCAAAATCATAATTTTAAAGTTTCCTGTGTTAAACAGACAAATGACTGGAAATAAAGAACAGCTCCCTTGAATCCTTCGGTTTGCTTCCCTGACATACTATGACTTCTCCATAATCGACTTCTAATGAACAAGAATAACTTAAGAACACAATAAGAACACAGATAAATAGGACCTATTTTGTGTTGCTGGATTTGGTAACTACATATATAAAAGTGTCCAATTTGTGCTATAGAAACATATGATCTTTAAAGTCCCAGGACAAGGTAGAAAAAGGTTTTGGAAACCAAAAGTTAAGAAAGATAGCCCACTACAGTGATCACATGGTAAGTCAGAACTTAGCATGAACTCTCTCTCAACTGTCATCTGCCCTCTATAACGTAATTTTTTTTTTTCAGAGTCCCAATTCATAAAGTGTCTTTCTGCTCTTTCTGTTTAGAACAAACTCTGTTTAAGTAACACTTCAGCCCTATTTGTGAGTCTGGACAATACAGACAATACAGATTACAAACAAAACAAAACAAGGAAATACTTAAACAGGTCATGTGGCAATTAAATCTTGATTTCACTGACTACAGGTAGTATATAAATTAATGAAGTGGGATTGTTGAATTGCAACAGAAGAGAAATGCCAGATGTGAGGTCAACCAAGAGTTGTTAACATCAATGATTATTCTAGGTAAGAGGTAATTTAATTATTTGACAGGAGCAATAACCAAGACTTTTATTTAACACCCAGTGAAGATGTGGTAAGGATGGACTGTCATAATAAATTTTTCAGTATTCATCTCTGAAGGATTTCTAAATACGCCTAAGTTTAATGGAGTCAGAAAGAAAATACCTGTTGAGAAAACAAGTCTTAGAATACAGTTCAGAATAATCACTTTATGCTCTTGATTAGAAATGGGTTCCAAAATAAATGTATAATGACCATTTAAGACAGGAAAGAAGCAAGAATAATAACAAAATTGAATTATTCTTCATCCACACTGGATTTTAGAATTGAAGACACTTTGCTGAACAAAACATAATTTTTTTTAATTGCCTGGATTCTGATTTTCAATTTCTTAGTGCTTTAGGAGGATGATATCTGATGTGACCAGTCTCTTCTCTGCTTCAACAAGCTCTTTTAATTTCTTTAGCATATTTTTTTAAATTTATATAACCAGAACTTTAATAACATGAAAGTAAGATCTTATATCATAAATTATCATCCTTTAAGGAGACAACATATTCTTCTTTTGCCAAAATATCTTCCCTCTGTTTGATTGCTGGAAATTTCCCAAGCATCTTGGGGTATATCTTATATTCATACATTCCTGGAATACCTTACTTGTCTTGTAAGAGCATAAAGAACCATGAGGAATGCTCTGAAGTCAAACTCCCCTGTTTCAAATCCCAGTGCTACCATTTACTCATTGTATGATATTTAGCAAATTGCTTAACTCCCTAAATTTTAATGTCCTTATTTATAAACTTAGAGTATCACTGATAGCTACTCATAGAGTTGTTGAAAGATTAAACAAGATAACCCATGTGGAGGATTAGGCTAAATGTCTAGCTATAACATATACAAAGAATGATAGCAATTCTTATAATATTACCATATCTATAAAAATTATGTCCAGGCTCTTTGAGCAAGACAAACCATTTTAAAATCTTGCTCACAGGTTCTCATGATATGTTGAAGAACTAATGCAAGTAGTTTAGTAGGTTAACAATACCAACAAATGCCAATAAAAGAGTAGAGGAAATGAGGCAGAAGAAGAAAACAATAAAGAGTACACTAAATCATGTTATCTCTATGGGTTACTGAAGCTTAATTCTTTAATTCTGTTGAAAACTCTAGGAGTCTGTGTGGAATTGTGCCTCATAGTTAATCTGCCTGAGGATAAAGGAACTGGGATATTTCTGTACCAGCTCCCATTTGTCATTGGTTGACAGCAGTTCGTAAAAGAAAAAAAAAATTTTTTTTTTTTGTCCTCTTTGGTCTGCTCTAAGCTTAAGAAGGGTAGATTTGGTGTGATAGAAAGCTCTTGAGTGTTTGGAAGTTAACTCTTGTTTATTTCATGGTAAGACCAGAGGGGATATGGCTTTACCATATCTATCAGCATTCTATTTATCCTTAATGCCCTCCTCAAAAATTCTTTGTGAAATCTTCTCCAATTTCCTATATTTGGCATTAGTTATGTCTTTAGCTCTACTCCCATAACACTTCTCTGAAGTGAAGACACACTGGTTTATTTTCCAAATCATTTAGCATAATCTCTGCAGAAATGCTAAACTTGTTGAGTTGGAAGGACTTGATGAAGCAGGGAGTACACTGTTTAGAAGCCCAGGTTTCAAGACAGACCTGTGTTCTATTTAACATCAGATCATACACACATGTTTTAGACTGGCAATTTATATCTTTAAGGGTCAACTTTTTATTTATAAAATGGGGATGCTCATATGTATTGCAAAGCATTGTAATGATTAAAATTCTTTTCTTATGCCGTATTTTCTTGTCCTATATTCTAGTAGTCAGAACTTGGATCAATGGGGGAAGTTAGAGAAAGGAATCCTATCCATGATCAGGAAGGTTGAACATAGGTCATGTTTACTATTCTTTTCCACTCCAAAATATCACAAAATAACAAGGCCTCAGGCAGCTCTGCAATAAAGTTAGTGTCACTTAAGGTAAGGAAATTAAATTAATAGTTTTAAAACAATTACTTTGGGTCTAGTCTTAGTATCAGCTATGTAGTCCTTATTTTTTCCCATTCCAAAAATTATCTTGACTACTTTTGGTATACACAGAAGTCTGAAGGTAGGAGATGTTATTTCTTTTGTTCACTACTGTCATTAGCATTTAGAGCATTGCCTTGCATGTAATAGGTGTTCAATAAATAATTGCTACTAAATGAATGAGGTAATAGTGTGCATATGTGTGTGTCCAAATATTGAATGTATACTCATTAGACTCAGTTACTAAACTAAATCTGCTACTAAGGATACTATTGCTCCTTCTAAAGGCTAAGATACTAGAGCATAAGCTCACATTAAATTTACTAAAGCCTAGAAGGATCCTTGCAACTATCAAACAATATTTGAAAAATGCTGTGGAAACAGTTTCATTCAAGTAGGAATTACAGTCAGGATACTGATAACAAGAGATGTCACCCAAATATATCATAACTTAGAGCAAGGGGAATACATGACATGGTAAATACACGTTAAAATGGGATATGGGGGGACGCCTGGGGGATATAGTTGGTTAAGTGTCCAAATATTGGTTTTTGCTCAGGTTAAGATCTTGGGCTCATGAAGATCAAACCCCAAGTTGGGCTCCATGCTCAGCGCAGAGTCTGCTTGAGATTCTCCCTTTCCTTTTGCCCCTCCCACTCATGTTCTCTCTTTCTCTCTCTTAAATAGAATAAATATTTAAATGGGATTTTGGTAGGGGTGACTGAGTGGCTCAGTTGGTTAAGCATCTGACTCTTGATTTTGGTTTAGGTCAAGAACTCAAGGTTGTGAGATTGAGTTCTGTGGTTGGCTCATGCTGGATGTGGAGCCTGCTTAAGATTCTCTCCCTTTGCCCATCCCCTTTCTTTCCCTCTCTAAAAAATTTAAAATAAATAAAATGGGATTTTGGTTTTGGGATATAAGGTTAGAGAAGATTAATTAAAGTTTTTTTTGGATTCTGGCATTCTCTACTAAGTATATAATATATTCATTAAAAATTCCTAGATAGACTGAAAATTATTTTTAAAGATTTTATTTATTTATCTGACAGAGACAGAGAGAGCAAGCACAAGCTGGGGGAGAGGCAGAGCAAAAGGGAGAAGCAGGTTCCCCGCTGAGCAGGTAGCCCTAGGTGGGGCTGGATCACAGGACCCTGAGATCATGATCTGAGCTGAAGGTAGATGCTTAACCAACTGAGCCACATAGGTGTTTCCCAGACTGAGAATTTAAGGAAGTAGATTAATGTAGTGAACATACTATCTAGCATGCAAAATCCAGCATGAAAAATCTAGTAATTTAAAAGTTAAAGTTGTATCCCTTAGAGTTCACAGTAGTGGTTAAGAAAATAAGACTGTTAGATGTTTCTTGGGTTGTATCCTGCTTCTGTCATTCAGCTAAGATGTTTTGGACAATATAGTCACCCAAAGACTTGGTTTTATAAGATGTAAATGATGAATAATGACTATTTCATGTAACTATTGTAAAGATTAAAAAATATGAAGTGTGTCCTATAACCTCAAGGGCATCTGGGTGGCTCAGTTGGTTAAGCATCTGCCTTTGGCTCAGGTCTTGATCTCAAGGTCCTGGCATAGACCCCCACAATGGGCCCCACATTGGGCCCCACATCAGGCTTCCTGCTCAGTGGGGAGCCTGCTTCTCCCTTTCCCTATGCCTGCCTCTCCTTTTGCCTGCTCCTCCCCCTGCTTGTGCTCACACTCTCTGTGTATCAAATAAATAAAACATTTAACAAAAATATCTCCTATAACCTCAAAAACATAGAAATGCTCATTAATAAGTAAAGCATTTTTGCTTTATTTTATAATCAGAGAGACTTATGGGCTAAAATCCTGTACAAAAGATGAAAATTTTGGCCATCAGAATGTTATCAAGACATATTTACTGTGTGTTTGACATCTTTTGATTCAATAGATAAAATGAAATGCATTCCTACAACTTCTACTCCACAAAGTTAATTTTAATCCAGCAGATTAGAAAGCAGATTGAGTTAATTAAGACAAAGCATTTAGGCCAATGTCTAGCTCACAGTAAGAATTCCGTTTCCTATTGTTGTAATTAAAATAGCTTTTATCATGTTTGATTTCTCAAACACACATTTTTTATTTTTAAAAAAGATTTTATTTATTTATCTGACAGAGAGAGAGAGAGAGAGCATGAGCAGGGGGAGCAGGACAGGAAGAAGCAGGCTTCCTGCTGAACAGGGAGCCCAATGTGGGGCTGAAGCCCAGGACCCCAGGATCATGACCTGAGCCCAAGCTAGATGCTTAACTGAGCCTTATAGATGTCCCAACACACATTTTTTAAAAAGTGATTTGCTTCACAATCCATTTCTTATTTTGAAGAATGATCTATTATTGCTTTCAAATATGCATGCTAATCTATAAAAGAAAACAAAACAAAATTTAAAGGTAAATATGTCTATGGAATTTTTTTTTTTAGTTTCATAATACCAGCATGCAGACATATACCTTCCTACCATGCTAGTATTTCTCTTCTCTTAGTATATTAATTCATACACATATTAATTAAAAATTTCATTAACAAAAATGCATATTTATACAGTTTCAACTCAATTCTTCCCACCTTTTAGGCCATAAGCATTTTTTGTATTATTAAATATTTTTTAGAAAAAATACATTTTGTAAAGCCTGAAGAGTATTTACATTTTAATCATTATTTTACTATTAGAGCAGTAAACTGTTTGCAATTGTTTTTTACAATAAATCCACCTAAGTTATGCTATTCTTAGACTTAAGTCACTACTTCATAACTGAGTATATGTTCAGGCTAAATTCTATGATATATAATTACTAAGGCAATGGATATGAATGTTTTTAAATCTTTTTCATCTAATTAAATTCACATGTAAAAGTGTTGTTCTAAACCCTAATGGTTCTCCATGTCAAAGTAAAGGTCTGCTTATCTGGCACACTATTTATTTATTCATTCATTCATTCATTTATGATTTAATTTCTTTAACTGACAGAGAGATAGACAGCTAGAGAGGGAACACAAGAAGGAGAAGTGGGAGAGAGTGAAGCAGGCCTCCAGCTGAGCCGGGAGCTCCATGTGGGGCTTGATCCCAGGACCCTGGAATCATAACCTGAGGTGAGGGCAGACACTCAATGACTAAGCCACCCAGGTGCCCCTGGCACACTATTTAAGTCTCTCACCTCCCTTCTTTACTTTCCTCCTAATTTGCTATACAGCAAGCAGATGTGGTCTCCTGGCTGCTCTTTTTACACAACAGGCATGCTCTAACTACTCAAAGCCTTTGCTTTCTTGTGAATTATTCTTCCCTCAGCCATTTTCTTGGAGTTGGTGATATGACCTGCATCTTTTTCCTCAAATCTCACCTCCTCAAAACATACCTTAGCATAATAGAGGACATATATAAAACCCCACAGCTAACATCACCCTCAGTGGGGAAAAACTGAGAACTTTTCCCCTAAGGTAAGGAATAAGACAAGGTTGCCTAGTCTCATCACTTTTATTTAAACTGGTACTGGAAATCTTAGCCACAGAAGTCCGACAATAAAATGAATGGTATCCAAATTGGTAAGGAAGGTAAAAGTTACACTGTTTGCTCATGACATGATAGTATAAACAGAAAACCTGAAATACTCCATGAGAAAACTGCTAGAACTGATAAAAGAATTCAGTAAAATTACAGGATACAAAATCAACATACAGAAATCTGTTATATTTCTATATACCAATATTAAAGCAGCAGAAGGAGAAATTAAGAAAACAATCCCATTTACAATTGCAGCACCAAAAAAAAAAAAAAAATAATAACATACCTCAGAATAAACCTAACCAAAGAAAACCATAGAACACTTATGAAAGAAATTGAAGATGACACAAAGAAATGGAGAAACATTCCATGCTCATAGACTGGAAGAACAAATATTGCTAAAATGTCCTTTACTACCCAATGCAATCTACACATTTAATGTAATTCCCATCAAAATACCATTAGCATTTTTCACAGAGGTAGAAAAAACATTCCTAAAATTTGTATGGAACCACAAAAGACCCTGAATAACCAAAGTAAACTTGGAAAAACAAAGTTGGAGCTATCACAATTCTGAACTTCAAGTTATATTACAAAGTCATAGTAATCAAGACAATTTGGTATTATCACAAAAACAGACACATTGATCGGTGGACTAGAAGAGAAAACCTGAAAATGAACCCATAACTTTGTGGTCAACTGATCTTTAACAAAGCAGGAAAGGATATCCAAAAGGAAAAAAACAGTGTCCTCAACAAATGGTGTTGGGAAAACTGGACAGCGATATGCAAAAGAATGCAATTGGACCATTTTATTACACCATACACAAAAATAAATTCAATATGGATGAAAGAACTAAATGTGAAATAGGAAACCATCAAAATCCTGGAGGAGAACACAGGCATTATCTTCCTTAACATTGGCCGTAGCAACTTCTTACTAGATAGGTCTGTTGAGGCAAGCAAAACAAAAGCAAGAATAAACTATAGAGACTTCATCAAGATAAAAAGCTTTTGCACAGTGAAAGAAACAACCACACTAAAAGGCAACCTACAGAATGGGAGAAGATATTTGCAAATAACATATCTGATAAAGGATTAGTTTTTCAAATTTATAAAGAATTTATCAAATTTTCCAAATTTATAAAGAATTTATCAAACTCAATTTATCCAAACAACAAATAGTCCAGTTAAGAAATGGGCAGAAGATATGGATAGGCATTTTTCCAAAGAAGACATATAGATGGCCAACAGACATGTGGAAAGATGCTCAACATCATTCATCATCAGGGGGATGCAAATGAAAACTGCAGTGAGATAGCATCTCACACCTGTCAGAATGGCTAAAACCAACAACAAAAGAAACAACAGGTGTTGATGAGGATATGGAGAAAGAGAAACTCTTGTACTGTTGGTGGGAATGCAACCTGATGGAGCCACTGTGGGAAAGAGTATGGAAGTTCCTCAAAATTTAAAAATGGAACTATCCTGAGATCCAGCAATGATAGTATTGGATATTTGCCCAAAGGGGGGGGGAACCCAAAAACAAAAACAAACAAACAAAATAAGAAAACACCACTAACTCAAAGGAATACATGAAGCCCAGTGTTTATAGCGGCATTGTTTACAAAAGCAAAGATTTGGAAACAACCCAAGTATCCATTAATTGATGAAAGGATAAAGAAGATATGGTATATAGATACAATGGAATATTACCCAGCTATAAAATAGATGAAATCTTGCCATTTGCCACCATATGGATAGAGGTAGAGTATATAATGCTAAGCAAAATAAATCAGAGAAAGACAAATACCACATGATTTTTGCTTACATGTAGAATTTAATATACATTAATGGAATATTACTCAGCCATTAAAAGAGATAAATACCAGAGTGGTTGCACCAGCTTGCATTCCCACCAACAGTGTAGGAGGGTTCCCCTTTCTCCGCATCCTCGCCAGCATCTGTCATTTCCTGACTTGTTAATTTTAGCCATTCTGACTGGTGTGAGGTGATATCTCATTGTGGTTTTGATTTGTATTTCCCTGATGCCAAGTGATATGGAGCACTTTTTCATGTGTCTGTTGACCATCTGGATGTCTTCTTTGCAGAAATGCCTGTTCAAGTCTTCTGCCCATTTCTTGATTGGATTATTTGTTCTTTGGGTGTTGAGTTTGCTAAGTTCTTTATAGATTTTGGACACTAGCCCTTTATCTGATATGTCATTTGCAACTATCTTCTCCCATTCTGTCAGTTGTCTTTTGGTTTTGTTCACTGTTTCCTTTGCTGTGCAAAAGCTTTTGATCTTGATAAAATCCCAATAGTTCATTTTTGCCCTTGCTTCCCTTGCCTTTGGCGATGTTCCTAGGAAGATGTTGCTGCGGCTGAGGTCGAAGAGGTTGCTGCCTGTATTCTCCTCAAGGATTTTGATGGGTTCCTTTCTCACATTGAGGTCCTTCATCCATTTTGAGTCTATTTTCATGTGTGGTGTAAGGAAATGATCCAATTTCATTTTTCTGCATGTGGCTGTCCAATATTCCCAACACCATTTATTTGAAGAGGCTGTCTTTTTTCCACTGGACATTCTTTCCTGCTTTGTCGAAGATGAGTTGACCATAGAGTTGAGGGTCTATTTCTGGGCTCTCTATTCTGTTCCATTGATCTATGTGTCTGTTTTTGTGCCAGTACCATGCTGTCTTGATGATGACAGCTTTGTAATAGAGCTTGAAGTCCAGAAAACAGCATGGAGGTTCCTCAAAATGTTGAAAATAGAACTACCCTATGACCCAGCAATTGCACTGCTGGGTATTTACCCTAAAGATACAAACGTAGTGATCCGAAGGGGCACGTGCACCTGAATGTTTATAGCAGCAATGTCTACAATAGCCAAACTATGGAAAGAACCTAGATGTCCATCAACAGATGAATGGATAAAGAAGATGTGGTATATATACACAATGGAATACTATGCAGCCATCCAAAGAAATGAAATCTTGCCATTTGCGACAACAGGGATGGAACTAGAGGGTATCATGCTTAGCGAAATAAGTCAATCGGAGAAAGACAACTATCATATGATCTCCCTGATATGAGGGAGAGGAGATGCAACATGGGGGGTTAAGGGGGTAGGAGAAGAGTAAATGAAACAAGATGAGATTGGGAGGGAGACAAACCATAAGTGACTCTTTTTTTTTTTTTTTTTGACAGAGAGAGATCACAAGTAGACGGAGAGGCAGGCAGAGAGAGAGAGAGAGAGAGAGGGAAGCAGGCTCCCTGCTGAGCAGAGAGCCCGATGCGGGACTCGATCCCAGGACCCTGAGATCATGACCTGAGCCGAAGGCAGCGGCTTAACCCACTGAGCCACCCAGGCGCCCCCATAAGTGACTCTTAATCTCACAAAACAAACTGAGGGTTGATGGGGGGGGGTTGGGAGAGGGGGGGTGGGTTTATGGACATTGGGGAGGGTATGTGCTATGGTGAATGCTGTGAAGTGTGTAATCCTGGTGATTCACACACCTGTACCCCTGGGGATAAAAATATATTATATGTTTATTAAAAATAAAATTTAAAAAAAATTAGAAAATGTGCAAATAAAAGTTGATAAAATGTAGTATTTCACATTTTAAAAATGTAATAAACATTAGTATTTTATCTTAAAAAAAAAAAGATAAATACCTACCATTTTCTTTTTTTTTTTTTAAAGATTTTATTTATTTATTTGGAGAGAGACAGTGAGAGAGAGCATGAGCAAGGAGAAGGTCAGAGGGAGAAGCAGACTCCCCATGGAGCTGGGAGCCCGATGTGGGACTCGATCCTGGAACCCCGGGATCATGACCTGAGCCGAAGACAGTCGTCCAACCAACTGAGCCACCCAGGCGTCCCAATACCTACCATTTTCATTGACATGGATGGAACTGGAGGGGATTATGCTAAGTGAAATAAGTCAAGCAGAGAAAGATAATTGTCATATGGTTTCACTCATATATGGAACATAAGGAATAGAGCGGAGGACCATAGGAGAAGGGAGGGGAAAAAAAAATGAATGGGTAGAAAGAGAGGGAGAAAAACCATGAGAGACTCTGAACTCTGGGGAACAAACTGATGGTTACAGAAGGGAGGAGGGTGGAGGGATGGGGTAACCAGGTGGTGGGTATTAAAGAGGTCATCTGTTGTGATAAGTACTGGGTGTTATATGCAACTAATGAATCAAACAGTACATCAAAAACTAGTGATGTACTATATATTGAGTAACTGAACATAATAAAAAAATAGAATTTAAGAAACAAAACAAACAACCAAAGGGAGGGAGAGAGAGAAATCAAGAAGGACTCTTAATCATAGAAAACAAACCTATGATTACCAAAGAGGAGGGGACATGGGGGATGGATGAAATAGGTGATGGGGATTAAGGAGTGCACTGTGTGATGTATGGGATTGTTGACTCACTATATTGTACCTGAAACTAATAACACTGTATGTTAACTGGAATTAAAATCTTAAAAATAAATCCTACATACTTAATTAAATGCATCTTTATCACCTCATTTCTTATGCAATTTCTACCCTCAAAGTGCTAGCTATATAACTATTTATTGTATTATTTTTGTCTGTCTTCTCACTTTAAAAACTCTATATATGGGTAGGGGATCTTTAACTCCATTGTTCGTCTATGCTTCCAGTTCATCTATAGTACCATATGGTTCATTGCAGTGCTAAATATTTGTTGAATAAATGAGCATATTGATTTATACTACCAGGAATTCAATTTATGAATCTATTATGTAAAACTCCCATAAACAATGTGTGTTTTCCTTTGTGTCTTTCATATAGATCCTGCTTTCTCCCCAGTTTCCCAATTGCATTACCTTTCTGAAAAGATTATTTATTTATTTGAGAAGGAGAGAAAGCATGAGAAGGAATGAGGGAATCAAAAGTAGATTCCCCACTCAGCCCAGAGCCCAACGTGGGACTCTATCTCATGACCTTGAGATCATAACTTGAGATGAAACCAAGAGTTGGATGCTTAATCAACTTTGCCACCTTGGTGCCCCTGCATTAATCTACTTCTGTATTCTAAGCATTACTGCAAGTTATCTTACAAATCATGAAGTCTGTTTTCTCTAAAATTTTGTAATCTACTGTTTTTAATACTTTAAAAAATATCTTTTGTTATATTTCTTTATATGTCCATCAATAGTTAAAACCTGTTTCAGTAATTCCATATCTAAACTGGATGCCTTTTCATTTCTTACCCCCTCTGAACAATGTATTTTTTATCTTATACTATTCTTTTATCAAAGTTTTAATTTTAAGTCCCTAATTCTTTGTTTTATATTATGAAGACAAAGCAAATACTTTCCTTAAATTTATTTGCTTCTTAAATTTACAATTTTTTACATGTATGTTCTTCTGTTTCTTGAGTATTCTATCCCTTTTTTTCTATGACTTGAGCATAGAGACCTTTCATGGTCATGTTTTTGGGTTTGTATTTCTGTTTACACATCCTTGAATGAAAAGAGAACAGTCATTCCTAGCATTTTGCCATAAGCAAGTCTTTCTCTTTTGTTTCTATCCCTGTTTCCTGGTTACAAATAGCAGAATTTCCTCTCAGGACTTAAGCTAGAGGGCTACAGATGTGCATATCCTCTAGGCAAAATTTGTATACCTAGCAATATATATATTTTTTCAAATCTGGCTACAGAATTGAGGGGAGGAATCATCTGCTAGAACTGACTGGAATTAAGAAAATTAAAGTTTAGGTTTCAGTAATTTAAAGTAATAGTTTCCCCTTGCCAACAAGCCTGAATAAAAACAGATTTCAAGGGTGTGCTACTCCCATGACTTTTCTGTCATAAACTATTACTAGTCTGACTTCAAATTTTAGAATAAGTGTGCTAGCATCTACTCATTGATATAATTATTACAATAAATAGGGTGCCTAAATGCATGAATGTATTACTGGATTAAGGGAGTGTAAAGAGGACAAAGTTTTCTTCTTAGTACAGATCCTGATCTTTGAAGCAAAGGCATGCAGTGCAAAGACATCTTCTCATTTCCTTCCTCAAATTTTATTTCTTTTTAGAATGAAATTGTGTTTCAGTTCAGTCACTAGTGATGATTTTCATTTCTTATCTTCAAATCCATAATTAGTGAAAAATTATCTTTGATTTTGTTTTCATGATTGTATGTCTTAGTTTAAAAAGCACTTTTTAGTTTCCACTTGATAGAATATATTTTGCTAATTGGATGCCACCTTTATATAAAAATTATATTCCTGTTTTTGCAATTCTCAATTTTACATTTCTGTATTATAGTAATTTCTTATTTTGGCATATTTTCAGAAATTTTTGCTTTTATCTCATACTGTTTTTCCCCATTTCACCATATACTCTTATCTTCTTTTATAAAACTCATGTCTTCTTGTATATTAAAAAAAATGTCATGTCATCTTCTAAAACTAAGTATTGAATGATACATAATAAATTATAATTAGAGAAATGTGAGTACTATTCTTTTAGTGAAGTGTCTTAGTCATTTTAGGCTGTTATAACAAAATAGATTGAGTACTCAGGTGCCTGTAACAGGAGAAATTTACTTCTTACAGTTCTGGAGGAGCAAGTCCAAGATCAGCATGCAAGCACAGCTGGGTGAGAACCTTCTTCAGAGTCACAGAGTTCTTAATGTATCCTCACATAGTGTATGGGGCAAGCTACCTCTGTGGGATCTTTTATAAAGGCATTAAAGAGGGCATGTGATATGATGAACACTGGGTGATATATTCAACAAATGAACCATTGAACATTATATCAAAAACTAATGATGTACCCTTGCAGCAAATAATATATTATGTGGTAATAAAAACAAACAAACAAACAAACAAAAACCTGTAAAAATGATGTAGGGGTGCCTGGATGGCTCAGTTGGTTAAATGTCTGCCTTTGGCTCAAGTCAGGATCCCAGGGTCTTGGGATTGAGCCCCATGTCAGGCTTCCTGAACAGTGGGGTGCCTACTTCTCCTTCTCCCTCTGCCTCCTCCCCCTGCTTTCTCTCTCTCTCTCTGCCAAATAAATAAATTAAATCTTACAAAAACAAAAACAAAAACAACAACAAAAAACCCCACTAACTAATGATGTACTATACCTTGGCAAATTGAATTTAAATTAAAAATCAATCAATCAATCAATCAAGGCACTAATACGATTCACGAGAGTTCTAACCTCAGGATCTAAGAGTCTTCCCCAATGTCTCACCTCCTAATACCATGATTTTGGGCATTAGGTTTTCAACCTATGAATTTGCAGGGGATACAAACATTCAGCCCATAGCAGGAGACAACCAGTAGAAATTCAAATGTGGAGGACTCTATTGATATGCCCTCCACCCCCACATCTCATTTACTAAGCAAGTACACCAAGACACCAGCCGCTGAAAGCTGTGAATATTGGCTGTTAATGGCTCACAGTTACCCTCTTCTCCAGAAAACTGCCTTTGCAAATGACCATACAGGAGGGTTATATCTCTTCATGTCCACCATGGAGCAAGGACAGAAAATAACCCATACTTAATGACATACTGGCATTGGAAGCCAAAGTACTGAAACCTTGTTTCAAAGTGGCAATATCTCTTTTGATCTGTTCCTAGGTATCCATACTGTTCACTGCTGGAAATAAAATCTAATTACTTTATATTAACCTTGTATATATTCTCATTGCTAAATTCAGATGTATGTACACACATACACTTGTATTAATTCTAGTATACAATCATGTTATCTATGAATTGACAATTTTATTCCTCTTTTCAAATTCTCATAAAATGCATTTCTTTTTCTTGTTTTATTACTAGTCAGGAAGATCAGGGAGATTTCCATCAAGATAATGCCTGTAATTTTCTTTTATTGTATCATTTTTGTTTCTACAATCTAAGGTTCTTTGAAAATTTTGGTGGTATATACTTCATCTTTATTATCTATCTTCTGGAATTGTGCATAATATAGTTTTTCTCTCTTAAATATTGAAAGAATTTGCAGATGAAGCCTTCTAATTCAGGAGTTACCTTTGCAGAAAGGTTGTAAATTATGTTTATATGTTAATGAATATAAACCTATTTACATTGTCTATTTTTTGTGCCACTTTTGACAAATTTTACTTTTTCTAAGAATTTTAATCTTTTTTTTTTTACAAAAAGTTTAATCTGTTTAATCTGTTTTTATTTAACAATAAAAATTGTCCATGATACACTCTTTTTAACTTGTTATAAAATCATCCTTTAATTATTTCTAGTGACTTCCCTAGACATTGGTATCTTTCCTATTTCCTGAGTGTACAAACTTATACTCTTTGTACTGCTGCAATGTATTTAAAATATTTACTTTTATCAGCAGTCTTCACTTATTCTTATATAGCTTTCATGTGGAATCAGTTTTCATTTGTCTGAAGAACTACCTTTAATATCTTCTTTATTGTGAATCTATTGGCCACAAGCCTTTACAGATTTTGTGGGGTTTTCTTGTGGGTATTGTCAGGGATGTTAATTTTACCTTCATTTTCAAAGCTATTTTTGTTGTATAATGAATATTAGGATAATATTCTAGTTTGGCACTATTAAAATGTTATTCCTTATCTTTGGACATCCATAGTTTATAGTAAACAGTTATTCCTGAATCTTACTGTTTGAAGACAGTATGTCTTTATTTCTGAATGATTTTTTCTTATCTTTGTTTTTTACTTGTTTTACTATGATATGCCTTGGTATGGTTAATCTCTTTTTTTACTTTGCTTAGGGTTACAAATCTTTCTCAAATCTCTGGGATGATAACTCTCATTAATTTTGAAAATTAAAAAATTTTGGAGAAAGAGGGGGAAGCAGCCTTCCTGCTGAGCAGAGAGCCCCATGCGGGGCTCCATCCCAGGACCCTGAGACCATGACCTGAGCCGAAGGCAGAGGCTTTAACCCGCTGAGCCACCCAGGCGCCCCTCTTCTGGATTTTTCAAGCTGAATTATTTTACCAAAACAACACTCAGTTTACTAACCACCTATTTACATTGTTTAATTTGTTGTCTATTGAATTTTTAATTTCACTCATTCTATTTTTCAGTTCCATTATTTCCAGATCCTTTGTAATACATTAAACTTCTTTGAGGAAATTCTTTATCTTATACAATGATTTTCCTAAATCTATTAATCACTGTTATTTTACACTCCTTAGATGGTAATTCCAATATTTCTATACCTTATAGGTCTTTCTTATTTTTATGCTTTTTAAAATAATGTTTAATTAGCCAATGTATAATACATTACTAGTTTTTGTTGTAATGTTTAATGATTTATTAGTTGCATATAACACCCAGTGCTCCTCACCACACATACCCTCCTTAATACCCATCACCCAGTTATCCCATTCCCCCACCTCCCTCCCTTTTGTAACCCTCATGTAATCTTTTTTTTTTTTTTTTTAGTCATTTGGATCTATTTTCAAGTACTGCCATTATTTTTTTCATTAAACCCTAGAAACTGATGTGAAAAGTTGTACAGAGTCTAAATGATGTAAGAAATTAATTTTTCTCTGGCAGCTTATTGTCTATGGAGAATATCACCTTAACTAATATATTTCCAATTTAAGTCCTATCCTTTTCTGAATTTTTAACTAAAACACCATTGATATTCACTAGTAACACCATCTGGGTGGGCTCTCAACTCGAAAATTTGTGTCTTTAGCACATTGGAACTGCTTAAATATCTGGTTGACTTTTAGTCATCCAGTAACTATTCCCATTTTACATTTTCAGAATTTTGGCCCACAGATATTCAATTCAGAAACCAACAAATACCTCAAGGGCAAATCACTCATGAAATTCATGGTTTACTGTTCTGTGGCTTTCTTTTCTCTGAGACAGCCCCTTGAGTTGTAGAATGCCATGGCAGCCCTAAATTCAAATTTTAGTTGCACTTGTCCAGTGAAACTACAATATGCAGATCACTACTTTCTGTCCAGCCTCTATGTCTCACCATGAAAATCAACAACCTCCCTGAGAAGAAAATTTAGGCATAATTACATACCACATCTAGATTTGTTTCCAGTATTTCTCATTGTCTCTAGCATCTTGGTTCTTTAAGTCTTAGTGGCTGTTTTCTAACATATTCAATAGATGCTTTTTTCCCCCTTCAATTTTATCCAGTCTGATAGATGTTCTTAGGAAAAAGGATAGCTTAATATATTACCTCACCATAACTGGAATAGAAATATTTCAAACACTACTTTATATTTAAATTCAATTCCTATAAATGATTCATACAGTGAGTTATGAAGATGAGATTCAAACCAGAGGTTTCATTTTGTTTGGTTTAGTTCATTATTATTATTATTATTATTATTATTTATATATCTAGGAGTGCCTAGGTGACAGAGTCAGTTAAGTGACTGACTCTTGATTTCAACTCAGGTTGTCCTCTCATAGTTATGGGATCAAGGCCTGTGTCAGTCTCACCACTAAGAGAGGAGTCTACTTGAGTTTCTAACTTCCTTTGCCCCTCCTTGCCCTTGTGTTCTCTCTCTTTCTCCTAAATAACTCTATTATCTATATCCATATCTCTATCTCTATCTCTATCTATCTATGTACCTAGATAGAGATAGAGATAGAGATATGATATAATTTTAAGTTTCTACCTAAGGGGAACCCTCTTACACTGTTGATGGGAATGCAAACTGGTGAAGCCATTCTGGAAAACAGTATAAAGGTTCCTCAAAAAGTTAAAGATAGAAATGCCCTATAACCCAGGAATTATACTACTAAGTATTTCTTCAAAGGATACAAAAGTAGTGAATCAGAGGGGCACATGAACCCCAATGTTTGCAGAAGCAAAGCCCACAATAGCCAAAATATGGAAAAAGCCCAGACTTCCACCAAATAATATGGATAAAGAAGATGTGATATGGGGGGGGGAGTCACATGGCAGAGTAGTAGGAGACCTAAATATCATTAGGTCCCAGGATTTCAGCTAGATATTTGTCAAACTGGTTATTCTAAATAGCTACAAACTCAATAGGAGAAAGAAGAGAAGAAGAGCAGCAATTCTAGGAAGAGAAAAGAGACCATCTTCCCGAAGGTAGGATGGGTGGAGAAGTGAATCCGAGGCAATAAATGGGAAGATAGACCATGGCGGGAGGGGCCAGATCCCAGTAAGTGGTAGAGCAGCAGAGCACAAAATTGGAACTTTTAGAAGTCTGCTCCACTGAGAGATATCACTCCAGAGGCTAAGTGGGGGTTGGGGGGGGTGGAGCCCTTACAGGGACAGTGTGGTCTCAGGACCTTCAGGATCATAAAAAGACCAGGGGTCCCTGAGTATGACAAAGCTCCCAGGTATTGGAGCGGGAAGGGAGACGGAGCTAAGGAACAGGCCCTCAGCTCAAGATTACCTTAAACTATGACCCTTAGCACAGTTCAGCCACTGCTTTTTGGGCAAGGACACAACAAGCAGCAGATCTGGGGACATTCCTCCTCCAGAAGGAGTGGTGTAGGAGTACTGCAGGAATCAGCTGGGTTTGGAGACTCCAATGCGGCTGTGCACCAGAGATAGGAACACTTGGTCACAGGCTGGGTGAGCACAGAGCTTAGCCAGAGACCAGGGAGATGGGAGGGATTGACTGCTCTTCTCCGAGGGCACAATGAGGAGTGGGGTCCTGAGCTCTTGGCTCCTACTGGGCAGAGATTGGGAACTCGCCATTTTTATCCCCGCCTTCTAAAGCTGTATGGAAAGCATTAAGGGAACAAAAAACACCCAAGAGTAAACCCAAGCAGGTTACTTAGCCTGGCCCCTGGCAGGGGCAGTGCAATTCCACCTCAGGCAAAGACATTTGAGAACTACTGCAACAGGCCCCTGCCCCAGAAGATCAGCAAGAACATCCAGCCAAGACCAAGTTCACTGATCAGTGAGAAGTGCAGAGCTCCAGAACTAGGGGAAAGCAACACATAGAATTCATGGTTTATTTCCAATGATCTTTTAGTCTTTCAAAGTTAAATTTGTTGTAATTTTATTTTTTTATTCTACTTTTTAAACTTTTCATCTTTCCTATTTTAACTTTTTAAAATATTTTTAACTTTTTAAAAACTTTTAAAAATCTTATCAATATCTTTTAAAAATCTTTATTTAATTTTCATTCTTATAGTCATATTTTATCCATTCATTGTATTTAACCTTATTTTTTGTATATATATAGTTTTTCTTTTAATTTTGGGATACATTTTTTTCTAATAGATCAAAATGTACCTTAAATCTAGCACATAGCTTTGTTCTAGTCTCCAGCCTGAGCATATTCACCCATCTTTTTTTTTTCTTCTTTCAACCAACTTATTATCAATTTCTTGCTATGAATCTCTTTTAATTTTCATCTCTAGAGTCATATTCCATCCCTTCATCATGTTTACCCATATTTTTGTATACATATAAGTTTTTCTTTCTTTAAAATATTTGGAGGTAGTTTCTTCTAAGATCAGAATACACTCAAAATCAAGTGGGTGGCTCTGTTCTATTCGCCATTCTAATATATATATAAAATATATTTTTATATATATATATAATTATATAAAATATATAAATATTATTTATATATAAATATAATATATAAATAAATATTATATATATAAAATATATATATAAATAAATTATATATATATTTTTTCTTTTTTCCCCAGTTTTGGGTCTCTTCTGATTTGGTTGGTGTATATTTTTCTAGGGTCATTGTTACCCTTTTAGTATTTTGTTTTCCCATTCATCTATTCTTATCTGGATAAAGTGTCAAAGTGGAAAAACTCACCACAAAAAAAAAAGAAAAAGAATGAGAGACAGTACCGATGGCCAAGGACCTAATCAATATGGACATTAGTAATATGTCAGAACTCATGTTCAGAATGATTATTTTCAAGGTGCTAGCTGGATTAAAAAAAAAAAACACACACATGGAAGATTTTAGAGAATCCCTTTCCAGAGAAATAAAATCCTTTTTCGGAGAAATAAAAGAACTAAAATACAACCAAGTTGAAATCAAAAAAGTTATTATGAGGTGCAATAAAAAATGGAGGCTCTTACCACTAGGATAAATGAGGCAGAAGAGAGAATTAGTGATACAGAAGACTAAATGGTGGATAATAAAGAAGCTGAGCAAAAAAGAGACAAATAACTACTGGGCCATGAGGGGAGAATGCAAGATAAGTGATACCATAAGAAAAAACAATATTAGAATAATTGGGATCCCAGGAGAAGAAAGTGAGGTGGACAGAAAGTATTTTGGAGAAAATTATAGCAGAGAATTTTCATAATTTAGCAAAATGAACAAGTACTGAATTCCAGGAGGCACAGAGAACCCCCATCAAAAATCAATAAAAATAGGTCCACACTCCATCATCTAAAAGTAAAACTTACAAGTCTCAGTGACAAAGAGAAAGTCCTGAGAGCAGCTTGGGACAAGAAGTAACATACAACAGTAGAAATATTAGAATGGCAGCAGAGCTATCCACAGAGACCTGGCAGAACAGAATGGACTGGCATGATATATTCAGAACACTAAAAGAGAAAAATATGCAGCCAATAATACTATATCCAGTTAGCCTCTCCTTGAAAATAAAAGGAGAAATAAAAAGCTTCCAGGACAAAACAAAAGCTAGAAGAATTTGCAAACACCAAACCAGCCCTACAGGAAATATTGAAAGGGGTCCTCTAAGCAAAGAGAGAGCCTAAAAGAAACAGATCAGAAAGAAACAGAGACAATATAAAGTAACAGTCACCTTACAGGCAATATAATGGCACTAAATTCATATCTTTCCGTAGTTACCCTGAATGTAAATGGGTTAAATGTCTCAATCAAAAGACACAGGGTATCAGAGTGGGGAAAACAAACAAACAAACAAACAAACACCCTCAATATGCTATCTAGAAGAAACTCATTTTAGACCCAAAGACATCTCCAGATTTAAAGTGATGGAGTGGAAAACAATTTACCATGCTAATGGATATCATAAGAAATCTGGGGCAGCAATCTTTATATCAGAAAAATTAGATTTTAAGCAAAAGACTATATAATAAGAGATGAGGAAGGACACTATATTATACTCAAAGGATCTGTCCAACAAGAAGATCTAATAATTTTAAATATCTATGCCCCTAACATGGGAACAGCCAATTATATAAGCCAAATAATAAGAAAATCAAAGAAACACATCGACAGTAATACAATAATAGTAGGAGACTTTAACAGTCCCCTCACTGAAATGGACAGATCAACTAAGCAAAAGATCTACAAGGAAATAAAGGCTTTAAATGACACACTGGACCAGATGGACATCACAGATATATTTAGAATATTCCATCCCAATGCAACAGAATACACATTCTTCTCTAGTGCACATGGAACATTCTCCAGAATAGATCACATCCTGGGTCACAAATCAGGTCTCAACTGTACCAAAAGATTGGGATCATTCCCTGCATATTTTTAGACCACAATGCTCTGAAGCTAGAACTCAATCACAAGAGGAAAGTTGGAAAGAACCCAAATACATGGAGGCTAAAGAGCATCCTACTAAAGATGAATGGGTCAACCAGGAAATTAAGGAAGAATTAAAAAAAAAACATGGAAACAAATGAAAATGAAAACACAACTATTCAAAATCTTTAGGATACAGCAAAGGCAGTCCTGAGAGGAAAGTATATCACAATACAAGCCTTTCTCAAGAAACAAGAAAGGTCTCAAATACACAACATAACCCCACACCTAAAGGAGCTGGGGAAAGAATAGCAAAGCAAGTTAAAACCCAGCAGGAGAAGAGAAATCATAAAGATCGGAGCAGAAATCAATGAAATAGAAACCAAAAGAACAGTAGAACAGATCAACAAATTTAGGAGTTGGTTCTTTGAAAGAATTAATAAGATTGATAAACCCCTGGCCAGATTTATCAAAAAGAGAAGGGACCCAAATAAATAAAATCATGAGTGAAAGAGGAGAGATCATAACCAACACCAAAGAAATACAAATGATTATAAGAACATCTTATGAGCAACTATATGCCAACAAATTTGACAATCTGAAAGAAATGGATGCATTGCTGGAGACATATAAACTACCAAAACTGAACCCAGAAGAAATAGAAAACCTGAACAGACCCATAACCAGTAAGGAGATTGAAGCAGTCATCAATAATTTCCCAACAAACAAGACCCCATGAAAAGATGGCTTCCCAGGGGAATTCTACCAAAATTTTAAGGAAGAATTAATACCTATTCTCGTGAAATTGTTCCAAAAAATAGAAATGGAGGGAAAACTTCCAAACTCATTTTATGAGGACAGCATTACCTTGATCCCAAAACCAAACAAAGGCCCCACCAAAAAAGAAGAATTACAGACCAATACCCTTGATGTACATGGATGCGAAAATTCTCACCAAATTACTAGCCAATAGGATCCAATAGTATGTCAACAGGATTATTCACCATGACCAAGTGGGATTTATTCCTGGACTGCAAGGTTGGTTCAGCATCCACAAATCGATCAATGTAAATTAATAAATTAAAAAAAAGAACAAGAACCATATGATACTCTCAATAGATGTTGAAAAAGCATTTAACAAAATACAGCATCCTTTCTTGATCAAAACTCTTCAAAGTGTAGGGGTAGAGGGTACATACTCAACATCATAAAAGCCATCTGTGAAAATCCCACAGTGAATATCATTCTCAGTTGGGAAAAACTGAGAGATTTTCCGCTAAGGTCAGGAACACGGCAGGACTGTCCACTATCACCACTGCTATTCAGCATAGTACTAGAAGTCCTGGCCTCAGCAATCAGACAACAAAAAGTAATAAAAGGCATCTGAATTGGCAAAGAAGAAGTCAAACTTTCACTCTTTGTGGATGATACGATACTTTGTGTGGAAAACCCAAAAGACTCTGCTCCAAAACTGCTACAACTCATACAGGAATTCAGTAATGTCTCAGGATACAAAATCAATGCACAGAAATCAGTTGCATTACTATACACCAATAGCATGAGAGAAGAAAGAGAAATTAAGATGTTGATCCCATTTACAGTTGCACCCAAAACCATAAGACACCTAGAAACAAACCTAACCAAAGAGGCAAAAAATCTGTACTCAGAAAACTATAAAGTACTCATGAAAGAAATTGAGGAAGATACAAAGAAATGGAAAAATGTTCTTTGCTCGTGGATTAGAAGAACAAATATGGTGAAAACGTCTATACTACCTAAAGCATTCTACACATTTAATGCAATCCCTATCAAATACCATAATTTTTTTTCAAAGAAATAGAACAAATGATCCTAAAATTTATATCAAACCAGGAAAAAAACCCAAATAGCTAGAGAAATGTTGAAAAGAAAACCAAAGTTGGTGGTATCATAATTCCAGACTTCAAGCTCTATTACAAAGTGTAATCATCAAGGCAATATGGTACTGACACAAAAACAGACACATAGATCAATGGAACAGAATAAAGAGTCCAGAAATGGACCCTCAACTCTATACTAATCTTGGACAAAGGAGGAAAGAATGTTCAATGGAAAAAAAAGATAGTCTCTTCAACAAATTGTGTTGGGAAAAAAAAAGATGTGAAAATATATCTTTTGAAATAATAATTATAGTAGCTAAAATAGCAATATAATGTTCTTTTTTTAAAATCATTTTTTTAAAGATTTTATTTATTTATTTGACAGAGAGAGATCACAAGTAGACAGAGAGGCAGGCAGAGAGAGAGAGAGAGGGAAGCAGGCTTCTTGCTGAGCAGAGAGCCCGATGTGGGACTCGATCCCAGGACCCTGAGATCATGACCTGAGCCGAAGGCAGCGGCTTAACCCACTGAGCCACCCAGGCGCCCCCTTAAATCATTTTTTTAAATTTATTTTCAACATAACAGTATTCATTGTTTTTGTACCACACCCAGTGCTCCATGCAATCCATGCCCTCTCTAATACCCACCACCTGGTTCCCCCAATCTCCCACCCCCCCACCTCTTCAAACCCTTCAGATTGTTTTTCAGAGTCCATAGTCTCTCATTGTTCACCTCCCCTTCCAATTTCCACCAACTGCCTTCTCCTAACTCCCCATGTCCTCCATGCTATTTGTTATGCTCCACAAATAAGTGAAACCATATGATCATTGACTCTCTCTGCTTGACTTATTTCACTCAGCATAATCTCTTCCAGTCCCGTCCATGTTGCTGCAAAAGTTGGGTATTCATCCTTTCTGATGGAGGCATAATACTCCATGGTGGATATGGACCACCTCTTCCTTATCCATTCATCCGTTGAAGGGCATCTTGGTTCTTTCCACAGTTTGGCGACCATGGCCATTGCTGCTATAAACATTGGGGTACAGATGGCCCTTCTTTTCATTACATCTGTCTCTTTGGGGTAAATACCCAGTAGTGCAATTGCAGGGTCATAGGGAAGTTCTATTTTTAATTTCTTGAGGAATCTCCACACTGTTCTCCAAAGAGGCTGCACCAACTTGCATTCCCACCAACAGTGTAAGAGGGTTCCCCTTTCTCCACATCAGATAAATTAGATTTTAAACTAAAGACTATAGTCAGAGATACAGAAGGACACTACATAATTCTTTTTTTTTTTTTAAAGATTTTATTTATTTATTTGTCAGGGACAGAGGGAGAGAGAGCGAGCGAGCACAGGCAGACAGAGAGGCAGGCAGAGGCAGAGGGAGAAGCAGGTTCCCCGCTGAGCAAGGAGCCCGATGTGGGACTCGATCCCAGGACACTGGGATCATGACCTGAGCCGAAGGCAGCCGCTTAACCAACTGAGCCACCCAGGCGTCCCGACACTACATAATTCTTAAAGGGACTATCCACCAAGATGATCTAACAATTGTAAATATCTATGCCCCCAATATGGGAGCAGCCAATTACATAAGAAAACTGTTAATCAAGATAAAGAGTCATATTGATATGAATACATTAATAGTAGGAGATCTTAACACGCCTCTCTCAGAAATAGATCATCGAAGCAGAAAATCAATAAAGAAGAGCATTGAATGACACATTGGACCAGATGGACCTCATAGATATATACAGAACATTCCACCCTAAAACAAAAATGCTCATTTTTTTTAGAAGAATGCTCATTCTTCTCAAGTGCACATGGAATCTTCTCCAGAATAGACCACATACTGGGTCACAAATCAGGACTCAACTGATACCAAAAGACTGAGATTATTCCCTGCATATTCTCATATCACAATGCTTTGAAACTGGAGCTCAATCACAAGGAAAAGTTCAGAAGGAACTCAAACACCTGGAAGCAAAAGACCACCTTGCTTAAGAATGCTTGGATCAACCAGATCGAAGAAGAACTGAAACAATTCATGGAAACCAATGAGAATGAAGACAGTTCAGTCCAAAACCTATGGGATACAGCAAAGGCGGTCTTAAGGGGGAAATACATAGCCATCCAAGCCTCCCTCAAAAAAATTGAAAACTCCAGAACACAGCAGCTGTCTCTACACCTTAAAGAACTGGAGAATCAACAACAAATCAAACCAACTCCACACATAAGAAGGGAAATAATCAAGATTAGAGCTGAGATCAATGAGGTAGAAACCAGAAATACAGTAGAACGTATCAATGAAACTAGAAGCTGGTTTTTTGAAAGAATCAATAAGATCGATAAACCATTGGCCACACTAATCCAAAAGAAAAGAGAGAAAGCTCAAATTAATAAAATTATGAATGAAAAGGGAAAGATCACAACTAACACCAAGGAAGTAGAAACAATCATCAGAAGTTATTATCAACAGTTATATGCCAATAAGCTAAGCAACCTAGATGAAATGGATGCATTCCTGGAAAACTATAAACTCCCTAAATTGAACCAGGAAGAAATTGACAACCTGAATAGACGGATATCTAGTAACGAGATTGAAGCAGTGATAAAAAACCTCCCAAAAAACAAGAGCCCAGGACCTGATGGATTCCCTGGGGAATTCTACCAAACTTTCAAAGAAGAAATAACACCTATTCTCCTGAAGCTGTTTCAAAAAATTGAAGCAGAAGGAAAACTTCCAGACTCTTTCTATGAAGCCAGCATTACCCTGATCGCCAAACCAGGCAAAGATCCTACCAAAAAGGAGAATTTCAGACCAAGATCACTGATGGATATAATGTTCTTAATATCTATCTATCTATCTATCTATCTATCTATATATGTATATCTCACATATCTGGCTATTCAGGATCTTTTCTTGTTCCATACAAATTTAGGATTATTATGATATTATTTATTTTTTTATTTTTATCATTAATATTATTATTATATTATGTTATATTATAACAAGGAGGGCACTTGATGTAACGAACACTGGGTGTTATATGCAACTGATGAAGCACTAAATTCTACCCCTGAAACTAATAATATACTACATGTTAACTAACTTGAATTAAAAAAAAGTCTCTACCTTCCTGTGAGTTAGTAATGGAGATTTCTTATAAAGAAACAAAACTGAATTGCTAAGCAAAATGTTCCAGAGAGTGTGGACTTACTAAACACACCCTAAGTCTTCATCTGTAATTCTTGAGAAAATAAAATTCAGATCTGCCATGGAGACCCTAAAGCTTCTAAGAATGCTACCAACAGGTCCCAATGCGAAGATCTGACTTAATTGCTTTTGATTTTTTCCCCAATAGAATTTTTTTTAAAAAACCAAATGACTTTTACTATAATTTTCACTTGTGTGAATTTCATTTATCAGCGTCTCATTCTCAGAGTATTTTTTTGTGACTTGGATTTTGTTTTCTTCATTGATAACAAATATCTGTTGAAAGTATAAAATTTAAATGAGACCAACCATCTGTGAAACCGGTGTTTGATCTATATTACATGAAGTATTTTTACAGGTTTCTTTTTTTGTTGTTGTTTCATAAATAATCCATTCCATTAAAATTAATCCAAAAGTCTTTATAATAACTATTTACAGTAAGAGGAAATTAAAAAGGAAATTCTCGTTCCTACTTGTTAAATTTTATATGACCATTTTTTAGTGTATTTTTACGTGCCACATTTAGTGATAGTCATTTTGGATAATATAAAAGACTTTTTCCCAGAAAAATAATATAACTTAACTGGGGTGGAAGAAGAAATAGAAATAATAAATGAACAATATCCTACAATTCACATCATGAGTGCTTATAGGAAGTAAGCTGGGGAAAAAATGAGGGATAAATTTTTTGTATTGTTTCAATATTTTTCAGCATAGCTTTAATAGCTACAACCAATATCCAGTTCTTTTCCCATTGCACCATATATCCCTTACATCATTTTTATTTTCATTCTCAAAAAACTATTTTAATAATGTATGAATAAAATAAAACCCTTTTTTTGCAAAACAAATTAATTTGGGGAATTTGGCAAGGTTTTATATAGTAGGTCTAACTCATTTAGGGCTTATGTTCAAGCCTCATATTATTCTAGCCATGCTGTAAATAGTATAAAATTTATATCTGTATTAACACTGTTCACAAAATTCCTTTTGGAATGGGTACAAATAATAATTATATCTTTTGAAATAATAATTATAGTAGCTAAAAAGAGCAATATAATGTTCTTAATATCAAATCCTCTCATTTAAAATGTTATCTCCTTTGGAAGCCTTCCTTAACCACTTCATTCAGGAATTTTCCTCCGTATATGTCCTCCAAGTATATTTAGTTCATCTTATTACCCAGGGCCTCCTTTAAAGTATACAAGGTTTCATCTCCTGTGATTTTTTTTTTTAAATGTAAACTTTTATGTTTTCTACATAAACTAGGGACTGAAGCAAAGTCCCCATTTGTCCAGGGCTAAGGAGGTACTGGCTCTATTGTAGTGGATTTTTGTCACAAATTTTTCCTCATTAATGTAATGATTTGCTTTCATTTGATGCTAAACAGTTCACCAAAAAATTAGAAACAGTTTTAATTCTTTTTTTTGTATCCACAGCACTTTTTGCAGTGCCTAAGACACAGTAGGCATCTATTAATTATTAAATGAGCTCCAAATATTGGTAAAATGCATATCTCAAAATCTCACAGACATGTATAGCTTCCTTCTTAAAGGCTTTATTGTACCCTTCCCCAGCCTCCTTATACAATGTGGTTGTACATTTTAGTTGACATTGCTCTCTTTACTCCCTTATAATTGTTTATGTCATTATCATATCTCCGCTAAAAGAATGTTAGCTTCTTAAGAGTAGGATTTAAGCCTAATAATCTGTGTATCTATTTGGCAAGGGGCACTGCCAGCATTTGGAACACAATCGGTGCCTGCTGAAAGAATAATTAATCACACAGAGAGGTGTGAATTGGAGATAGTGTTCTGCTTTCTTCTCCACCTGGGTTGTTGTGAAGCTCAAATGAAAACAAAAAGTCTACAATGCTTTATATTATGTAAAGTGTTATATAATTTTATTTTATTTTTAAAGATTCTATTTATTTATTTGATAGACAGAGATCACTAGTAGGCAGAGAGGCAGGCAGAGAGAGAGGAAGGGAAGCAGGCTCCCTGCTGGACAGAGAGCCTGATGAGGGGCTCGATCCCAGGACCCTGGGATCATGACCTAAGCTGAAGGCAGAGGCTTTAACCCACTGAGCCACCCAGGCACCCCAGTGTTATATAATTTTAGAGGATCAACATTATTATGATGATTTTTGTCCTATATATGGAACCACATAGCAGTTTTAGAGATCTTTGGTTCTCCACTATAGTTGTTGTGTAGAAGCTGTGAATGTGTCTTCCAATTCAACGTAATGTGGGGCCAGACATCAATCATAATTGATGGGTAGAGGAAACTATCTAATCACAGAAACCATACTTAAAATAGGTCAGATTTTTTTTCAAAATAGGTCAAGATTTTTTTTTTTTAAGATTTTATTTATTTATTTGGCAGAGAGAGAGAGATCACAAGTAGGCAGAGAGGCGGGCAGAGAGAAAGGAGGAAGCCGGGTCCCTGCTGAGCAGAGAGCCCAATGTGGGGCTGGATCCCAGGACCCTGAAGATCATCACCTGAGGTGAAGGCACCCAGGTGCCCCTAGCCAAAAATTTTTTAACCGAAGTGAGAATATGTTACATCTTTCAAAAAAAAAAAATGAATGCCTAATAAGTACCAGGCAATATTAAGTGCTAAGAGATAAGGATATAGTGATGAACAAAATGGACATGGTTTTTACCCCCAGAGAATTTATTTTCCAAAATGATTTATCTTTAATAATATAGGTATAATTGTCCTGATTGATATCTTTTAAAATTTTTAAGATAAATACTTTAAATTGCTTTATTTCTTTGCCTATCTTGAGGTTTTAGTGAATTCTTTAAAAAGAAAAACCGGTGAAGATTTTTGTTATCAAGTTTAACCATTTAGATCCAACAGAATAGTGCTTTGTCACTCATGACTAAGTCATTAACATTATCTGGGTAGTAAATCTTTGATTCTCAGTATCAAGAGGTCCAATTAATTTAGATGGATTAGAATCACTCAATGTGCTTGTATACAGCAAAAACAAGTTGTGTGCCTTGTTCACCTACACTCTCACAACTTTGTATCTGACCAAATGAGAGCTCTGAAATTTTGTGTCCTACTCCTAAACTAATAAAAGGAGGAGGCTGAAAACTTTTGAAAAACATTTGGTTGATAATGCAAGTCTGGAGTCCATCAATGCTTCAGTCTAATAAGAAATTTCTACTTATTCCTCTGACTCATCAAATCCAAAAACAATTTTCTCATCATATATTCTGGATTATATTTATATAAGCAGGACTCAAACAAGAACAAATATTTATATATAATTATTATAAAACTTAATGTACTATGCCTTGATATACTATAACATAATAGAATAGAATGTACATATGCATTCTCATATAATATATATGTGACTTAAATAATATATTCACTTATTGTGAAATTCCTCTGGTCTGTCATTGTTTTCTCCTTTTTTCACACTGACAAAAGATGTTTTTTAGTCAGAGAAGTCCTGCAAATTGATGCTAAGAAATACTGATTTGAGTAGTCAAATAAAATGGCAATAATTCCATATATAGTTACTGAAATAACTCTGTGGTAGAAAATTTCCTCAATCTACTTCACCCATATTACAGACTTTTAGAAAATGTTAACATGGTGGTTTATGTCTCCACTGACCTGCTGAAATATAGAGAAGTGAAGGAAATTGTTTGTCACAGACACTGAAAACAAAAATTTGAAACTGGAAGATAGGATAAAAACCTGTCTCTCCTCCTAAGACAGGTATAAGCAAGAACTCTAGTCTGTCCTTCACACCACTGGATTATGGCCAAGCTATTGTCAAAATCCAATTCTTCTGGAAACACTCTCTTCTGTAAGGGTTTTTGAATACCACGTTTTTCTAGTTTCTTTCCTGCCTCACACCACCTATTCTTAGTCATTTGGCAGACTTCTCTTCCCCTGGCCATCCTTAAATTTTTACGTTTCAAGCTATCTTTTTCCCCCCACCCCCTTCTTTCACTTCATACATTCTCATAGTAACCTTATACTGGTAAGGAGCTTAATTACTACTCATGTTGACAACTTCTAAATTTAGAGGTCCACCCAATAACATCCATAGGAAATTCAGATTCATGTTTTCAAATGCTTACTATCATTTTATATTTGAATATTTTCTAAGTAATGCAGTCTGAAACATCAAAAATTAAACTCATTTCTCCCTATCCCAAACCTGCTTCTTTCCTTGCAATATCCCTATAAATGGAACCACTGATCATTGGATTGCCAACTCAGAAACAGGAGGCATCTATGTGTACTTATCTTTTTTCTGTGGCCACAACAAATCCATCATTAATCCAGACAATTATACCTCTTCAATATTTCTGGAATTCATCAGCTCTCACAACTCTATTCCTACCACCCTTGCTCAGGTTATCATTATCCTTTTTCGAGATTACGTGTATAAGTTTAACATCTAGCTTTCTTCTGATCTACTCTGTTAATTAGAACATTCTTTTAAAATGCAAATATACTGGGGCACCTGAGTGACTCAGTCCACTAAGCATCTGCCTTCAGTTCAGATCATGATCTCAGTGTCCAGCCCTTGGTGGGCTCCCTGCTCAGAGGAGAGTCTGCTTCTCCCTCTCCTTCTGTTCCACACCTATACTCTCTCTCTCAAGCTCTCTCTCTCACCAATAAATATATGAAATCTTTAAAAATAAATAAATAAAATGCAAATATACTAAGGCCACATCCTTGTTTAAATTCTCAAATATATTCCAAGGCCTTCTATATAAAATCTGAGCTCTTCCCTCTTATGCTCTCATCATGAATATGCCTTTGCTTATCTGCCTGATCTTAGCTGTTTCATCTTTCCTTTTCAGTTCCAGTAATATTCAAGCTGTTGCTTCTCCCTGAAAGCATCATGCTAACACTGTTCCTATTTTCTCAAGTTTTATATATGGCAATCTCTCTGCCTGGAAAATTCTCTCCTCTTGGCCTGAATAAATTTTATCAGGTAACAATTTAGATATTACTTCACCTGGAAAGTCTCTTGTGATCTATTTGTCCTGAGCTACAAATCCCTAATCCTTATTCCCTCATCCATGCTCCCAAAGCACCTCTACTTTCTTCATAATAATTCTCATCTACTTGAACTGCAATTATCTGGCCAATTCTCTATCCTCCCCCATCCCAGGTTTTTAATTCTGTGAAGACTAAGAATGTTGCATTATTATTCACTATTATAACACCAGTATACAGCATAGTATCTATTGCATAGCAGGCACTTGAAAAAACATTTGTTCCTTCCAGAAATTTTATATCATTTCTTATTTACAAATAATGGCAGATTTTTGTCCTTTAAATGACTCATGCTACTTTAACCAGTGTGCCTCTTTTATCTTATTAGCATAAAGGACTACTAAGACTTAATTAGAACAACCAATAACAAAATTTTCAATTTTCCCCAGCTAAAAAAAGTTTGCATACCAGATTCATTTCCTAATATGTAAAGGTAAATATATCCCTTTTTAAAATTACTTTTTCTTTTCATACGTTGTAGTATAGTCTCTTCGCTACTTTGCTGGTCCTCTAAGAATAGAATTTGAGATTTATTCATCTTTCTATGTCTCCAAGTTTATGCCTATTGTGTCTATTCTGCTTTGAATAAATGTTTGTTCAATTTAATTAAACATAAACGAGGGAACTTCCAGCATGATCTTTAATTAGAGACAATACTTAGGAAGAGTCTTCAATTTGACCTTCCAGATCTACTCTCCACTTTGTTCTGTGTGTAGAGAAGCAGAACTCAATGGACTGCATCAACAAGCTCTTTTGCCCTCTCATTTTTGGTTGGGTTTGGTCAATAAGAGGCCATGGCAGAAAAGGATAAGAATGAAACTAAGCATATTTATCCCCCTGGATCTCTTCTTAGCAGGTCATTATTGAGTTCCAATAAATGCTTCCTCTCCTGGCTCCTTCAATTCTGAATCCCAATGGGTTCTTACAGTTATAAGGATACACGTAACCAGGACATTGTATGATTCTTGATTGGTTTCAACTCTTAATACACATTTATACAAATTATCCCTGTATTTAATTCTCAAATTACACAGTTTGAACATTCTAGTATTTTTTTCTCCCCATCAAAGTCTTGATAAACAGCCTTCCCATATATTTTCTGACCATCCCTCTTCTCTACTTGCAAGTCTTCTCTCTATCCCCTTTGGGTATGGATTGCTTTATTCTATCTCCAATGTTTTAAGAAATGCTAAATTCACCTGAGCTGAGAAATGGTAAACTGTGAGCAGTTAACAAGAATGCTGTGACCCATTTCCTCTAATTCAGTAGTAAGGCCAGTGGAGCATGAAGCTATAGATGAGCCCAATCATAGTAAGAAAGTCTTTCTAGTCCACATTCCTACTAAAACTTGCTACCAGTACTGAGCACACATAATTTTATACTTTTCACTCTTGCAGTTCTTGTCCATGAGGGTCTCCTGATCCCTTTAAATAATATTAGCCAATGCAAGCAAAGTAGCCACCCAGAGTAGAGGAGGTATCTAAATTAGAGTAGCAAACCTTAGCTTTCTTCCTTGTTCTTAGACATTACAGAGGCCATGGCCTTTTTTTCACCATCATGTGTTTTTATGAACTTGATTTTATTCTAGTGTTCACTGCTATGGCCAAATACTCATGTAAGGGTAAAATGCCCATTTATAGAAACTTTATATACTTTTATTTGGGGACCAGAAGTACACTGATTAACTTATTGTTGCCAAATTTTATAACCTCTTTGTGCTCTAAGCAGTATGCAATAGACCATAACTATTATCTACACTTCACAAGTTTATAAATCTTCCATTATTTTGCTAAAATGATTTTTATATCTTGCATAAGGTTATGTAGTTTCATCCCTAAAACTAGCAGATTGGTGTAATTGATATTTTAGTCCCGTTTTAAAACTCCTCCTATTTAATTTTCTTTAAATGGTGAGTGCATGTAAAACACAAATATATCTTAATGAATTCATTGGTGGGGTACACAATCCTTATCACTGTTCCCCAAAATAGAAACCATAGTTAACTTCAGTTTTCTAGATGTGTCTTACTTCTGTTTAACAAAAGGCTGAAACAGGTTATTAGATCTTCTGATCTCTTTCCTCAATTGTAAATATAAATGAGATAAAATGTATGTACAGCCTAATCTAATGCCTGATATAAGTGAACACTGTGTGAGGTCAATAATATACTTCAGGTGACTATAAATTAGTTTTCAATCTATTTCTCGTTTGGCTTTTTCCAACTATCCAATACTATACACCTTCCTCATTGCAATGATTTCTCCCTTGGTTTCCATGACTTCATATTTTCAATTCTATCTCTTTAATCATACCATTTCAGTTTCCTCTCTAGACTCATCCTTTATACATTACAAAATATTAGGTTAGGCTGTTTTTTTCTTCCTTTGAACTAAATGACTTAATCTCTGCCCCAAACTTCACTAATCAATAATATACCATAATATACCAAGTTTTATTTCTAGTTGTCATCTCCTTTGAACCTCAAATCCATATTTCTAAGCACCTACATGACATCTCCACTCAGATGCCTAAAAGGTACATTTTGTGATCTTAACTCCTAAACCTCATTTTTTTTAATGGTTCCTTTCTCAATTTATGGGAAGAAAATGTATCCATTTCTTGAGACTTGAAGATGTCCTTAATGCTTCTTCCCCCCTCTATTTCTGAAAGTCATCCATCTCCAAGTCCTATAGATTTTATTTTCTACATATCTTTTGAACCCACTTATTTATTTCATCCTACTACAAATGTTTTAAACTAAACTTCTCATCTGGACTACTGAAAAAAAAATGCACTAATTCCTCCATCCACACCTTTACACTTGAGTCAGAATCAAATTAAAAAAAGAAAAACCTTGTTGTATCATGCCCCTGGTTAAATACATAAATACATAAATACAAATACCCCATTGACTTTATTTTTTTAAAGATTTTATTTATTTATTTGAGGGAGGAAGAGAGCACAAAAGCAGAGGGAGTGGCAGAGGGAGAAGTAAGCTCCTTGCTGATCTAGGACCCCAGGATCATGACTTGAGCCAAAGGCAGATGCTTAACCAACTGAGCGACCCAGGTGCCCCAATTTCCCATTAGCTTTAGAATAAAGCTTTATTCCCTATCATGAACTACTTTCACCTTTACCCTCTGCATTCCAGCTGCACTGACCTTATTTTAGATCTTTGCACTTATCACATTCCTTTTTTCTGGTCAGACTTTAACACATGTTATTGCTGCAGGCTCATGAAACATTCTTTGAGAAAACTGCCCTAATCCCTCAGGCTCATTCAGGTTCTGTATATGCTGTCATAACTGTATGTATTTCATTCATAACATTTGATTCATTCATTTACCTACTCAATAATTCTGGGGTTACTATGTTTTTTTTTGCATTAAGCTTTGCAGCTAAAACACTATTTGAGACACTATTTCTGCCTGGAGTTTACATTCTAGCTTTTACAACTTGTAATTAAGAGTTTATAGTTGTTTGTTTTCATATTGGATTAATATTTTCATATTCATGAAATTAATGTTTTTATATTGGACTAATATACATCTGACTCTCAACAAATTATTATCTCTATGAGGTTGAAGGGCTTTTTTTTTTTTTCTTTTTCCTTGTCACAGTTATCTTGGCCACATAACAAATTGTTCTAAACTTAGTGGCTAAAAACAGTAATTGTTGGGGCACCTGGGTGGCTAGGTTAGTTAAGCATCTGCTTTCACTCAGGTCATGATCCCAGAGTCCTAGGATCAAGTCCTGCATCAGGCTCCCTGATCAGCAGGGAGTCTTCATCTCCTTCTGCCTGCCACTCCCCTTGCTGTGTTCTCTCTAAACAAATAAATAAATAATTTTATTTCTATCATCTACATTATATATTTTATTTATTTATAAAATTAATTATTATTATTTTTTTTAAAAGCAATGATTGTCATTTCACTTCTTTCCTGGTTTCTGTGAACCAGGAATTTGGACAGGAAAGAGCTCAGCCAGAGAATGAAAGACTGAGTCTTTTTTTTTTTTTAAACATTTTATTTATTTATTTGAGAGAGAGAGAGACAGTGAGAGAGAGCATGAGCGAGGAGAAGGTCAGAGGGAGAAGCAGACTCCCCGTGGAGCTGGGAGCCTGATGCAGAACTCGATCCCGGGACTCCAGGATCATGACCTGAGCCGAAGGCAGTCGCTTAACCAACTGAGCCACCCAGGCGCCCAAGACTGAGTCTTATCTCCCATTGGATCATTGATTCAGACTGTTGGCTGAGAATCTCAGTTCCCGTGTTCCTGGACCTCCATATGTAGTCTTCATGCCTACATGGATTTCACTGAGGAACTTTCTGAGAGAGAGCCAGTAGGAGCTGCTTTGCCCTATATGAGCTAGCTATCATATAGAGTCACTTCTGCTGAATTTTATTGCTTGAAGTAGTTGCAAAAGTTTGCTTGGGTTCAAGGTGGTGATGCATAGACACCTGAAACATACATCTCAGTGGGAAGAGTGTCAGTCACATTGTAGGGAGAGCATGCAAAATGAAATACACGAACACACACATTTATCTGAAAAATACAATTGTCTGCTCACATTATCACCTAGCACTTCATATGTAGTAATTGGCCATTAAAAATATGAATGGAAGAATTATTGAATGAAACTAAGAAAAGGCCAAATCATGAAGGCTATACTGTGACATATTTATTCCTGGATATATTTTTTAAAGACTTTATTTATTTATTTGACAGAAAGACTGAGCCAGCACAACAGGGGAACAGCAGAGAGAGAGAGAGAGGGAGAAGCAGGCTCCCTGCCAAGCAGGGAGTCCTATGAGGAGCTTGATCCCAGGACTCTGGGATCATGACCTGAGCTGAAGACAGATGTTTATTAACCATCTGAGCCCATCCAAGATATTTTTAAGCAGGTCTCAGTAGTTATGACCCAGCATAAAATCCTTTGGATTCCTGACAACTCAGTTACTATTGCATCCTAAGTTTTTTGTCATATAAGTAGTGAAACTGATGAACTAGAGATAGGAAAGAGAACTAGAAACTTCTCAAACCAGCTCTATCCCAGTGAATTTGACTTTCAGGACAACATATAGTTCAGTTCTTAATTATGCCAGCTTTCCGTACTCTCACTCTACAATATAAGCAACCATTGCTTTGGACAATGAGTAAGGGGCAATGAGCAGAAAATGCAAGCGGAATTTGGAATTGCCTCTGTGACTCAAGATTAGTTTAAACAAAGATGCACCCCACAGGATAAGTCACCAGTTAATTATGGGATTTACAGGTTATCACTGAGATAATGGGCAATGCCTTTTTCTCTTTTGTAGAGGAAGAGGAGACAAAAATAAAACTGGCAGTTCCCACAACACTGAATTCATTGTCAACCAGAGCTAAACATACTAGGGGATTCCTGAGTATTTCTCACATGTATTCACTTTAGGTTCTCTTGTGGGAATCAACAATAAAACACAAACAAACAAACAAAAATTATTTTTACTAAAGCCTTTACATATTGGCTTTTGCCAAATTTTTTGCCAAGATTCATATGTTTCTGATTGTGAGATATGTTCCTATCCCAGTGTTTTAGAAGGGTTATAATCTTGTCCTCTGGATAAGTGGAGTTGCTCTATATTTAGATAATAATTTCCTGCTCCTCTTTTATCTATAGAACCAAAACAGATGATCACCTAAAACCCAGGGAGGGAGAACTTAATCTCGCCTGGTTTTTCTGTTTCTCTAATCCAATCAGCAAACTAGTAACTGATTAGAAGAATCAAAAGTCAAAATCAAGGGACACCTAGGTGGCTCAATTGGTTAAGCATCTGCCTTCAGCTCAGGTCATGTTCCCAGGGTCCCAGGATGGAACCCCACATTAGCCTCTTTGCTCAATGGGGAGCCTGCTTCTCCCTCTCTCTCTGTCCCTGCATCTGCCTGCAGCTCCCCCTGCTTTTGCTTGCTCTCCCTCTCTCTCTCTGCCAAATAAATAAATAAAATATTTTTAAAAGTCGAAATTAAGTACTATAAGTCATTTTCTTCCTCTTTACCTTTTGCAAACACAAAACTGTAGATTAGAAATAGCAGAATATGGCTTCCAACCACCCCCTCCCACAACAGAAATAAACAAAACTCACACATCACTGTTAGAATAACAAAAGAAGTTAATTAGTTGTCTTTCAGTCTTAATTCCAAAATCCTGGGAGACAGATTCTTATCAACCAGTACTTTTTTTAAGTTAAAATTTTTCAATCTATTGAATGAATTTGGTAGTTTGCATTCTTAGAAATGAAAAATAGAACAGAAAATATCAGACTGTAATGCATATAAATGTTGCAACTATATGAGTATGAATACTTGGTATTGATGTAAAATCACTGTAGCTTTCAAAAGTTTCAAAAATGTTCTTATTGACTAATTTGGAGGAGATATTTATGCCTACCTAATCAACCTATAGAGCTTCTTCAAAGAAGGAGCTATAGTACTTTGTACACTTTATATACCTGTCTATGGGATTCTACCTCTGGAAGAGGGATGTGGTGAAGTGCTTTTTGTTTGTTTGTTTAAGATTTCTTGGACAGAGAAATAGAGCACAAGAGAACATATATGCTGGGGGAGGGAGAGAGAGAGAGAGAATGAGAATCTCAAACAGACTTCCCACTGAGAGTGGAGCCCAATGTGGGGCTTGATACTGCATCACTAAGACCATGACCTGAACCAAAATCAAGAGTTAGACACCCAACTGACTGAGCCACCCAGGTGCCCCTGGTGGAGTTGTTGTTATTGTTGTTGTTCTTCTTCTTTTTCTTCTTCTTCTTCTTCTTTTTTTTTTTAACATTGTATTTATTTGACAGAGAGATAGAGAGCACAAGTAGGCAGAGCAGCAGGCAGAGGGAGAAGCAGCCTCTCTGCTGAGCAGGGAGCCCAATGCGGGATCAATCTTAGGACCCTGGGAACATGACCTGAGGCAAAGGCAGCCACTTAACTGACTGAGCCACACAGGTGTCTCCTGGTGCAGTTCATAAAGACAAGGTATATTACATGCCGATGGTCCAAAAATCCTAAATCATCCTTCGCACCTGCTCTCAAACCTTGCCTCCACAGTCTATACTCTGACAGACTTTAGGCAACATAGTTAATTCTCTAGACCTCCTATGTATCACATTTAAAATGGGACCTTAATAAAGTTTGTTTCTTCTCTGTCTCTCCTACAGATTTATTGTGGAGAATAAGATAATACATACTCTAAGCACACTATGGCACAGAGTTCAAAATTTTTACTTATAATATTAGCCACAATTACTATTTATCATCATTACTATTACTATTATTGACAAATTGTATTTGCTAAATTTTTACTCTTCCCATGGGGCTCTTTAATATTCCTATTAGTATTGAAGCTTTTGGGGTGACTCCAAGAAGTCAAAAATTTTGTATTAAAAGCATTAATGTCATCTAGAGCCTGAAATACTAATGAGTTTCTTTTCTTGGTTGGAGGCTGCTCATTGTATGAATTTCATACTCCAATATTAATCCTCCAAAAAATTTAAGTATTCTTCTCTGAGATATGGTGCTATTATTCTTTACACAGGTGACCAACAAGGAGGACTTCTGCTTGTAAAATGTTACAGAGACTGTATTAAGACATCACTATACTGATTTGTGCTCATTCTTTAATAGGCCATCCCTTCCTTAGGCCTTTAGGATAAGCCCATTGATACGGATATCCTTAGATTCAGATATCTCTAACATGTATAGTACTTGTTTGAGCAAAATTTACTTAATTTAATTTATTCTTGATTCCCCACCCCAAGGTTTCCTTTGTTTTCAAATAAGTGGGTTGGAGAATTTATCCTCATAGTTTGAAGATGTATCAGGGCATGACTGACTGAGGGTGAATGTAATACAACTTTTAGGTTCTCAAACAGATTCCCACTTACCGAGACAACAATCAGGAGTAGACAATGACACCTTTATAGGATTGCAGTTAAATAGTCACACAGGGCTTTGAAATCAGACAGGTTTTATACTTGGTTTAATGCTCTGTTGTTACCATTTTGCAATTCTTAATGATCTTATCTTTAAACTTGAATTTTGAAAATGAAGTACAATGGGACAATAAAGCAGAGATATATGCAATATGTTTATCCCCTGTTCCTTGTCACTCCATTTGCATATAGAATTTAAAATGTCCCATGAGAACAGAATTCTGATAGACTCAAAATGTGCGACTGTTCAGTGAAACTTGCATAAAAGTAAAAGGTAAACCTGTTAAGTTCACAAAAAAAGTAAGCAAGAGGACTAATAGTCCTAAGAGACCACATTTTGTTTGAACCAGAACTTGCTTGAAATGTAGAAAGAAGATAGAGACATTGTAAGAAACAAGAGTAACAAGGGAATCCTATCATATTCTTCTTACTGATGTTGCTTCCCTATAGTAGTCAGCCACTTAGGCTGAAAATGATAACACAGAAAATAAAAAAAAAAAAATAAGATATAGAGCATCCCATAGTCCCTTTACATTTCTGTCTTTCCTTATTCCTTAGTAAGCCAAAGACAGACGGTACTGATAGATGAGTACATGTCAAGTAGTAGAAGAAGTGATTTAGTTTTGTGAAATATTTCTACATTTCTGGTACCTACAAAATACATATGAAGGTATAAGCCACAAAATGCAAATTATATAACTTCAGGAATTCCACAAAAGAATTATTCTCTATTATATTTAAAATTGATATCACACAATATTAAGCTGAAAGGTAAAATTCCTGCTCATTGGTTAATAATTTTTATTTCTATCTATTTAGGATGGCATCAAACAGTGAATAATAAACAAGACCACAGACTGAGAGTGAGACCACAAAAGGAAGAAAAACTTTTTAGTACATTTAACATAACTTTTCCTCCCTGCTTTTCATACAAGGAAACCTACATTTCCATTTTGCACCAGGCCTCACAAATGATGTACCTGGACCTAGGAGTAGAATCAATTAAAAAGAAATTTTATGTAGGAAATGTAAGCTATTTCTTGGCATGTAGTTTCTTTTTCTAAAGTTCCTTTTTCCCCCAAATCCACAGGGCATTTTGTTTTTCTGGGTAATTTTGTTTCTCAGGAGATCTTACTTAAAGAAAACAGTTATTACTTAAATGTTTATTTACCTTCCCTGTTGACATACAGAGAAAGAAACACCACTGTATCTCTTCATATTTCTACTTTGTTTCCTTCCCCTGGATACCTACCCCCCTCCCAGCCCCAGTATTTCACACTTATATTTCATGGATGATGACGAGTCAGATGGCATTTCTCACCCAAGTTCCCTGGGTATCCTAGCAGTTTAGATCACCTCCATTGCAGACAAAGCTGCTAGAAACACATGCAAAACTCAGTTCCCCTCAGAGTTATTCTGAGAACCTTAATTCATTTGAGAAGTGGAGGATGGCAAAGAACTTCAGCCTACACTCCAATTTACAAAGCAGAGAAAAACACTGACTTTTCTGTGATGACAGATCAGAGGAGAAGGCAGTCAAAAACTGCCTTGGTATAGATGGTATAGATGGTCAGACTGACAACCCTCACATATCTCAGGCAATATCATTTCCCTCTGGATAGCAACAGTTTTCTTGAGGTGTGGTTAGAGGTGCAATGAGTGAAACACAATGTGTGGAATTGCAAGGGAGGGGATGGGAGTGTTGATATTGAACCAAATGATGAGACTAAGGAGGCCTACAAGGAGGAAACATATGGCTATGCATATGCATGGTGATTTGGATCAGGAGCACATGTGGCTAGATGACAGGATGGCAATGCTGGGGGAGAGCAGTCAGAATCAGTCCTAAAAACTGCTTACTCTCTACTGAGAGCTTCCCCATGGTGGGAAGAGAGTTCTCAATTATATTAAAATAGATTTCTTCACTCATGCAAGCTGGGGAATATCTGGATCTGAATATAAATACAATTAAAAGGTGTCATGCTTTACATTTGTTTTTGTTTTTGTTTTTGCATTGGAGAAACTGAGTTCTTTATAAATTTTTTAGACCTTGTTATTTGCCATCTGTGTTCTTTATGATTGAACAATTCTTCACATGTCTTTAAAAACTGGTGATGATGATGATGATGATGTTATAACATACAAATTTTATTTGTCTAGCTAGACATTATCTTATCAAAAATCTGCAGGAGCTTGACAGTATTGTTTGAACCATAAGCATGGAGAGATCATATTGCTCTCAATACAGTGCAGCACTACTGGTGCTATAGGTGAAAAACAAGGTCTGTAACATTTAATAAATGCCATCTTGATGCTACTTAACTAATTAATTTTGTTACACATGGGACAGGAAAATATAGTGAGGTCTAACTGGATATCCTTTACAGAGGAAATGATTTGACATCAACTATAACTACAAGATAATTTGGTACTTGTGAGGGACTTGAAGTGATAAAATACACTGTTGTGTACCTGATATTAGAAATATTTCATTCTAGAGGTTGCTTCACTGTAAATATAATTTGAAACATGATTCTCTATATCTCTAGAGTATACTTTCTAAATGTGGCACATATTCAAAATTAACAGTTATTTTTTTAGGCAATTTGCTTGTCAGAAAATTTACTGGATTTAAAGAACTAAATGAAGCTTGAGGGTTGAGAAATTTCATCTTTATCATATTTAAAAATTCAAAATATTTCTTGTTATTTCTTTTGTGTGAAATGATTTTGCTATATGCTATGTTGTAACTATGAGCTCTCTGGGGCTATTTGAAATATTGTTCAATACCTACTCCCTATTATGCTGTTGTCTTTAAAATGAAATGTGCATCTTCCAATTTCAACTTTTTAAAAAAATTTTATTTAGATTTTATCTATTTGAGAAAGAACATGAGTGGGGGGAGGGGCAAAGAGAGCGGGGCAAGCAGACTCCCTGCTGAGCAGGGAGCCCTAAGCAGGGCTCCATCCCAGAACCTTGAGATCATGACATAAGCCAAAGGCAGATGCTTAACTGACTGAGCCACCCAGCTGCCCTTTCCAATGTTAATTTAAAGAATACAGCATCCAACAAAATCTCAAACTTAATTTTCATTTAAACAAATACTTGTGGGACAGCATAATTTTGTAAGATGCTCTATAAGTTTCCACTGCTGCAATGATGATAGAAACACTTCTTCTGTCATAAAGCTTACATTCTAGTGAGAGTAAGCAGGCAATAAATATACAAGCAAATAAGTGAACAAATAATTTCGGATGAAAGTTTTGAAGAAAATAAAACAAGATAATCAAGAATAACTATGTGGGGGATTCTTTAACTACAATGGTGGTAAAAGTCATCTCAAGGACATCATACTTTAGTTGGATCTCAACTAATGAGAAAGGAGCTGACATGTGGAATCTGAGGAGAAGCACTTCACACAGAGAGATCAGGAAGTATGAAGAAATTAAAGCATCAATCATCTTAGAGTTTTGAGATTCATAAGTTCAGGATGGACAGAACATAGTAAGCAAAGAAGTAGGAGCATAATATAAACAGGGGATCACATACCAAGAGTCAGATCATACAAGGCTATAGCAATGTGCTTCAACTTCCCCTTTGACATTTTCCTATTTTGCTACATTTTACATCTGTATTGTCTTAACTCTGTTCTTTGGTTCCTTGAGTATAAAACTTTTTATTATTCTTCCCAATGAAACCCAGGAATCAACTAGATTGCTCTATTATCTGACATTTTAAAAAGTTCAGCTTAAAATGCTCAACTATCAAGTACTAGGAAAACCAATAACTGTTGCAATCTCAAAGATTTTTTTTTTAATGAAAATGAGGCACACCCACTGAATACATTTAATTTGGAAATTAATTGTATTAAAAAATTTGGACATCCAAAACAGTGAAAAATTTTTAAAAAGAAAAGAAAATCCCCATATTCCCATGTGAAAAAGATTAAAATAAAACTGAAAACCAAAGTTCCAATTTAATGTTGTAGTGAATAAGCTAAACCTCAATAAATAAGGCCATATATATCACATATTATATATAAAATCCTGATGACAGTAGAGTTTTCCAAGTATTCAAGGAAGAGATACAAAATCTCTATTTTACACAAAATGTTCAAGAGAATAGAAAAAAAAAAAGTGAAAATTTCCAAACTACTGTAATGAGTTTAGTATATATGTCCTTAGTGGTAAAGCTCCAAAATGACTGCAGAAGTAAAAGTATATACAGGTCTTACTTATACACTTATATACAAAATCCTAATTAAAATACTAAAAATTAAATTCAGGAATATGCATTTTAAAATTTTTACACTATTACCCCAAACTTAATAATTAGCCACATTAAGAGATTAAAAAGGAGGTAAAATTTAATACTTAGTCATGAAAAGAAAAATTCTTTGCCAACTAGAAATGGACAAGTTTTCCTTAACCTGCTGAATTCAATCCTCAAAACTCGCTAAAAACATCTAGGTTAACATTGCAGTAGGAATTCTAGCCAAGCATCATACAAGAAACACAATGAATGGCTCTAAAATTAGCAAAGAAAAAAAAAAAAACATAATAGCCTTTATTCATGGGTATTTTAAATCTCAACAGCAGGTGTGCCTGGTGGCTCAGTGGGTTAAGCATCTGCCTTTGGCTCAGGTCATGCTCTCAGGGTTCTGGAATTGAACCCCACTTGAGTTCCTTGTTCAGTGGGGAGTGTGCTTCTCCCTCTCTCTTTGCCTCCTCCCCTGCTCATGTTCTCTCTCAAATAAATTGCTAAACTCTTTTTTTTTTTGTATAAAAAAAAATAAATCTCAACAGATTTGGAAAAGTCTATGCAAACATCATTAAAAACAGAAAAAAGCGTATGTGCTATGGTGAGTGCTGTGAAGTGTGTAAACCTGGCGATTCGCAGACCTGTACCCCTGGGGATAAAAATATTTGTTTATTAAAAATAAAATTAAAAAAAATAAAAACAGAAAAAAGCAAGATTGTTGCATACAATAACATCAATATAAAAAAAACCTTTCTCATTTAATAGTAATAAATGATTAGCAAACATAATTAAACAAAAAAACTTATCCCCAGCTAATTAAATGTCATAAACCATTTTGTTCCATGGAAAAACCCTGGTGAGAATGTTGTGCGATTGCTTTGAAGCTGTAGATCAGTTTGAAGACTTGACTTAGGTCTGATATCAATTATTCCAAGAACAAGACTATTTAAGAACATTATCTCTGCATATTTAATAATGAGCCTAATCCAAATAACCTTGTCATTTTAACAATTTCCAGTCTGAAGTTCTGGGAACATTTTTCATATTGCTTCTTTGATAATTTCTTTATTTCTGTTCTCTTTTCTTAGGCACCTATTATTCTATGTTGGATTTCCCTTTCTCCTCCCTTATTTATCTTTTAAAAACTTTTTGCTTTAATTTTGAGAAAACTTTCTCAACTTTGCTTTCTAACCTTTGTATTATTTTTGTTTCACCCTCATAATTTTGTTTTTTTAGTTTTCAAGAATATTTTTTCTGTTCACCGAACATTATTTTGTATAGCATGTTTCACAGATGCAATATATTCTCCAATTTTTCTGAGAATCTTAATGGTAGAATTTTAGAAATTTTGTTCTTAGTATCTTTTTTCAAGTTGGTTTCTACAGTTAATTTTTGCCTATTTCTTCCTTGTTATTAAGTTTTCTCTCTTATGTGAAAGTATTTGGCTCTTGATATTGGCAACTTGAACTAGTTATGTTTTATAAAGCATGAGATAGATATGTCATTTGGTATTCTTTTCCTTGAGCTATTCAGACATCTTTAGAAGAGTCCTTTAGTGTCTTCAATTTTGGAGAAAGGATTTGGTTTCTAGGATTCTGGAGGTAAATGTGGGTTGGGTATAGATCTAAGGGTTTCTATTTTTACCCTTTAACATACCTATTGTTACCTAATCTTGTTTTTGCTCAGGAGGACACCACTGATCTCAACTCTGCCTACCATCTTCACGTGGAAGATGCTCTGAATTACTCTTTTGAGATAGTAAATTCCTAGGGTTTTACTGGGGCAGAGGAAAAGCACTCACTTCATAAAGCAAAAGAAGGATAAGGACCTAGAAATCTAACCACTTACCAAAGAGCTTTAACTCAATCTTCCTTATTTTTGGCTTATCTTTCCTCTTGGTTTTAAGGATACTTAGTTGTTCCAGTTCCTATGACTTTTATATTTTCTCTGGCAAAGGATCATCCCAAACTTCCTCTGCTGTTAAATTGTAATTTTTCTCTGTTGGATTAATTTGGTTATTATCCATCCTTCTGCTTTTTGTATTCAATATTTTTTTTATCTTCTCCAGGTTTTATATTAATACCTTAAAAGAGTTGTTATGAAAAACAAGAAAGAAAGAAATATATCTAACAGAACAGAAGTAAATCTAAAAGATATCTTTTGAAAATGGCTTTCACATTATGGTAATGGATGAGAAAACAATATACTAAGATGCTAATTCCCTTCAGGTTAAACAGTAAATTAGATATAATTCCAATCAAGCTATAAATGTGATTTTTTTCATAGAAATTGATAATCTGGTTTTTGAAAGCTTATCGTGGTAAAAGACAGTTTTGGGAAAAATGGGAAGTAGATTTCTCCTCTAAGATAGGAAGATACCATGAAGCTAAACAATTGGATAGTGTTTATTTCTTGTAGAGATAGAAAAGTAGACCCTTGGAATAATATTAAAATATTATTCTAGAAACAATCCAAAAGTAAAAACCCAAAACCAACAAAATGTAGGATGATCTAATTCTGGGAAGTGGAAGCCTGAATGGCCAGTAAATATAATAAAAAAATAATAAACATCAGTTATAGTAAATAATAACAGTTGGATTATAAAAATGTAAGTAGGAAAATGTTAAATCATAAGACAATAGCAAAATGTAGTATGATCTATACAACTTAAGATAATTTATGGAAGGAAGTTCAGAAAAGAATACAAATATTTTTATGGGTACATATACAACCTAAAATTTATGAATATTGGCATGAGAATCCATACCACTTCAAGATAGTGACTATTTATTCCAATGTAGAAAGTGCAGTATAATATATAAGGAGATCTTGATGATATCACTAAATTTTATTTCTTTAGAATATCAGCATCTAAAGAAATTTGGCCTTCAAAAGTTCACAGAGCTAATAAGTAAAAATGATAATAACTGAACTAATGTTTTCTAGTACAAGTTCCTTGCTCTTTCCATTCAGCCATAGTCTTATCATTTGAAGAAATTCATGAAATCGGAAGTAATAAGTAATTTCCAGAGGCAAATATAGTACATCCCTTAATGCTTTCAACCACTGTGCACAGGATATTAAAAATATCAGAAAATGAAATTGAGCAAAACCATTTATTGTATTATATGTGAAAAAGATACCTTTATTAACTAATGTCTGATTTTTTCTGTGTTGTATAGATTCTATTTAAAACAGAGAGTAATGAAAAATAAATAAATAAAACAGAGAGTGAAGATTCTCACACTCCTGTAATTTATTCCATATTGCTCTCTAAATTCTCTTTATCAGATTTTAAAAGGTTACTATCCCTATATGTCTGTGTTTGTGTTCATGAATCAAACAGCCAAGATCACAGGCTGGACATCATTATCATGAGGTGTGCAATTCTAAGAAGAGATAAAGAAATGAAGCAAAGCTCTTCATTTTATAAAAATTGTTCTCCAAGAGTCAGTTTTTCCAAGAGGTTTTTAGTAAATTGCATAAATAAGCCCTTGGAATCGTAAAGTCTTAAGACTCTGTCCAAGGGGATAATTTATGTTTGATTGAAAAAGAGCCATAATACCTTTCTACATTATTCATTTAATTCACTTCATTTTTTTCATTATTCATTTAAATTATTAAAATTACTTAAATGTATATGCTTGTGCATTCTCTTCAACATGCTGGAGAAAGAACTTGGTTTGCCTCATCTCAAATGAGATCTAAATATCTGCATAAGAAGGAAGAGCAAAGCTGCTCACATATACCCAATGAGATACAGGGCTTAGCTTGCTCTTATAAAATTATAAAACATCATGCTGTTGTTAATTCCATAATAAATCATTATCAGCTATCTTTAAGACATTAATTTATTTCAAATTTATTTCATTATAAATTTAATGACCTCAAGATTTACAAGGATTGTACAATGCCCTTGTTGGCACACTGAGGAATTATCCACCTATCAATCTTCATTCTTTGAAGTTACCAAATAATTTAGTTGGTATAAGGTTTATGTCATATTTAATGTAATATCACCCACAAAAGATGACAAAATATGCAACAATATCCAATACTCCTGGTAGTGCCAGCATAACAAAAAGAGAATCTGAAAGCATCTGAAATGTAAATGTTAAGTGCTTAATAATAAAATAAGGTATCATTAACCCCAAGTAATGAGAAGGATGTACAATTACTTTCTACCCCTGCAAACAATAAAAAACAATAATGAAGATTTAAACTGTACTCAAGTATACAAGTCCATGAGCTCTGAGTATGTTTTCTCACAAAATTCTACTTGTAAAATAAATAAATGAGTAATTAACACAATGGAGCATAGCAAAGAGATATACCATATTTGTAAAACTGAAGATTTCCTAACTTTCAGGATTAGTTGATTGATTCATTCATTGATCAAATGGGTGTAGAGTATCAACTAGTTTCCTGGTTCTTTAATTGCAGGATTTAAATGATGGACAAAATAGAGAGATACCGCTTTCTTGGTACATAGTTTAATAGAACAAGAATTAAGAGATCTACAGACTGATTTAAGCACACACCTGTCTCCTAACCTAGTTTGGGATAAAGACCTCTATGCCTCTATTTAGAAGTGACATTAACAAGCTTCCTCTAAACAATAGAGTAATGGACTGGATTAAATGTTCAATGTTCCTATTTCCGCTATATTTCCCAGAAAATGTAATTCTTCATATATTTAAATTACCAACTGAAAAAAATAAACTCATAGTTAAATTTCATTCACTCTGAAATTTTCAAAATTCTCAACCTTTTCTAATTCTATCTTGTCATCTGTAAAATGAGGAAGGTAACATGCATCAAAACACTTAAAAAAAAAGACACTTTCAAGACATGCTTTAAGAAAACTGGTATGCATAAATACTGAAAATACTATTCCTTTAGCAAAGAATTCATTCTGAATATATATCCAACACAAGTGACAGTGATGATTTATTTTAATAAATGTTTTACTTAGTCAATATATCCACAATATTATCATTTCAACATATAATCATTGTACTATTATTAGTAAAATTTTTACCTTCTTTATTTTTTGATATTAAATATTCAAAATCCAGTGTGTATTTTACTTTATAGCACATCTCAGCTTGGACCAAACACTTTCTAGCACTCAACAGCCACATATTGCTATTGTTTTGGACAGCAGGACTCTTCAATAAGCCAAGCACTGTAATATATACCAGAAAACAAACAAGTAATGAAACACAGCTCTAATGATGCATAAGGTATTAAATTTAGAATAGAAAGTCGTCCACCTTTATCCTATCCATAATACCCCACCCCAGATGCAACCACTGGTAAGAGTGTCTTGTATATTATCCCCCAAAGGTTTTTTGCCTATGGCATCTTAAGTTTTATATATGACTACACAGAAATGACTGCACATATATATATATATACACATAAATAACTATGTGTATATATAAGATATATGTATATGCATATATAATAAGCAAATATAGCTTATAGGATGTGTATTTACATATTATATTTTTATACCCATAAATTATACATATATGTGCATACATGTATATACTTAAGCAAATGTAACTACGGAATATTTATATATTATACTGCAAGGTACATATACATGCATGCAAATAACACACACATACATAGTTTACCCTTGAACAACACAGGTTTGAACTACACAGGTCAACTTATACATGGAATTTTTTGATAAATATATAAAAATGTAAATATTTTTTCCTTATGGTTTTCTTAATAACTTTTTCTCTTCTCTAGCTTTATTGTAAAAATACAATCTATAATACATGTAACATACAAAGTTTGTGTTAATTGGCCATTTATATTATCAGTGAAGTTTCCAGTCAACTGTATAGGCTATTAGTAACTAAAGTTTTGGAGGAGTCAAATTTATATGCATAGCTTTGACTGCAGTGGGTTGGCATCTCTAACTGCCATGTTATTTATTTTTATATGTGTAAACTTAAGCATAAGTGACCATGATATATTTTTATAAGATTTTTTATTTATTTGAGAGAGAGTGAATGAGTGAGAGCACAAGCAGTGGGGAGGGTTAAAGGAGTGGGAGAAGCAGACCCCCCAATGGGCAGGGTGCTTGATGCATGGCTCCATCCCAGGACTCCAGGATCATGACTTGAGCCAAAGGTAGATGCTTAACCAACTGAATCACCCAGGTGCCCCTAAACATGTTATATTATACCACTGATCTTTTTTGTTCACTTGATAATATATGCTGATAACTATTTCAAATGGACATATATACCTCCTTTTCTCAATATGATAAGGAACACTGTGGTAAACATCCTTATCAAGCATCTTTGGGTCTGCATAAGAGTATATCTACTTACAGATATACTGGAAATGGAATTGCTTAAAGGGTATGTGCATTGATTTAATTGATTGATTTAATTTAATTGATTGATTTAATATTGCCAACTTGTCTTCAAAAAAAAGTTATGAAACAATACAAGATAGTTTAAATAAGTACTAATACAGAGAATGTAGATAAGTAAAAGTTTCTCTCCTTGCCCTCATCTTTAGTCTCCAATTACCAAACCCAACCACTACTCTCTTCTGAAATGATTCCTATTATCAATTTAAATATATTTTTAAGATTTTTTTATTTGTTTATTTGACAGAGAGAAAGATCACAAGTAGGCAGAGAGGCAGGCAGAGAGACAGGGGGAAGCAGGCTCCCCGCTGAGCTGAGAGCCTGATGTGGGACTCGATCCCAGGATCCTGAGACCATGACCTGAGCCAAAGGCAGAGGCTTAACCCATTGAGCCACCCAGGTGCCCCACCTATTATCAATTTAAAGCATCTCCTTGCAGGACCTTTCCATGTATTATACATGTTTTATATACCTCCCCAAGCTCACTTGTTAGTTCTTTGGAAGTATGAGAATTTTATTAATGAAAATCTTACTTTGCTCACATGATTTCATACCTAGTGTGTGTGTGTGTGTGTGTGTGTGTGTGTATTTATATTTGTATATATATTTCTATTTGTGTGTGTATATATAGAGGGACTTATGCATATAATTTTATACAAAAATATACACACAGTATATATGTGATGATTTAGGTCAAAATTAGGAAGTCTACAAACAGGAAACAAGATTTGATAGTAGATCTTTAGTCTTAAATTTATCTTTGTAAGGTACAGGATAAATTTCTTGACATAGACTCTGCCTTGAGAAAAATTAATATATGAAAGTAATCTGAGCTTGGTCCTCATTAAGGAAATATTATATTTCTGTAATTACATTTCTGTAATTATAACATATTTGTGAACCTGAAGTCCATACATTCTCTTTCTTAGAGGAATTTCCAATAAACAAATAGCATAACTGAGAATAGAATAGTAAACATTACTCAATTAGTTAATTTACCACTAGTTTTAATATTCTTTGCCAATATTAGCTCAGGCACGGGGGTTTAACCATTATCATCTTTCCTGTTATTACTGTATGTTGTGTAACTTGATATGTTGAGGTTTGTATGCAAGAGGATTACTGAGGAGAGTCCTAGGAATGAAATTGAAGTGGTTACCACTTCTAGTGCTCCTCATTACCTTATATACATTTGTATTTCTATCTAGCTTAATTATTCTTCTGAAGAACTTCCTTTAACATTTCCTATAGTGTAGATCTTCTGGCAATGAATTTTTTCACCTTTGCCTAAAAAAGTCTTTATTTCATTTTCATGTATAAAAATATTTTATTGTATACAAAATTCATGTTTAATAGCTTTTGTCACTCAGTATTTTCAAGATTTTGTTCCACTGTCTTGATTGTGTTGTTTTTGATAAGAAATCTTCCATCATAGTTATTTTTTATCTTCTGTATTTATTTTTTAAAGTTTTCCGTTAGGTCACTGGTTTTGAGCAATTTAGCATAATTTATCTTGCTATAGTTTTCTCCATGTTTCTTGTGCCTGGAAATTATTGGAAGTTTATAATTTTCATCAATTTTAGGAAACTTTCCCAGACCTATTTTTCCAAATACTTTCTTTCCCACTCCTTTAAGGATTCCAAATATACATTAGATCATTTGAAATCTCACAAGCTTAGTAATACTCTCTTCATTCTTTTTTAAAGTTTTTATTTAAATTTATTTAAATAAAATTTAAATGTTATTTAAATTCCAGTTAGTTAGCATATAGTGTAATAAGAATTTCAGGTAGATAATACAGTGATTTAACACGTCCATACAATATACTCTCTTCATTTAAAAAAAAAAATTTCTGTGTTTTCCTCAGGACAGTTCCTATTATGTCTTCAAATTCACCTTTTCTTCTACCCTGTCTAATGTGCTGTAAATCATACTCATACATCATATATATTTCATTGCACACATTATAGTTCTCATGTTACCAAGTTTGACTTGAGCCTCTTTTATATGTTCTACAGCTTGACTGAACTTTTTAAGCAAATTTAATATATCTATAATAATTGTTTTTAAAGCCCTCATCTGCAAATTCTAATGTCTCTCTCAGACCTGGAATGGTTGCAACTGATTGATTTTTCTGCTCGATTAGAATAACACACACACACACACATACATACATACATATATGTATGTATGTGTGTGTGTGTGTGTATATATATATATTTTTTACCTATCTAGTAATCTTTGATTGAATGCCAGACATTACAAATTTTACTTTAGTGGGTTCTGAGTATTATTGTGTTCCTATAAATATTCAATTTTGTCCTATGATTCAATTAAGTTACTTGGAAATACTCTTGCTTTAAGGATTGTTTTTGCTTTTGGACCAATGGGCAATTTAGAAATAATTATTTCTCATTGTTGAGGCAAGATCTTCTTAGATACTTCCCAATTGCCTGTAAATCATGAGATTTTTCAATCTGCATAATGCAAACAGTCATTATTCCTGGTCTTATGTGAATGCTAGGGATTGTTATCCCTAATCCTTCTGCATAATAGTTTCCATAGTCCTGAGGAGTTTTCTCACATATATGTGCAGTTGAATACTTAAGGGAGGCACTTTTGGATCTCAGGAGTGTTCTTTCCACACACTCTTTCTGATAATCTGTCCTGTACTCTGCCTTTGTCTGCTTAGACTCTCAGCTCTGTCTCCTTAACTTCAGGACACCTCTGGGCCCCACATAAGTTTCTCCTCCATGCACTATTGTCAAATATATTCTCAAATTAATAATCAGGAAATTTGTTTGGCTCATGTTTTGTTTTCCATCTCTCAATTTTAACCATCCTTCATTATTTTATCCTGCATTTAAAAATGATTATTTCATTATTTTGTCCATTTTTTTTATCACTTAGACAATTATAATTTGAATTGGGAAATCCCGATGCCTTTTCTCCCACCAATTAACAAATATTTTTGGTTGAAAATTTCAAACGGGGGATGCCTGTGTGGCTCAGTCAGTTAAGCATCTGTCTTCAGCTCAGGTCATGGTCCCAGGGTCCTGGGAAGGAGACCCACACTGGGCTCCTTGCCCAGTGGGAAGCCTGCTTTTCCCACTGCCTGCCACTCCCCCTGCTTGTGATCTCTCTCTCTGACAAATAAATAAATAAAATCTTTAAAAAAATAAGAAAAAAAGAGAAAAGTTTAAATGGGTTTGGAGGAATGAACTCTTTTGTTTATGTCTATTCTGCAGGTAGGAAATAGAGCAAAATAATTAAAAATAAGCTCTGGATTTGTGAACATATTCATAAACATAATGTTTATAATAGTACCTCACAGGTGTAAGTTTCCTATAGAAATTAATTACACAAAACATTTATAGATTAAAATATCTCAGATTTAATTTTATAATTGATTTAGTACAACTATGATAAGCATGTGGGCCTTCAATCAAAACCTTGCGAGATTTTATTGCAAGTGTCCTCTTCTGAGTATTAGATAATTAGTTGGCCATTTTTTAACATTCATCAGGCTACCAGGTTTTGCTGATTTTAATCAGTTTCCATAAATAACCCAGTGAAGTCAGTAGTAATAAATGTAAAACAAAACAGCCATCAAGAAAGTAAGAATTAATATAATTCTTTTGTGCCAACGAACCCTTATTTTGACTAATTTTTCAGATTTCCTACAGTCTTTACAGTGGTGCCACTAACTGATGGTATTACTCTTTAATTTCAACTTTAAAAAAAAATAGACCTTTATAGATCCTCATATTTTGCTAACCAATTCCAAATCCGATATTCTATAGTATTATGAAATAATTTCTCAATTAAAAATCCTATAAAATCTCAGTGTGAGAAAGAGCCCATGATGGTTCATTCCAAATTCTCATTGGTAAAGTAGCCCTAAATCATCAGGGTGATTTGAAACAAAAGGAGAAAAATAACTTCCCAATTCCTGTAAACTTCCCCCTCATCCTTTCATCCTCAGCAACACTCACATAATTCATACTACATTCCCAGAAATTAAATAAATAATAAAGAGAAAATTAAAATCCATTGATTAGCACTGATGATGGTAATGTATACTGGTAAAAGAGAACCAAGATTAGCAACAGGGAGCTGAATGGCTCATTTGATTAAGTATCTGCCTTTGGCTCAGATCATGATCCCAGGATCCTGGGATAGAGCTCCTTGCTCAGCAGAGAGCTTGCTTCTCCCTCTGCCTGCTGCTCTTCATGCTTGTGCTTTCTGTCTGTTAAATAAATAACATTTTTTAAAAAGGGAGAACTAAGATTTACTGCATGTCTACTATGTGCCAGACTTGTGTTTTGCTTCTTCTTTTCTTTTTTAATAACTTGATTTCTTTCTACCCCTCTACAGTACTACTCTTCATTACTCCTATTTTGCTGATACCCATTTTCTTTTTTACAGGAGAGATATAGGTGGCTCAGGTATCTTGTCCTATTGTTCATGGGGTCCTAAGAGGTTAGGACTCATGTAAGTTTGATAATAACATTAAAATGTATTGAACATTATCTCAGTCAATACTCATAATAACTCTGTGCTGCATATGTTGTTTTTTGGCATGTATTATTGTTCACATGCCACTTATTTAAAAAATTGAAGCTTAGAGAAATTGTTCCAGGTTTCTCAATAAAGAGCAGAGATCTAGCCTGAAGCTGCACACTTTTGTAACTATTTACAACCTGTCACTTCATATCTGTTGAAGATTAAGGCAATACACGTTTTTCACACAAAGCTGATATGCAGGGCACCCACAAAGATACACAGATTCTTAACTATAGAGAACAAACTGATGATTTTCAAGGGGGGATGTTTAGGGGATATATTATGCTTAATTTGTGTTCTATGTGATAAGTCTAGGACAGTGGGGACTTCTTTTTTTTATCATTTAGGACTTCTAGAAGTTTAGGGTGTCTTAATCTGGCTCTGATCTGAAGTAAAATAGACTCACTTTTAAAGGTATTGTTTAGCAGGGCACCTGGGTGGCTCAGTGGGTTAAGCCTCTGCCTTCAGCTCAGGTCACGATCTCTGGGTCCTGGGGTTGAACCCCCCCATTGGTTTCTCTGTTCATCAGGGAGCCTTCTTCCCCTCCCCCTCTGCCTGGCTCTCTGCCTACTTGTGATCTCTCTCTCTGTCAAATAAATAAATAAAATCTTTAAAAAAATACATAAAGGTATTGTTTAGGGATTCTTAGTTCCCAGGCACTAGTAGCAGCAGTAGGAAACTTGTATTCAGGCCACTGTCCTCCTCAATTCACCACATAGATATCCACACCACGCAAGAACCAGAGTAGTCATTTTCTTTACATTGTTTCTTCTTAGCTCTACATTTTCCATCCTTCCTTCTAAAATGGACTTGAATATACAAAAAATTCATATCTGAATAACTAACAGTCAACGGATATTGTCATCCTCCCTTTAGGAGGAGGGCAGTTTGCCAATTTTATTTTCAATATGTTGCTAGTTTTGAGAACCTTCTTTTCTCTCTCTTTCTCTTTGCCAAGAGAGAAAAGGAGGTGAGAAAAGAAGGGATCACCAGACAAATCACTATGGACACATTTTTATCCTAAAATGTTCTCCATAATCCTCTGACCTTTAAATTTATATCAAGAAATATGACGCCTAAGGAAGAAGCTTGATTTCTGCATCATGGCTTAAATTCTTCTAAAATAATAATAATTTGCTATAACCCTACTACAGTCATTTGTCCCCTAGCTGGGCTTGACAAAAAAATTCTAACATGTGTCTACCCACCAGTCATATGAGCAATGAAAATCAGAGACTTTGGGGAGGGACATCACATGAAAAGAATAATGATGTACACAGTAGTTTGAACACTTCTGTTATTTCCTTTTTTTTTTTAAATTAAGAGTGTTTTACATTGATTAAAGTTCTTCTGGTCAGTCAGTAAAATTAGCCTAAGGACAGGTTGCTTTTGGAAGGAGCAAAGTAAGCAGAGGAATAATAGAAAAACTGGCAAAGGGTAATTCTGAAAATTAGGAGGGTTAAGGACGACCACTTTTGGAAGGAGCAAGGTAAGCAGAAGAATAATAGAAAAAACTGGCAAAGGGTAATTCTGAAAATATGAGCAATGGACTAGCAATGAGACAGAAGGGGGAGTGTGGGGGAGCTGGTGGGCAGGAATCTTGGCTAGGGATGGGACAGAACATGAATCATGCCTAAGGCTTGATAAAACTGACTACAAATAAATAATTGTCTCTTGAGCATAAGAAAAATCAAATGACAAAGAAAATTGCTTTTCCGATACCACAAATCAAAAACCCTGCAAATTTAAATATCAATATCAATAACAAATTGGACTTTCTTAAGTTCCTCCCCTCAAAGTACACCATGCTCATATGAATATGTAGAAATTTAGCTTCCTATTATTCTAGAGGATGCTATAGGCATATTTTAATTTTGCAGTTGAGAAAATGGGAAGGGCCGTAGTTAGAATCACTACAATTATAATGATGATCTTTACTATCAGGACAGCAATGGCTTGTATATTTAGTGTGAGCCACAGTGTTAAATTCTTAATAATCACGATCTCATTTAATGTTTCAAATAACTCCCTTGAGTTGATATTATTCATTCCCTCATAGAGAAGATGTTCAAACAGTTATAAGCTTCATTTAGTGGCAACAACTTTTTTTTTTTTTAAGAGAAGCTAGGTTTGAAACTTGTCTAATATTCTGAAACCTTATTGTTAACCACTAGGAAGAAGTGAAATCATTGATGCCCTATGTGATGGAATATATGTTAGGTCACAGGGTGTATTGACCCACAGAATATTGATGTTAGGTCTGGGGATATGTATCCAAGAAACAGAGAACACTATATTTTCCCAAAGTGGCTGCAACATGTGGTGATGGCCACGTTGTGGAGAACAGGCTGTCATTCCCTTCATCAGCACAGTGTGTCAGGAAAGATGAGTGGGGGCCGGCACAAGTGGTGGATGAAATGGAAGGTGGTGAGTCATGCTCTCATCTCAACATCTAAAAATAATCACAGCATATTAAAAGAACACATTTCCTTCTATAAAAATGAATAATTTTTTACCTATATGTCTGTAATTTTCCATTTCCAAACAGTATTCCATTGGCACTGAGATGTATCCCTCAAAAATATTAACTATCAACCTAAAAAGCCAGGGAGCCAATTTAAATTGTGGCACCTACGCAGGCCATTGAGAATACAGGCTGAATAATCAGTTGGTTGCCAGAGATGTCCTTTGAAATAACTTTAAGAGAAATGGGCTAGTTCAGAGGGCTCTTCGACACAATATCTTTTGCCCAGAAACTCACTCACCTGAGGCCTTTAGGAGGTAAAATAATTTTGCCCACCTCCATCAAAATCCACATCTAGGCCCTCACATTCAAATGAAAGAGAAGCACATAGATTTACCCATTTTTTTGTAATCATAGCCATAAATCTGCCATTACTGAGGAAGATCAAACCCCGGGTGGATGTTGAAGGGGCATAAAAGGAACAAAAGAATATGCCTGGAAATATAAACCTACATCTAAGATCTGCATAATGAATCACTGGTTATTTTTAAAACTGAAACTGAATTGATCTGAAAATTAGTTATATATGCACTACAGACACAAAGTGATCTTGAATTATTTGCTGACATCTGTGGAATTGGACAGAAATTAAAAAAAAAAATAGAGCTTCCCTATGACCCTGCCATTGCACTACTGGGTATTTACCCCAAAGATACAGATGTAGTGAAAAGAAGGGCCATCTGTACCCCAATGTTTATAGCAGCAATGGCCATGGTCGCCAAACTGTGGAAAGAACCAAGATGCCCTTCAACAGACGAATGGATAAGGAAGATGTGGTCCATATACACTATGGAGTATTATGTCTCCATCAGAAAGGATGAATACCCAACTTTTGTAGCAACATGGACAGGACTGGAAGAGATTATGCTGAGTGAAATAAGTCAAGCAGAGAGAGTCAATGATCATATGGTTTCACTTATATGTGGAGCCTAACAAATAGCATGGAGGACAAGGGGAGTTAGAGAGGAGAAGGGAGTTGGGGGAAATTGGAAGGGGAGGTGAACCATGAGAGACTATGGACTCTGAAAAACAATCTGAGGGGTTTGAAGCGGTGGGGGGTGGGAGGTTGGGGGAACCAGGTGGTGGGTATTAGGGAGGGCACATATTGCATGGAGCACTGGGTGTGGTGCAAAAACAAGGAATACTGTTATGCTGAAAATTAAAAAGAATAATCTGCAAAGAAAAAAATATTATAAAATAAAAAAAAAACAATATGATGATGTACCCAGTTTTTCTTCCATACTCCATGATCAGTGGTCAAAAATTGTACTGATATTCTGACCACCTAAGTTCTCAAGAAGTATAGTTTTACATTTGACATATCACTTAGCAGTAACTTTGACAGAATAGCTGGTTGGGAAATGCTCAATCAATAAAAATGAAGGTATTTGAAGAAGTGGAAAATGTCAGAACCTTGGGGAATAGATAGCAGGATGCAGATGTTTGCTAATTAAGTTTACAAAGGCAATAAAATTAATGAAGTCAATATCTCACATGTCTTTTGTTACTAAAGAAACAGGTGTTTCCCCATTCTAACTCGATCTATACAGGTTGCACCTCCACAATAGCTATCACGTTTTGAGAATATTTGCTTCACTTGTAAACTTCAATTGATCAAAGAAGAATCCACCAAAAAGGTTATCAATATTTCATGCCAGGGAGAGTGATGTGTAAAATATGGGAATGCAGTTTATAGGACCTCCTCAGCCCAAAGTTACAGCAAAAAAATGACTCATCACCTATTTAATTTTTTGTCCCTGGAGTAAGTAATGATCATTTCCATTATATAGCATTGCATGTATTTGAAGATTTGGTTTTTATAGACTTTTATTTTGAGCTATCAAATTTCCATTTTGCTTTGGGAAAGTACACAGAGAAGTCCAAGAGGTTTATATTCCAATTGCTAAAATGCAATGCCTACTAGAACATGCTTCCCCCGACCCCCAGAAAGAAGACTTGAAAACCAAATAATATACTCAAGATCACATCACCAGGGGATGGCTCAAACCCAAGCAGTCATTTAAATCCAAGTGGACCAGTTGTAATCACCACGTCATACTGTCATTATCTAGATACGTGTCCAGATCATGGAAATCAGAGTACCTTGATGCTGTAACTTACTTAGATCTCATCAGGATTATATTTCAACACTAAGTTGAACACTCTCAGAAGGGACACTACAGTGGCAAAAGACTGAACACCACTTCTTATCACTAATTACAGCCATACTAATATGAGAAGCTATTTTAAGGACAATCCAAAGTAAAAGATGGGGGAACACTTTTTCAAAATATGATATAATTCATCATCACTATAATAATGATTTAATATTTTATTGGTGAATCTTATAACTATATATCATCTTAATTTTAGTATTTAAATGAGATTGTAATAAATAACATATATTGATTTGTATTAATTCTTCAGGAATAAATGCAAGTCATTACTTTTTGTATTCAAATTTTATAACTCAGTTCCATTTTGATCTAAAACCTGATTTTTATTCTTCTTTCTCAAGATCCTTCCTTCCCATTCTAAGGCTAATAAGTAAGATCTGATTTCAGATTTCTTCATGGAAAAAAGTGGAAATGCTAATCTATTCAGAAAAGGAACTCATATGGAGTTTGGTGTTACTGTCACATGGTGATACTATGCAATGGGACATTAGGAAAACTAGATCTTTAGCCACTATATACAGGGTCTTGTTGTTGCATGTTTTACCTGAAAGGATGGAAATGATGCAAGAAGATACTGCCAATGAAATGAGACCTTTCAATACTTCCAAGTAGCCACTGCCCACTATTAGAAATGTAGTGGGTGTGTAAGGCATCCATTGAAAACTCTTGCTGTAGTCATCTCAAACATCTACTAATTCCTCATTGCTTCCTCCAAATTGTAAACCTAAGTGTTTTCCAGTGTGGTAACTTCACTTTTATTCATGTAATTATTCAGAACCAAAAATCTGGAAGCCTTCTTTGGCTTTTTGCTTTCTCTTATATCTCATATCCAACCTTTCTAAAATCTTATTGGCTTAAGCTTCCAAAAATTCAGTTGCTTCTCATTCCCTCCCCTATCCACTCTATTTAGGCACTCTTCATCTTTTACCTATATTTCTGCAAGAGCCTACTATTCCCTACTTCTTTTCCTAACCAGTTTGTAGTATATTCTCCCTAATGCTGCCAGAGTAATATTTATCATATTGTATTTCAGATCATTGCATTATTCTGCTCAAAATCCTCAAGAGGCTTCTTAGTACACTGGAAATAATAGCTAGCATAGTTACCATGACATAAAGAAATGCAAAAGCCAGGCCTTACCTCTGTTCCTAATTCGCTCTGATTGCAAGTGAACTGATCCCTTCCTGTAAGCTGCTCTCATAGGTCCTTTGTCAATTCACTTCCCGATCAGTCGAGTAATGGGGGGCACTGCCAGAAGTCTGGAGGGCTAGAAAGGGAGAGTCCAGGATTTTCTGTCCCTTAGTAACCTATCCAAGACAAAGTGGCTGTATCTTCTCTGTGGCTCTTCCTCCCAGAGAGTAGGCTTTTCATGTTCCTGGCTTCCACCAGGCCCTAAGCTCTATGACCGCCACACATCCCTTTGTCTCTTTGGGCTAGGATGATAATAATTTCTTGCTAATGCTAACCTCTGGTTTATCCCTCAGTCTCTTATTTAACTCTCATCTCTTCCAACATGGATGTCAACTAATTCCCTGGGTTTTGTTTGTTTGTTTTTTCCTTCTCTAAGTACTTTAAGCATGTTCCATTTATCTGTTTAGGTTTTGACAGTACAGGAACTTAACAAAATAAAATTTTATACCATGCTCCCATCACAGGAAAAAGCAGGGACCCTTCTCTAGCAGGCATTCAGGTTCACAATCCTTCACTCTTAAAATTCTACCCTAATCTAAGTCTTTGGAGTTTTCCCTAGTCAATGGCATAGGGATAGACAGAGAAAAGATGGAGGACTGGGAAGAGTAATCATATGGGCCAAGCCTGCATCACTTCTACCCATATTCAACTGGCTAGAACTTAGTCTACCCACACGTCTGGCTACATACAACTAGTTGCAAGGAAGCCTGGAAAATACAGTGTAGCTCTTTACCTGGAAAGAAGGGAAAAATACAGATATTACTGAATCTTAACTGCCTTCCACAATGTTCTAGCCACATTTTCACTGTATATCATGGCTTGACAAATGATAATAAATGCCATAAAAATGTGAAAGTGCTACTTTGGGCAGATGACTTAGAATATACCATCAGATGTCTGATAGAGAGACCGAGCTATGGAAGAGAGAGATCAGTCAACAAAGAACATGTTAAATGCAAAGGCCTTGAGGCAGGAATATATATGATGGATTCAAGAACCAGTAAGAAAACAGTATTGATCGCATCTACTTAATAATTTTAAAAAGCATCTCACTGAATCTTGTTTCCAATCTTCCCCACTATTTCTAGGATCAGTAATTTTCTTTGAGTTATGAAAAGCATGGTTTGTCACAATTATGTACCAAGGCAAGCACATTCACAGAAATCTCACTTCCACTCTTTTTCATTCTGATCTTTTCACTTCTCTCCTATGGGTAATTTTTTTTTTTAATCAGTTTTCTCTCTTTTTAAGATTTTATTTATTTATTTGAGAGAGGGAGAGAAAGAGAGAGAGAGAGAGAAACACAAGCAGGGAGGAAGGGCAGAGGGAGAAGCAGACCCCTGCTAAGCAGGGAGCCCACCATGGGGCTTGATTCCAGGACCCTGAGATCATGACCTGAGCCAAAAGCAGACACTTAACCAACTGAGCCAGCCAGGGTGGCCCCATCAGTTTTCTCTTTATTCAAACACTTTTACTTTTAAAAATAAGCAAAATATAAATTTTAATATATGTATTTTTGTGTATACATGTAAAATAGTTATATACAGACACATATATATTTATAGATCGCCTTTCTTACACAAAATGTAGCATATTAAAAAAGAAACTATTCTGGCAATCATTCCATATCAGTACTTAGAGATTCCCCCTTTTTACTTTTTGCAGCTGATTTGTACCCCATTATGTGGATAGAGCATAGTCCATTCAATAAGACCCCTACTGCCGGTCACTAGCGTTGCAACAGTCTTTTGCTATAATTTAAAGTAGAAGCTGCCTTTCGTAAGCCATTGCTTTTATCATTATGTTTTATTTTCTTCAAAGCCTGTATCACTAAAAAAAATTATCTTGATCATGAATTTGCTTTTATCCTGTATTCCCATTCTGGCCTACAAGCACCATTAAGCCAAATACTTTGTTTTGCAATATCTGCATTACCTAGAAGAGTGCCTGACACTTACTAGAAGCTCATTTGTTGAATGAATGCTTTTGTTGTGCTCCTATAAAGCACTCTGATGGTGATTAATGCTTTTTCAAAAGGAAAATGAGGAAGAAGCGTTGTTGGAAAGGGAGATAAGTTGCAAAGGTACTGATTTCCCATTACAGGGGTGGAAGAGATAACCTCTGCCAGACAAAGATTAGCAACAGGCTAGGGCCTGCAAAGGTGTGGGAGGAGGAGACCACTCCAGGAGTGATAGAAGCAGAATATGTTAATAGTTAAGAGTTTGGTTCAGATTCTAATTTTGTTATTTACTAGGTACCTGAACTTTGGGAAAAATTACTTAACTTCTCTGACCTGTGGATTCCTTATCTTTAAAAATGGAATAACAACTTCCTCATGGAATGGTCGTATTGATCCAACAGGGTGATCCATATAAAGGGCTTAGTACAGTGTTTGGCATAGGGTGTATGAATGAATATGAGCCATCACTGTCATTATTAGAGGAAAGTGTTTCAGTCCTTCTAGTATTAGGATAAACACACTGAGAAGATTACACTTTGCTGATGTTGAGGATTTCAGGTCAGAATATAACTAGACATTGAGCTGACATTTAGAGAACAAATACAAACAAGAGAACTAGTAAACATCACAGATGAAGGAGCTGGATCTCAGAATGAGACACTCTGCCAGCTGTTCCTGTGCTCTTTATGATAACAGAACAGCAGTAACGATAGTCACTCTAGTATCTGCCTGGCACAGCATGCTAGGTGCTTGCATGCAATACTTCATGCCATCCAAGGACATTAAAATCACTTTCCAAATACTGTTGTTGCTTGAAAGGGAGACCCATTTATCAGCTACAAACATCACAATTTGATTTCCCCCATCCACAGATAAATTGCAGTCATGTAGGTTTATGTTAGGGGAACACGAATAAGCAATAGTAAATTCTGATAGTCAATGAGGAGAGTGGAATCTGGAAAAGTCAGCATAATGATGACTGCTTTGGTGGCCTGGGCTCTCAGGAGTACCACAATGGAAAGTCTCAAGTGGCCCTGTTTGAACGGGGAAACTAGGGCTCTAGGCCCACAGGGTGCTAGAATGGAATACAGTGAACATAGGAGAGGTGACACACCCCTGTCTACCAACTATCTCGAGAGGTCATCACAGCTCTGTGGTATTTCCCAGCACTTTAGAGGACTCTTTCCCATGTGTCTGCTCTCACACATCCTCTCCTAAAAACAGCATGGCACAGGATAAAAGGGTTTCTATGTCTGCAGTGTTTACATGGAATCTGCTAAAGCTGCAATGCTTAATTCCTATTTCATCCCCAGACAAAAGTCAGTCTTGTAACTTCCAGGAACAAGGCAAAACAGAATGAGACTCACGCTTTACTTTTACTGGGAAAACAAATGACTTCCAAATACATATAGGGACAACGGTCTCTGAATGAACAACTTCGGGCCCACTGCTCTGATTACGAGATGCTAACATTCTCATACATAAGGCCTGATGAATAATGCATCATCACTGAAGGAGAGATGGTAAGAAAAAACAGACAACAGTCAAAGAAACAAGGGAATAAAACAACACAGAGCAAATGGGCTCCATTGTCCCTGTCTGTAGTAGCAGATTCTACTGCTCTCCTATGAGTTTGCTAGGCCTGCAGTTAGAACTACAGGGTTCTAATGGCTTCTTTAAAACATTTCATTTAGCATTGTTATGTTCAAATACTTAATTAAATGTTTACTGGTAAACAGATGTCAGATGTTTAGAAATTTCACTGAATGTAATTAAAGTACATACACTGTATGCTCAGATAAATGTGCCTTGGCTTTGAGAATTCTTTAGGCTCTCATCAAAATCCATATTTAGCATTCTAGCATAGCTTTTTAAAGTAGTTTCTTTGTGGCAAGAAACTACTTCCATTTTTAATGTCTTCCTCAGAGAGAGAAAAATAATTAGGGGCAACTGAAAAATATACACAGTAAATAAGGGCCATGGAAATGTTGATTTTTGTCTATATTCTCTTTCAGTATTGTGTCTAACACTCAAATGTCTTTCCTGGCATTTCTTGCGTAATTTCACTAAGATTTTTCCTTGTAGTTGTGACAAGTGGGAATCTCATTTATCATCACTGCATTTCTTGGTTTCCTGGATGGCTAGTATTTGTGCAAATACAAACCCCTTCAATATACACTGAAGAATTATGGCTGAAAAATATGGATATTATAATAAAAACCATTAGCCATGTTTGTACCAGGCTTTTTATTGTTTTCTCTCTTTTAATTATTCAAGTAGTGCAGGAATAGATTCTTTATGAAAAAAAAAAAAAAGTAACAAATTCCAGCAATAGAAAAAAAAAAAAAAAACAGAACTCCTAAATTCTCTCTTTTTTTTTTTTAAGATTTTATTTATTTACTTGACAGAGATCACAAGTAGGCAGAGAGGCAGGCAGAGAGAGAGGGGGGAAGCAAGCTCCCTGCTGAGCAGAGAACCCCACACTGGGCTCGATCCCAGTACCCTGGGATCACGGCCTGAGCCGGAGGCAGAGGCTTTATCCCACTGAGCCACCCAGGCACCCCCAGAACTCCTAAATTCTTTCTTCTTAATTCTTTCCACAGAACTGCCACTGTAAATTTTTATTGTACATTTCTCTACACCTTTTCTTTTACAAAAACAAAACAAAACATATAGATGCACAATCTTATACTTACAGCTTACTTTCTTTAATAAAGAAATAAAGAACTAGAAACCTGTCAGATTCATTGCTCTGTAACTTACTATTTTTACTTTTCAATTTGACCTAGAATCTATTCACATCGGTACATTTAGATTTAGATTATTCCTAATGTTTTCTATTCCTGAAAATCCATCCACATTACCATGAAAATCTATAGAAATTTAACTCTATGATTATAGATTTTAGTTCTGAAAACTTTTACCATATGTATGTTGCAGCTGTTTTCAGGTGCATACAACATTAGGTATATTAAATCTACTTTTTTAAATATTTGTACATTTATGCCTGTACTACATTGGTTGACATTTTTATCATATCTGTCAACTCTTCTTATTTCAATTTCTATTTACTCATATTTAAGATTTTTCAAAAAAGCTATATATAGGTTTTTAAAAATTCAATATAACCAACTTTGTCTTCTATTGGAGTATTTGATTCACCTACACGTAATTAATCATTGATACACATTCACACATACCTAAATCTACCATCTTATTATTTTGATATACATTATATGTTAATTTAAAATATTAAAAAAATAAAATCTAGGACTTTGGAGTACCATCTTATTGTTTACTTGTATTATATTTTTCTCTAATTTGTCTTTCTTACATTTAAGTAATTTTTGTTCAAATTTTTTGTAGTTTACAGAATATTTTTTCCCTTTGTTCCCCTCCCCAAAAGGGATACCTATTTCACAATTTATTTCCTCATCGTACTGAAATGCCACTTTTGGCAATAAAATAAATCCTCATGTCCACTGAACCTACTTCTGAACTATTGTATTTATTCATCACATATGAATAGTATATGTATAGACCTATGTATAGAATATGTATGAACCTATAAACCAATTCTTGAGTCAGCACTGCCACATATAATTAGTAATTTTTATAGTAGGCCGTATAAAAATTTATGCCTATATTTCTATCACTCTGTCAAGAATTTCTTCATTTTCATCCATTGTGCAAACAGATAGAAGGCTACTGGATGTGAATTCTAAAAGTCTCATCAATTACACCATTTATGGAAAGTTTTCTTGGATTAATTATTAGTTAATGGTCTCTTTTCATTTTCACTTCCCTCATTTTGGGACTGTTCTCAATTAAGTATTTTACCCCCTGAATTTTATCCTTTATTATGTCATCACTTATGTGTAATCATCTACAACTGTCCCAGTCAGGGTCCCAGAAGGTAATAGGTATCAAATTAGGATATTTCAAGGAAATGTTAGTAAAGAAAATGTTTATAATGTGTAGTACAGCACCTTAAGTCACCAATAGTAGAGCTATTACTGCTTTTAGGCTTAAGGTGACAAAGAAGGAGTGGTTACTGAAATTACTAAGCACACGTAAAGAATGTAGCTCTTGGATAGAATGCTCTTCAGTTGAGAAGCAAAGCTATCCATGGCTTCCTTGTTCTTCCTTGAAATTCCTCAGCTTGGCTTAGCACCAAGAAAAAGGCCAAGGGATCCCACAAATGGTTTTAGCCCAGTATCCTGAGGCAGAGACTAGGGCAGAGAAAGTTATGGAGGAACAAATGTTGGAAAACTGGCACAACTACCCAATTACCCCTAATTCTCTGTCATAATTTGTAATGTATTTGTTGAAATACATTATTTATCCCTCCTCAGTTTTCCGTCCTGCAGGCCAGATATATATTTGCTATCTGTGTTCTGACTTCATCATCACCTTTGAAGTTTTCTTTTTAGTTTCCTGAAGTTAGAAATTCCATTTCCTTGTTCTAATATTTTCTTGTTTGCTCATTTCTTCCGATGTCACATTTCCTGACACACAAAAGATAAAATTCTATGTACAATTAGAAGTCACTATTAATTTATTCCAGTATTTTAAAAGATTGCATTATTGTATCCTATTTTCCAGTCTTGTTGAGAAATCTGATGCTGTTCTCAATCCTCATCTGTTGTATGTGATTGGACTTTTCTTCTTTCTTTAGTTTTTTCTTTGCCACCTTCATGCATTTGATCTTCCAGATTGGTTTCTAAATATTCTTAGTAATTTCATAAAAATTCCTTACAGATTATGAGTAGAAGTGCATTGCAAATTTTGATTGGGAAAATTGGCATCTTTGTGATATAGGATATTTCCATGATAAAGCATAGCACATTATTCCTTTATTTTTAATAAAATATTTTGGTGTTACCTCACTTAGATAAGAGAATTTTTCCTTATGTATTATGTGCCTTTTATACATGAAATAGTCTTGAATTTGCTCATAAATGAGTTTGTGCTTTTTATTTTTTTTCCAAATAAAAGGCCTCACATATTAATTACTGTACCAAACAATGGTGCAGAAGCATAGTTAACAGAGAAAATACAACTTCTGCAATAACACATATCTATTGTTCAGGTAGTAGTAATGTTTACAGAGTGACCAGATATGAGCATGTAACCTTCACGTAGCGAAAATATGTGCATCAACTCATGTGTGATCCCTCAAAGACCCAGCTCAGTTCTTCTCCAATCTTCATCCTGGAGTTATATCTGATTTTATTACCAATTTTCATACAAATCCACTGGGGAATGGGACAATTCTGCTTTTGTTTCTTGGCCAGGAATCAATCCTGAAAGTCTTGTGAGAAAATACGGCAGGGAACAGTCAATCCATAAACCATGGTGGTGGGGAAAAGCAGAGAAGAGTTTGTGCTTTTTAAAACTTCTGGTAGGACTCTTACTACTTTTATGTATATCTTATCAAATCATTGGATTGATAAGTTTTATCAAATATAAAATGATTCTATTTATTCTTGAGTTAGTACTTCCTAGAAAGTCATCAGTTTTGTCTGGATTATTAAATTTACTAAATTGGGCAGTGTATGATATTTTGGGCACCTTATTTTTTTCTTAGAGCTGCTTGTCAATAATTTCCTTTCTTTATAGACTTGCCAATATTTCATCTAATTTGTCAGTGCTGAAAAAAAACTCAGTTGTATCGATCTAAATAATTGTGTTATCACTTTATGCATTACTGTTTTAATTATTTCTATTTAACCTTCACAAAGGCTATCTTTGTAATTACTTTAGATTTATTTTGTTGTTTCCCTCTCCCTAATTTCTTGATTTCAATGCTTAGTTCATATATTTTCAATCAAATATTTATTTCTAACAAAGACATTTATGGCTATAAATTTTCCTCTAATTATTTTGTTCTCATCCTAAACATTTAAAATACTTTACCTTCCTTGGTACTCATTTCTAAATATCTTTTAATTCCAGTTTCTTCTCTTTGTTGGCTTATGTATAAGGTATTTTTAAGGTGGTTTTCTTTTTATGTTCTGCTATCTATTTTTGGGATCCTGCATTAAATACAGTTGTCTTTTTAGTCTCTAATCTGTGACATTTCATCAGTCATCCCTTGTCTTTTATTATATTTGAAGACTTTGAGATTGCTGCTCAGTTATTTGGGGGAATGTATCTCAATATGAAGAACTGTTTGATAATTTCTTATCAGATTGATGATAACACAAAAGTAATATATCCTCCTCAGTACATATCAGGGGCCACATAAGGTCAACATGTCATTTTACTAGTGCTGTCAGTAAGGTTTCTCTACTATAAAACTATACTCTTTTTCTGTTGTAATTGATAACTATCCTGAGAGAGACCCTCTGAGTTTGCATAAAAATCCTGTTTCTCCTCACCCTATACTCTCTAGTTGCAACATCCTTTGGTAGATCTATCCTGACAATTATTACTGTAAAGTTTTCATAAGAGTTTTTATTTCCCTCATTCCTTCTACTTTTTTTTTTTAATTTTGGATATGAAAGGTGTCCCTCATCAATTATTTATTCAATTGTTTATTTATATTTTATTTAGTTTTATTCACAAAAACATGGATATTTATTTTATTCTATGGGTTACAATCCAATATTACTGTTGTTAATTTATTTCTCCAATTGATTAAGCTTTGGCCATTGGGAAAATTGAGACATTCCTGGCCACTGAAAGACCTTTACAATTTTCTCTACAACAGCAGCAACAAAAAAAGTATCTAAATAGTTTTGGAGAAAAATCTTATCACACCTAAAATTTTATGCTATTCTATAATCATTAATAACTGAATGTACAAGAAAAACTTGATATAAAGTTCTCAAGTATATGTCACCTAAGTTCTTTTCATAAATAGATTACTCAAGTGTTCTGAGAAGAATTGAAATCATGAACTAAGGTATGAGTTTGTCAAGGGTGTTAGGAATACCAGTAAGCAGTCGATAAATTTACATATGGCAAAAGACATAAATAATTTCAATAATCATTTAAAAATACTTTTTCCTGAAATTAAGAGTTTCTTATGGTTTGTCTCCCTCCCCGGTCCCATCTTGTTTCATTTTTTTTCCCCTCCCTAACCCCCACAACCCCCTGCCTGCCTCTCAAATTCAGTGGGAGGGGAGGGATAGGGTGGCCAGGTTATGAACATTGGGGAGGGTATGTGCTTTGGTGAGTGCTGTGAAGTGTGTAAGACTGATGATTCACAGACCTGTACCCCTGAAGCAAATAATACATTATATGTTAATAAAAAAAGGGGGGGAGTGGGGAAGAACAGAGGGAAGAATATGTTTCTATTCCTAGGAGAAATTTTGCAATAAAAAAGAAAGACGGTGTATTTAAAAAAAAATAGTGATAATTTATATTTGGAAGAAAAGAGTCTATTGCATAATTCTAAACTTGTAGACAGGATAGATTAGGAACCAATAATGAAAAAGTGAGAAACTTCCTTCCCATCTTTACATATGGAAAAGTCAAAAGTCACCATTTTGTTTTCAATTTGAAATTGGATGAATATAATAACAGTCTATTAAGTAAAATGTAGGAGTTGCCACTAGCACAATTAAAAATAGGTTTTACAACTGGAACCTCCGAATACTATTAAGAAATTCCAAAAATTAAAGAGAATGGAAACAATGTGAAACAAAAGGTACAAAACAATATAGGAAAAAATAGATGAAATAAGCAGATTTCTAAGAGTAAATGTGATTTCAACCATTATAAAGTAGAATCTCTTAGAATTTATTAAAATACACTCTATCTGCTCTACTACTTATACAGGAGTTCTAAAGGAAAATAAAGCTAGCAAAAAAAAAATAAATAAAAAAAATAAAAGGATTGTTAAATGTGCATTGGAGGATAATGTAAAACAAAAATTCAATAAATAAATTAGAATGTGAGTAAAATGGAAAGCGAGGATCATTTTAAATTGATACAAGCTACATCCAAAGTAAAGACCTAAATGTAATAAATATCTAAATAATGCCAAATTAAGAAAAGCACAAAAAGACAAAGAAAAAAAAAAGAAATCAAAGATAGAAGGTTTGATAGAAACACAACTGCAGACGTTCATGAAACTATTAAGTATATGTGTATGTGAAAGAAAAATTATTCAAGTATATTAAGTATACATAACCATGGAGCTTCCCAAAATCAAACTTTAACAGACATTTCCAGTGTTTGATATGGATATTAGTGTGTCAGAAAAATGTCATGTGTTGCTTGTGCATTTGTTTACTCTTCATTAGATATGTTGCCCCAGTTTAAAATAGAAAGCATAAAGGATAAGAACAATGCAATTAGTAGAATAGATGAAACCAAAAGCATACAGATATATTCTAAATATTCATGTAATACTCAGAAAAATTCATCATATATTCAAAGGAAAACCTCTATAAACTCCACACAGATATAAGTGCCACTACCCAAAAATAGCCAATTGTATTTCTTGTTGACACTTGTATACAGTTTAGTGCTCTGCTTTTTTAAATATCTCTGTGTTATGATTTCAAATGGAAACAGCTGAAATTCACTGTCATTAGAAGAGTACTACAATGTTGCTTTTATTGTTGTCTTTTTCCAGCATTAGCCTAGCAAATATAGAGTTTTTCTCATATTCCAAATTGTATTCACCTTTGAAAATGTTAATATCACCTTTAAATTTTGAAGCTGTTTTGGTTTGGGGTTTCACACATATGAGACATGTTTGGACATCAAAGTACATAAAATTCAGAAAGAAATTTAGAATGGTAAGACAAACTGCCATGACAACATTACTATTTATAAGTTAAAAATGAGGAATCAATTTTTTGGAAGGGAGACAGTATCAATATAAACATCACTGGTTATCAAAGAACTGAACATGAAAAGGATATATTGATATGTAATCTTATCAGAGAAAACTAAATGGGTTCTCTTCTGCTTTGTCCCCTTAAGTGAACAAGAATGGTACAAACTTTTGGAATGCCAGCATAGAAATATCTAGTAAATTTAAAATATGCACATACTTTTCACCTCACATTTCTATTTTCTTCTTTAAAACACACTACAATTGTCAAGAAATTTTCATTCACCATCCATAGTGGATGAAAATGGTGAAAAATGAAAAAAACTAAATATTCTTAGGGAAACTGTTAAAAATGATAAACACATGAACAGATTATTATATGAATAATAAAAACAATAAAAGGTCCCATTTGTATTAGTAAGGAAAGCTAGCCAAAACATTATTATAAGGTGAAAAACAAAAACAAATCAAAACAAAATCTACAAGCTCCATAGGAATATAGTGAGCATTGTGCAATTTTGTTAACAGAGCAAATATAAATAAATAAATAAATAAATATGAACAAAGACATGTAAAAACTGTTGATCGTGTATATTTCCGAGGAAATAATGAATTAGAAATTTTATACTCTGTATTTTTACAATGTAATTAACTGTAGTTTGGATTATTTTTATAACCAATAAGAGTATAAAAATTGTTTTGAAAAAAAAAATACTTTGAAAGAGATATCAAAATGAATTAATCTTCTGCAGCAGAGGGGTGGGGGAAGATGGTGGCGGTGATTTTCTTCTCAAAAATGTTCAGTAAAAGCTCCTAGTCTTAACTGAAGTTACAACATTTCATTTGGTAAATAATAAAAAAATAAAATATAATTTAAAACAATAACAACAATAGACTCAAGGTTGATTTAAAGGGTTTCCCCAGGTTCTTTATATTCCTAACTCCATAAAGGAGTCAGAAAGTTGTACAGATACTGGTTTTGATACCATCTCAAAAAGTCTTTCCATGACCATCCCAGTTAACTTAGGTACATTGATTTATTACCACAGGAGCTGCTTTATTTCTTTCCTTCATCCACTTATCACAATCTGTAAAGTTTTATTTATTTGCTTACCAGCCTGTCTGTTCCTATTTAAAATGGAAGTTTCAATAAGGCAGGGACCCAGTCTGTCTTTTTCATCTTTGTGTCCCTGAAGGACAGTGCTTCTAGCAAGGCACAAAGTAAGCAGTCAATATTGGAATAAAAGGATAGATAGATGGGTTGAGCAAGGCTTAAGGCAGAAGGAATATGAGAATGTCACTAGGGATAGTGTCACCTTGGTAATGGCACCGTGATCAATTCTGTGGGTCAAGCTAAAAATCTAGTTCTACTGAATTGTTCTATTTTTCCTCCTTTAGAGAGTCTAATCCATCAGTAAGTTTTTATCCATGACATATCTCTAATCTCACCACTTCTCCATCTCTCTCTCACTACCACTGTTGTTGATACCACCAGCAGTTCATAGCCAAATTACTACTAGAGCCAATGAATTTTTAATCTTTTTTTTTCTTGCCTAAAACCCTTCAAATGCTATAATACAAATATAACCCAAACTTTGTACCATAGCCAACAAGGCCTTGAGCAATCTACATCTGCCCGTGACACCAAGTTCCTCACTGTCTAACATTCTCTCCTGTGTTCACCATGTTCTAAGCACTCTGGCTTTTGAGAATGGAAAGTCTGGCCCAAGATCATTACAATTATCATTCAACCCTTATTAATCTTCCATATGAACCTCCCTTTGGTAATATTTTTTTCACAAATATTTCTCAATTTTCAGTTCTCTCCTTTAATGTCAGTTATTTCTGCATACCTTGACCAGTGTCTTACTGTACACGCACCCCAAACACATACACATACTTAGAAAAAAAACTCCTCCTGTCACATTCTCTAGATCTGAGAGCTTACCTAGGTTTATTTTCTATACAGCACTTATTAATAAAGTTATATACTTAATTGGTTATCTTGGGTTACCAGAGTTAAGCTCCACAAGGTAAGAGACTTTGTCTTTCTTGTTTATTACCACATTCCCACAATCAAGATGATTTTTACAACTAGACAATTTTTTGAAAGAATAATGAACTGAAACTCTTTAAATGGGAGTATTTTTTTACTACATTAAAAGTTATCATGCTTCCAGTCTTATGTATTTTTCATATAGAGGGCATATCAAAGAATAAATTTTAAGGCTCATGTTTTCAGAAATTCTTCTTTCTTAAACTAATAATGAAATAATTCTGTTATTTACAAAAGACAAGATATAGAAACAACCTAAGTGTCTACTAATGGATGAATGGATAAAGAAATTGTGGTACACACACATACACACACAAGAATATTTTTCAGTCACAAAAAAGAATGAAACTTTGCCATTTGTGACAATATGGATGGACCTAAGGGGATCATGCTAAGTGAGATAAGTTAGAAAAAGAAAAAATGAAAACAAGCTTATAGATACAAAATTAGATTAGTGGTTGCCAGAGATGAGGGTTGGGGCATAAGTAAAATGGGTAAAAGAGGACAGTCAAGGTACAAATTTTCAGTTATAGAGTAGGTTGAGGGGATAGAATATACAGTATGGTGTCTATTGTTAATAATACTTTACTGCACATTTGAAAGTTTCTAAGAGTAAATCTTAAAAGGTTTCATCAGAAGACAAAAACATAACTATATGGTAATAGATTCTTACTAGACTTACTGTGGTGATCATTTTGCAATATATACAAATAAAGAATGATTGTGTTGTACACCTGATATTAATATGTCAATTGTACCTCAATTAAAAAATTTTTTCATGCTTCCAATCAAATGTATTTGTCATATAGAGGACAATATGAAAAACAAACTTTAAAGTCTATCTCCTCAGAAATTCTTCCCTTCTTTCTTAAACTAATCGAACTATTCTTCATCTCATTGTCCAACCACTCCTTTGTTAGGAACATTTTCTCTTACCTTCCTAATTAGGTCAAATGGTACACATGCTCTTAAATCATTATGTCACTTTCCATGCAGTGTTTATCTGAGCTGTAATTAGCCTATTTTTTTGGAAAAAAAAAACAAAAATTTGTTTTCCATATCTAGGTCCTTCACTATATTCTTACTCTATGAGGACAGAGATAATATCTATTTTGTTTTACCATTTAATCCAAAGTGTTTATCCAAACACTTGACACATTTTAGACACTCAGGACTATTTCTTCAAAAAAAAAAAAATAAATAAACCATCCCAGTGTAATTCGTCATAGTCAAGTACAAAATACATAAATATGCATTTAGCAATATAGACCCACACCTCAGGATTAAGCTATTAGTTAACAATATGAACCATATATATATTAATCAGCTGATCTTTGGGTGCTTTATTTTTCTCCAAAGTGGAACTCTAGGAACAAATCTGACTAGTTGAATGCCCCTTTCAATTCTTTGTGATTAAGGTTATTACTTCATGCAACTGAAGCTCATGAATTTACAAGAGGGATGAAATAATTTCTTCCTTACATGTTCAATTCAATTCCTCTTGTTGAGGTATGTAATGAGCTCTTTTCTTTCACTTTACAAGAAATTTCTCATCCTATTAGCTAATAAAGAAACTCTCTTTCCTACCCCCTGTACATTTTATTCCAGACTCTAGAATTTGATTCTGTAAGTACGCAAAATGCTTTCATAAATAAATTCCAACAACTGACAAATATCTTTTTTTGGTCCTATTGTATCCTAGCCATTGAAATATATTCTGTATATTCAAAAAATAGTTTTTCTAAATGTAGCACTGGCAAAGGACAGTTGGTTAAACATTTTTCGTTTTAGCCTTCCTCTCACATTTAATGATTCATCCTTAGCAGTGTCAGCACTGAATACAGGAACATAAAGTTAAGTTCTCTCAAAAGGTTGAACATTTTGTCATTTCCTGAAAGACTCAAAGAAACCAAACCCAGCTAGCCACATTCATTTGCTAGTTTGGTAATGTTTTTCACTTGTGCATGAGTCTTCATCATAAGTTGAGAATTCAGAAAAGTCAAAATTTAAGAAAAAAATTAGAGATCTATTATCACACAACTTTAATTTATTTTTAAATTTTCTCCCAGGAAGAGCTTAGTCATCTCACACAAGCATTTCTTTGATCTATCTTAGGAAACAAATCAGCTACAAAATACAAAAAAAAAAAAAAAAAAAAAGTGTTCCATAGGTATAAGATCATTACAGCATTATGTATAGTAGAAAAAAAACAAGCCTAATTGTCCAAAGGTTTTAGAAATGGCCAACTACTTATGTAACTAGAGGAAACTAAGACATCCTGAAATCTTAGAAACAGAGTCTCTTTTCAAATCAAAGCAGAAATATATAAAGTCAATTTAAACAGACTGTTTACTCTGAGACAAAAAGTTAATTTGAACCTGAATTTGGAGTTTTCATAGAAACACATACACACACATACACACACAGACGTGTGTGTGTGTGTGTCTGTGTGTGTGCGCGCCTGTGTGTATGTGTGTTTATCTTAACACGGAAAGGGAAAAAATGTTCTGGTTAAAAATGCAAGCAGAGAAAGAAAAAGGCAGAGAAATGAATTTGTGATTTCAATACATATTTAATATGTGCCAACTCCAGAGCTCAGTACTTAAGTCCCAGCGGTAAATAAGAGAGATAAATCCTTGACCTCAAGTAACTCACTGCATATGATTTTACCATATTAACTTTTGCTTTACATATATAATTGCTCCATAGAAGATTGTGCATATAATTGTTCAACTACAATGAGACAAATTTCCCAAAGTAGGACACTTGGGTGGGACTATTTCCACCTTTCCAAAGGTGGAAATAGTAGGAAATGTGACACAAGAGACGATTAGGAATAACATTATCAAAATCATTTTAATCTAATAGTAATGGAAAACCACTAAAGTGTTTTAAGAAAGGGAATGATACCAACAGTGTCCTTGATTGACATATACTCAAATCTGGTCTGTTGTACAGGCATATTCTTAAAGGTAAGGACCATGAAACCACCACTGCCATCACATACACCATCACATAGCTAATTCCCATGGCTCAGGATCCACACTTACTCATCACACTTTGCCCTCCCATGTACTTTTTTCATTGTAAATTAATTAAGGTATTCTCCAGTTTCTATTTAATTCTTGTCATTTTGATATGGTGATCAAATCAAATATTGTCGAGTAGACTGTGTCTGCAGGGCCAGCTGACATTCCCTAAGTGACTGCTAGCTTCAGAGTCCCATTTCTCATTTAAGCTAAAACTATACATCTGCCCAGTAGGACATTATGCAAACATTAAAATATATATGAAGTGCTCATAAAAATGAAAAATAACTATAAGTTAAAAAATATAAAACTGCTAGTATAATCACATGCTTAAAAACAAATATTAAGAAACATAACAAAACCTTATTTTCTATGATTCTATATTTCCATCTCTTACTAATCATGATTACATACTATATTTAAAAGGGTAAACATATTTATTTTTCTAAAGGGATTCCTTTTTCCCCTCATACATGCCAACACTGAATTAACAGAGTGGTACAATTTCTAAAGTTTCTTAGACAAAGTGCTACTTCAAACTTAATAATTTGTAACAAAATTCTATACTTTTATCTAAGAAATTAATATATCCATAAAAAGTTATCTGCAGCACTCTCAGAAAAAAACTACATTTCCAAATTGAATGATGAGTGAACTTTAAAGCTCCAAATTTAAGGGTATAATCAGCTATTTTTATTTATTATTGTTCAACTTTATCACTAAAAATTTCAAATGGCCAACATGTGTTCAACACCATCAATCATTAAAGAAATACAAATCAAGATCACAAGGAAATATCACTTTACAGCTGTTAGAATGGCTATCATCAAAATGTATTCAAGGATTTCATTGAATCTGCTGATTATTTTGAGAAGTATGGACCTTTTAACAAAATTAATTCTCTCAATCCAAGATTATGGGTATACTTCCATTTTTCTGTGTTGTCTTCAAGTTCTTTCAATCAATGCTTTATTGTTTTCAGTGTCTTTTACCTCCTTAAATTTATTCTTAGGTATTTTATTCTTTTTGATGCCATTGTAAATGATATTGTTTTCTAAAATTCCTCTTTCTGCTACTTTGTTATTCATATATAAAAATACAATGGATTTCTGCATGTTTATTTTGTATCCTGCTACTGTAGTGAATTCATTTTGTTAGTTCTAATAGTTTTTTTGGTGGAGTCTTCAGGATATTTTGTATATATTATGTCATTTGCAAGTAGTGAAAGTTTTACTGCTTCCTTATCAATTTAGATGCCTTTTATTTCTTTTTCTTGTCTGACTGCGACAGCTTAGGATTTCCAGTGCTACATTGACCATAAATGGTAAAAGTAGAAATCCTTGTCTTATTCCTGATCTTAGAGGAAAAGTTTTCAGTTTTTCAACACTATGATGTTAGCTATGGGTTTTCATATATGGCCATTATTACATTGAAGTATTGTTCCCTCTGAACCCACTTTGTTGAAAGTTTTTGTCATAAATGTATTTTGTCAAAAATTTTTCTTGCATCTATTGGGATGATCATATGGTCTTTAAACCTTCCTCTTGTTAATGTGGTACATCACATTGATTTATGAAATATTGAACTATTTGTGCATTCCTGGAATTAATACCACTTGATGGTGGTAAATGATCCTTTTAATGTACCATTGAATGTGTTTTGTTAATATTTTGTTGAGAATTTTTACATCTAAGTTCATTAGGAATATTGGCCTGTAGTTTTCCTTTATTGTTGTCTGGTTTGAGTCTTGAGGTAATGCTGGCCTTGGAGAGTGAATTTGGAAGCCTTCCTTTCTCTTCTACTTTTTGAACTAGTTTGAGAAGAGTAGGTATTAACTCTTCTTTTAAATGTTTGGTAGAATTCACCTATGAATCTATCTGGTCCTGAACTTTTGTTTGTCAGAAGTTTTTTGATTACTGATTCAGTTTTGTTATTAGTAATTGGTCTGTTCAAATGTCCTATTTTTTCTAGTTTCTGTTGTTTCCCTGATTCAGTTTTGGAAGACTGTGTGTGTTTGTATGGAACTACAAAAGACTCAAATAGCAAAGCACTCTGGAGAAAGAACAAAGCTGGAAGTATCACAATTCCAGATTTCAAACTTGCAATAATAAAACTGTGGTAATGGAACAGTATGGTACTGACAGAAAAATGAAAAAAAGGACACAAAGATTCCTGGAATAGGACAGAGAACCTAGAATTAAGCCCATGTTTATATGTCAATTAATCTATGAGAAAAAAGGCAACAACATACAATGGGGAAAATATGGTCTCCTTAATAAATGGTGCTTTGGAAAATTGGACAGCTTCATGAAATGAATGAAACTGGATGACTTTCTTACATATATGCACAAAAATAAACTAAAAATGGGTAGAGACCTAAATATAATACCTGAAACTATAAAACTCCCAAAAAGAAACCATAGACTTTACCTTTTATTTTTTATTTTATTTATTTTATTTTTTTATTATTATTTTTTTAAGATTTTATTTATTTGACAGAGAGAGATCACAAGCAGGCAGAGAGGCAGGTAGAGAGAGAGGAGGAAGCAGGCTCCCTGCTGAGCAGAGAGCAGGATGTGGGGCTCGATCCCAGGACCCTGAGATCATGACCTGAGCCAAAGGCAGCGGCTTAACCCACTGAGCCACCCAGGCACCTTGGGCTTTACCTTTTAGAGCTTGGTCTTAACAACATATTTATGGATATGTCTCCTCAGGCAAGGGAAACATAAGCAAAAAGAAACTATCAGGACTACACCAAAATAAAAAGCACAGCAAAGGAAACCATTAACAAAACAAAAAAGGCAACTGATGGAAGAAGATATTTACAAATGATATACCTCATATAAGTTACTATCCAAAATATATAAGGAACTCACACAAGTCAGTGCAGGAAAAAAAAATATATATATATATGATTAAAAATGGGCATAGAACCTTTGCCAAATAAGATATACAGATGGCCAATAGACACATGTGAAAAGATGCTCAACATCACTAATTATTAAGGAAACACAAATCAAAACCACAATGAGATATCACTTGACACTAGTCACAATAGCTAGTATCAAAACAAAAACAACAACAATAATAACAACAACAAAAAATAACAAGTGTTGGTGATGATGTGGAGAAAAGGAAACCCTCGTGCACTGTTGGTGGGAATGCAAAATGTTCCAGCTGTTTCTGGGTGGGGAGTCTCTTTTATGTGAAAAGACAGTCTTGGTCCTTGAATTCCCCACAAGAAGATTTAGGTGGGGATCTGCAATCAAATAAAGACAGTCAGAAGGAAAGTAACAAGCACAAAGCAGTTTATTAAAGTGAAAGTACATTCTCAAGGTGGCAGAGTGGACAGATTCTGGGAGGTGGGACAGCCCTAGGTTATTTTTGGCCTGGATATTTGTTGCATCTCTCTGGGTTGGGAGGAGCTGTAATGCACAGTATGGCAGTCACTAATGGAGGCTGCCTCCAGTCATTTGGGGAACTCCTCCCACAAGCTGGAAGGGGTAGTTTTGACCCTACAGGTTTGTACAAGAACCAACATGGCAGTCTTTTATTTGGAGGTGGGGTGGGGGAGCGGGAGAGGGATGTTGTATCTACAATGCAAATGAATCATACTAAATCCAGAGTTTACCCTGGGGGTAGAGGTAGAAGAGGAGAGTGCATGCTCTACCTGTGGCTCTTGATCTGTCAGCATCAAGGTCTTGAAGCCACAACATCAGGATGTTGTGGCCCTGTGCTTTTAAGATGTAGGTCATTTATCACTGGCCTTGCCTCCAGCTTATGTCTATATCATTCCCCTTCAAGGACTTAGGACTCTCGTTGGGTACATTCCTTCTACTACTCAGGTCTGGCTTCAACCTGACACAACCATTCTGGAAAACAGTATGTAGCTTTCTCAAAAATTTAAAAATAATTAAAAATTAAAAATAATTAAAATAATTATTTATTTGTTATAATTATTATAAAATTATTATAAAATAATTTAAAATTATGTAAAATTAAAAATAATTAAAAATTAAAAATAGAAATATTATATGATCCAGCAATTCCACTACTGGGAATTACCCAAAGAAAATGATACACTAATTCAAAAAGACATATGCACACTAACTACAGCATTATTTACAACAGTCAAGATATGGAAGCAACCCCAGTGTCTACTTGGATAGATGAATAACAATAAGTGGTACACAGACACACACACACACACACAAACAGACACACACATACACAGGAATATTATTCATCCATAAAAAAGAATGAATCTTTCCATTTGCAGGTATATAGATGGACCTAGAGAGTATTATGACAAGTTGAATAAGTCAGAGACACAGAAACAAGTACTGCATGATCTCACTTATATGTGGAATCTAAAACCAAAAGCCAAAAACCAAAAACCAAAAAAAACCCCACAAAAAAAACAAAAAACAAAACAAAACTAAACAAAAAAAAAAGCTCAAAAAGTAAGGAGAAATCAGATTTGTGGTTACCAGTGGCAAGAGGTGGATGTGGCTGAATTGGATGAATGTTGTCTAAAGGTACAAATTTCCAGGTATAAGATATATAAATATTGGTGATGTAATATGCAACCTGATGGTTATATTAACACTGCTGTATGGTATATTTGAAATTTGCTAAGAGAATATATCTTAAAAATTTTCATCAAAGGATTTTTTTGTACATGTATGAGATGACGGATGTTAACTAAACTTACTGTGGTAATCACTTCACAATACATGAAAGTTGGGTCATTACGTTGTACACCTTAAACCTATACAGTGTTGTGTCAGTGATATCTCAACAGAACTGAAAAGAAGAAAGAAAAAGAATACTTTATTATTCTAATTCATAGTGAGTTACAAATACCTACTTAACTTGGACTCAAAATTTCCTCGTGAATGTTGACTTTTAATTCTACTCTAGACCCAATACTCCTGAAGCTTTCTCATCAGTTCCTTGCTGGGAAGTGTCTCTCTCTCCAGAGAGAATATGCTGGATTCTAGCTCTGGAAATCAACCCTGTTTCACACGTGAAACCAAAACAAATTATTAAACCTCACTTCATCTCTGTTTTCTAGCTGAAAATTGTGGCTGATAATGGTATCTCCCTTACAAATTGTGAGGATAAAATTAAATAGCCTGTGTAAAATGCATACATGGTACCTAACACATAAATTTGCTCTATAAACATTAGCAACAAAAGAAATAATTTACAGATTATACCAGTTTGGGGTTCCTGGGAAGTAGACCCTGAGGTGGCAAGTTCATTTGGAGGCACTCTCTGGAACAGAACCCATGGAAGAAAGGGACAGGAGGGAAGCAGAATTGGGAAGAGAGAAAAGTTGATGCATTCTCAGCAAACACTGCAGCCCTCCCCACAGGGAAGCTAGAATAACCCTCCTGCATTGTACAGTTACCCTACATTGCATCAAAGAATCTGGGCCTCCAACCTCCAAGATCAACCAGTCATTAAATACAGGCTGTTCTTACCAGGAGGGAGCTCTCTCCAGACCAATTTCTAGAAAGGGTTCACAGAAAGAGCAGTCAGCAACTAATACTCCCAGCAGCTGGAGGGATAATCCTTTCAGTCCTGAGAAGGGATCAGAGTGGCTCACCACAGTATCTCTTACACAGGTTGATAGAAAGATAATGTTTCCATGTTTTTCTTCTCTCTGGATTCCTATCCCAATTGGTTCTTCTCACAAGGGACTACATTTCCCACAATTAAAAACAAAACAAAACAAAAAACCAAACCAAACCAAAACAAAAAAAAACTTTTGCCACTCTTTCACTCAATTCTCCTCCCTGTTATTCTTAACTGTTTTACTATTATTATTATTATTACTATTCTTCTGAAGTATATTTTTTCCAGCCTTGGTTTGATATCATGATTTATATATAATGCAGAGATTATCCTTTTAAAGTGTTAATTCTTAGTATCTCCTCACCTTTAACCAACTGTATAATTGCCTTCAACCAACTGCCTCAAAATATTAAAAATGGTACATCTTCACTTAGAAGAACATGTTTAAAATGTAATTTGAATAGGCAGATAAACAGATTTCCCTGAATGTTGATATCATTTGGTTAAATGTAAGTTATTGACATGGTCTATCCCTTCCTGCTGAGACCCATAAAAGTAACATGTGTCTATGAACAATTTCTTAGCTGAAGCAGGTTTTATTTTGTGTCTCCAACTGTAATTACCTTCACTGTGTTGTAAAGAATCAGTGTTGTAACAAAATTCTCTATTAACAATCACAATGTGTACAAATTATCTTGGTTTCAGAACATCTCAGGGGTCCAAGCTGTGTATATATGATAACAGCTCGTTGAGACTCAAATTACAGACAACTAAAAGAAATGAATACGAAAAATACTGCTGTTTTTACCATCAGTCTGTAAAAGAAATGTGTTGCAGCACAAATTTGAGGATAGCTCTTTGGAGGAAAGACCTCATCAAGTCAAACAAAAGAGGAGGAAGTGGAGGGAAAGAACATGTCCCAAGGGAAATGTGAATAGAAGTACCTGAAATTTCTGACTCATAAAAGAGTTGTTTTTTTTTTTTAATAGAGATCCTTTTATACTTTCAATAATTGATAAATAACTGGGTAAATAAGATTAAAAAAAATTTAAAATACAAACATTATGGAATTTTTATTTTGCTAGAATTTTATTTTGAATAAACTACAAATTAAATACTGATGCTAACGTCTTAGCAGGTGAGGAAGTCAATTCTTGATATTTAGGACACTGAGCTTCTCAAGTCCCTCTCCCTCATGAAAGACATTGATTTTATTTTCCTTCTTAATGTACAGGGCCTGTATCTTTACATTACATATAAACATAAAACTAAAATAACTAGATTTCACAAATACTTATGAAAGGTTATGTAACTCAGTTCAAAGAAGATGAACTTGTAGAAGGTACACAGCAACCTAACAGCTCTATGAGTGGAAGGTTTCAATATAGGAAATACAGAAATGTGGAAGAGAATTTATTACTGTGACAATCATTTCTCCGGGCACAGGACATATGTGGTAAAATTTCAAAACAAAATGCATGTGATGTGAGAATGATGTTACTGAGAAAAGGCAATAGAGACAAATAGATCTAAAAGTATACTTTCTTTATTTTTTTTTTAAAGATTTTATTTATTTATTTGACAGAGAGAGATCACAAGTAGGCGGAGAGGCAGGCAGAGAGAGAGAGAGAGAGAAGCAGGCTTCTTGCTGAGCAGAGAGCCCGATGCGGGACTCGATCCCAGGACCCTGAGATCATGACCTGAGCCGAAGGCAGCGGCTTAACCCACCGAGCCACCCAGGTGCCCCAGAAAGTATACTTTCTTTAAAGAGGAACAAATAATAGCAGATAAATTGTATGCTTTTTGGAGTCCAGGAAAATGAAAAGAAATGTTTTTGGAGAAAAATGATGTATTATATAGGACTCTTCACTTGTACCAGAGAAGAAATTTCCCATATCCACATGTTTAAGCCCAAACACGACTTTAGCATATTATATAGCTAAAAATTCTTAGGGATCAATGGCTTCAGGAGTAGCTGAATCCAGGTGCTCAAAAGTTTTTACTAAGACTAAGACTTTTTCTTTTTTCCTCTTGGCTGTGCTTTGGTCAATGGGAACTTCCTTCTTAGACTGTTGCTTGCTGGCAAAATAGACGTCAAGGGCTCCAACCCTGCCTATATTTTTTCAGTGACTATTTGAGGAAGAATATCTCTTTTCTGTTTTTGTTTTTACTGCCCCCTCCACCCCAGAAGCTCTCAGTGCTAGCTTTAAATGGACCAGCTTGGGTCAAGTGCTACACGCCAATCTCTATAGCCAGAAGGAAGCCAGAACATATTCAATGTTCATCCTAATAGACTGAGAAATTGGGAAAGTGATAACACTTTCTCAAAGAGAAATCAGGGTGTTATAACAAGAAATTGTGACTAAAAGAGTATTTGTGCTAAGTGAAATAAAGCCAGGCAATACACAAAAATAAATAAATAAATAGCAAAGATAAGAATAAAGGAATTCAATCTAAATTTAGAAAGGATTCTTGGGAAGAAAAATTAAGTAATTTCTTTCTCCGTATTGACTCTTCATTCACTCTCACTTAGAAAACTAGATTCAGATTTTTAGAAGGGGAGAAATATGCCTTCATAACATTTCTTTTTTTTTTTTTTAAAGATTTTATTTATTTATTTGACAGAGAGAGATCACAAGCAGGCAGAGAGGCAGTCAGAGAGAGAGGAGGAAGCAGGCTCCCTGCTGAGCAGAGAGCCCGATGCGGGGCTCGATCCCAGGACCCCGAGATCATGACCTGAGCCGAAGGCAGCGGCTTAACCCACTGAGCCACCCAGGTGCCCCACCTTCATAACATTTCTTCCTTTTCTTTTAAATCAATTTGCTGATACGTCCTACATGGAGATACTTTGTGTTCTGTATTTGATACTTTTGTTGAATGGCATCAAAACTTTGAAGAGGGTGGTCATATTCCAAATCCATAAACAATGGCAATGAGGGACATTATACCTGCACCCGTCTAGAAGCTGTAGGGAAGGTGAAGCAAGCAGAACCCTGAAAGAGGTTACAAAACACAAAAAACATAATACAGATATAACAGCAGCTATCTGTAACTGCATAACATCTGACTGCGTGAGGGGGAGGGGGGAAACAGTCTCATGTGCATAAGAAAGTCATCGTAATAATTCTTTATGAGGTATAATATAATATAATATAATGCATAAGAAATGCATTTAATGCATTTCTTGGGTTATAATTCTATTTTCCCTAATTATCTAATGCATATTTAGCATAATAAACTAAGTGTCCTGTACAATTAAATGCTTCTACTACTGAGATGTCTGTAATACCTAGCTTGGACAGAGAGAGATTGACAATATCTCCCCACCCCAATTTAATAAGGCCTGTTGAATTAAAGTTACATGAAAGAAAAATTCGTGATTTAACTAAAAGAAAACCTGACAAAATTTGAAAGAAAATAGTATTTAAGGAGCACTAGTAAATTTAGAAATGTTAATGAATTCAGTATAATAATTGACCATATATTCCTTTGTATGAATAGAGGTGTCTTTAAGGTAGAGTCTCAACAAGCTAAGTGAAAGTGATTTTTACAAGCGCAGGAATGGATATATTTGTCTAAATTCTATCTGGCACAAACAGATGATTAAATTGGATGTGGATAGAAAATTAAAAAAAAAATACACAGATAAACCTGTGGTGCTGATTGCTATTATGGAGGACTGCACGTCTGATATAAGAGCAAGTGTAGGTGGTGCTCAGTGATTCACTTATGAAACCAATTGGATACAAACAGGGAAAAACATTTATAATAACAGATGCACGTACACCAATTTTCAGAGCACGGATAATAAAGTAAATGAGATTTTGACACTAAATTATATCTTTTACCAACTGATAAAATTGTATATACATGTTTATATTTACAATTTATATATGTGTACATACCATGATTTTTTCATAAATATTTATTTATTTATTTGACAGAGAGAGAGAGAGAAATCACAAGTAGGCAGAGAGGCAGGCAGAGAGGCAGGCAGAGAGAAGGGGAAGCAGGCTACCCACTGAGTAGAGAGCCCAATGTGGGGCTCGATCCCAGGACCCTGAGATCATGACCTGAGCTGAAGGCAGAGGCTTAACCCACTGAGCCACCCAGGTGCTCCCATTTCCCAACACATTATTATGTGTTGAGAAATATCTTCAGACTTAAAAAAAAAAAAAAAGAACATAATGAACTCTATCAGTAAGGATTTCCCATTATGGATAGTTGGATTAATTATAATAAAGCACCTTCTGCATTAAATACGACTATGTTTCAGGCTACTAAAAACTTGTATGTGAAATTACTGCAATTTTTTCAGTGGTCTTGAACCATCATAGAGAAATGAGTTTGGTGCTACAAGGCTGTAGATAAATAGTGGTAATTTTTTTTTTCTTTTAAAGGACAGTAATTAGATACACAAAGACATAAGACTGCTAGTCTCAAAGTGAATCTTAAGCACAATTTGATAATTATTAAAGAAATAGGACTCTGTTCCTCTCTGACAGGCAGCCACATCTTCTTGTGTTAGCATTCCTCCAAATCCCTGAGACACTATGGTGAACGTCAGCATGAATGGATTTGGGCACCTGATCACCAAAGCTGCTTTTAATTGTGGTAAGGGAGATGTTGTCACCATTCATGACTCCTTCACTGACCTCATCTTTTACATGTTTCAGTATCATTTCACCCATGGCAATTTCAGTGGCATCATCATGACTGAGAATGGGAAGGTTGTCATCATTGGAAGGCCCATCTACATCCTCCAAGAACGGGACTCTGCCAACATCAGATGGGGTGATGCTATATGGCCTTCTGGGAAGCTATGATATTATGGCAGGAGGGCTTCCTAGAACATCATCCCTGCTTCTACTGGTGCTACCAAAGCTATAGGCAAGGTCACCACTGAGCAGAATGGGAAGCTCCACTAGCATGATCTCCTGGGTCCCAGCCCCAAAGTGTCACATTATAGATCTGATCTGCCATCTAGAGAAAGATGTGAAATATGACATCAAAAAGGTGGTGAAGCATACATTGGAGGACCCCAAAAGAGGTCTTCACTGATGGCCAAGCTATATCCTGAAACTTTAATAGTGACACTCTTCTACTACAGATGCTGGGGCTACACTGGCCTCTTAACAACCAATTTTTCAAGTTCATTTTCTGGTATGACAACAAATCTGATTAAAACAACAGGGTGATGGACCTAATAATGGCCCATGTGACCTCCAAAGAGTAAAAGCCCCCTGGACTACCAGCCTCAGTGAAAGCATGAAAAAGAAGAAAGAGGCCCTTACCTGGTGGGGACTCCTTGCCCTAACTCAATCCCCCAACACACTGAGAATCTTCCATCCCCAATAGTTTCCACCCCAGACCCCCTGAAGAAGGGGAGGGGCTTAGGGAGCCCTACTTTGTCATACACCATCAATAAAGTACACTATATTCAGATTGAAAAATAGGAGGCAGGAAGAAGGTGGGGGGAAGGGGGAATATAGGAAAGGAAGGGAAGAAAAATAAAAGAGAATAGTTTGTGAACATTTAAAAATGGAAGTAGATATCAGCCGAAACTAGGATGAGTTAACAAAGAATGAGTCAGGTCAGACAGGCTTCATTCTCCTTTGGACAAGAATTCTAAAGAGGTGGATTATATTTATCCAGATTTAGCAAGGCATTTGTCACAGTCATGACAGAAACATAACCTGAATAAATGTACAGGGAAATAGATCCATAAGTGCCTAAACAACCATATCAAAGATCCTAATTAATGGATTAAATCTTGGAGCACAGTTTTCTATTGTCTCTTTTCTTTCTTTTTAAAAGTAGCTGCCACATTTGAGCACAATCCCTTGACATGAATTTTATCTTCACAATGACCAACTGGATAGATACTCTTCAAATTTTACATCACTGGAATTGAAAGATTTGCCCAAGGTCAGCAAGTTATATATATAGAAAGGAAGTTTAATCTTCATAAATTTGCAAATTACCTAAAGCTGGAGAAAGAATATGTTAGATATAGAATCAAGCTCTAAAAATATCTAAACATTAGTATGTCAGATTAAATATAAAATTCATAGATATTTTATTTATTAAATGCCCAGTAAGTTAGTAGGATTGACATGGCAGCTAAGAAAATCAAGAGATTTTCAGGATATATTACAGGATAAAACTATGTGAAGAAAGGGAGATGGCCCACTTGCTTTTCCAGTATTTTCAGTTCCAAACTCTATATCTTATTATGGGATCCATCCATCAGGATTCTTTCCCTTTGTTAATTATAGCAATTCTTTATGCAGAAAAGGGATCTTTTGGCTTAGAGAGCTGAGCAGAATTCTCAGGTAACCTACAGGCCTGAAGAAACAACTGATAAAACCTAGACTTCAGGAATGGAAAATAGGTTCCCAGAGCCAACAGATCTCTTGGTTTTCAGTCTCTCATCTCTGCTATCACTGCTTCAGTTTTGCACACTGTACTCATCCTCTCCTATTTCATAAAGGCCTTTACCACTGATGATGAGGCAACCACCAAGAGGCTTAGGTTAGCTGTTCAGCTGAAAGAGTAAGTTCTTTTGGCCCAATAACCATATATCAATCCCTGAGAAGAATTCTGACTTGCTAAACACTGAGAATTGAAAGCCTGCCCTATGAAGACCAGATGAAGAATGAAAGACAGATATTCTGAAAAAGCAAAGTCAGAGAACACAAGGGGACTGCTAGGAAAGAGAAAAGTGAGTAAGTTCATGGTTCGAGGGATAGAATTTGAACCATCTTCACTGAAAAAAGGTTTACCTTTTAAAGATTTCAACTTTAGAATATTTTAATTTTCAAAACTCAGAGCAGTACAGTGTGTCTCTGGAGGAAATATGAATATAATCACCTCCATTTTGAAGGCATAAAAGGTTTTGTGATGCCATTTTGGGGGGAAGTTATAGATGGGTTTTGAGTATCAGATGAACTGCTGGACTAAATTACTTTAAGTGAAAAAGGAGCAATGGACAAAAACCCAGGTTTTAAAAGTCACATGTAAGTATGAATCTAAATTTGGCACTCTATCTATGTGACCTTGGAGAAATTGACTTTTTCCTTCTTAACCTCCTTTAGAAATGGAAATTATTATTCTTATCTTACAGGACTATTGTGAATAGTGGAGATGGTCTACAAAGAATTCCTTGTTCATAGATAGCTCTTAATAAATTAGAATTTATGTGTATAAATATGCATGCACACACACATATGTATATCCTGAGATTCTCTGACATACTGGAAACATGAAAGCATGCCATATCCAAAACACAATAAACTTTTAGACAGGCACAGATCATGAGTATGTAAGTACCTGTGGGTTTGAAATGAGAGAGAGACTGGAAGGGGAAAGGTAATTTGCATAATTGATTTTTTATTATGATTTTTGCACATAGTAAGAAACTACCATGAAAATGCATCAATAGTATTCAGCATCTTGGAATTTACTGTCTTCAAAGTTTAGCATCCGACGGTAGATTTCAGAAACTTAGCATATTAGATTAGCACATAGGAACTAAACATATATTTCCAGAGGATCAAATGAGATAATAAATGTAAAATTGTCTGGAACAATTCCTAGTACATAGTTAGTGCTCAATAAAAGTTAGTTATTCTCTAAAGTTGTACTACAAGGTCTCCTCCTATTAGAATGTGAGAATCTTTTTCCCTAGACTTTAGTATAATGTTTGGTGCCTTATAGATACTTTCATAGAAGATGAAAGAAAAGAAGTTATGTTACCATGAACTAAAAACACATATGAAGCTACAAAATAAAAATTATGGCACAAGCCTGAGTGGACATTTACATCTGCAAGCTTGAAAATCAAGTGAGAGAAATTAACTCTAATTCTTGAAGTTTCTGAGACAAATATTTGTGCAACTCAGATCACAAATACACACTAATTCCATGAAGATGTTCACTTCCTATACTCTACAGTCATTTCCGATGCTTTCAGTATTTAAGATTGTATAATCAATTTCCGTTAGACATGACACTTTCATGTTTATTGTATTTTCTTTCTAAACCAGAGCTAGAACTAGCAGCTAGCAGGTACTTACACCAGGCTCAATTCACTCAAATTGCCTTTCTGGCTCCTGTAGACATTTTGTGTTTATCACTCTTGCTCTAAAGAAAGGTTTTCCATTGTTTTTCAGGCCATGGCACACATGGAAAAGGATAGTAACTTAATTAGTGTAACCACTGAAGAATGGGAGAAGTCTCTAAGAGATTACCCGCAGACATGGAGCTGTCCCAGGCTCTACCATGCTGGCCCCCAGAGCTAAGGGAAACCTATCAGGAGACCTGTCATCAGTTAGTGCTAGCAGTGAAACAGGCCACTCCAGCTGGGAAGTTTTGCTCTCAGCTCTCTCTGTAGAGAAATGGACAGTGCAGGTTTTATAGATTTGTTTATTCAACAAATATTTAGGATTGCTACCCTTCTAGCCACTGAGATGCAATGAACAGGACAGAGTCCCTGATCCCTGGAATACAGGCTAAGTAAACCAGTCAAGACCGTAATACTCAGGTGGCTAGAGCTAGAATCTGTACCACATGATTCAATTCAGTTTTTGCCAAAGAAAGAAATGCTCAAGGGTCTATACTATATAATTATATTTGTAATTCCTTGGTGAAGAAATTGACTGCCAAGTTTTCTAACTTATGAGTTTGTCACTTCGTGCTGTATTAATTTGGAATGTGAGAAAATTTTTCTTGTCTTAAAGTTTGCACTTGAGGGGCACCTGGGTGGCTCAGTGGGTTAAGCCTCTGCCTTTAGCTCAGGTCATGATCTCAGGGTCCTAGGATCAAGCCCCATATTGGGCTCTCTGCTCAGTGGGGAGCCTGCTTTCCCCTCTCTCTCTGCCTGCTTGTGATCTCTCTCTCTCTCTGTGTGTCAAATAAATAAATAAAATCTTTAAAAAAAAAGTTTGCACTTGAAACTTTTCTAATTTCATAGAACACTTTAAAAAAGAGGGGGGAAAATGATTGCTGAGGTCAGTACAACTCTGATATAGGCTTATCTTTTTTTTTTTAAGATTTATTTATTTATTTGACAGACAGAAATCACAAGGAGGCAGAGAGGCAGGCAGAGAGAAGGGAAGCAGGCTTCCCACTGAGCAGAGAGCCTGATGCGGGGCTCAATCCCAGGACCCTGGGATCATGACCCGAGCCGAAGGCAGAGGCTTTAACCCACTGAGCCACCCAGGCACCCTGGCTTATCTTTTTCGTGTGGGGATTTCAGTATCTACCAACACCTTTCATGGTGAATGACACTGTTATGCACAGTTAACTGGTAGAAGAGGGAGATGATAGATTGTCATCAGCACTAACCAGGTGAGAAAGGATCCTGCTATCACTAAGATGAAACAAGCTTGGCAGAAACCATATTTAAACTGTTTAAGAAAATAAAATTTTAATGCATGCTTGCTAATTACAGAAGCATTTTCAGTTTTCATTAAAGCTACTCCATGAGGATCTCTACTTGGGAACACTTTGTTAGCGATTTATTTGAAATAATAATCTTCTGCATTTATTCAACAATTCAAGCATTTTTTCTAAATTTTATAATGAGAGGTGGAGAATGATCGATTATCAAATTTTTTATGTGTTGAAGGACTTTTAGTATATTTGTGTGTGTGTCCATGCAGACATCCATCCATCTAAACCTTATAACAGAGAGACAAATACAACTATCCTAACTGACTGTAGATAAGCTAATTAATAATATTTCTGTTGCTTTTTTTCTTTAAGTGTAGCAAGTAACTTGTTAGAGAAGGTAAAAGACAAAATTGAAACGTGACTCCAAAGCCCTCGAACATTCCAGACTGCAAAAATTTGGAATTCATCCAAAAACATCATTTTTCAACTTAATTTTCAAATATTTAATTGTGATTTTAGCATAAATGTGTTATCTTTAGCTTTGAGTATTTAGATTAGAATATAACGTGTTATAAATACTTCCAAAAGCTAAGCATTTGGATTAGATAATGATTCATATAACTTTACCAACAGAGCATATTTTAGATTTGATGCTAGTTTAAAGTGTCCAACTGCACAGAAGAATGGAACATGAACCTTGTGAAAAATCTACAGTGACAAAAGTTGTTAAAGATGTTCATCTAGATTTTGAATGTAGTCTTAAAAATAGGGCCTGTTTTGATGTATGAGTAAAGTAGTGTTAAATTCAAGGAGAATAGGAATGGATAGTTTTTGAATATCTGCCATGAGCTAAGACATGGTGTTAGGACTCCACTAATGCATCTTAGATTATATTGTTCATCTCAAGTCACCCACAGAATCTGAATACAATGCTGTTTAGGATTCAGAAGGCATGGGGAATATGAGACAACTTGAGTTGGGTTGAAGCTCGCCTGTGACCTCACAGCTTTTCTCAATAAGTTCCTACATAGTCCTTGTGTTCCTCAGACCACACTGAGCAGTAAGGTTCTCCACAAGATGTGATATCACCTTAATTTCACCCATGAGTAGATGTCAGCTCAGAAGGCGTAGTGTCTCGACTGACATCTCTCAACTCTGGAGAATATTCAAATTTATAGTAGGGTGGTAAGAAAATACTGGCTGGTTCTACTATCCAGTGAATTCCCCCATTCCTAGAAGTCAGCTAAAAACAAAAACATGATGAGGAAACTCTCCCAAAGGATTTTTGAATACAATGAAGAGATGGAAATACTTCTAATATCTCAATTAATTTGTGCATTCCACTTTGTTCTTATGAAAAGAGCTCTCCTGCTTCAGATGCAGTTGCTACTTTTGACTTGCTGTGTCATTTACGAAAAAGAAAAAAAAAATAATGACGAGGAAAATGATGTGACAAAAAAATTGTATCATTCTAAAACCATTTACGAAAAGCATGGAGAATGTGAGCTATTTTTAACATGACTTAATTTTCCCTGACCCCATCCATGGCAGAGTGCAGGAGGGTGAAGTTAATTGTTTTGTTCCCTACGTACATAGATGCTCAGTAGCTTAGAGGGTTGTCAAGGTAACAGTAACTTTGGTTAGTATCAAGTAATTAAGAACAACAACAACAACAACAAAAATCCCTGAAATTTCATTTTCTATGTTACCATGTCATTTGGAATAATAGTAACGCAGTCTTTCTTCTTCCCTTCTCATCTTTCAACTGGTTTTCTCCCCATCACTGCATTTAATGATTTGTTTTTTTAGGGAAAGACATCACAAACAAGAAACATCCAGAATCATTTAACCTGAGTAGGCAACAGGTAGGAAAGAGGTCTAAGAAAGACAACCTCCTACCTACAAAAATGCTTCAGTAAATAAACAATTTGCTTGGCTGAGAAGTGGGGATAGCAAAATATCATGAGAAATAAAAGGGAAAATCCAAGAGCTAGCTGCTAAATTTCAGGCTCCAGAGAAGGCACATAATGAGGAAATAAAATTCCAGATAACTAAAAGCCAACTACTTCATTGTTCTTTATAATATGCAATAAGCAATAAAATACTACAAAATAAAGTCAAGGCAATAAGTATAATTCCTTAAATATGTGAAGTATGACTTTTTTGAGATTTGGTTTGGTTTAGTTTGGATTTCATATTTATAACTCCCAAACATCCCTTATGGCATATCATTTATCCCTCGGAATTCAAATTCTGCCACAAAGAAAGAATACAGGGAATTTCCTAACAAGTTAGTACTAGATTTATTAATAGAGTATGCTACTCTTCACTCCATTAAAAATTAATAATTTATAATAGAAAACTTACGGAACACAAAAGAGATATAATCTAGATTTCCAAAACAAATAACTTCTATTTATATTTTACCATTTGTTTTCTTTCTAAGCATTTTAATAGTTAAGATCTATTATTTGCATAATGTTAAATCTTGATTTCTACTTAAAAATACAGTCAACTATTTTTTTATGGTAAAATTCTGCTTAAACATGCTTCATGGCAATCATATGTATTTATTTAATTTATTTAACAATTTGCTTACTACTGAAAAGTTACATCATTTAAAAAATGCTCTTATTTTATTTTAAGAAAACACTGAATTGAACATGTTTGTGTTAACATTCCCTCATATTTTGGGCTTTTCTTTGTATATATTTCTATAAGCAACATTACTGAGTGAAGGAAAGTATTTATTTAGATTCTTAATAGGAGTTATTTTTTCCAAAATAATTTGTTATCTTATGTTCCAAGAGTTATGATTAAATGCATAAGTATGTATAGCCTTTTTTTTTAACACACAAAAATTGAGGCAGTTGAGAATAGCCATGAGGAGTCCCAGATTTGCATCTGAATCCCCCTAAATTCAAGAACATATGAATAGTAAGTTTTTCACCTTTCTCTCAGACCTTGCCACATATGAGGTATGACAAGAATCCATGAATTTAGGATCTATAACTATCTCAATAAGGTCTATTAATTCCATTTTATAGAGGAAAAATATAAAAGTCAAGAGAAAAAGTTTAAACAAGCGGTAAAATCTGCCTCCCAGGTTATTTCCAATAACTAGTTCTTCTGGCTTATGCATACAGACTTCAAATGTTGACTTTCTGATTTAACCTTCTATAAACTATTTTGAAACAAATGCTTTATGTGATTTAGCACTTAAGTTCACTAAGCTTTGATGAGATAAATAGTGCTTTCCTCTTGGGAAACACAATGTCATGATGTCATTACCTACTCAATGTATTTTTTTTTCTTTTTTTGGAATCATGTCATGCACATTCAATTCTCTAAATCCTATAATAGATGCTTTTTTTTTCTCATGTGTGCTCTACTTCTACCTTTTAACATAAAAGCCTGTTTGTTCACCTTCTGACAGCTCTCCACAGCTCATCACCCTGCCCACTGCAGCTAAACCATACAATTGTTTGAATTTCAATATATAGAAAAAGATGAAAGATGGAAAAAAGAATAGATAATAGATCTATGATAAGTCAAAGAAATAACAAAAAGGGTCGAATTACCTGAAGTTCAAACTAAAAGAGATCAAAGAGGGAAAGCCAAGTACTAAAATAAGAGATAATAGAAGATGATGAGGGGAAAAATCATAATAAAAGGAAGATGATAGTTTGTAACTGGGAAATGAAATTGTAAAGAACTAGAAATAAATGGCTAAGAGAGAATTAAAGGTATAATAATGAGAACTGAAAAATAATAGTGGATGTTGTAAGGGATAAACCTGTCATATTATTCAGGGAGGATGAGAATCGACGATACTATTTCTGTGGGAAGTTTCTAAAGTGTTGGTCTGAGCTGTTACATTCAGAGGTGGAATGAGTCTTGGGGATAAAAAGTAAAGTGGAATAACATGAAAATGGGGTAATTATAATGGTGGTAAGCCAGTCTTGTGATTTAGAATGATAGAACTGTAAAAATATTTAGGCTTCTTTTTCAATGAAAATAAAAAAAGAAGGCAAAACACTATACTGACAAATCTATATGTCTTTCAAATCATCCTATAAAAACTAGATGTTCTAGATCCAAATACATATATATTTTTCTGAATATGTGTCAAGCGTGTGCAGGTGTATATAGCTTTCTCTCCAAACAGATTTATTAGAACTATGTGTCCTAAGTTGTTTTTTTTATTTTTCACATCTGTCTCCTTCACTATTCCCCAAATGCCAGCACTCTTGTGTTTTATTACTTAAGAATTTAATTCTGACTTAATCTAATTGATGATTTGACTACACAGCTTTTCACAGTACAATTATATTTATAAAGTTACCAAAGTACATACATAAAGCAATAATATAGCTACAGTTGATTCTCATAAATCCTAGAGGTATACAAGGAATTGCTTTTGCTTTATTTGAACACATTTTGTTTTGTTTTGTTTTTTAATAAAATGACTTTCAAATATACCATTATATTACACAGCTGAAAACTAATTTGACCCATGCTGTGAAACTGATCCTGTTGGAATGGGACAAATGCATTTGAACAAGACACCAATAAAGAATTCCAGAAGTCGGGATGCCTGGGTGGCTCAGTTGGTTAAGCGGCTGCCTTCAGCTCAGGTCATGATCCTGGGATTGAGTCCCATATTGGGCTCCTTGCTCGACAGGGAACCTACTTCTCCTTCTGCCTCTGCTTGCCTCTCGGCCTATTTGTGATCTCTCTCTCTCTGACAAATAAATAAAATCTTTAAAAAAAAAAAGAATTTCAGAAGTAATAAACACTGTCCAGAATAAAATATATTCTTGGCTACAGTATAAAGTACACATTGGGATGAATAAATAAATGAATTAATGAATTATTATACATTTTTACTCATACCAAACCTGGACTTAACCTACAATAAAGATTATTAATACCCTCTAATTCTTTAATTTCAGGAAAATTTCTGAGTATGACACACAAGTCCTTAAAATAGTTGATATAGGAAATACATCCATCTACATGTTCTTATATAAAAATCTGAATACAGTTTACAATGCAAGTCCTCATTCATTAAAGCATTAATTCATGCACATGGGATATATGTGACATTACATCTGGCTACTGAATTAATATTATTCATAGAGTAATAATATTAATTTCATTAACTAAGTTGTTTGGTAATATTGATTTGATATAATCACCTATAAATAAAACACAAAATGTCAAACACGATTGAACTCAGCAAGACTTAAAAAAAAATCATATCTGATCCTAAACTCATGTTGGCCATAGATATAGTTAATAGCCACATCAGTGTAATAAGTCAGAAAACCACCCAAAGACTAACAGAACAGATTTTCCACAGCTAAATGTGCAGAAGAGGCCATACCGAAGAGGATAGGAAGGTCAGAGACCAAATCCAGACCCAAGGGAACCATGGAATTGTCCATGAGAAGGAGGAGAAATGTGTGGGTGCAGAGAGGGGAAAGTAGCAGATCTGTATGCCAGGCACCCCAGGCACAGGGAACCAGGATGGAGAAGACACATCCCCATATCATTTGGCTTTAAAAACCAGAAGGGACTAATAGTCAATGAGGCTTAACACCTGGATTTAAAGATCAGCAGGCTTAGCTCTGGTAAGAGCCAGGGGACAGCACAATAAACAGCCCCACTAAGATACAGCATAGAAGAAGAAATTGAAAAATACCTGGGATATACAGTAAGATGTATGTACTAATCTCAAAGCATGTGCTGGAGGAACAGGAATCTTTGACAGATTTCTCCTAGAACAAAAGAGCTGGCAAGTACCATCCATTCTTTGCCTCCCAGCATAAATACGCCTACACTTGCAGTAACCAGCAAAGTGCAACACTCTCCACCTAGCTTGCTAACTACACACCCCACTCTGTGTGCTTCTATGGATCCACCCCCTCCAACCTGCATCTTGACAGGAATTTTCCCAGACCCCTCTAATGTTCCCTCCCTCAACAGACCTGCAGAAATCTTGCTAAAACCCCATGCCTCACCACACATTCAACTGCAGACCAGCTAGTTCAATTTGCCTCTGGCCAGAGCCCACCCCAAGTGGTGTCACAAAACTTGAAATATGCAAGCAGGCCCAGCAGGGGCAGTACCACTCCAAAATGACTCCTACCCTGGGGAAAGAAAAAGATAATAATGCACAGCAGTCCAACTACAGTCTCAACAGTGGACTGAAGTCAGACATCTGTTCTGACTATAGGCCCTGCCCACAAACTAAAGCTTCACAGGGGACAACACAGAGAAATCATCCTGCATTTAATGTTACTCATCTCTGCCCAACATGGCCTGGAAATAGTCTACTAACAACATAGGGATCAAACCCTATCCCTGGGGCAAAGAAAGCCACTGCAGATGACTGAAGGCAAAAATTAGTTCAGCCACAACCATAAGGTATATGCAATACACATAGGAAACACCCCTGAGGCACTGTTTCTTGTAAACAAGAGACATTGCACTTCAGGGCACTGTGGAGCCTTTTCTGCATAAAGCTACTACTTTCAAGAGCTGGAAATGTAGATGACTTTCTCAACACACAGGAACAGACAGATCAAATGAGAAGGCAGAGGAATATGTCCTAAATGAAAGAACAGGGCAAAATCACAAAGGGAGTGAAACAAAATGGAGATAAGTAATATGACTAATAGCAAAATTGAAGTAATGGTCATAAAGATTCTCACTGGATTTGAGGGAAAAAAAAAGATAGAAAATATAAAAAAGAACCACTCAGAGATGAAGAACTTAATAACTAAAACTAAAAATGCACTGGAGAGAATAAATACTGGATTAGAGAAAGCAAAAGAATGGATCAGCCACCTAGAGGACAGAGTAACCAACCTGAACAGAAGAGAAAAAAATAAAAAAAGGAAAACAGAACAAGGGAACTCAGTAACACCACCAAGTATAATAACATTCTCATTATAGGGATCTCAAAAGGAGAGAGAAAGGGAACAGAGAATTTATCTGAAAAACAAAAATAGCTAAAAACTTCCCAAATCTGGGGAAGAAAACAGAAAACCAGATCCAGGAGGTAGGAGAACACCAAATACAATCAAACCAAGAAGGTCTACACTGAGACATTTAGTAATTAAAATGGCAATATGTAGTGATAAGAATTTTAAGTTACATAGAAGGGAAACCCCGTAAGACAATTAGCTAATTTTTCAGCACAAACTTTGAAGGCCAGAAGAGAGTGGCATGATATATTCAAAATGCTTAAAGGAAAAAAAGAAAAACAAACAAACAAACAATAAACAAAAAACAAACAAGCAAAAAAAAAAAAAACAAAAAAAACAAAAACAAGAATACTCTATCCATCAAGGCTATCATTCAGAACAGAAGGAGAGATAGAGTTTTCCAGGAAAACAGAAGTTAAGGGAATTTATGACCACTAAACCAACCCTACAAGAAATGTTAAATGGGACTTAAGTGGAAAAGAAATACTGTAAGCAGGAGTAAGAAAAGTAAGAAGCCAAAAAGTAGTAAAATTAAGTATATCTATAAAAATCAGTGAAGGGATTCACAAAATAAAATGTTACAAAGTATGACACTATATACCTAATATGTAAGAGGGAGAGGATTAAACATTCAGTGCTTTTAGAATGAGTTCCAACTTGTCACTATCAACTTAATATAGACTGATATGTATCAGATACAAGCCTAATGGTAACCAAACAAACAAACAAACAAAAACAACAACAACAAAAACCTGGTAACAGATATGCAAGAAATAAAGAAAATAAATCCATGGATAACACTAAAGAAAACTAGCAAACTGTGAGAATAGAGAACAAGAGAATAAAGGAACAGAGAAGAACTATAAAAACAACCATAAAACAAGAAAATGGCAATAAGAACATACCTATCAATAATTACTTTGAATATAAATGGACCAAATGCCCTAATCAAAAGACATGGGGTGACAGAATGGATAAAAAAAGAAAGACCCACCTATATGCTGCCTACAAGAGACATATATCAGACCTAAAGACACATGCATATTAAAAGTAAAGGGATGGAGAATTTATCATACAAATGGAAGTGAACAGAAAGCTGGGGCAGTAATACTTATATTGGACAAAATGGACTTTAGAACAAAGGCTGTAATAAGAGATAAAGAAGGACACTAACAATTATAAAGAAAAAAATAAGACATAACAATTGTAAATATTTATGTACATGGGAGCACCCAAAACATAAAGCACATATTAAAAATAAAATCAATAGTAATACAGTAATAATTGGGGTAACACTCATATTACATCAATGCATAGATCATCCAAACAGAAAATCAATAAGAAAACAATGACTTTGAATGACACATAGGACCAGATGTATCTAGCAGGTAAATACAGAGCATTCCACCCCAAAACAGAAGGACACACATTCTTTTGATATGCACATGGAACACTCTCCAGAGTAGACCATCTTAGGCCACAAAACAAGTCTCAAGAAACGTAAAAAGACTGAAGTCATACTATGCCTCTTTCCTGACCTCAACATTATGAAAGTAGAAATCAACCACAAGAAAGTCTAGAAAGAACACAAATGCCTGGAGGTTAAATAAGATTCAACTAAACAATGAAAGAGTCAACCAAGAAATTAAAGAGGAAATAAAAAAATCATGGAGACAAATAAAAATGAAAACACAATGGTCCCCAAATCTTGGGATGAAAGGATACCTGTTTTAAGACAGAAGTTTATAGCAATACAGACCTACCTCAAGAAGCAAGTAAAATATCAAATAAACAACTTAAACTTGCACTGAAAGAAGCTAAGAAAAACTTGGGGCGCCTGGGTGGCTCAGTGGGTTAAGCCACTGCCTTCGGCTCAGGTCATGATCTCAGGGTCCTGGGATCGAGCCCCGCATTGGGCTCTCTGCTCAGCAGGGAGCCTGCTTCCTCCTCTCTCTCTGCCTGCCTCTCTGCCTGCTTATGATCTCTGTCTGTCAAATAAATAAATAAATAAAATCTTTAAAAAAAAAAAAAGAAGCTAAGAAAAACAAAACCCACAACCAGTTGAAGGAAGGAAATAATAAAGATTAGAGCAGAAATAAATGAAACACACACACACACACTCACAATCCATAAAACAGATCAATAAAAACTGGTTGAGAAGATCAACAAAATTGAGAAACCTTTAGCTAGACCCAAAAACAACAACAAAGACTCAAACAAAGTCAGAAATGAAGAGAAATAACACCACAAAAATACAAAGAATTATAAGAGAATACTATGAAAAATTGTATGCCAACAGATTGAACTTAGAAGAAACAGAAAATTCCTAGAAACATATAACCTCCAATATTTAACCAGGAAGAAATGGAAAATTTGAACAGATGAATTACCAGCAACAAAATTGAATAATAATTAAACAGTTCCCCAAAAACAAAAGTCCAGGACAGATGGCTTCACAGGTGAATTCTACCAAATATTTAAAGTGTTAATACCTAGTCTTCTCAAACCATTCCAAAAAATAGAAGAAGAAGTCTTCCAAATTCACCCTAGTAGTTCAGCATTACCCTGATACTAGAACCAGATAAAGACACTACCTAAAAAGTGAACTATTTGGGCATAGATGCAAAAATCCTCAACAAAATATTAGAGGGAACATATCTAACTTAGTAAGGTCTTATAAGAAAAACCAACAATTAACATCATACTCAACAACTAAGAGCTTTTCCCCTAAGGTCAGCAACATGACACAGTTATTCAACACAGTTATTCAACACAGTACTTGAAATAATAGTCACAGCAATCAGATAATCAGTCAATGGCATCCAAATCAGTAAGAAAGATGTGAAACTTTAACTATTTGTAGATGGCATGATACTATATAAAGAAAATCTAAAGCCTCCACCAAAAAACTACTAGAACTGATAAATGAATTAGGTAGGGTGGCAGGATAAAAAACAATATACAGAAATTTGTTTCATTCCTATACACTAATAATGTAGCAGAAAGAGAAATTAAGAAAACAATCTCATTTACAATTGCACCAAGAAGAACAATATAACTAGGGATAAACTTAACCAAGGAGGTGGAAGAGTTGTTATTCTGAAATCTATAAAACAATGATAAAAGAAATTGAAGATGACATAAAGAAAATGGAGAGATAGCCCATGCTCATGCATTGGAAGAACAAATATTGTTGAAATGTCCATATTACCCAAAGCAATCTACAGATTTAATGTAATCCCTATCAAAACACCAACAAACATTTGTCACAGAACTAGAAAGAAATAACCTTGAAATTTGTATGGAACCACAGTAGACCCTGAATAGCCAAAGTAATCTTGAAAAAAATAACAAAACTGGAGGTATCACAATCCCCGATTTCAAGAACAGACAAAGTGATGAATAGAACAGAATAGAGAGCTCAGAAATAAACCATAGATTATATTGTCAATTCATCTTCAACAAAAGAGGCCAGAATATGCATGGGAAAAAGATAGTCTCTTGAAAAAATTGTGCAGCCCCCAAAAAATTTTTAAAAGAAGAATCAAAATCACTGTTATTCAGAGTCATTCAAAATAATTAAATCTATTCACTGGTAATGACTACATTAGTTTTAGTAACTACAATGTTGAAGAAATAAGTATTTCCATATGTTACTGGTGAAAATGTATCAATTAGTAAAATATACCTGGATAACAGTTTACTAATCTGTATCAAAATTTGGATTCAGGAGTCAAGATGGAGGAGAAGTAGCAGGCTGAGACTACTTCGGGTAGCAGGAGATCAGCTAAATAGCTTATCTAAAGATTGCAAACACCTACAAATCCAACGGGAGATTGAAGAGAAGAAGAACAGCAATTCTAGAAACAGAAAATCAACCACTATCTGAAAGGTAGGACTGGCGGAGAAGTGATGGGAAAGCGACGGGAAGATAGACCGCGGGGGGAGGGGCCGGCTCCCGGCGAGCGGCGGAGCAACGGGACACAAAATCAGGACTTTTAAAAGTCTGTTCCGCTGAGGGACATCGCTCCAGAGGCTTAACTGGGGTGAAGCCCAGGCGGGGTCAGCACGGCCTCAGGTCCCGCAGGGTCGCAGAAGAATCGGGGGTGTCTGAGTGTCGCAGAGCTTACCGGTATTAGAACGAGGAAGCCGGCTACAGAGACAGAGCCGAGGAGTGACTCTCAGCTCGGGGTTGCCTTGAACCGGTCGCAGGCTCGGTCAGCTCGGAGCGCGGACAGAGGCCAGGGTGATGGGAGTCATTGGGCGCTGTTCTCTGAGGGCGCACTGAGGAGTGGGGTCTTGGGCTCTTGGCTCCTCCAGGCCGGAGACCGGGAGGCTGCCATCTTCATTCCCGTCCTCCGGAACTCTATGGAAAGCGCTCAGGGAACAAAAGCTCCCCGAAAGCAAACCCTAGTGGATTACTAGCGTGGCCCTGGGTAAGGGCGGTGCAACTCCGCCTGGGGCAAAGACGCTTGAGAATCATTACAACAGGCCCCTCCCCCAGAAGATCAATGGGAAACCCAGCCAGGACCAAGTTCACCTACCAAGGAGTGCAGTTTCAATACCAAGGAGAGCGGCGGAATTCCGAGGAGAAGAAAGCAAAGCACGGAACTCATGGCTTTCTCCACATGATTTTTTAGCCTTGCAGTTAATTTAATTTTTTTTTCTTTTTCAATTTTATTTTCTTTTTCTCTTCTTCTGCTAATTTTTTTTAACTTTTACCGTTTTCTTTTTTAACGTTTTTTAAATAGTTTATCTAATATATATATATATTTTTCCTCTTTTTATATTTTTTCTTTATCGGCTTTCTTTTTTTTAATAGTTTCTTTTTTTTTCTTTTTTTGTTTCTTTCTTTCTGAACCCCTTTTTATCCCCTTTCTCCCCCCTCACAATTCGGGATCTCTTCTGATTTGGCTAAAGCATATTTTCCTGGGGTTGTTGCCACCCTTTTAGTATTTTACTTGCTCCTTCATAAACTCTTATCTGGACAAAATGACAAGGCGGAAAAATTCGCCACAAAAAAAAGAACAAGAGGCAGTACCAAAGGCTAGGGACCTAATCAATACAGACATTGGTAATATGTCAGATATAGAGTTCAGAATGACGATTCTCAAGGTTCTAGCCGGGCTTGAAAAAGGCATGGAAGATATTAAAGCAACCCTCTCGGGAGATATAAAAGCCCTTTCTGGAGAAATAAAAGAACTAAAATCTAACCAAGTTGAAATCAAAAAAGCTATTAATGAGGTGCAATCAAAAATGGAGGCTCTCATGGCTAGGATAAATGAGGCAGAAGAAAGAATTAGCGATATAGAAGACCAAATGACAGAGAATAAAGAAGCGGAGCAAAAGAGGGACAAACAGCTACCGGACCACGAGGGGAGAATTCGAGAGATAAGTGACACCATAAGACGAAACAACATTCGAATAATTGGGATTCCAGAAGAAGAGGAAACAGAGAGGGGAGCAGAAGGTATATTGGAGAGAATTATTGGAGAGAATTTCCCCAATATGGCAAAGGGAACAAGCATCAAAATCCAGGAGGTTCAGAGAACCCCCCTCAAGATCAATAAGAATAGGTCCACACCCCGTCACCTAATAGTAAAATTGACAAGTCTTAGTGACAAAGAAAAGATCCTGAAAGCAGCCAGGGAAAAGAAGTCCATAACGTACAATGGTAAAAGTATAGGATTGGCAGCAGACTTATCCACAGAGACCTGGCAGGCCAGAAAGAGCTGGCATGATATATTCAGAGTACTAAACGAGAAAAACATGCAGCCAAGAATACTATATCCAGCTAGGCTATCATTGAAAATAGAAGGAGAGATTAAAAGCTTCCAGGACAAACAAAAACTGAAAGAATTTGCAAATACCAAACCAGCTCTACAGGAAATATTGAAAGGGGTCCTCTAAGCAAAGAGAGACCCTAAAAGTAGTAGATCAGAAAGAAACAGAGACAATATACAATAACAGTCACCTTACAGGCAATACAATGGCACTAAATTCATATCTCTCAATACTTACCCTGAATGTTAATGGGCTAAATGCCCCAATCAAAAGACACCAGGTATCAGAATGGATAAAAAAACAAAACCCATCTATATGTTGCCTACAAGAAACTCATCTTAAACCCGAAGACACCTCCAGGTTTAAAGTGAGGGGGTGGAAAAGAATTTACCATGCTAATGGACATCAGAAGAAAGCAGGAGTGGCAATCCTTATATCAGATCAATTAGATTTTAAGCCAAAGACTATAATAAGAGATGAGGAAGGACACTATATCATACTCAAAGAAACTATCCAACAAGAAGATCTAACAATTTTAAATATCTATGCCCCTAACGTGCGAGCAGCCAACTATATAAACCAATTAATAAAAAATCAAAGAAACACATCGACAATAATGCAATAATAGTAGGGGATTTTAACACTCCCCTCACTGAAATGGACAGATCATCCAAGCAAAAGATCAACAAGGAAATCAAGGCCTTAAATGACACACTGGACCAGATGGACATCACAGATATATTCAGAACATTTCATCCCAAAGCAACAGAATACACATTCTTCTCTAGTGCACATGGAACATTCTCCAGAATAGATCACACTCTTGGTCCTAAATCAAGTCTCAACCGTTATCAAAAGATTGGGATCATTCCCTGCATATTTTCATACCACAATGCTCTGAAGCTAGAACTCAATCACAAGAGGAAATTTGGAAAGAACCCAAATACATGGAGACTAAACAGCATCCTTCTAAAGAATGAATGGGTCAACCAGGAAATCAAAGAAGAATTGAAAAAATTCATGGAAACAAATGATAATGAAAACACAACGGTTCAGAATCTGTGGGACACAACAAAGGCAGTCCTGAGAGGAAAATATATAGCGGTACAAGCCTTTCTCAAGAAACAAGAAAGGTCTCAGGTACACAACCTAACCCTCCACCTAAAGGAGCTGGAGAAAGAACAAGAAAGAAACCCTAAACCCAGCAGGAGAAGAGAAATCATAAAGATCAGAGCAGAAATCAATGAAATAGAAACCAAAAAAACAATAGAACAAATCAACGAAACTAGGAGCTGGTTCTTTGAAAGAATTAATAAGATTGATAAACCCCTGGCCAGACTTATCAAAAAGAAAAGAGAAAGGACCCAAATAAATAAAATCATGAATGAAAGAGGAGAGATCACAATGTACACCAAAGAAATACAGACAATTATAAGAATATACTATGAGCAACTCTATGCCAACAAATTTGACAATCTGGAAGAAATGGATGCATTCCTAGAGACATATAAACTACCACAACTGAACCAGGAAGAAATAGAAAGCCTCAACAGACCCATAACCAGTAAGGAGATTGAAACAGTCATCAAAAATCTCCAAACAAACAAAAGCCCAGGGCCAGACGGCTTCCCGGGGGAATTCTACCAAACATTTAAAGAAGAACTAATTCCTATTCTCCTGAAACTGTTCCAAAAAATAGAAATGGAAGGAAAACTTCCAAACTCATTTTATGAGGCCAGCATCACCTTGATCCCAAAACCAGACAAGGATCCCATCAAAAAAGAGAACTACAGACCAACATCCTTGATGAACACAGATGCAAAAATTCTCGCCAAAATACTAGCCAATAGGATTCAACAGTACATTAAAAGGATTATTCACCACGACCAAGTGGGATTTATTCCAGGGCTGCAAGGTTGGTTCAACATCCGCAAATCAATCAATGTGATACAACACATTAATAAAAGAAAGAACAAGAACCATATGATACTCTCCAGAGATGCTGAAAAAGCATTTGACAAAGTACAGCATCCCTTCCTGATCAAAACTCTTCAAAGTGTAGGGATAGACGGCACATACCTCAATATTATCAAAGCCATCTATGAAAACCCACCGCAAATATCATTCTCAATGGAGAAAAACTGAAAGCTTTTCCGCTAAGATCAGGAACACGGCAGGGATATCCGTTATCACCACTGCTATTCAACATAGTACTAGAAGTCCTAGCCTCAGCAATCAGACAACAAAAGGAAATTAAAGGCATCCAAATTGGCAAAGAAGAAGTCAAACTATCACTCTTTGCAGATGATATGATACTATATGTGGAAAACCCAAAAGACTCCACTCCAAAACTGCTAGAACTTGTACAGGAATTCAGTAAAGTGTCAGGATATAAAATCAATGCACAGAAATCAATTGCATTTCTCTACACCAACAACAAGACAGAAGAAAGAGAAATTAAGGAGTCCATCCCATTTACAATTGCACCCAAAACTATAAGATACCTAGGAATAAACCTAACCAAAGAGACTAAGATTCTATACCCAGAAAACTATAAAGGACTCATGAAAGAAATTGAGGAAGACACAAAGAAATGGAAAAATGTTCCATGCTCCTGGATTGGAAGAATAAATATTGTGAAAATGTCTATGCTACCTAAAGCAATCTACACATTTAATGCAATTCCTATCAAAGTACCATCCATTTTTTTCAAAGAAATGGAACAAATAATCCTAAAATTTATATGGAACCAGAAAAGACCTCGAATAGCCAAAGGAATATTGGAAAAGAAAGCCAAAGTTGGTGGCATCACAATTCTGGACCTCAAGCTCTATTACAAAGCTGTCATCATCAAGACAGCATGGGACTGGCACAAAAACAGACACATAGATCAATGGAACAGAATAGAGAGCCCAGAAATGGACCCTCAACTCTATGGTCAACTCATCTTCGACAAAGCAGGAAAGAATGTCCAATGGAACAAAGACAGCCTCTTCATAAATGGTGTTGGGAAAATTGGACAGCCACATGCAGAAAAATGAAATTGGATCATTTCCTTACACCACACACGAAAATAGACTCAAAATGGATGAAGGATCTCAATGTGAGAAAGGAATCCATCAAAATCCTCGAGGAGAACACAGGCTGCAACCTCTTCGACGTCAGCCACAGCAACATCTTCCTAGGAACATCACCAAAGGCAAGGGAAGCAAGGGCAAAAATGAACTATTGGGATTTTATCAAGATCAAAAGCTTTTGCACAGCAAAGGAAACAGTGAACAAAACCAAAAGACAACTGACAGAATGGGAGAAGATATTTGCAAATGACATATCAGATAAAGGGCTAGTGTCCAAAATCTATAAAGAACTTAGCAAACTCAACACCCAAAGAACAAATAATCCAATCAAGAAATGGGCAGAGGACATGAACAGACATTTCTGCAAAGAAGACATCCAGATGGCCAACAGACACATGAAAAAGTGCTCCATATCACTTGGCATCAGGGAAATACAAATCAAAACCACCATGAGATATCACCTCACACCCGTCAGAATGGCTAAAATTAACAAGTCAGGAAATGACAGATGCTGGCGAGGATGCGGAGAAAGGGGAACCCTCCTACACTGTTGGTGGGAATGCAAGCTGGTGCAACCACTCTGGAAAACAGCATGGAGGTTCCTCAAAATGTTGAAAATAGAACTACCCTATGACCCAGCAATTGCACTGCTGGGTATTTACCCTAAAGATACAAACGTAGTGATCCGAAGGGGCACGTGCACCCGAATGTTTATAGCAGCAATGTCTACAATAGCCAAACTATGGAAAGAACCTAGATGTCCATCTACAGACGAATGGATAAAGAAGATGTGGTATATATACACAATGGAATACTATGCAGCCATCAAAAGAAATGAAATCTTGCCATTTGCGACGACGTGGATGGAACTAGAGGGTATCATGCTTAGTGAAATAAGTCAATCGGAGAAAGACAACTATCATATGATCTCCCTGATATGAGGGAGAGGAGATGCAACATGGGGGGTTTAGGGGGTAGGAGAAGAGTAAATGAAACAAGATGGGATTGGGAGGGAGACAAACCATAAGTGACTCTTAATCTCACAAAACAAACTGAGGGTTGATGGGGGGAGGGGGTTGGGAGAGGGGGGTGGCGTTATGGATATTGGGGAGGGTATGTGCTATGGTGAGTGCTGTGAAGTGTGTAAACCTGGCGATTCACAGACCTGTACCCCTGGGGATAAAAATATATGTTTATAAAGCTGTAAAAAAAAAAAAAAAGAAAAAAGAAAGGATGAATACCCAAGTTTTGTAGCAACATGGAAGGGACTGGAAGAGATTATGCTGAGTGAAATAAGTCAAGCAGAGATAGTCAATTATCATATGGTTTCGCTTATTTGTGGAGCATAACAAATAGCATGGAGGACAATGGGAGATGGAGAGTAGAAGGGAGTTGAGGGAAATTGGAAGGGGAGGTGAACCATGAGAGACTATGGACTCTGAAAAATGATCTGAGAATTTTGAAGGGGTGGGGGGTGGGAGGTTGGGGGCACCAGGTGGTGGGTATTGTAGAGGTCACGGATTGCATGGAGCACTGGGTGTGGTGCAAAAATAATGGATACTGTTATGCTGAAAAAATAAAAAAACTAAAACTAAAAAAAAAAATTTGGATTCAGAATTTTTACTTCTAAAGAATTATCCCTAGATGATAATTAATATATAAAAGTGTATCACAAGAATGTCTAGTATTTATACAAACAAAACTTGGGCACAAGCTGAAGGTTTATCCACAAAAGAAGAGCTTAATATAGTACATATTAACAACATCCTATGAAGACATTTAAAAAAAAAAGATGTGGGGGCGCCTGGGTGGCTCAGTGGGTTAAGCCTCTGTCTTCGGCTCAGGTCATGATCCCAGGGTCCTGAGATCGAGCCCCACATCGGCCTCTCTGCTCCGCGGGAAGCCTTCTTCTTCCTCTCTCTCTGCCTGCCTCTCTGCCTACTTGTGATCTCTCTCTGTCAAATAAATAAATAAAATCTTTAAAAAAAAAAGATGTGTGTATATATATGTTCATTTACATAGAAAAAAATTAAAATGTGAGTGAATAAATCATTTCATGGCACCATTTATAATAGTGTTTTATAGACAAATACCTAGAAAGATCTCTAAAGTATGCTTTACATTTTACAATGAGTGTTAGAGTTTGAGAAATTTTGAAACCCCTTATACTTTGAATTTATATGTGAATGAATGCAAATCTGTTTTGAACAGAAATTTATGTTTTTGTTTTGGAAAATAATAAAACCCAATAATAGCATCCATACTTTGCATGGTAGTCAAAGAGGTAGAGATTGGAAGGGAAGTTTTAAGAGACTGAGAGGATAATTTATACTTAAAGTTTCAATCAGTTTACTTATCAAAAAATGAATTTAACTTAAAGAGAATGGTAATGCTACTTCCAAGGAAGAAGAAACTAACACATTGAATCAATAAGAAAAAGTATGCGGAAATAAGATTGCTCAGTTAAACACAAAATGATTTGTCTACAGTCCAATAAAACCATAATCTTTGGGATTATCTTTTCTGCCGGACACAATTTACCTGTATCTCTGTCACATAAAAGTAATTTCCAATCTATTAACCTTTTATAATGTAACATTATAGAGCCTGGGTCCTGACCATTAGAATATGGTATGTTAAAGCTACCTCTATCTGGAGCATCATATGTTTCTAAGACAGGTTTGTTAGACAATGGTATCACAGGAAATAGTCTTTCTAGATAATTCTACTCCATGGTGTAGAAATGATGAAATAACCTTGAGCTGAAGATAGTCTCTCACCGCTTTTCTTCCTTAACCTTTCTTCCTTTCTGTTTTTAAAATTTTTGCCTTAAAAGAGCAAATATTTTATTATATACTTCAATTTTGTGTGTTAGAAACCTGGGGAGAGCTTAGCTGGGTAATTTTTTCTGTTTCATGTGGCATTAACTGGGGTTTTTGATGGTACTCAGCTGGTAGCTGTGCTACTCTCTGGAGGGTTCAGGATAACTGTATTAAGAATTACACCACATGGATTAGCTGGATCTTCCTCTCTCTCCGTTTGTGTCCTTTCCCCATGCATGCTCTCTATCAGGGGGTGTGAGGGTCGAATTAATTATATGGCATCTCAGGTCTCTCAGAAACCAAGATGGAAGTTGATTGTCCTCTAAGCTCGCACATCTGCCTTACTCTATTGGTAAAAGCAGTTACCGGCCAGTGTAATTTGAAGGGAGAAAAATAGACCCTAATTCTCCATGAGAGGGCTGTCAAATAATTTGCATCCATTTTTTAATTACTATAATATGGTAAATATTAATCATTATATTAGCAAGATAAGCTATAGCTTTAAATATTAATCATTATATTAATAAGGTAAGTTAAAGCCTATAGACTCAAAATTAATTGTTTCAGTAACTGTGAAATAACTCAGTTCCTGAATATTAGACATGGTTTTTTGTCTCAAAGCAAACCTGTGACTAAAAAGTTATTGAAGTGTTGCTAATATTTCTCAAATACCATCTTTCATGGAATATCATTTTGGAAATTATATTTTTAAATTTATTTGTAACATTTAAAATGTGTTTGGTGTTTTTTTTTTTCTCTTATAGAAAGAGAGGGAATTCTTCAGGCCATGTATTTATAATTAAGGATTCCAATATGTACAAATATTTAATTATTTCCCCCAACTCTCAGTTTGCCAGTGTTATGTGAAAATTATGATTAATGCTTTGAAAAGCACTCTGTTCTGCTGCATGTTTGTTTTCAAAGTTATAGCAATCTGGTATTTAACTTCCAGAGTTTACTTATACAAAATCTTGCTCAGAACTGCCACTACTGCATTCTTCATAATGTTTATCAGGAACCTCAGCATGTGTATAAAATATGCTGTTGAACATAGATTTGATCTGGCCTTGTTCTGGGGTTCAGAAGGACTGGGAGTCATACCGGTGAAGTGTCCTGGCCATTCTAGAATACCACCACACTCAGGTGGGAGGAATATGTGGCCAAAGTCTTGCATCTCTCTTTCTGAAACTTCATGTGTAGGACAGTAAGAAAGATAAGCACACAGGGGGATGTCAGAATGACAATAGCAAGATGAACAGTAATGATAATACCTGGGACAAATGAAACTATCTCATACATGTTAGGGTTCTCATAGGAGAATTTTAGAAGAACTTGGACCTCGCAGATTAAGAGGTTAATTTCCTTAGCATTATAGATGGGAAAATGAAAAATGTAGATGGTATGGGCCAAGGAAGGTAGTAATCCTCCAATCCAAGCAAGACCCTACTGCCAGTTGTTGGAAGACCTGATGACTCACAAAATGTGGATACCCTAAAGCAAATAACCACATTATGTCATTAGAAGCCATGGGATTAAGAAAGTCACCCTTGGACATCCCAAGGGCCAAAAAGAAAAGATGTGAGCTTTGCACCCAGCAAACGCTGGAAAGTTTCTCTTTCCAGAGAAGAAGTCAATACCCATTTTAGAAACAGAAGGGGCTATCAGAACAAAATCAATGAGAGCTAAACAAGAAGTATATAGATTTATGAAGTCAGGAATCTTTCCAAATTAAGAAAATCAGGATAAATGTCCCTGTGAGTGCCATACTGTATATGTAAGGATAATTATAAAGATGGAAAAGACATTTTCCATTCTGGGTATGACTCCTAAGAGAATACAATTAGATATCAAAGTTTAATTTTTTTTTGTGATTCTAGTTTTATTTTTACGATCCATTTAGTTACCATTTCTGGTGCTCTTAATTGCTTTGTGCTGGTCTATATTTCCATATGGCATCATTTTTCTTCTGCCTGAATTACTTCCTTTAATATCTCTTATAATATGTATCCTGTGGAAATTAATTCTTTCAACCTTTATGTGGCCAAAAAAGCCTATATTTTGAAATATGTTTTCAAGAGATACAGAAATCTAGATTTAAGTGTTTGAAAGATGTTGCTTTATGGTCTTCTAGTTTGGAATTTCTGCCAAAAATAATCTGTTTTCTTCTTTTGTTCCTCTTTCTGTAACATGTCTTTTATCTCTAGATGCTTTTATGATTTTCTCTTTATTGGTTTTGAAAAATTTTATCATGGTCTATTAGTGAGGGTCTGAAGAGAAATAGAGGGTTTTCAGAGAAATAGAACCAATAGGGTATATATACATTGGTATTTATCATGAGAAACTGGCTCAGGTGATTATAGAGGATGGCAAGTCCCAAGATCTGCAGGATGACTGAGCAAGCTAGAGACTCAGGAGATCCAATGTTTTCTGTCCAAAGGACAGTGGAGACCCAGGAAGAGACAATGTTTCAGTTTGAGTTCAAAGAAAGGGAAAAATGTTCTAGTTAGAGGCAGTCAGGAAGGAAGAATTCTCTCTTATTTAGAATCAGTCTTTTTTGTTCTATTCAGGATTTCAACTGATTAAATAAGACCCACCCACCTTAGGGAGGACAATTTGCTTTCCTCAAATATAATTTAAATATTAATCACACCTGGGGCACCTGGGTGCCAGTCAACTAAGCATCTAACTCTTGGTTTCAGTTCAGGTTGAGATCTCAGGGTTGTAAGACTGAATCCCACACTGGGTTCCATGCTTGGCTCAGAGTCTGCTTGAGATTCTCTCCCCCTTTTCTGCCCCTCCCACTCACGCTCTTTCTCTCTCTAAAATAAATAAATAAATCTTCTAAAAAATGTTAATCTAACCCAAAAATACCCTTATAAAACCACCAAAAATAATGTATGACCAAATATCTGGGCACAGCATGGTCTGTCCAGTTGACACATAAAAATTAAACATCTCAATATACGTTGGTGTAGTTTTCTTCATGTTTCTTGTGCTTGAGGTTTATTAAATAGATTTCATTTCTGCATTTATAACATTTGAAAATTTTTGGCCATTTTTCCTCAAATATTTTTTGTGCCCACTCCTTCAGAGACTCCAATGAAATGTATAATAGACCACTTGAAGTTGGCCCATAGCTTACTGATTCTTTTTGCATTTTTAAAAACTTTTTCTCTGTGTGTTTCATTTTGGATATTTTCTAGTGGTATATCTCTGTACTTACTAATTGCTTATTCTGCAATATCTATGTCATTATTCCCATTTAGCATATTGTTTATCTCACACAATAGCTTTTTCATTTCTAAAAGCTTAATTGGGTCATTTTTGTATCTTCCATGGGTCTGCTTATTTTTTTCTTTATGGAATATAGTTCTAATAACTATTTAATATTTTTCTGCTTATTCTAACATTCAACTCAGATCTGAGATAGTTTTGGTATTTTTTCACATAATAATTCATATTTTCTTGCACAACTGGGAATCTTTGATTGGATGCTAGAGATTTTAAGTTTCACCTTGTGCAGTGCTAAATATTATATTTCTACAAACAATTTTGATCTTCCTTCTGGGATTCTTGATACCTTTGAATTTTTCTTTTTAAGATTAGGCAGGATCTGAGCAATATTTAATCTAGAATGAAATATTCTCCTCTACTAAGGCAAGTTCCCTCTGGGAGTTTCTCCAGTGGTCCAGATACTATTCCCAGCTTTGTGTGAATGCTGAGAACTCTTTAATCTGTTCAGGGGGTTCTTTCCCTGGGCATGGGTAGTTTCCTCACAAATATGTACTGATAAATATGCTCAAGCCTTCTGTGATTCTTGGGTTCTCTCTCCACTTTTCTCCATAATACTCTGTCCTAAGAATTTTAAATTTACCTCTACGGCTACTCAAATCAATGAGCTCAGATTAAGAATCTTAAAGATTGTCCTCCTAAATTACTTATCATTATTCTTTGGCCTAGAAACAATGTCTGGACAGTAGCCTGGGGCAATTACTTCACTTCTTTCCCACCCTGGTGGGGAGGGGAGAATTCATTCTCTTTTGTTGATGGACCTCCAGTGTCTTATAAATCATTGTTTTTTAATTCTATCTCTGTCTCCTTCTGTCTCTCTCTCTCTCTCTGTGGGTGTGTGTGTGTGAGAAAGAGAAGGGGATAGAAGATAGGTAAGTCCAGCTTTATTAGGCTATCTTGCCTGGAAGCAGAACTAATTTGTAAAATAATAATTAATAATAATAATGATAGATAATCTTTTAGAAGAGATGGTCATTGGGATTTTTGTAGGGTTTTTTGGTTTGTTTTGCTTTTAATAAAATAGAGCATCACATGCTGAAAGTTCCCCCCAAAAAACATTATGGTTACTTTGTTATGATAACAGGACAAAAATGAGAAGTTACTGCGCAAAATAATATTATGCAGAAAAAAAGGGCCTGGCTTATGTAAGCTTCAGGGAAATTTTATACTTTGTGAGTCAGGCTTAAAACAGGGCACAGTAACTTTTTATCCTTTTTGGTAACACACACCATCAAATTAGTAGAGTAATTTGAATTGCTGAGAGCCAGACTAGCTTTACCTTTCTTTCTATTATAGCCCAAACCCATAAGGTATTAGAGTCACAAGAAAGGATCTATCTATCTTGCCTGATCTATCTTGTAAACATAGAAGGAAGATGGTGGCCAGTTACTATTATAACAGTATAGACTCTTTCTGCAGGGTACTTATATCACACAAGTTACAGTAGGATAATGCTTTGAGGTTTATTTCCTTAAAGTGTGAGTTTGCACCCACCTCTTCAACTCAACAGAACTTTCTAGGGAAATTATAAAGAGAAAAACTTGGGTCATATATTGTAGATGCTGAATAAGTGCCCCAAAATGGTAGTAGATACAAGAGAAAAACAAAAAAATACAGACACTTGCTTGACAACATCTCAGTCTTGGCACTTATGTAACAATATCAGTATAACTGAATATAATATACAAGTGCAAAGTAAATAATTTTTGTTTGTACATCTCTGTAGAGGCAAAAGGAGCTCTCATTAAAAATACAGGAAATTTATGGGGCGCCTGGGTGGCTCAGTGGGCTAAAGCCTCTGCCTTTGGCTCAGGTCATGATCCCAGCGTCCTGGGATCGAGCCCCACATCGGGCTCTCTTTTCAGCAGGGAGCCTGCTTCTCCCTCTCTCTCTGCCTGCCTCTCTGCCTACTTGTGATCTCTCTCTGTCAAATACATAAATAAAAAATCTTTAAAAAAATACAGGAAATTTTGAATTGACTGAATTATCATGAGAACATAGAATAAAGGAGAGGCTTTTTATCAGTTGAATTAGAGTAAAAATCAAAGGTGTTTTAAGTAGTGCCTTGATATGGACATTAAAACCATATGTAAAAGCTGAATGGGCTCACTTATACTGTTAACTGAATTTGGGTTCAGTTCACTTATCTATGAGTTAGTTGTACCAAATCAAGTTGACCAGCCAGGTTTCTTTCTTTTCTTTTTCTTTCTTTCTTTCTTTCTTTCTTTCTTTCTTTCTTTTACTTATTTCTCAGAGCAACATTAAGAATGTGGGTTTGAAAGTCATTTATTTGTTTGAAATATTCATTTGTCAATCCACAGTAACACAGATTGAGTTCAATTTAATTTAATCAATGCTAAGCTTCATGTCATAAACACAATAACATATATCATTTTTTTATATGTGCTATGGAATGTTTGTGTTCTCAAAAAATTCATATATTGAAAGTCTAATCCCCAAATGAAATGATAATTTGAGGCACTTGGAAAGTAACTGGGTCATAAGGACCCCACCTTAATAATTGAGATTAGTGCCTTATAAAAAGAGACCTAAAGAGATGACTGCTCTTTCCACCATGGGACAATATAGTAAGAAGTTGGCCACATACAAACCAGGAAAAGGGCTTTCACCAGACACCAAATCTTCTGGTACCTTTAACTCGGACTTTCCCATCTCCAGAATCATGAGAAACAAGTATTTGTTGTGTAGGCCATTTGGTCTATTGTAATTTATTATGGCCTTCCAAGATAACTTAGACAGTGTATGTGAAAATATGTAGTGTGTTTGTGTTGTGTGTAACAAGAATGGCTACATAATTTTTGAGGTCCAGTAAAAAATGGAAATGCAAGCTCCTTGTTTAAAAAGCATCAAGAATTTTAAGACAGCAACAGCAGGGCATTTAACCAAGCACAGGACCCTTTGAGGCTGCACATATTGCATGCCCAAGAATCTGAGCCTGGTGTGAAACAACTGATGTGGCAAACAAAGACAAAATAAAAAATTAAATTTCCTTACTTCCTACAGACCACTGACAAGTCCTTTAAAGAGGCAGAGTGACATTCCTCTAGGAACTCAGCTGCCTTGATGTTAACACTTTACTAAGGGTAAAAGGCAATCTTAACATTATTCTGACCTCCAGGATCCTGTAAGTATTCCTGAATATACAAAAATTCCTTTGGGAACTTCCTTTTCCTCTACCCCCCAAGATACATGTTAACAATAATCCACCAAACATATGGCCCACTCAAATATGTGAAGGCTCTCATGACTAGGGTTTTACTAGACAGTAATAAATGAGCTTTTCCTAACTATAGTCAGCCCCTGCAAGGTCCTGGAAACCTTATGCTATCTCTAACTCCCTCCCAATTTGAAAATTTATAAGCAGTCAACCATCACCCAGTGCAGCTTTTTCTGCCTACAGGTCCTGTCCCCATGCTTTAATAAGACCATGTTTTTCTGCCAAAGAGGTCCCAAGAATTCTTTCTTGGCCATCATATCTGAACCCCATTTCTATATAAAAAATGGTGATCATGACCAAAGCAACAGGAATAAACTAAATAAGAACACCTATACTAAAATAAATATGTACTAAAATAAATCCACCTGAACTACATAATGCTCCTAATCCCCCCAACAAATTCAGAAAGATAATAATCTACTAATCTTCTAATTACTAATCCTATTAACAAATTAGTGGGGGGAAATGTTCAAAAATTAATAACAATAAAATGATGGAAAAATGATTCTTAAAATGGGGGAAATGGTTGATATTGGATTTTTTTTTCCTTTTTGATCAATGGCTTGAGATTAAATTGTAATAAAAGGAGAAAAAGAGGTGGAATTTAAGGGACATTCAGGATTATGTAATTACTTCTATAGCTGATGAAATGTAAATGCTTAAAACTTACAAAGTAATTACAAAGCAATTACGGAGAAAGGGGCTGTTTTGTTCACTCTTATTTCAGGTACTATGGAAAAAAGTTCATAAGTCAAAACGTTAACTTTGAGTAAGTTAATCACCATTCTGAAAGTTGAAAGAAATGTTTTGGTGTCTTGCCCAAAAGAAAAGAAAAAAAAACTATAATTCTTTTTGATTTCTTAGTTGAGAACTAGACCATTTCAATGATGAAATAAGACAGATAAATGTTAATATTAGCAATGCAAGTGGGTAAAACTTTGTTTCTTAAGGCTAATTCTTAAGTAAATACCTCCTTCATTACCTGAGAAGTTTAGTGAAAATAATACCAGAAGTTCCTGAAGATTACACTAGAAGTTGGATAACTCATCACTTTATACTGTTTCTGATCAAATTAATTATATAATAATCCTAATCTTTGTGTTACTTTATGATGCTTATTTTTTATTCTAAGTATTATTAAAATTAATATAGTTTTGGAATATTATCATGATTCTCCACATATAACAAGTTACATTAGAAGTTCTTAAACCACTAAGGTTTACACTCTTAGTAGTTTTCTCCCCTTAATTATATATGCTATGTCTAAAGAGGAAAGTCATTTTGGCATAGTGTTATGACAAACCACACAGTGTGTTCCTTTTTCTTTGATAGCAGCAGGTAATTGAGAAAGATTTTGTTTTTATTTATGAACATACAATCTTTTACAATCTCTAATTGGCTTTAACTCACAAAACATGGAACTTTGGGGTCTTTATGGACTTAAACAAATTAATTCTTGACTACTTGGGAGATAAGTAACCTTATAGAAGAAATGATTAATCTCTACATCCATTTTAATACCAACCTCATAAAATTTTTATGGAATTAGATTATATATTTTTTCTTCTTTTTTTCATTTTTTTATTATGTTCATGTATCTTTTTTCAAAAATATTCTTACAGAATATATCCCATGGCAAACTAGTTAACCAGAGCCTAACCTGCCAGGGTATTATCAGAGCCTAACTGACCAGGAGAAAGGGATATAATCAACTCCAGTCGATTCTAGCATTTCACATATGAGAAGGGAAATATCCAACTGCAGCTGCTCTATGAATCTTATCCCACCTAAGGGGGTGAAAAACAAAGGCAAAGCACTTATGAAATTCACAGTCCAGAGGCATGGGCTCACTTCAAGTCCAAGTCTTTTTTTTTTTTTTTAAGATTTTATTTATTTATTTGACAGAGAGAGATCACAAGTAGGCAGAGAGGCAGGCAGAGAGAGAGGGAGAAGCAGGCTCCCTGCCGAGCAGAGAGCCCAATGCGGGGCTCGATCCCAGGACCCTGAGATCATGACCTGGGCCAAAGGCAGAGGCTTAACCCACTGAGCCACCCAGGCGCCCCCAAATCCAAGTCTTAATCATAGGGCTGGAGAATGCTTTCCCTACCCACACACCTCCCAGCCTTATTATAAAAGGCTTACTTACAGTCATTCCTTTTACCCACTACATCATGTCCAGCTATCAAGATAAAAATTACAAGTATACTAAAATGGAAAAAAAAAATCTAGAGAGATAGAGCAAGTATCAGAACCAGACTCAGATATATCAGATATGTTACAATTATTAGACTAGAAATTTAAAACAACTATAGGTACTATAGAGCTAAAGGCTCTAATGGATAAAGTAGACAGCATGCTATAATAGACAAACAATATAAGTAGAGAGAAGATAATTTTAAGAACCAAAAAGAAATGTTAGAGATCAAAAACACTGTAACATAATTAAAGAGTACCTTTGATAGGCTTATTAGTGATTGGACACATGTGAAGAAACAGTCTCTGATCTTGATAATATCTCAATAGGAAATGCCAAAACCAAAAAGAAAGAAAGAAAAAAAAAAGACTCAGAAAAAAGGACTAAACCCCCAACGGACTACCCAAGGACTCTGTGACAACTACAAAAAGTGCACCATACATATCAAGAGAATGCCATAAGGAGAAGAAATAAAGAGAGAAGCAGATGAAACATTTAAAACAACAATGACTGATAATTTCCCCAAATTAATGTCAGTTATTCAACTACGGGTAGAGGAAGTTCAGAAATCCAAGTAGAAAAAAGTGTCACACACACAGACACAAAAGAAAACTATACCTAGACATATAATATTCAAATTATATAAAATCAAGGATAAAGAATAAATCCTGGAAGTAGACAGATAAGATATATACTGTACATATATAAGAGCAAAGAATTAAATCAAATTTCTCCTCAAAAATGATGCAAACAAGAGAGTGAGGTGAAATACTTAAATATCGAGAGAGAGAGGAAAAAAAAGTTAAGAACTCTGTATGTACCTTGTAAAATTATCCTTCAAACTGAAGAAATAATCTCGCAAACAAAAATTGGAAAAATTTATTGCCCATAGACATGTCTTTTAAGAAATATGAAAAGAAGTTATTTAGAGAGGAATAAAATGATACAGATCAGAAACTAAGATCTACATAAAATAAAGAAGAGTAGCAAAGAAGGAATAAAAAATAGAAATTTTTAAATTCTTAAATAACAAATAACTGTTCAGAATAATAGTAAAATAGATTATATAATACTTGAATGTAAGAATATATATTTATATATATGTTCAATAATTGAAATGAATGACAGTAAAATATAAGGTATAGAAGGGAATAATTAAGATGATTTTATTACTATAAAATACATGACCAATGAAGGTATATAGTGTTATTTGAAAGTGGCCTTAGATTACTTGTAAGTCTAGCCTGCAAACTCTATGGTAACCACTAAAACAATGTAAAAAAGGTAAAAAGAAATACAAGTGATATGCTAACAAGGAATAAAAAAATTGAATTATGTGAAATGCTCAATTAAAACCACAAAAGGCAGAGAAAGAATTAAAGACAAAAACAGAAACAAAGAACAAGAGCAACTAATGGAAAAAAAAACCACCCAACAAATATGGTGGATATTAATCCATGTATACCAAAAATTACTCTGAATGACAATGGTCTAAATGTTCCAATTAAAAAACAATCATCAGAGGGAGGAGTCAAGATGGCAGAGGAGTAGCAGACTGAAATGACATCAGGTCACAGGGGTTCAGCTAGATAGTTATTAAACCATTCTAAACACCTATAAACCCAAAAGGAGATTGAAGAGAAGAAGAGCAGTGATTCTAGAAACAGAAAATTGACCACTTGCTGAAAGGTAGGACATGCAGAAAGTGAATCCAAAGCAACAGGAAGGTAGACCACTGGGGTTGGGGTTGGGGATGGCTCCCGGCAAGCGATGGAGAAACGGAGCACAAAATTCGAACTTTCAAAAGTCTGCTCCACTGAGGGACATCACTTCAGAAGCTAAGTGGAGGTGGAGTCCTCACAGGGACAGTGTGGTCTCAGATCCCATGAGTCACAGAAGGATCGGGGGTGTCTGAGTATATCAGAGCTCACAGGTATCAGAGCGGGGAAGCCAGCTACAGTGACAGAGACGAGGGGTGAGCACTCAACTTGGGGTTACCTTAAACTGTGATCTGTGGCATAGTCGGACCACTGCTTTTTGAGTGGGGAACCCACAAGTGGCAGGCGGGAGACCCACCTTCATCTGCTGGAAGAGCAGAGTGGCATGAATCTGCTGGGTTTGGAGACTCCAAAGGAGCTGTGTGCCAGAGACAGAAATGCTCGTTCAAGGCCGGGTGACCTCGGAGCATGGCTAGAAACCAGGGAGACAGAGTGATTGACCACTTTTCTCCAAAGGCACACTAAAGAGTAGGGCCCTGAGCTCTCAGCTCCTCCAGGCCAGGGATTGGGAGGCTGCCATTTTCATTCTTGTCCTCCAGAGCTCTATGGAAAGCGTTCAGGGAACAAAAGCACCTGAGAGTGAACCCGAGCAGATTATTTAGACCAGCCCTTGGCAGGGGTGGTGCAATTCCTCCTTGGGCACAGACATTTGAGAATCACTACAACAAGCCCCTCCCCCAGAAGATCAGCAAGAACATCCAGCCAAGATCAAGTGCACTGATCAAGGAGAAGAGCAGAATAACAGAGGAGGGGAAAGCAAAACATGTAATTCATGGCTTTCTCCCCATGATACTTTGGTCTTGCAAAGTTAATTAAGTTTTTTATTTTTTTTTCTTATTCTATTTTTTTTTAACATTTCCTCTTTTCTCTTTTAACATTTTTAAACTAGTTTATCTTAACAATACTTTTCTTAAAAAAATCTTTTTAAACCTTCATTATTATAGTCATATTTTATCTTTCATTATATATAACTTTATTTTTTGTATACATATAGGGTTTTTTTGTTTAAAAAATTTTGAAATACAATTTCTTCTAATATATCAAAATATACCCTAAATCTAGCACAGGGCTTTGTTATAGAAACCAGCCTGAGCAAATTCTCTTCACTTTCTTTTTCTTTCTTTTTCTAACCAACTTATCTTATCAATTCCTTTCTTCAGAATTGTTTTTTTAAATTTTCATCCTTAAAGTCATATTTCATCCTTTTGCCATCTTTACCCTTATTTTTGTATATATATGTTTTTCTTTCTTTAAAAAGTTTTGGGAGGTAGTTTCTTCTAAGACATCAAAATACACCAAAAACAAGTGGGTGGCTCTGTTCTATACACCATTCTAATATGTGTATATATACACATATTAGAATGGTGTGTGTATGTGTGCGTGTGTGTGTATATATATACATACATACATATATATGTATGTATATATATATATATATATATATATATATATATATATATAGTAATTTCTTAAAAATTTTTTTAAACTTTTTTTTTAGTCCCTTTCTTCTCCCCCTGATTTGGGGTCTCTTCTGATTTACATAGTGGACATTTTTCTGGGGCCTTTGCCACCCTTTTAGTATTTTATTCTCTCATTCATATACTCTTATCTGGATAAAATGACAAGGCAGAAAAACTCACCATGAAAATAAAGAACAAGAGGCAGTATTGAAGGCTAGGGACCTAATCAATTCGGACATTGGTAATATGTTAGATCTAGAGTTCAGAAGGATGATTCTCAAGGCACTAGCTGGGCTCAAAAAGTCATGGAAGATATTAGAGAAACCCTTTCTGGAGAAATAAAAGCCCTTTCTGGAGAAATAAAGGAACTAAAATCTAACCAAGCTGAAATTTAAAAAAAAAAACTATTAATGAAGTGCAATAAAAAATGGAGGCTCTTACTGCTAAGATAAATGAGGCAGAAGAGAGAATTAATAATATAGAAAACCAAATGGTGGAGAAAAAAGAAGCTGAGCAAAAGAGAGACAAACACCTATTGGACCACAAGGGAAGAATTTGAGACATAAGTGATACCATAAGATGAAACATTATTAGGATAATTAGAATTCCAGAAGAAGAAGAAAGAAAAGGGGTGCAGAAGGTACATTGGCGTGAATTATTAAAGAGAATTTTCCCAATATGGTAAAGGGAACAAGCATCAAAATCCAGGAGGCACAGAGAATCCCCCCTCAAAATCAATAAAAATAGGTCCACACCCTGTCATTTAATAGTAAAACTTACAAGTCCTAGTGACAAAGAGAAAATCATGACAGCAGCCCAGGACAAGAAGTCTAGAACATACCATGGTAAAAATATTAGACTGGCAGCAGACCTATCCACAGAGACCTGGCAGGCCAAAAGAACTGGCATGATATATTCAGAAGACTCAATGAGAAAAGCATGCAGCCAAGAATACTATACACAGCTAGCCTATCATTGAAAATAGAAGGAGAGATAAAAAGCTTCCAGGATGAACAAAAACTGAAAGAATTTGCAAACACCAAACCAGCCACACAAGAAATATTGAAAGGGGGCCTCTATGCAAAGAGAGAGCCTAAAAGTAGTAGACCAGAAAGGAATAGAGACAATACACAGTAATAGTCACCTTACAGGCCATACAATTGGACTAAATTCATATCTTCCAAAGTTACCCTGAATGTAAATGGGCTACATGTCCCAATCAAAAGACACAGGGTATCAGCAGGGTATCACAGGGTATCAGATAAAAAACCAAAACCCATCAATATGCTGTCTACAAGAAACTCATTTTAGACCCAAAGACACCTCCAGATTTAAAGCGAGAAGGGGGAAAACAATTTACCATGCTAATGGACATCAAAAGAAAGCTGGGGTGGCAATCGTGATATCAGACAAATTAGATTTTAAGCCAAAGACTATAATAAGAGATGAGGAAGGACACTATATCATATTTAAAAGGTCTGTCCAACAAGAAGATCTAGTAATTTTAAATATCTATGCCCCTAACATGGGAGCAGCCAACTATGTAAACCAAATAATAACAAAATCAAGGAACACAATGACAATAATACAATCATGGGGACTTTAACACCCACCTCACTGAAATGGACAGATCATCCAAGCAAACAATCAACAAGGAAATAAAAGGCTTAAATGACACATTGGACTAGACAGACCTCACAGATATATTCAGAACATTCCATCCCAAAGCAACAGAACACAAATTCTTCTCTAGTGCAATGGAACATTCTCCAGAATAGATCACATCCTGGGTCACAAATCAGGTCTCAACTGGTACCAAAAGATTGGAATTATCCCCTGCATATTTTCTGACCACATGCTCTGAAGCTAGAGCTAGAGGAAAGTTGAAAAGAACTCAAATACATGGAGGCTAAAGAGCATCCTACTAAAGAATGAATGGGTGAACCAGGAAATTAAAGAAGAATTGAAAAAAATCATGGAAAAAAATGATAATGAAAACACAATGGTTCAAAATCTGTGGGGCACAGCAAAGGCAGTCCTGAGAGGAAAATATATAGTGATACTAGCCTTTCTCAAGAAACAATAAAGGTCTCAAATACACAATCTAACCCTATACCTAAAGGAGCTGGAGAAAGAACAGCAAAGAAAGCCTAAACCCAGCAGGAGAAGAGAAATAACAAAGATCAGAGCAGAAATCAGTGAAATAGAAACCAAAAAGAACAGTAGAACAAATCAACGCAAATAGGAGCTGGTTCTTTGAAAGAATTAAAAAAAACGATAAAGCCCTGGTCAGACTTACCAAAAAGAAAAGAGGAAGGACCCAAAAGATAAAATCACGAATGAAAGAGGAGAGGTCACAACCAACACCAAGGAAATACAAATAATTATAAGAACATATTATGAGCAACTATATGCCAGGAAATTTGACAATCTGGAAGAAATGGATGCATTCCTAGAGACATATAAACTACCAAAACTGAACCAGGAAGACACAGACAACATGAACAGACCCATAACCAGTAGGGAGATTGAAGCGGTCATCAAAAATCTCCCAACGAACAAGAGCCCAGGGCCAGATGGCTTCCCAGGGGGATTTAAACAAACATTTAAAGAAGAATTAACACCTATTCACCTGAAACTGTTCAAAAAAAAAAAATCCAAAAAACAAAAACAAAAACTGGAAGGAAAACTTCCAAACTGATTTTATGAGGCCAGCATCACCTTGATCCCAAAACCAGACAAAGACCCCGTAAAAAGGAGAATTACAGACCAATATCCTTGATGAAAACACATGTGAAAATTTTCATCAAAATACTAGCCAATAGGATCCAACGGTACATTAAAAGGATTATTCACCATGACCAAGTGGGATTTATTCTGGGGCTGCAAGGTTGGTTCAACATCCGCAAATCAATCAATGTAATACAATACATTAATAAAGGAAACAACAAGAACCATATGATACTCTCTATAGATGGTGAAAAAGCATTTAACAAAGTACAGTATCCTTTCTTGATCAAAACTCTTCAAAGTGCAGGAATTAGAGGGTACATACCTCAACATCACCAAAGCCATCTATGAAAAACCCACACCGAATATCATTCTCAATGGGGAAAAGCTGAAAGCTTTTCTGCTAAGGTCAGGAACACGGCAGGGCTGTCCACTATCACCACTGCTATTCAACATAGCACTAGAAGTCCTAGCCTCAGCAATCAGACAACAGAAATAAATAAAAGGCATCCAAATTGGCAAAGAAGTCAAACTCTCACTCTTTGGAGATGATATGGTACTTTATGTGGAAAACCCAAAACACTCTACTCCAAAACTGCTAGAACTCATACAGGAATTCAGTAAAGTCTCAGGATATAAAATCAATGCAACAAAGTCAGTGGCATTATTATATACCAGTAGCATGAGAAAAGAAAGAGAAATCAAGGAGTCGATCCCATTTATAGTTGCACCCAAAACCATAAGACACCTAGAAATAAACCTAACCAAAGAGGCAGAGAATCTGTACTCAGAAAACTATGAAGTATTCATGAAAAAAATTGAGGAAGACACAAAGAAATGGAAAAACATTTTGTGCTCATGGATTAGGAAAACAAATATTGTGAAAATGTCTATGCTACCTAAAGCAGTCTCCATGTTTAATGTAAACCCTATCAAAATACCTTCAATTTTTTTCCAAAAAAATGGAACAAATAATTCGAAAATCTATATGGAACCAGAAAAGACTCCAAATAACCTGAGGAATGTTGGGAAAAAAAAAAAAAAGCCAAATTTGGTTGCATTACAATTCCAGACTTCAAGCTCTATTTCAAAGCTGTCATCATCAAGACAGTGTGGTACTGTCATAAAAAGACATACAGATCAACAGAACAGAATAGAGAGCCCAGAAATAGACCTTCAACTCTGTGGTCAACTAATCTTTGACAAAGTGGGAAAGAATGTCCACTGGAAAAAAGACAGTCTCTTCAACAAATGGTGTTGGGAAAATTGGACAGCCACATGCAGAAAAATGAAACTGGACTATTTCCTTACACCACACACACACACACACACAGATTCAAAATCAATGAAAGACCTCAATGTGAGACAGGAATCCATCAAAATCCTTGAGGAGAACACAGGCAGCAAGCTCTTCGACCTCAGCCACAGCAACTTCTTCCTAGAAACATCACCAATGGCTAGGGAAGCAAGGGCAAAAATGAACTAGACTTCATCAAGATCAAAAGCTTTTGCACAGTAAAGGGGACAGTTAAGCAAACCAGAAAACAACTGACAGAATGGGAGAAGATATTTGCAATTGACTTATCAGATAAAGGGGTAGTACCCAAAATCTATGAAGAACTTATCAAACTCAGCACCCAAAGAATGAATAATCCAATCAAGAAATGGGCAGAGGACATCAACAGACATTTCTGCAAAGAAGACATCCAGATGGCCAACAGACACATGAAAAAGTATTCCACATCACCTGGCATCATGGAAATACAAGTCAAAAGCACAATGAGATACCATTTCACACCAGTCAGAATGGCTAAAATTAACAAGTCAGGAAATGACAGATGTTGGAGAGGATGTGGAGAATGGGGAACCCTCCTAGACTGTTGGTGGGCTTGCAAGCTGGTGTGGCCACTCTGGAAAACCGCATGGAGGTTCCTCAAAAAGTTGAAAATAGAGCTACCCTACAATCCAGCAATTGCACTACTGGATATTTACGCTAAAGATACAAATGTAGTCATCTGAAGAGGGACACACAGCTGAATGTTTATAGCAGCAATGTTCACAATAGCCAAACTATGGAAAGAACCTATATGTGCATCAACAGATGAATGGATAAAGAAGACATGTATATATATATATATACACACACACACACACACACACACACACACACACACACACAATGGAATACTATGCAGCAATCAAAAGAAATGAAAGCTTGCCATTTGCAATGATGTGGATGGAACTAGAGGGTATTATGCTGAGCAGAATAAGTCAATCAGAGAAAGACAATTATCACACAATCTCCCTGATATGAGGAATTTGAGAGGCAGGGTGGGGGGTTTGAAGAGTAGGGAAGGAAAAAATGAAAGACGATGGGATCAGGAACCATAAAAGACTCTTTAAGCACAAAACAAACTGAGGGTTGCTGGGGGTAGGGAGTTAGGGAGAGGGTGGTTGTGTTATGGACATTGGGGAGGGTATGTGTTATGGTTAGTACTGTGAAGTATGTAAGCCTGATGATTCACAGACTTGTACTCCTGGTAATACATTATATGTTAATGAAAAAAAGACAATGATTATAAGAGTAGATAAAAAAGCAAGATCCAACCATATGTTATCTATAAGAAACCTACTTTAAATGTAAAGACATTATAGGTTAAAAAGCAAGTAAATCAAGAAAATATACCATGTTAACAACTAATCAAAAGAAAGCAAGAGTAGCTATGTCAATTCAGACACAGCGGAGTTGAGATGAGAAAAGTTATTAAGGATTAAAAGAGGTGTTACATAATGAATAAGAGGTCAATTATTTAAAAAGATATAAAAACCTTTAATGTGTATGCAGCTAAGTGTCAAAATACATGAAGTGAAAATTAATAAAACTTCATGGATAAATAGATAAGTTCATTATTTATAGCTGAGAACTTCAGCAGTCTTCTACCAGAAATGGGCAGATCAAACAGGAAGAAAATCAGTAAGAATATAGTTGACAGAACAATACCATCAAACAATTAGACATAACTGACATGTATAGATTATATAATACCTCAGTAGTAGAATACACATTGTTCTCAAGTTCACATGGCACATTCACCAAGATAAGATACACTTTCACAAATTTAAATACAATAATGTATTTAAAATATTTAAAAAAAATACACAGTGTCTGCTCTCAGACCACAATGTAACTAAACTTGAAATCAGTAACAGAAAGATAGTTGGAAAATAAAAAGTACTTATGAGATTAAACAACATGCTTATAAATAACAAATGGATCAAAGAAGAAATATCAAGATAAAATTAAAAATGCTTTGAGCTAAATAAAAAGGAAAATAAAACTTATCAAAATCAATGGAATGCAGCAAATGTAGTTTTAGATGGAAATTTATAGTATTGAAAGTACATATTAGAAAAGAAAGATATAAATTCAATAATCTAAGTTTACACTTTAGGAAACTAGAATAAGAAGTACAAATTAAACCCAAAGTAACCAGAAGACATAATAAAAATTACAGGATAAGGCAATGAAAATGAAAACAGAAAATCAATAGAAAGAATCAATGAAACCAAGGGCAGTTTTTTTATTTTTTAAGTTAAAAAAAAAAAACAAAAACAAACTGACAAGCCCCTAGAGAGGCTGCCTAAGGAAAAAAAAATAAGAGGGTACACAAAAGGGGACATCACTACAGATCTCATGGACATTAAAAGCATAGTAAAGGCATACCATGAACAACTCTACACCCACAGATTTGTTAACCTAAATGAAATGGACCAATTCCTTGAAAGACACAATCTACTGAAATTTATAAAAGAAGAAACAGACAATTTAAATAGGCCTATATCAATAAGAAACTCAATAAATAATTAATAACCTTCCAAAATAGAAAGCATTAGACCAAAAGCAGTTCACTGATGAATTCTACCATCTCAGAAAGAAGTTGTATCAATTCTTTACAATTGCTTTGAAAAGAAAGAAGCAGAAAAAAATACTTTCTAACTCATTTCATAAGGCCAGCATTGCCCTAATACTCCAATCAAACAAAGGCCTTATAAGAAAGGAAAATTACTCATAAGTAACCATAAAATAACAGAAAGAAAACTGAATCTATAGAAAGGAAAGAAGAACAAGGGTATTACATACAAAAATATAAAAATTGTTTTTGTTCTTATCATTTTTTTTAAAGATGATTGATTGTTTAAAGTTATAAGAGTAACATTGGTGAGACAGGCTTTGTAACAAATGGACAGACAAAAGATAAGTATGATAGCAAAAATGAAGGATGATGAGTAAATGGAAATATACTATTTAAAGTAGAAAGTATTCAGGAGGAAGTAGGAAGTGTTCAGTGTCAGATGTAAGGGAATGTCTTTGGCTGGCCTCTAATAAGATTGCAAATTTTGAGCCCTAGTGCAAATAATAAGGAAAAAAAACAAACAAGAAACAGATACTATGAAGTAAAAGAAAATGTTTTTATTATTCTGAAACAACTCAAGGAGTGAAAAAGGAACAAAATCAAAAGGGAAAAGTAAAAATTAAATAGCAACTTTGCAGACTCAAACCTAATCACACTGATAGTTACATTAAATGTAAAGAGACTAAAGAATGATTAAAATTAAGAAAATGACAGACTGAATAAAATAGCAGGAGTGAACTATAAGCTATCTATGAAAGACCTACTTGATATCTAAAGACATAAATATACTGAATTTAAAAAAAATACATGGTGGCTCTATTAATACAAGAAGTAGATTATGAGGTAAAGAAAAGTATAAGAGATTAAAGAACATTGAAACAGAATAAAAGAAACTATAAAACATTGATTAAAAAAATTGAAGCCAATACAAATAAATGGAAAGATATCCCATTCTCATGGATTGGAAGAACCAATATCATTAAAATATTTACACTACCAAAGATAATCCATAGATTTCATGCAATCCCTATCAAAATACTAGCAGCATTTTTCACAGAACTAGAATCATCCTAAAATTTGTATGGAACCACAAAAACTCTGAATAGCAAAAGCAATCTTGAGAAAGGACAAAGCTAGAAGTACCACAATCCTAGATTTCAAGATATACTACAAAGTAGTGATAAAAACAGTATGGTACTGGCACAAAAATAGACACATAGGACAATAGAACAGAATAGAGACCCCAAAAATAAACCCATGCTCATATGACCAATTAAAGAAGGCAAAAATATACAATGGAAAAAAGTCTCTTCAATAAATGGTGTTGAAAAAACTGGACAGTTACATGAAAAAAGAATAAAACTGGACAATTTTCTTATATCAGACATAAGAATAAATTCAATATGGATTGGAGACCTAAACATGAGGCCTAAAACCATAAAACTCCTAAAAGAAAATTTAAGCAGTAATTTGACATTGACCATAAAAACATTTTTTCTAGATAGGTCTTTTTAGTCAATATAAACAAAAACAAAACTAAATTATTGGAACTCCACCAAAATAAAAAGATTTTGCACAGTGAAGGAATCAGTAAAACAAAAAGGTAGCCACTGAATGGAAGAAGATATTTGCAAATGGCATATCTGATATGCGGTTAATATCCAAAGAACTTCTACTACTCAACACCAAAAAACAAACAACAAAAAATCCCCACAGAAAACAAAAACAATCCAATTAAAATATGGTCAGAGGACCTGAATAGAATTTTTTTTTCCCAAAGAAGACATACAGATGGTCAACAGACACATGAAAAGATGCTCAACATCACTTATCCTCAGGGAAATGCAAATCAAAACTACAATGAGGTATCACCTCACACTTGTCAAAATGTCTAAAATCAACAACACATGAAACAACAGGTGTTGGCAAGAATGTGGAGAAAGGGGAAACTCTTGTATTGTTGGTGAAAATGAAAATTGGTGCAGCCACCCTGGAAAATAGTATGGAGTTTCCTCAAAAATTTTTAAATAGAATTACCATGTGATCCAGTAATTCCAATAGTGGGTATTTACCCAAAGAAAATGAAACACTAATTTGAAAAGATATATGCACCCTTATGTTTACTACATTAGGATTTATAACAGCCAGATAGATAAGGAAGTACCCCAATTATCCATCAATAGATGACTGGATAAAGAAGCAGCAGTATATACACACAATGGAATATTTTCAGCCGTGAAAAGAATGAGATCTTGCCATTTGCAACAACATGGTTGGACCTGGTAACTGCTATACTAAGTGAAATAAGTCAAAGAAAGACAAACGCTATATGATTTCACTCATATTTGGAATTTAGGAAATGAATGAATAAAAAAGAAAGAGAGATAACTGACTCTTAAATATAGAGAACAAATTGATGATTGCCAAAAGGGAGGTAGACAGGGGGATGGTTGAAATAGATAAAGGGAATTAAGAGTACACTTACTTTGATGCATACTGAGTAATGTATAAATTGAACAATAATATTGTATACCTGTAACCAACATAACACTGTACTTTAATTATGCTTCAATAAAAATGGGCACTTGAAGAAACTTTTGGGGAATATAAATGTGTTCATTACTTTGGCTGTGGTGATGATTTCATGGGTGTATATAGATGTTAAAGTTTATTACAAATAAAAAGAAACGATTCCCAAAAAGACAAAATAATCAAGAATATATAATGTGACCAGTTACAATTATGTAGCAAGTTTACAGGATTAAAGGGAACAAAAAACCTATTAACATAGTTGTGAATTTTAGCACTTTACTTAGTATTAAATGGGGAAAGTAGTAAGTGAAGTAAAAATATAAAATACTTGAACACTAGCAACAAAACTGATTTAATTGATACCTACAAAATATTAACACAAAAATAAAAATACACATTTAGGCTTACTTAGAATGTTCATCAAGATAAACTATATGTTAGGCAATAAATCTCCCAAAGTGTCAAAATTTGGAAGCTTTTCCTCCTCTTCTATTTTTTAGACTAGTTTGAGAAGAGTAGGTATTTTGATGTTATTTTCATTGTCATTTAGTTCAAAAGAATTTTTAATTCACTTGTGATTTTTTTATTGTACCATGGCTTACTGAGAGTGTATTATTTTATTTCCAAATATTTGGTGATTTTCTAGATAATTTATAGCTATTGACTTTTAATTCCATCTAGTAAGAGGACATAAGCTATAAGGTATCAGTATTTTGACACTTTGGGAGATTTATTGCCTAACAAATAGTTTATCTTGATGGACATTCTAATAAGACCACTAGAAAAGAGAACTCCAGGCCAATATCTCTAAATTCAGGTACAAAAATCCTCAACAAAATATTAGCAAACTGAATCCAGCAATACATTAAAAAAAGACATCCAACATGACCAATAGGGATTTATTCCTGAAGTGTGTGTGTGTGTGTGTGTGTGTGTGTGTGTGTGTGTGTGTGTTATAAACTCTTCTTCTAATGTTTACTGGAATTCACCTGTGAAGCTGTCTGGTTCTGGCCTTTGTTTTTTTGAGGGGGGGGGGTTCTGACTACTGATTCAATTTCATTATTGGAAGTTGGTCTTATCAAAGTTTCTATTTCTTCCTGATTCAGTTTCAGGAGGTTATATTTCATAGGAGTTTATCCATTTTTTCTATGTTATCCAATTTGTTGGCATATGATTTTTCATAATCTCTTATACTCCTTTGTATTTCTGTAGTTTCAGTTGTTATTTCTCCTCTTTCATTTCTGATTTTGTTTGAGTTCTCTCTTTTTATTTTCTACTTTTGATGAGTTTGGCTATTGGTTTATCAATTTTGTTGATCTTTCCAAAGAACCTACTCCTGGTTTTATTGATGTTTTCTATTGTTTTGTATTGTTTCTATTTTGTTTCTGTTCTAATCTTTCTTATTTTCTTCCTTATACTGGTTGTGGGTTTTGTTTGTTCTTTTTCTAGCTCATTTGAGAATGAAGTTAAGTTGTTTGACATTTTTCTTGCTTCCTGAGGTAGGCTTGCATTGCTATAAACTTCTGTCTTTGAATAGCTTTTGCTTTATCCCAAACATTTTGGACCATTGTGTTTTTATTTTCACTATCTCCATGTCTTCTGATTTCCTCTTTCAAAGACAAATGCCATATGATTTTACTTATATGTGGTATTTAAGAAATGAAACAAGGAGATCTACCAAAAAACAGACTCTTAACTATGAGGAACAAACTTACGGTTCCCAGAGGGGAAGTGGGTGGGGGATGGGTGAAGTAGGTGAAGGGGATAAAGAGTACAATTACTGTGATTAGACTGAGTAACGTAGGGAACTGTTGAATCACTACATTATTCACCTGAACCTAATACAACACTATGTTAACTATACTGGAATTAAAATTATATATATACACACATATATATGTATATATATATGTATATACACATAGATATATATATATGTAATTGAAATATAAAATGTCATAAATACACCACAAACACTCATAGAAAAAAATCTACTCTGAGGAACTAATTCATACTTACTGGAATACCAAGAATTAAAAAGGCTAGTGATGCCAAGTTTAATTAATGATACAGAGAAAGCAAGACTTTCATACATAGCTAGGTGAAAAATTATATAATCACTTTGGAAAATAGTATGGCAATTTCTTATGAAGTTAGTTATTCATTTATTATATAACTTAAATTCTACTCCTAGATACTTACTCAAGAGAAATTAAAATTTACATACACAATAAAATTCATTAAAAAATATCTGTAGCAATTTTATTCATAATAATCAAGAACTAGAAAGAGCTCAAGTTCCAGTAAGTGGAAACACAAATTGTAGAATATCCATACTCCGCATATACTCAGCAATAACAAGGGACAAATTACTGACACATGCAATAACATGGATAAATCTCAAAGCAACCACAATTATAATCCCCATCATATATTTATCATGTAATAGTGTCTATCAATATGTCAGGTATGTAGCACCAATTTTCATTTGGTGAAAATTTTAATCCATTCACATATTATCAGGTATTTTCCATCATATCAACTACAAAAGTTTTGTTTACATGGTTACTGTGACACAATCAGTCTCTTGGTATTTTTCTTCTGTCTACCTCATAAGTCACATCAATTATTAATTCCTCTTCATTTTATACACCACCTACTTCCTCTTTGACTCTGTTCTTACCCACTGTGTATCTTAGGAAACTTCTCACAGTATGAATTTGGAAGTCAATCACTTCCTATTCTGTCCTGTTTCACCAAATCTGAAGGGAAGCAGCCAAATTACCCAAGATGCTCATTTCCCACCAACGCTGACAAAGGTGTCTGCCACTGAGAGACAGCTCAGCTACCCAGGTGGGAAATACTGCCACAGAGCAGACAGCTGCTCTCAATGCCAGAACAAACAGGTGCAGATTTTATTGAAGCAACAGAAGTGAAATAAACAAAACTAAATAGAATTCCACTCAGAAATGCAAATTTCCCAGAGTAAAAGCAGGGAAGTGGACTTTCAGAGTAAATAACAAAGTGCCTTTTCCTGATTGAGCTCAAAGTCATGACCTGTTCTTCATAATATTCTATAGTCTTAGAGCTCTTATGGCTATCTCAGTCCTATAATAGTTTCATTGACATAGGGTTCTCTTCTGAGAACAGAAATGTGCTTAAATAGAAAGAGGTACAAGTTAAAAAAAATTCATTATTTTGGAATAGAGAAATGATTTGGTAAACTCAGAAAAAAAAAAGACCACAGCATTTTACAATATCTCTTATTAAATGAGAAAATCTTTATCTTTACTGCTTTAATCTAGACTTGGCATTGTGACTTGCTTTAGCTAGTGAAACATTAGCAACCATGATGCAAGCAAAAGCTTGAAAAGTGCTTGTACATAGGGAATTACTGATTTTGGAACCTAGCTGCCATGTGAAAAAGGTTGAATTACCCTACTAAATGCATGTAGCATATATACCCCAGCAAATAGCCAGACATGGTTAAGGCCATCCAGGATCAATCAACTCTTTCTGATTCATAAGCTAATTGCAGTGGATTGAGTGAACCCAGGCAAGATAATAGAATAGCTCAAATGAGCCCAGTCCAAATAGTTTACTCACTGAGTCAGGAACTAATAAATTATATCTGTTGTGTTTGTTACACAGTAACATTTGACTGATACAGATGGTATAGCCAGCTCAAATCTACAAAGAGATTAAAGTGAGAAGATTCATGTTCTGCTGAGTTCTGAGTCATCCTGCAGATCACATTTCTTGCCAGAGCAGTGACCTGACTCCTCATGAAATTCAGCCTTATTCTAACTCCATAAGATTAATGAAAAAAAGGAGTTTGTAGTACTGTCTAATATCATGCACCATACCAAAGAAAATATATGTTGGATTTTTTTCAGCTTTCAGGTTATGTTGGCATGTTGTGTACATATCCCCAGATCTGATCTCAAAGAAGGCATTTGAGAAGAGTGAATCTGTGAATAGCAGAATGCTAAGAGATTTAGGTAAATTTCTTGCAGTATCCCTAGAGCCCACCCCCATTTAATTATAACTAAAAACAACTACATGTTCTTGCCAAAGAACTTATTTAAAAACCAGGTAGAGAAATCTGCCAAAGGTGGGGAAAAAAATATATAAAACAGAAAATTCTAGACAGAGAGAGAAAATTGAGGGAAAGAAAATTGAGGCCATAACCAAGTCAGGTGCTCCAGAACAGTGCTGCTCAGTCTCTAGGGATCTTGTTAAAATGTAGATTCATTTTATCTGGGGTCTGGTCTAAGAGTTTGCATTCTAACAAGCTCCTAGGGAATGCCACTCCTATTGTTCCATACATCACACTTTGTGTAGCAGAGCACTAGAATCTCTCCTGGTCTTGGAGCAGCTCACATGACTTTGACAGAATTTATAAATAAATAATTAGACATTCATCATTGGATATTGAAAGTAATATTTTATTAGAAAAATATACTTAAGAGCACAAACCCCCACCAAATGCAAGACTCAGTGAGAATTCCTGATTTCATTATTCTATAAGTGACTTCAGAATAAGCATTTTCTTATCTCAGGGCTCATTCCTGTTAAAATCTAATTTTTGATGCTATTTCTCTAGAAATGTTAATAACTTGATGAAATGATACCTATGTAACATGGACTGAGATTTTTATTTTATTTTTACTTTAACTGTACCTTAAGCAATATTTTCCCTTAAGATTTATTAGATAGGGGTTTATATTTTGGAAGAAAAAATACTTCTGGTGTTTAAATATGAATTTTACCTGCACACCTAACACCTCTGGAAGTACCTCGTGCCAAAGCTTATCATTTTAAAATCTGTAATACATAGAATTTTTTTCTACTTTATTAATACCTGCTTAATTTAGGATAAATAATTTGCTAAATTTAAACACATAGTATTCTATATTGTTTTAACTACTTTGTCAGGAGGTTATTAAAATAGAAATATTTGGGGAGAGAGGCAAGATGTCAGAGGAGTAGTGGACCAAAATGACATCAGATCTCAAGAGTTCAGCTAGATAGGTATCAAACCATTCCAAACACCTACAAACTCAACAGGAGATTGAAGAGAAGAGCAGCATGTCTAGGAACAGAAAATCGACCACTTTCTGAAAAGATAGAATATAGAGAGAAATGTATCTAATGTGGCGGGAAAATAGACCACAGCAGGGAGGGGCCAGCTCCCAGCAAGCAGAGGATCAGTGGAGCACAATATCAGAACTTTTAGAATTCAGGTCCACTGAGGGACATGGCTCCAGAGAGTAAGCAGGGGGTGGAGCCCTCATGGGGACAGTGTGGTCTCAGGTCCCATGGGGTCACAGAAAGATTGGGGGTGTCCGAGTGTAGTATGGCTGCCAGCTATCAGAGTGGGGAAGCCGAATACAGAGACAGAGCTGAAGAGTGAGCTTTCAGATCGGGGTTACCTTAAATCATGATCCAAGGCACAGTTGGGTCACTGCTCTTTGAGCAGGGACCCCACAAGTGACAGATTTGGAGAGACTCACCTTCCTGTTCCAGGAGAAGCAGTCAGGCAGGAATCTGCTGGGTTTGGAGACTCCAGGTGGGGCTGTGTTCCAGAGATAGAAATGCTCAGTCACATGCCATGTGAGCACAGAGCATGGCAAGAGACCAGAGAGCCAGGAGTGATTGACTGCTTGTCTCCGGGGGCACTCTGAGGAGTGGGGCCCTGAGTGCTCTGCTCCTCCAGGCCAGAGACTGGGAGGCCACCATTTTCATTCCCAGCCTCCAGAGCTCTATGGAAAGCATTCAGGGAACAAAAGCTCCAAGAGTGAACCGAGTGGATTACTTAGCCCACTTGTCCACTGGCAAGGACAGTGCATTTCTGCCTTGGGCAAAGCCATGTGAGAATCACTGCAAGAGTTACCTCCCACAAAAGATCAACAAGAGCATCCAGCCAAGACCACGCTCACTGATCAAGGAGAACAGTGGAACTCCAGAGCTAGGGGAAAGCAACACGTAGAATTCATGGCTTTTCCCCAATGATCCTTCAGTCTTGCAAAGTTAATTTTTTAAATTATTTTTCTTATTCTATTTTTTAAAAATTTCCACTTTACACTTATAACATTTTTTTAACTAGTCTATCTTAACAATACCTTTCTAAAACAAACAGAAAAAAAACTTTTTAAACTTTCATTGTTATAGTCAAATTTTACCCCTTCATTGTATTTAACTTTTTTTTTTTTAGATTTTCTTTATTTGACAGAGATCACAAATAAACAGAGAGGCAGGCAGAGAGAGAGAGAGGAGGAGGAAGCAGGCTTCCCATTGAGCAGAAAGCCCAAGACAGGGCTTGATCCCAGGACCCTGAGATCATGACCTGAGCCAAAAGCAGAGGCTTAACCGACTGAGCCACACAGGTGCCCCCAACTTTTTTTTTTTTGTATACATATAGTTATTTTTTTTCTTTTCTAGAAAATTATGGGATACAATTTCCTCTAATAGATCAAAATATACCCTAATCTAGTACATGGCTTTGTTCTAGTCTCCAGCTTGAGCATTCCTTTTTTTTTTTTTTTTTTCCTTTTTCTAACAAACTTATCTTATCAATTCCTTTTTTAGGAATTTTTAAATTTTTCATCTTTACAGTCATATTCCATTCCTTCATTGTGCTTATCTTTATTTTTGAATATATATGTGATTCTTTCTTTAAAATTTGGGGAGGTAGTTTCTTTAAGAGACCAAAATACACCTAAAACTAAGTGGGTGGCTCTGTTCTATTCACCAATTACATATATATATATATATATATATATATATATATATATATATATATATATTTTTTTTTTTTTTTAATTTCTTTTCACACACTTCCTTCTCCCCACACCCCTGGTTTTAGATCTCTTCTGATTTGGTTAGCTTACATTTTTCTGGGGTCATTGCCACCCTTTTAGTATTTTATTCTCTCATTTATATATATTTTTAAATTATTTATTCATTTATTTGACAGAGAGAAAGAGAGATCACAAGTGGGCAGAGAAGCAGGTGGGGGGGTGCAGAACACCAGCTGAGCAGACAGCCCAATGAACGGCTTGATCCCAGGACTCTGAGATGACACCAGAGCCAAAGGCATAGGCTTACTGCTGAGCCACACAGGCGCCCCTTGTTCAAATATTCTTATGTGGACAAAATGACAAGGCAGAAAAACTCACCACGGGGGGGGGGGGGAAGGAACAAGAAGCAAGACCAATGGCTAGGGACCTAATCAGTACGGACATTGGTAATATGTCAGATCTAGAGTTCAGAAGGATGATTCTCAAGGTGCTAGCTGGGCTCAAAAAGGCATGGAAGATATTAGAGAAATGCATTCTGGAGAAATGAAAGAACTAAAATCTAACCAAGCTGAAATTTAAAAAGCTATTAATAAGGTGCAATTGAAAAAAAATGGAGGCTCTTACTGCTAGGATAGGTGAGGCAGAAGAGAGAATTAGTGATATAGAAGGCCAAAAGATGGAAAATAAAGAAACTGAGCAAAAGAGAGATAAACAACTATTGGAGCATGAGGGGAGAATTCAAGAGATAAGTGATACCATAAGATGAAACATATTAGAATAATTGGGAATCCGGAAGAAGAAGAAAGACAGAGAGGGGCAAAAGGTATATCTGAGTGAATTATTGTAGAGAATTACCCCAATATGGTAAAGGCAACAAGCATCAAAATCCAGGAGGCACAGAGAATCTCCCCCTCAAATCAATCAAAATAGTTCCACACCCTGTCATCTAACAGTAAAACTTAAAAATCTTAGTGATAAAAAGAAAATCCTGAAAGCAGCTCCTGACAAGAGGTCTGTAAAATACAATGGTAGAAATATTAGATTGGCAGAAGACTTATCCACAGAGATTTGCCAAGCCAAAAAGAGTGGCATGATATATTCAGAGCACTAAATGAGAAAATATGCAGCCAAGAATACTATACCCAGCTAACCTATCATTGAAAATAAAAGGAGAGATAAAAAGCTTCCAGGATGAACAAAAATTAGAAGAATTTGCAAACGCCAAACCAGCCACACAAGAAATATTGAAAGGGGGCCTCTATGCAAAGAGAGAGCCTAAAAGTAGTAGACCAGAAAGGAATAGAGATAATAGTAACAGTCACCTTACAGGCCATACAATTGGACTAAATTCATATCTTCCAAAGTTACCCTGAATGTAAATGGGCTACATGTCCCAATCAAAAGACACAGGGTATCAGCATGGATAAAAAACCAAAACCCATCAATATGCTGACTACAAGAAACTCATTTTAGACCCAAAGACACCTCCAGATTTAAAGCGAGAAGGGGGAAAACAATTTACCATGCTAATGGACATCAAAAGAAAGCTGGGGTGGCAATCGTGATATCAGACAAATTAGATTTTAAGCCAAAGACTATAATAAGAGATGAGGAAGGACACTATATCATATTTAAAAGGTCTGTCCAACAAGAAGATCTAGTAATTTTAAATATCTATGCCCCTAACATGGGAGCAGCCAACTATGTAAACCAAATAATAACAAAATCAAGGAACACAATGACAATAATACAATCATGGGGACTTTAACACCCACCTCACTGAAATGGACAGATCATCCAAGCAAACAATCAACAAGGAAATAAAAGGCTTAAATGACACATTGGACTAGACAGACCTCACAGATATATTCAGAACATTCCATCCCAAAGCAACAGAACACAAATTCTTCTCTAGTGCAATGGAACATTCTCCAGAATAGATCACATCCTGGGTCACAAATCAGGTCTCAACTGGTACCAAAAGATTGGAATTATCCCCTGCATATTTTCTGACCACATGCTCTGAAGCTAGAGCTAGAGGAAAGTTGAAAAGAACTCAAATACATGGAGGCTAAAGAGCATCCTACTAAAGAATGAATGGGTGAACCAGGAAATTAAAGAAGAATTGAAAAAAATCATGGAAAAAAATGATAATGAAAACACAATGGTTCAAAATCTGTGGGGCACAGCAAAGGCAGTCCTGAGAGGAAAATATATAGTGATACTAGCCTTTCTCAAGAAACAATAAAGGTCTCAAATACACAATCTAACCCTATACCTAAAGGAGCTGGAGAAAGAACAGCAAAGAAAGCCTAAACCCAGCAGGAGAAGAGAAATAACAAAGATCAGAGCAGAAATCAGTGAAATAGAAACCAAAAAGAACAGTAGAACAAATCAACGCAAATAGGAGCTGGTTCTTTGAAAGAATTAAAAAAAACGATAAAGCCCTGGTCAGACTTACCAAAAAGAAAAGAGGAAGGACCCAAAAGATAAAATCACGAATGAAAGAGGAGAGGTCACAACCAACACCAAGGAAATACAAATAATTATAAGAACATATTATGAGCAACTATATGCCAGGAAATTTGACAATCTGGAAGAAATGGATGCATTCCTAGAGACATATAAACTACCAAAACTGAACCAGGAAGACACAGACAACATGAACAGACCCATAACCAGTAGGGAGATTGAAGCGGTCATCAAAAATCTCCCAACGAACAAGAGCCCAGGGCCAGATGGCTTCCCAGGGGGATTTAAACAAACATTTAAAGAAGAATTAACACCTATTCACCTGAAACTGTTCAAAAAAAAAAAATCCAAAAAACAAAAACAAAAACTGGAAGGAAAACTTCCAAACTGATTTTATGAGGCCAGCATCACCTTGATCCCAAAACCAGACAAAGACCCCGTAAAAAGGAGAATTACAGACCAATATCCTTGATGAAAACACATGTGAAAATTTTCATCAAAATACTAGCCAATAGGATCCAACGGTACATTAAAAGGATTATTCACCATGACCAAGTGGGATTTATTCTGGGGCTGCAAGGTTGGTTCAACATCCGCAAATCAATCAATGTAATACAATACATTAATAAAGGAAACAACAAGAACCATATGATACTCTCTATAGATGGTGAAAAAGCATTTAACAAAGTACAGTATCCTTTCTTGATCAAAACTCTTCAAAGTGCAGGAATTAGAGGGTACATACCTCAACATCACCAAAGCCATCTATGAAAAACCCACACCGAATATCATTCTCAATGGGGAAAAGCTGAAAGCTTTTCTGCTAAGGTCAGGAACACGGCAGGGCTGTCCACTATCACCACTGCTATTCAACATAGCACTAGAAGTCCTAGCCTCAGCAATCAGACAACAGAAATAAATAAAAGGCATCCAAATTGGCAAAGAAGTCAAACTCTCACTCTTTGGAGATGATATGGTACTTTATGTGGAAAACCCAAAACACTCTACTCCAAAACTGCTAGAACTCATACAGGAATTCAGTAAAGTCTCAGGATATAAAATCAATGCAACAAAGTCAGTGGCATTATTATATACCAGTAGCATGAGAAAAGAAAGAGAAATCAAGGAGTCGATCCCATTTATAGTTGCACCCAAAACCATAAGACACCTAGAAATAAACCTAACCAAAGAGGCAGAGAATCTGTACTCAGAAAACTATGAAGTATTCATGAAAAAAATTGAGGAAGACACAAAGAAATGGAAAAACATTTTGTGCTCATGGATTAGGAAAACAAATATTGTGAAAATGTCTATGCTACCTAAAGCAGTCTCCATGTTTAATGTAAACCCTATCAAAATACCTTCAATTTTTTTCCAAAAAAATGGAACAAATAATTCAAAAATCTATATGGAACCAGAAAAGACTCCAAATAACCTGAGGAATGTTGGGAAAAAAAAAAAAAAAAGCCAAATTTGGTTGCATTACAATTCCAGACTTCAAGCTCTATTTCAAAGCTGTCATCATCAAGACAGTGTGGTACTGTCATAAAAAGACATACAGATCAACAGAACAGAATAGAGAGCCCAGAAATAGACTTTCAACTCTGTGGTCAACTAATCTTTGACAAAGTGGGAAAGAATGTCCACTGGAAAAAAGACAGTCTCTTCAACAAATGGTGTTGGGAAAATTGGACAGCCACATGCAGATAAATGAAACTGGACTATTTCCTTACGCCACACACACACACACACACACACACACACACACACAGACTCAAAATCGATGAAAGACCTCAATGTGAGACAGGAATCCATCAAAATCCTTGAGGAGAACACAGGCAGCAAGCTCTTCGACCTCAGCCACAGCAACTTCTTCCTAGAAACATCACCAATGGCTAGGGAAGCAAGGGCAAAAATGAACTATTGGGACTTCATCAAGATCAAAAGCTTTTGCACAGTAAAGGGGACAGTTAAGTAAACCAGAAAACACCTGACAGAATGGGAGAAGATATTTGCAATTGACTTATCAGATAAAGGGGTAGTACCCAAAATCTATGAAGAACTTATCAAACTCAACAGCCAAAGAATGAATAATCTAATTAAGAAATGGGCAGAAAAATGTGGTCCATATACACTACGGAGTATTATGCCTCCATCAGAAAGGATGAATACCCAACTTTTGTATTAACATGGACAGGACTGGAAGAGATTATGCTGAGTGAAATAAGTCAAGCATAAATAGTCAATTATTATATCGTTTCACTTATTTGTGGATCAGAAGAAATAACGTGGAGGACATGTGGAGATGGAGAGGAGAAGGGAGTGGGGGGAAATTGGAGGGGGAGATGAACCATGAGAGACTATGCACTCTGAAAAACAATCTGAAGGTTTTAAAGGGGTGGGGGGTGGGAGGTTGGGTAAGCCTGGTGATGGGTATGATGGAGGGCACATATTGAATGGAGCAATGGGTGTGGTGCATAAACAATGTATTCTGGTACACTGTAAAGAAATTTAAAAATTAAAGATTAAAAAAATAAAAAAGAAATGGGCAGAGGACATGAACAGACATTTCTGCAAAGAAGACATCCGATGGCCAACAGATATATGAAAACGTGCTCAACATCACTTGGCATCAGGGAAATACAAATCAAAACCACAATGAGATACCATCTCACACAAGTCAGAATGGCTAAAATTAACAAGTCAGGATATTACAGATGCTGGAGAAGATGCGGAGAATGGGGAACCCTCCTACACTGTTGGTGGGAATGCAAGCTGGTGCAGCCACTCTGGAAAACAGCATGGAGGTTCCTCAAAAAGTTGAAAACTGAGCTACTCTTTTTTTTTTTTAAGATTTTATTTATTTATTTGTCAGAGAGAGAGGGAGAGAGAGCAAGCACAGGCAGACAGACTGGCAGGCAGAGGCAGAGGGAGAAGCAGGCTCCCTGATGAGCAAGGAGCCTGACATGGGACTCGATCCCAGGGCGCTGGGATCATGACCTGAGCCAAAGGCAGCTGCTTAACCAACTGAGCCACCCAGGCGTCCTGAAAACTGAGCTACTCTTGACCCAGTCATTGAGCTACTGGTATTTCCCTTAAAGATACAAATGTAGTGATCTGAAGGTGCATGTGTACCTGAATGTTTATAGCAACAATGTCCACAATAGCCAAACTATGGAAAGAACCTAGATGTCCATCAACAGATGAATGGAAAAAGAAGTTGTGGTATATATATACAATGGAATACTATGCAGCCATCAAAAGAAAGGAAATCTTGCCATTTGCAACGATGTGGATGGAACTAGAGGGTATTATGCTGAGCAGAATGAGTCAATCAGAGAAAGACAATTATCATATGATCCCCCTGATATGAGGAATTTGAGGCAGAGTGGGGGGCTTGGGGATAGGGAAGGAAAAAAATGAAACAAGATGGAATTGGGAGAGAGACAATCCTTAAGAGACTCTTAATCTTACAAAACATACTGAGATTTGCTGGGCGGAGGGGGTGTGTGGAGAGGGTGGTTCAGTTATGGACATTGGGGAGGGTATGTGATATGGTGAGTGTTGTGAATTGTGTAAGCCTGCTGATTCACATACTTGTACCCCTGGGGTAAATAATATATTACATGTTGATAAAAAATAATTAATTTTAAAAAATAAAAATAAATAAAATAGAAGTATTTGAGTGTTATTGATCTTCAATATTTTTCTTGGAGGCTTCTAAAGGAGCTCTATAATGTCCTAAAATATTACTGTTAAAAAAAACCTTGCATGTGTGCTAAGAAGTAGCATAAAAAAGAAGATACATTCCTAGACTTCAAATATGTGAAAACAGACATTGTGTGTCAAACTTTCCAGTGCCTAACAGTGAGATCATGAGCAGCTTAGCTTTGGCTTTCTTAAACTTAATTTTTTTTCATTTGTAAAAAGGGATAATATCTTCTGCATAGCTCTTGATACACAGTAATTGCTCTTCAAACAAAAATAGTTATCTCCTCACTTTTCAACATTATGTCATCTGTGGCAACAGAGAATGAATCTACTTCCTCTTCTGCAGTACAACATTTCCAGTATTCATCCATTTGTTTATTTATTCATTTGAAAATATCCACAGAACACTTAGTTCTAGGAATTGCACTATGTATAGAGGCTAAATACATGAACAGGTACAATTTTTTTTTATTTGAAGTTAGATAAGGATGTAGATGTATAAAGAAAAAAATTATAACAGTGTTAATCTGGTTCAAGCTAGTATGACAAAATATTATAGACTGGGTACCTTAAACAACAAACATTTTTCCATTTTTGAGATTGGGATGTCCAAGATTAAGATGTTTGCAAATTCAATACAATAATAGAAGGGAATTTTAACACCCCACTTACATCAATGGACATATCATCTAAGCAGAAAATAAACAAGGAAATAATGGCTTTGAATGACATACTGGACCAGATGGACCTAACACATATATTCAGAACATATCATCCTAAAAAAGCAGAATACACATTCTTTTCAAGTATACATGGAATACTCTCCAGGATAGATTACATGTTAGATCACAAAACAGGCTTTAGCAAATACAAAGATATTGACGTCATACCACGCAATTTTTTCTGACCACAACACTATGAAACTAGAAGTCAACCACAAGGAGAAATCTGGAAAGACCACAAATACATGGAGCTTAAATAACATACCATTAACAATGAATGGGTCAACAAGGAAATCAAAGAAGACATTTAAAAAATATACAGAGCCAAATGAAAATGAAAGCACAATGGTCTAAAACCTTGGACTTAAATGGTCCTAAGAGGGAAGTTTATAGCAATCCAGGCCTACCTCAAGAAGCAAGAAAAAAATCTCAGACAACATGACCATCCACCTAAAAGAAACAGAAAAAGAACAACAAAACCTAAAGGCTGAGGAAAGAAGGACATAATAAAGATTAGACTGGAAATAAATGACACAGAAACTAAGAAAACAGTAGGATAGAACAATGAAACCAGGAGCTGGTTCTTTGAAAAATTAATAAAATTGACAATCCTCTAGCTAGAATTATAAAAAAAAAAGAGGAATGATCCAAATAAATAAAATCACAAATAAGAGAGGAAACATAACTACCAACACCACAGAAATATAAACAATTGTAAGAGAATATTATGAAAACCTATATGCCAACAAGTTGGGCAACATAGAAGAAATGGATACATTCATAGAAACATGGGAATTACCAAAACAAAACAGGAATGAATAGAGAACCTGAAAAAACTGATAACCAGCAAAGAAATTAAATCAGTAATTAAAAAACCCTCAACAAATAAAAGTCAGGACAGGAGGCTTCACAGAATTCTACAAAACTTTTAAAGAAAAGTTAATACTTATTCTCAAACATTCCAAAAGATAGAAAAGGGAGAAAAACTTCCAAATTCATTCTATGAACCCAGCATTATCCTGATACCAAAACCAGATAATGACACTACAAAAAAAAAAAAAAAAAAAGAAAAAAAAAACTAAAGCCAATATCCCTGAAGAATATATATACAATAATCCTTAGTAAAATACAGGCAAACCAAACTCAACAATATATTAAGTACAAACAAAACAAAACAAAACAATACCAACAAAGAATAAAAAAAACTATATTCACCATGATTGAGTAGGATTTATTCCTGGAATGCAAGGGTGGTTTAATATTACAAACCAATCAATATCATATATCACATCAATAAAAGAAAAGACAAAAACATATGATCATTTCACTAGATGCAGAAAAAGCACTTGACAAAATCTATTCACAATAATATCTTGACAATAATATCCATTCACAATAAAAACCCTCAACAAAGTAGGTTTAGAGAGAACTTACCTCAAAATAAATAAAGGCCATATATGAAAAACCCACAGGCAACATCATACTCAACATAGAAAAACTGAGATCTTTTCCTCTACACTGTCTGGAACAGGACATGGATGTCCACTCTCACACTTTTATTCAATCTAGCACTGAAAGTCCTAGCCACAGCAATCAGAGAAGAAAAATAAATAAATAAATAAAAAGAAATCAGCAAAGAAGAAGTAAAAGCTTCACTATATATAGGAAACCGAAAAGACTCCACCAAAAAAAAAAAAAATTGCTAGAATTAGTAAATGAATTCAGTAAGGTCACAGAATACAAAATCAACCTAAGGATATTTGTTGCATTTCTATACACCAATAATAAAGCAGAAGAAAGAAAAATTAAAGAATCAATCCCATTTATAATCGTACCAAAAACCATAAGATAACCTAGGAATAAATCTAGTCAAAGAAGTGAAATATCTGCACTCTCAAAACTGTAAAACACTGATGAAAGAAATTGAATATGACAAAAAGAAATTAAAAGAAACCCCATGCTTATAGATTGAAAGAAAAACGCTTACACTACCCAAAACAATCCACACATTTAATGCAATCCCTACCAAAATATCAAAGGCATTTTTTACAGAACTGGAACAAAGAATCCTAAAATTTGTACAGAACCACAAAATATTCCAAATATCCAAAGCAACCTTGAAAAAGAAAAAAAAAAAAAAAAAAAAAGGCAAAGTAGGAGGAACCATAATCCCAGACTTCAAGTTATACCATGAAGCTGTAGTGATCAAAACATTATGATACTGGTACAAAAAGAGACACACAGATAAATGGAACAAAATAGAAAATCCAGAAACAGACCTATAAGTATGTGGTCAACTAATCTTTGACAAAGAAGGAAAGAAGATTCAATGGAAAAATTGGTAGTCTCTTCTACAAATGGTCTTAGGAAAAGTGGACAGCAACATGCAAAATAATGAAACTGGACTACTTCCTTACATCATACAAAAATAAATTCACAATGGATGAAAGACCTAAATGTGAGACTTAAAATTATAAAAATCCTAAAAGAGAGCACAGGCATGAACTTCTTTGACATTAGCCATAGCAACTTCTTCCCAGCTATGTCTCCTGAGGCAAGGGAAACAAAATGTAAAATAAACTATTGGGACTATATCACAATAAAATTGTCTGTGTAGTGAATGAAACAATCAACAAAACCAAAGGCAACCTATGGAATGGAAGAAGGTATTTGCAAATTAAATATCTGATAAATGGTTAGTATCCAAAGTATATGAAGAACTTATAAAACTCAACAACTAAAAAAAAAATACACTTAAAAATGAATGGAAGACACAAGTAGACATTTTTCCAAAGAAGACATACAAATGGCCAACAAACATGTGAAAAGATGATCATTATAATCATCAGGAAAATGTAAATAAAAGCTACAATGAAATATCACCTCACACCAGTTAGAATGACTAAAATCAAGAACACAAGAAACAATAGGTATTGGCAAGGATGTGGGGAAAAGGGAACCATTTTACACTGTTGGTGGGAATACAAACTGGGGCAACCACTCTGGAAAACAGTATGGAGATTCCTCAAAAGGTTAAAAATAGAACTACCCAGGGTGCCTGGTTGTCTCAGTCAAGTGTCTACCTTAGGTTCAGGTCATGATCCCAGAGTCCTGGGATGGCGCCTACATGGGACTCCCTGCTCAGTGGGAAGCCTGCTTCTCCCTCTCCCACTCCCCCTGCTTATATCCTTTCTCTCTCTCTCCCTCTCTCTCTCTCTATCAAGTAAATAAATAGATAAGAAAAATAAAACTACTCTAAAATCTAGCAATGGCACTGGTAGGTATTTATCCAAAGAATACAAAAATACTAATTCAAGGGGATACATGCAATGCACCCTGATGTTTATAGCAGCATTATCTACAATAACCAAATTGTGGAAACAGCTCAAGTGTCTATAGTCTCATAGTAGATAAGGAAGATAAGAAATATTCCATTATCTAACTATAAAAAAAGAATGAATCTTGCCATTTACAACATAGATAGAGCTAATAATATTATGCTAAGAAAAGCAAGTCAGTCAGAGAAAGAGAAATACCATGTGTTTTCACTCATATGTGGAATTTATGAAACAAAAGAAATGAGCAAAGGGGAAAAAAAAGAGAGAGACAAACTAAGAACCAGACTCTTAACTATAGATAACAATGTGATGGTTACCAGAGGGGAAGTAGATTGGGGGGGGGAGTGGGGAATGGGTGACAACAGTGATGGGGATTAAGGAGTATATTTGTTGTGATGAGCACTGGATGATGTATGAAGTGTTCAACCAGTATATAATACACCTGAAACTAATATTACACTGCAAGTAATGAAAGTTGAATCCAGAGACTTATGTAATTGTTGCATGATGGACGGCACTGAGGTCACATTAAGGAGGTTAGAATTTGTCCTTGCAGCAATGAAGGCCCCTTGAAGGATGATATGCAAGAAGATGAGGATGGATTTGTATATTAGGCTGATTCCTTTGGCATCCAGAAAGATAATAGCTTTGAGAGGCAAAAAACTAGAACTAAGAATATCTGGAAACTTCAGCAGTATTCAAAGGGAGTGAGTATGAGAACAGTAGGGTTAAAGAAGGATGGAAGAAAGTGATATGAGAAATGTTTGTGATATGAAATTGGGGAATCTTAATGCTAGGAAGGAAGAATGATGAAAATGGAGGAGAAAGGGTGACTAATGCCATCCAGTTTTGTAACTTCATTGATTAGGTAGATGGCCAGTAAGAGAAAGAAAGAGCAAGAGGATCAAGAGTTCAATTTTGGATGTATTGAGTTTGAGGTGAGAAGATGTCTAGCAGGCATTCACCAGGGTTAGGAAACACACCTCTCTATACTTTCTTACAACTGCCATCTTTCCCAATGTAAATGCACAGTGATCATGGTCATCTTTTCTAAACTATACCAATCACACAATAATAAAGGAAAATATCAACAGGAAACAGCATCAACCTTACAGAAATTTAGAAAGTGCATGTCCTGTATGTCAACATATGCACATTTTCTTATTCCCAACTTTCTGTACCACTTCTCTTCTCCATTCTTTCAGGAATTACTGACAAGGTTCCTCTGTCTTCAACTAGTTCTTATAAGCCTCCGGTCCTAGAATAGTTCATCAGCATACTTGATGTTATCTTAATATCCCCTCATCTTAAATGTCATTCAGTCCTTAATGAAGTATTTTCTGCTCTTTTGGTTTTAATATTTCAATGACAGAGTAAAAACTTTTGTGTTCTGCTTTCTTTTTCCCATTTTTCAGTACTGTTCCATCTTCCCACAAGCAATACTCCCAACCTATGTTTGTTCCTTTGCTCAGTTAAAACAGGAGTTCAAAATGCCCTATTTGTATACTAATAACAATGCCAAATTTTTCTACCTCTTGCCATCTAGACACTTTTTATTCAAGTCCCTTCCATATTTTATTTTATTTTATTTTATTTTATTTTATTTTATTTTATTTTTTTAAAGATTCCATCCATTTACCTGACAGACAGAGATCACAAGTAGGCAGAGAGGCAGGCAGAGAGAGGAGGAAGCAGGCTCCCTGCGAGCAGAAAGCCCGATGCGGGGCTCCATCCCAGGACCCTGAGATCATGACCTGAGCCAAAGGCGGAGGTGTTAACCCACTGAGCCACCCAGGTGCCCTCCTCCCATATTTTAAAATTATATTTGACTCCTTCCAACTTTGGGTTATATATTTTTCAAAAGATCTTATTTTCCTTTGCATTAGACTGTATACTTACATTAATAAATCAATTTTATCAAACTTCTAAATACAGCTGGACCCATTCCCTTTTTGTGATTCCTCTCATCAGAACTTACTTAAGCTCTTATACTTTATATTTTCAGACTATATTTTTATGAAGATGACAACATCTTCTGCAATGACTAAATAATCTCTTCTTTGCTCTATGTTTCTCCAAAGTAACATAACTCTTTTCTATTAAGAGCTGCATCACATCTACATTTCTATTCATTCTGTCCTTGGTTGTCACAATTACCTCAAAACAGCTATTTTCTCAATGTTCCTATTATTTTTCAGAAGAACATATGCATTTATCAAATCCTCTGTTCTTAGTAGAATGATACATACGGCATAAGCTTAAATGCTTCATTCCTACTATACCTCATTTCTGTGATTCTGTCTTTGCAATCCTTATTAGAAAAGCCTTGAGCCTATCACCCATCTGATCAAGCAGACTATAAGTCACTTCCTTAACAATGCTATCTTTGTGTCATTCTTTTCATTCTGTTTCATGTGTGTGTCTATCAGCCATACGACTCTTAGGTGGTCAGAATTCCAAACGGGATTATAACAAACTACTTGAATTTTTAGCCATGATCTGTCTCTCATTTAATCTCTTTAGTAACATCTATTTTCTATGGTTTTCTGATTTTCTGAACCACTCTAGAAAATCTCCATTTGAAGAAAAAATAAAATCCTATGCACTGATTTGTAGTTATTCATAATTATTTCAGCCATTCAAGGGGAGTCATAATGCCTTCTAATGACTCTATCACTGACTTGCTTAATATGTCTTTTCTTTCTTAATTTGCCACTTCTCTCCCTCTGAACCTTTTATCCAATCTGTAAGACCTCACATTGATAACATGTTGCTCAACATGTTCCATTCACCATAAACATTCATACCAGTGGTGTGCACATAGCCCATTTTGCCTTGTGTTTTATTTGCTTTCTTATGTCTCCTACTGAGCCAAATTTCTAAAGGGGAATACATCTAGTTTTTGTTTGAGTACCCTTAACAGTATCAACTACATATTCCAGGTGCTTTGTAATTAAAAACCAAATGAATAAATAAATCTGCAACAACAATAGCCCTAACTTTTCCTGTCCAGCTATTAAATTGATTGTATTAGAAGTGAAAAAATTAGGAATTCACTTTATAGTGGTCACTTACTAATTCACACATACCAAATCCAGAAAATAACAACCAGAACAGTTGACTAAAATAACTGAACTGGACTCCATTACTGTACTTTAAAGTAAAATATTAAGCATAAATTTAGATTCTTTCCTGTATTGAACCTCAACACAAATCCAGACAGATGTAATCATGTTAACATCTTCAACATATCAACAGTCAGATATAGAGAGCTAACTGCTTGAGTCATTTACTTCAGTCAATACTTAAATAGGAAACTGACTCCTTAAAATGTACTCCTTCAATTTTCTATTTGCATAATTAAAGCTATGGAAGAAGCTCACTTGCACAGTTTGTTTTCCCAAGATAAGTAGTTACCATGACAATGGTTATTGTTTGAGGATGATCAGGATGTTAGTATGAGTATTATTCAGTGCAGAATTATCAGAGAATGATCCTACTCAATTAAGTCAGTGCATCTAAAAAAGATATATAACCACTCTGAGTTTTTCTTAAATGAGATTTTGAAAATTACATTTTAGGAAAGATAGTTTTTTTTTTCCCCAAAAAACACAGGACTACTAATTTATTCAAATGTCACAAAACACCAGCTTAGATCAGGTGCTGCACAAGCTCTGTTCCCTATAGAAAGACAATGCCTTCTGTTCATGATAATTACCTGCCATGACAGTGTCACAAAAAGAATATTTCAACAGAAACTGCATCACCGAGAATAACTCAGATTTAGAATTATGATTATAGGATTAGGAATGTGTTTCTTTTGCCCATAAATAATTCAGTTGTATACAATGAATTATATAGTATGTAGGAGGTAACAGGATTAAAAACATCAACATCAACCTAGGGGTTTCCAAACTTTGCTTTGATTATATACCTCTTTGCTACTTTGAGTATGTTATATAAAGGCTGAACCTGAGATATTTTCCCTATAAATTGAGAAAAATAATTCTTAACCTGTTCCACAGATAACTTGTGCTACCTACAACATATGCTTAAAATTGTTAATCCACATCTTCTCTCACATCTATGCCACTAATTGTATCTTCTCTTATCAATGGACAAGGCTGCCATATATGGCTACTCAAGATCAAGATGTCCACTTAAAATTACCAAATGAAATATACATGTAAAAACAATGTGGTATCCCTACAATCTGGCTACCTCTGTACCACTGAGTTCTTTTTTTTATCAATTATATGAGATTTTTATTTACCGGGATAGAAAATTTTGTCAAAATGAAAAAGAACATTAAATTCTAACTTATTTGCTCTTTGAAATGGTTAAAATTTCCAGAAAACATTTTTCTATTTCTTGAGTGGCTTGCATTATTTCTACATTTCAAAAATAGCTGGTTATCTAGTTGCATTCTTTTTGAATTAGTTATACTTTTGACTATAAATAATTCAAAGCAAAAGTAGAAGAAAAATTTGAATCATTACTTTCTGATTGTAAATATATGTAGTTCTGATACAAAATTTAAAAAAAAAAATGCCAACCAACTTTTAAAAGTAAAATTTATTTTTCAAGAAACTTCCTATTTTGTGGTAGGTTTTACTGTTCTCTGCCCCACCTCACATCATTCCAAATGGACTGGCTGTGCCTCTTCCTATAGTAAGGGACATTTTGGTTGCAAAATCAGAGCCTTTGTTCCACTTTTAACTGCTTAGAATTGAATGGCTTTGCTATGACTTTCACATCATCCATTCTAAAGAAACCTAAAGCCCTAGTTAAAAAATAACTTTCCTTTTTGAAAATGAAATACCAGCTTTTCCTCAAGATAGAAACAAGTTTTTATTTTTTTTAATGATAGTATTCAAGTCTAAAAAAATTGCATAAGAAAGATCAGGCCATACATTTCCAATAGAAATAAAGCTTGCTAATTTTTTTTAAAGTAATTGGAAAATGGGTATCAAGAGTCTTAAAAATATTTTTTGCCTAATTATTCCATATTTAAGAATCTCTCTCCCATACTTAAGAATTCCATTATTAAGAATCTCTTACATCGCTCTTAGGGAAATAATCCTGAAATACAAAGAATGACTGCTACACAAAGACATTCTAACATTATCAATATATTAGCAAGACCTAAAAGTCTTTTTTATTATATCTTAATAATTAACTATGTTGAGTTCATGCACCAGGACACTTTCCGTGAAACAGAAAACCCAACTCAAACTTACTTAAACAACAATGAAAATACATACATCAGCAAAAGAAATCTATCAATTCAATGGCTAAAATCATCAGGGATATAACAGGAAGACCTATAAGTACTGGGGAACAAAAACAACCTATCTGTTCAGCTTCATCCAAGTGGCTGATTTCCTTAAGTGTCAACAGGGCTGCTATTAGCACTAGGAGTATATCCTTCAAGTCCAGTATAAGAAATTAAAGGACCTCTTGTAGCTTATATATGGGTTCTGGGATTTATTCTTTTTTTTTTTTTTTTTTTTTTTGTTTGTTTGACAGAGATCACAAGTAGGCAGAGAGAGAAGGAAGCAGGCTCCCCGCTGAGTAGGGAGCCCGATGCGGGACTCGATCCCAGGATGCTGGGATCATGACCCGAGCCGAAGGCAGAGGCTTTACCCCACTGAGCCACCCAGGCGCCCCTGGGCTTTATTCTTAATATGCTATATTGTTTCAGTGAAGCATTCCTGCCCCAATTTTTTTGATGGCTAGCAAAATCACCCTAACTGCCCAAACTTTGGTCATGTGCCTCCTGAATGAATCACTATAAGAGAGAGACTGTCATTTTTATTTGATTTGGGGGTTCTCAAAGCTCCGAAGCCTGTGCTCTGTTACGAGCAATTCTTGCAAAAATATCACAGTTAACTTGAAAGAACTGTGCCAAGAACAAGAACTGAGTTTTTAAAAATATTGAAAAATACTGACTTAATCAGAATGGACCACACCATGTTTAGTGAAAGCACAATGGGGAAACCTATCAAAGCCCAAGACAGATCCAATCTATGGATGTCATTACCTTGCATTGTTATTCTTTAGGTTTGTGTAAATGGCACAATTTGTAATGCAGATAGCTTTTTAGCTGGATGTTATATTATAGTCATGTTAGTCCAGATTTCCATACTTTGCCATGTAACTTGGAAGCTGAGTTTTTAGAAGACATCCAGTCCGAGAGATTTCTCTGCTCCTCTTAACTCTATTTGTTTCTTAAACAGGAAATGTTAAAGTTAAGATATATTGTTAAAGTCCTATCCTTTGGATACACAAGAATGAATGAGCTCTTGTACTGATGTGAAAGCTTTATCCTCAGAAACATTTAAAAATTATTTTCATGGTGTTAATAATCAGTTTTCCCTATTATTTGTGTACACCAAATCTCAAGTTTCTAAGAAATGGGGGTACAGGGGTAAAGTGGAAGACAGTGAAGCAAAGAGTAAGAAAAATTAAATTTAATCTTTCCTATCCTGAAACTCACTTGCTAGTTTAATTTTTTGGTGCATAGAGTACTGTGTGTGAAATGGTACAGTTGGCACCTTTATTCCCTTTTTTAAGATTATGTGATGTTTTATATAGTTATGTATCATGATTTACCAAAAGTGGAGTCAGAGATATAAAAGGAAAATGTCTGAAGTGAAAAATTACAGCCGGTATCAAATCTACGGGGGCCCTATTTTTAGGAATGAGGGTTTCTTCACAAGCTTTTGGATGACAAATGACTCATCACACGTATACTACATATTTGGCAAATCTTTCTAGAAACTGTATGGATAATTAGAAACCCTTATTAAAAAGTCACTGCAGTTTATAAAATATTTAAAATAATTACATATGATTATGAAATTACTTCATAAAGAACAGAGGAAAATCATAAAGTTCCTGCATGAGTCACTCAAGCCTAGACCTAGATTTTTTTTTTTTTTGAGGGAAATGATTCTTATTCACTGATTATAAGTTTTGATTAAGTTGGATGAATAAAGAATGCCTTGTTAGTCTACTGGTTTTGCCAAAGACAGTTTTTTCCCCCCTGGCATAATAACAAGACTAGATACAGAAGTATACAAATTTCATTCTACTGATGAGAAACATGACTAGTAGAGAAATTTATCACTTAGGAGAAGCTTTTAGTGCAATATTTATAGGAAATTTTATACTTCTCTAGGGATATATACTTTTTGCCTGCATTTAACAAGACTTTTATCATGTGTGTCTGTAATGTAATGCAGCTAATTTTATACCAACTTTTTAGTATTGACTATCCAAATGAAGGGGGCCCCTTTGAAGCAGCCATCTTGGTAGGCTACACATTGATTCCAACAATACTGCTCTTACAATGCTCCTGGGAGGAGATAGTGAGAAAGAAGCAACAGGGGAACAAAAGATAGGGAAAAGGAAGGAAAAAAAGGTGAGGAAAAGGGGGACAGACATATTATTCCTTTTTAAGAGTTTGTTATATTCCAGTCAGCACCTTATAACAACACTGAAGTAGATATTACTAGCTTTGTTTTATAGATGAGAAAACTGATCAAGAGGGTTAAATAACTTCCCTTAAGTCATATATGTCTGTTATCTGTTCACTGTATAACAAATGTTTACCCCCAGATCTAGTGGCTTACCAGAACAACCATCCCAGTCCTCTGGATTAGCAATTTAGGATGGGATCAAAGGAGCAGATCTTCTGTTAGTCTTGAGTGGGGTAACTCACATGGCTGTAGTCACTTGATGGCTCACTTGGGTTAAATGGTCAAAGTAGCTCACTCACATGTTTGATTGGTGGGGGTGGCTATTGAACTGGCCACATTCCTGCAGCAGAGGGTCTTAATTTCTTGATGTAGTGGCCATATTCCAAGAGATGTAAATTCCAATATGCCAATGCTTTTCAAGATTCTGTTTATGTTATGTTTGATGTAACAGAACAGTATCTAGTATTATACATTTAAGGAGTGGTAAGAGTAAGATTCAAATCCAGGTTTTTCTGATAATAGTCCTTTTGCTCTTTCCAGTGTCCCGTACTCTATGTTTTTGCTGGTGTGAGATAAGCTTCCACTTTCTCAATGAATGCTGCGGAGACCAGTCAGGAAAAATAGTTATGCATGGTTTGGCAGTAGTAAAAGCCCATATTATTAAAAATCTGTTTTTAAAAGTATTTTTAATATTCCTTGCATTAGTTAGCTTTGCTATGGCAACAGAAAACTCTAACATCTTAACAGAATATAGTTATTATAGTACTCAGATTGTTCTTGGAATACCATACAAAATCTAAAGGGTCAGTTTACCTCTCAAGGAGTAATGGTCTCCTTTAATTCATTCTAGCAAAGCATTTCTTCTCAAAAACTTTTTTTTTGGGGGGTGTATTTTATTCTATTCATCTCCTTTGTCAGGAACCACATCAACAAACCTTGTTCTGCCTTTCCTCATTCTCTAAAACTCTGTTTCCCAGTGTAGGAAATATTAGTCACATATATCTCTTCTGCATTTGAAATGTGGCTTGTTTAAATTGACATGTGCTATAAATGTAAAGCATGCACCTGCTTTTCAACACTGAGTATAAAAAAATGGAACAGGTCTCATTAATATTTTTACATTACATATGGATACTGTATAATTTTCTACATGTTGTATTCAATAAAATGTATTTATTAAAGTTATTGAAATTAATTTCAACTACTTTTTATGTCTAAAAATTAAATTTTAACTTCTATGGACAGTGCTGTTCTATCATTAATTTTGGTTGCTTCAAGATTAACATTATTCCTTGGGATAGCAAACCCTATACAGTCCTTAAGACTTTTTGTCCAACTGAATGGATTTTCTGGTTCCATCTTAAACCAAAGGAAGATCTTTAAGGGTATAAAATCACACTTTTGAGCATCTTTATGTCCTAAGATTGTCTTAATTTGAGGACATTTTACTGGTGGGAGGTGAAAAAGCATTGCATCATTTAATGCACTAGACCTGGAATGTTGGAATCATCCCTTTTCTCTTTCTTCATTCTTGGAAACAGGCCAATATATTCTTATACCATCTAACCAAATACAGCTAAAAACAACAAAATCATGCTATGAAAATTCTTCTCAACATTTCTTTGCCCAAAGTCACAAGATTATTAGATACATTTTGTGCTTCCAACTTACCGCAGGCAATCATCTTATAAAATATTATAAAATATGATTATATTTTACCACTACATAAGATACTGTTATTTTTCCTGCCTTCTATATCAGTTTTCTTGCTACTTCCCATTCTGTATTTTATGTTTTATTTTGTTTTTGTTTTTATTGTTGTTGTTGTTTTAAGCATAATGTCTCTTCTTAAACCATTTATTTCATGGCTCATCTTTGTAGTAATTGACAATTCCTATATCTTAGAGGCTTACAAAATAATAATTCCTTGCCATTGTAATATAAGAGCAATGGGTTGATTTTAGCTCTCATTCTTTCTCATGGGCACTTTTGGGTTCAATTAGATTCCACGTGGAACACAGACTGAAGGTGCAGCTGCTATCTGAAAATGTTACTTTCTCATGAAAAAGGGCAGGAATAAAACAGACAGAGTCAAACCATGAAAATCCATTTCATGCTTCTGCTTAGGTATGGAAAAAGTTATTTTTGCTTATATGCCACTAGCCAGGACATATCATATGTCCAGGCTCAAAACCAATGCTTACAGACAGGGAAGGAAGGTAAGCATGGAGATGAAATGAATCTTTATGAACTTATAATCTGCCCCAATACTGTTTCAGAATTACCTCCGAAATTAATTTTAATGCAACAAAAGAAAATCCATATTCTTCAAATATTCATCCCTAAACTAGTATTATTCCCTGGCTTAATAAATCTTTTTATTCATCTGGGAAGAATTTATCAACATGCAAAAATAAGATTAACTTTAAAAGATGAAGATTTGCTGCCAATGACAATATTTCAAAGAATGTACCACAGAATGTAAGACTAAGCCACCCAACCAAAAACCAAAATATATCTAATGTGTTTTGAACATTGGTGATACCGTGGCAAAGGGGAAAAAAAAAAAAAAGCCTCTCTTAAAAAGTTTAGCTCAAGTAAAACAGTCACCATTTTGCATACATCTAGCTAACATAGACTTCATTTTCCAATCTACTTCCGTTCTCTTTGACATCTACCTATTAATAAAGTGAAGCCATCTCAATCTGAAACTCAGATAATTCAAGGTAACTTTAATGATCTCACTATAAAACTGCTGGTATCCTTTGGAAAGAATGAGGAATATTATTTTCTTCATTGTTTTTGTGAAAAAAACACAATATTTTTCCTAGAAATGTCTGTACTACATTATAGTCTTTTAAAAATTACTTCATGTACTTTATTTTATTATTTCTAACTTAAAAATATTCAGACACAAAAGTTTTCTGTCTGCACATTACCTTTCTGTAATAACAATTATTCAAATATCAATTTCAAGCCTGAGGATTTAGAAAACCAAAAATTAGAGAGGAGGGGCAAGATGGCAGAGAAGTAGGAGACTCTGTTTCAACCAGTTCCCTATTGTGAGCTAATTATCCAACACTATGAATACCCATGAAATCAGCCAGAGATATAAGATTATACACCTTTGCATCTCTACAGGGCAGAAGATGCCAGTAGAGAGGTAAAGTGAATGGGAATGATTGGACTGATGTTGGAGAGTAAACAGAAGGAAGAGGGAGCCACCAGAACTGACCCACTAAAAAGTAATACCTCAATATGAAAGTGCCTTGTTATTGGGGAACAGCATTAACTTGGAGTCTGGTTAAAAGCACTGAAAAAGAGCAAAAGATCTTAAGGGCAACTGGTGGAATCAGGAGGTCATGGGTCTGGGCCTAAGTCCACAGACCCAGGCAGCCAACACCAGTGACCACCCATGCCAGAGAGAGTGCAGCAAAGCCTCCAGGATGTGGTCCCTGAGCCCCTGAGTTTCCTCTGCTTGCACCAGCACTGGGCTAGGTGCACTCCTGCCAGCGTGCGTGAGGGAGTCTGATGTGTACGCAAGCCAGCTCTCTCTAGAACCACAGCCTTTTGCCCTCTGCATGCACTGTGTGACTGGGGTCTGAACCATGCTCCCCAGAGCCTGAGCTCCCCCGAGCTCCATGCCAGCCCTAGTCAGTGGTCTCTAGGACCAGCTGAGAGTCTGAACACTCCCAGCCTGCCTTGAAAGACTCAGTGCACTATCTTTGGTTGGGATCCCTGGGAGGGGTGGCAGTGACCTGCAAAACCCTGAGGTCTAGACCCCAGACAGCAGTCCCGGCAAAGGCAGCCACTAGAAGGGGGCTCACTGGAACAATATTTCTCACGGTTTTAGTGGCACAGGTGTCCAGAGACAAGTGAGTGCTTTGGGCAAGACCTGAGACAGTGGCTGGGGACGTACACTGCCTGTGGGAAGTTGCACGGCTCAGCAGAGTTTGCAGAGGGGAAGTCTGTGTTTTGGACCTTCAGAAGGGAGCAGACTCAGGCTTCTCTCTGAGACAGAGGTATGGGTGCAGTTTGCTTTCCACTAAACCTCCGAACAGCCACAAAAAGTTGCCAAAGAACAAAAACCTCTAGAGAACAAAAGCCTGGAAAACTGGTTTCCACAGAGTCCAGCCCTTTGATAGGGAGCAGGGGACTCAACCCAAGCAAGATTGACTGAAAAACAAGCAGCAGGCACCTCCCCCAGAAAGCCAGCCAAAAGAACGAGAGGACAACCACCACAGAGTCCCCATAAAACTGTAAAACACCAATATCAGGGGAAAACAAGATATTAAGCTCCTGGTATTGCCCTAAAACCTGTATATTTCATAGATACAACTTTTATTTTTAATTTGTTCTCACTATTCTTGCTCTTTTTCATTTTTTAACCTACTTACCATTACAACGAGAGGTTCAACACAACAAATTCCATAATAACCTTTTAACTTGAACTTTTTTCGTACACATACCTGTGTTTTTCTTTTGCTTTTCTATTTTTTTTAATATACATGTAGATATAAGCTTCAAGGTAATCCTCTTTTCCTAATCAATACAACCCCTATATATAAACTAGTTTTAATCTCCCCTTATCTCTACAAAGTTGAGTCCTTTAACAAAGATATTAAGATAGACCCAGGAAGAATAAAAATAATCTTCCTTGACCACATTGAGGATTTATAACTACCCTCCCATCTTTTCCTACGGTGAGTGTTTCTGTGTATTTGTTTTTGTTCTGGTATCATATAAATCTTATCCTTGGGTTTCATTTTGTCTGGGTTCTTTTTTTTTTTTTCCTTGACATTTACATTTGTCAATTTTTTTGTTTGTCTGTTTTTGTTTGTACACCTTATAAATATTACCTTTGTGGCCCATTCTGGCTGGGTCTTCTCCTCTCTCTCTCTCTCTCTTTCTCTCTATCTCTATCTGTTTTTCTTTTTTCTTTTTTTTTCTTTCTTTTTAGTGGTGACTTCCAATTGCTCAGAAGCATTCAAGGGTACACCTTGCCTGGATTGTGGTTGATATATTCAATTACACATTCCCTCAACCACTTCTATCCAAAATGACTAGGAAGAGGAACACCCAACAGAGGAAAAATTCAGAGACTGTGCCCTCTCCATCAGAACTATTGCATATGGACATAAACAGTATGTTGGAAAGATAATTCAAGGTAACAATTATCCAGGCAATGGTTAAGTTGGAGAAAACCATTAATGACGATATGGAATCTCTAAGGACAGAAGTGAAAGCCACCTGGGAAGAAGTAAAAAATGCTATCAATGAGATCAAATCTAATCCAAATTATCTAACAGATAGGGTAACCTAGGCAGAAGATAGAATTAGTGATCTAGAGGACAAACTGATAGAGCAAAAGGGTCAGGAGGAGACCTGGAACAAACATCCTAGAAGCCATGAAAACAATTAGGAAAATAAATGATGCCATGAAACATACCAACATCAGAATTATTGGGGTCCCTGAGGAAGGGGGAGAAAGAAAGAAGACTAGAAGATACAGTTGAACAAATTCTCCATGAAAATTTTCCCAATCTGGGGAATGGAACTAGCATTCTTGTCCTAGAGGCAAAAATGTCAACCCCCAAGATCAACAAATCTAGAAAGACCTCGAGACACTTGCTTGTGAAACTGTTGAATCATAATTTTAGATAGGAGCTCTTGAGAGCACCTAAAGGAAGAGATTTTCCCACATAGGAAGGTCCATCCGAATAACATCAGACCTGTCTACACAAACCTGGCAACCCAGAAAGGGCTGACAAGACATATTCAGGACACTAAATGAGAAGAACATGATGTGGAGAATACTTTATCCAGCAAGGCTGACATTCAAAATGGATGGAGAGATAAAGAGTTTCCAAGACCAGCAAGGTTTAAAAGAATATGTGACCACCAGGCCAGCACTACAGGAAATATTAAGGTGGGGGGGGTATCTATAAAAGAAGAAAGAACCCAAGAGTGTCATAGAACAGAAATTTACAGAGACAATCTATAGAAATAAGGACTTCACAGGTAACATGATGCCAATAAAAACGTATCTTTCAATAATCACTCTCAACGTGAGTGGCCTAAATGCTCCCATAAAATGGCACAGGGTTGCAGATTGGATAAAGTGACAGGGCTCGTCCATTTGTTGTCTATAAGAGACCCATTTTGAACCTAAAGATACATCCAGGCTGAAAGTGAAGGGATGGAGAAGCATCTTTCATGCCAATGGGCCTCAAAAGAAAGCAGGGCTAGCGATTCTCATATCAGATAAGTTAGATTTTAAACTAAAGACTGTAGTCAGAGATGAAGAAGGACACTACATCATTCTTCTTTTTTTTTAAGATTTTATTTATTTATTTATTTATTGAGCAGAGAGAACACAAATAGACAGTGAAGCAGGCAGAGAGAGAGGAAGGGAAGTAGGCTCCCTGCTGAGCAGAGACACCCCCCCCCCAATCCGGGGCTCAATCCCAGGACCCTGAGATCATGACCAGAGCCAAAAGCAGAGGCTTTAACGCACTGAGCCACCCAGGTGGCCCTCCTCACAAACATCTTCCATGTCAATGGGCTGCAAAAGAAAGCTGGAGGTATGATTTTCATATCAGATAAATTAGATTTTAAACTAAAGACTGTAGTCAGAGATAAAGAAGGACACTACATCATTCTTAAAGTGTCTATCCCTGAGAGGATCTAACAATTATAAATATTTATGCCCCCAATACGGGAGCAGCCAACTACATAAGACAACTGTTAATCAAGATAAAGAGTCATATTGACATGAGTACATTAATAGTAGGGGATCTTAACACACCACTCTCAGTAATAGAAAGATCATCCAAACAAAAAAATCAATAAAGAAACAAGAGCATTGAAAAACAATAACATTGGGTCAGATGGACCTCATAGATATATACAGAACATTCCACCCTAAAACAACAGAATATTTATTCTTCTTGAGTGCACATGGAACTTTTTCCAGAATAGAGCACATACTGGCTCACAAATCAGGGCTCAACTGATACCAAAAGACTGAGATTATTCCCTGCATATTCTCAGACTACAATGCTTTGAACCTGGAACTCAACCACAGGAAAAGTTTGGAAGAAATTCAAACACTTGGAAGCTAAAGACCACCTTGTTTAAGAATGTTTGGGTCAACCAGGAAATCAAAGAAGAACTTTAACAATTCATGGAAACAAATGAGAATAAAGACACTTCATTCCAAAACCTATGGAATACAGCAAAGGCAGTCAGAAGGGAGAAATACATAGCCATTCAAGCCTCCCTCAAAACAAATGAAAAAAAAAAAAAAAACAGAATATACCAGCTTTCTTTACATCTTAAAGAACTGGAGAATCAACAACAAATTAAGCCAAATCCACACACAAGAAGGGAAATAATCAAGAGCAGAGATCAATGAGATAGAAACTAGAGATAAAGTAGAACACACCAACGAAACTAGAAGCTGTTTTTTTTTTTAAAGAATCAATAAGATCAATAAACCATTGGCCAAACTAATCCAAAAGAAAAGAGAGAGGACCAAATTAATAAAATCATGAATGAAAAGGGAGAGATCACAACTAACACCAAGGAAATAGAAACAATCATCAGAAATCATTATCAACAGTTATATGCCAATAAGTTAAGCACATAGACAAATTGGATGCATTCCTGGAAACCTATAAACTTCCAAAACTGAAACAGGAAGAAACTGACAACCTGAATAGACCCATATCTAGTAACGAGATTGAAGCAGTGATCAAAAACCTCCCAAAAAACAAGAGCCCAGGACGTGATGGATTCTCTGGAGAATTCTACCAAATATTCAAAGATGAAATAACACCTATTCTCCTGAAGCTGTTTAAAAAAAAAAAAGAAAGAAAGAAAGAAAGAAAGAAAAGAAAAGAAAAAAGAAAAACAAGGAAACCTTCCAGACTCTTTTTATGAAGCCAGCATTACCCTAATGCCCAAACTAGGCAAAGACCCCACCAAAAAAGTGAATTTCATACCAGTATCCCTGATGAATATGGATGCTAAGATTCTCAACAAGATCCTAGCTAATAGGATCCAACCATACATTAAAAAGATTATCCACAATGACCAGGTGGGATTTATCTATGGGATGCAAGGGTGGTTCAACATTCACAAATCAATCAGTGTGATAGAACAAATCAATATGAGAAGAAAGAAGCATCACATGGACCTCTCAATTGATGCAGAAAAAGCATTTGACAAAATACAGCATCCGTTCCTGATTAAAATGCTTCAAAGTATAGGGATAGAGGGAACATTTCTCAACTTCATAAAATCTATCCATGAAAAACCCACAGTGAATATCATCTTCAATGGGGTCACCTGACAGCCTTCTCTTTGAGATCAGGAACACAACAAGGATGCCCACTCTCACCACTCTTGTTCAACATAGTAAACATAGTACTAGAAGTCCTAGCAACAACAATCAGACAACAAAAAGAAATCAAAGGTATTCAAATTGCTAATGAAGAAGTCAAACTCTCTCTCTTTGAAGATGACATGATATTCTATATTGAAAACACAAATGACTTCACCCCAAACTACTGGAACTCATACAGCAATTCAGCAATGTGGCAGGATACAAAATCAATGTACAGAAATCAGTTGCTTTTCTATACACTAACAATGAAAATACAGAAAGGGAAATGAGAGAATTGATTCCATTTACTATAGAACTAAGAAGTATAAGATACCTGGGAATAAACCTAACCAAAGAGGTAAATGATCTGTACTCAAGGAACGACAGAACACTTGTGAAAGAAATTGAAGAAGACACAAAAAGATGGAAGACCATTCCATGCTCATGGATCAGAAGAATAAACATTGTTAAGATGTCTATATTGCAATCTCTACTTTTAATGCCATTCCAATCAAAATTCCACTGGCACTTTTTCAAAGAGCTGGAACAAACAATCCTAAAATGTGTATGGAACCAGAAGAGACCCTGAATTGCTAAGGAAATGTTGAAAAAGAAAAACAAAACTGAGGGTATCATGTTGCCTGATTTCAAGTTTTCCTACAAAGTTTTGATCACCAAGACAGCATGGTACTGGCACAAAAACAGACAGATAGACCAGTGGAACAGAGTAGAGATCCCAGATATGGACCCTCAACGCTTTGGTCAAATAATCTTTGACAAAGCAGGAAAAAAATATACAGTGGAAAAAAGACAGTCTCTTCAATAAATGGTGCTGGGAAAATTAGACAGCTATGTATGGAAGAATGAAATTCGACCATTCTCTTACATCATACACAAAGACAAACTTGAAATGGATAAAAGATCTCAGTGTGAAGAAGGCTCTATCAATAACCTAGAGGAGAACATAGGCAGTAACCTCTTAGACATTGGCCACAGCAACTTCTTTCCAAAGGCAAAGGAAACAAAAGCGGAAATGAACTTTTAGGACTTCATCAAGATCAAAAGCATCTGCACAGCCAAGAGGCAAGCCACGGAATGGGAGAAGATATTCACAAATGACATTACAGACAAAGGGCTGATATCAAAGATCTGTAAAGAACTCCTCAAACTCAACAAAGACAAAGCAGATAATCACGTCAAAAAATGGGTAGAAGACATGAACAGACACTTCTCCAAAGAAGACATACAAATACCTAACAGACACATGAAAAAATGTTCTTCATCATTAGCCATCAGGGAGATTCAAATTAAAACCACATTGAGATACCACCTTACACCAGTTAGATGGCCAAAATTAACAAGACAGGAAACAAGTGTTAGAGAGGATGTGGAGAAGGATGAACCCTCTTACACTGTTGGTGGGAATGCAAGTTGGTGCAGCCACTTTGGAAAATAGTGTGGAGATTCCTTAAGAAATTAAAAATAGAGCTTCCCTATGACCCTGCAATTGCACTACTGGATATTTACCCCAAAGATACAGATGTCATGAAAAGAAGGGCTATCTGTACCCCAATGTTCATAGCAGCAATGACCACAGTCACCAAACTGTGGAAAGAACCAAGATGCCCTTCAACAGAGGAATGGATAAAGAAATGGTCCATCAGAAAAGATGAATACCCAACTTTCGTATCAACATGGATGGGACTAGAGGTGATTAAGCTGAGTGAAATAAGTCCAGCAGAGACAGTAAATTATCATATGATTTCATTTACTTGTGGAGCATAAGGAATAACATGGAGAGCATTGGAAGATGGAAAGGAGAAGTGAGTTGGGGGAGACAAGCCATGAGAATCTGTGGACTCTGAGAGACATACTGAGGGTTTTGGCGGGGAGGGGGGTGAGGAATTTGTGATCCTGGTGGTGGGTATTAAGGAGGGCACGTATTGCATGAAGCATTGGGTGTGGTGCATAAATAATGAATTTTGGAACACAAAACAATAAATTAAATTAAATTAAATTTTAAAAAAAGAAAACCAAAAATTAATCAACTCCACTAAAAAGTATTTATTATGACATCTTACTGAAGAAGACAGACAACTAGCAAATAAACATATGAAAAGGTGTTACACATCATATGTTATTAGGGAAATGCAAATTAAAACAAGATACCACTACATACCTATAAGAATGTTCAAAATTCAAAACACTGATAACACCAAATGCTGGTGAGAACTTGGACCAAAGGAATACTCACACAACGCTGATGAAAATGCAAAATGATACAGCTACTTTAGAAGACAGTTTGGTGATATCTTTTTTTTTTAATTTTTTATTTCTATTCAGCGTAACAGTATTCATTGCTTTTTGCACCACACCCAGTGCTCCATGCAATCCATGCCCTCTCCAATACCCACCACCTGGTTCCCCCAACCTCCCAACTCCAACCCTTCAAAACCCTCAGATTGTTCTTCAGAGTCCATAGTCTCTCATGTTCACCTCCCCTTCCAATTTCCCCCAACTCCCTTCTCCTCTCTAACTGCCCTTGTCCTCCATGCTATTTGTTATGCTCCACAAATAAGTGAAACGATATGATCATTGACTGTCTCTGCTTGACTTATTTCACTCAGCATAATCTCTTCCAGTCCCGTCCATGTTGATACAAAAGTTGGATATTCATCCTTTCTGATGGAGACGTAATACTCCATAGTGTATATGGACCACATCTTCCTTATCCATTCGTCCGTTAAAGGGCATCTTGGTTCTTTCCACAGTTTGGCGACCGTGGCCATTGCTGCTATAAACATTGGGGTACAGATAGCCCTTCTTTTTACTCCATCTGTATCTTTGGGGTAAATACCCAGTAGTGCAATTGCAGGGTCATAGGGAAGCTCTATTTTTAATCTCTTGAGGAATCTCCACACTGTTCTCCAAAGTGGCTGCACCAACTCGCATTCCCACCAACAGTATAAGAGAGTTCCTCTTTCTCCACATCCCCTCCAACACATGTTGTTTCCTGTCTTGCTAATTTTGGCCATTCTAAGTGGTGTAAGGTGGTATCTCAATGTGGTTTTAATTTGAATCTCCCTGATGGCTAGTGATGATGAACATTTTTTCCATGTGTCTGATAGCCATTTGTATGTCTTCATTGGAGAAGTGTCTGTTCATATCTTCTGCCCATTTTTTTATATGATTGTCTGTTTTGTGTGTGTTGAGTTTGAGGAGTTCTTCATAGATCCTGGATATCAACCTTTTGTCTGTACTGTCATTTGCAAATATCTTCTCCCATTCCATGGGTTGCCTCTTTGTTTTGTTGACTGTTTCCTTTGTTGTGCAGAAGCTTTCGATTTTGATGAACTCCCAAAAGTTCATTTTCGCTTTTGTTTCCTTTGCCTTTGGAGACATATCTTGAAAGAAGTTGCTGAGGCTGTTATATGCCAATAAGCTAAGCAACCTAGATGAAATGGATACATTCCTGGAAAACTATAAACTCCCAAAATTGAACCAGAAAGAAATTGACAACCTGAATAGACCGATATCTAGTAACGAGTTTGAAGCAGTGATCAAAAACCTCCCAAGAAACAAGAGCCCAGGACCTGATGGATTCCCTGGGGAATTCTACCAAACTTTCAAAGAAGAAATAACACCTATTCTCCTGAAGCTGTTTCAAAAAATTGAAGCAGAAGGAAAATTTCCAGACTGTTTTCATGAAGCCAGCATTACCTTGATCCCCAAACCAGGCAAAGACCCTACCAAAAAAGAGAATTTCAAACCAATATCACTGATGAATATGGATGCTAAGATTCTCAACAAGATCCTAGCAAACAGGATCCAACAGCACATTAAAAAGATTATTCACCATGACCAGGTGGGATTCATTCCTGGGCTACAAGGATGGTTCAACATTCACAAATCAATCAATGTGATAGAACAAATTAATAAGAGAAGAGAGAAGAACCACATGGTCCTCTCAATTGATGCAGAAAAAGCATTTGACAAAATCCAGCATCCATTCCTGATTAAAACGCTTCAAAGTATAGGGATAGAGGGAACATTCCTGAACTTCATAAAATCTATCTATGAAAGACCCACAGCAAGTTTGGTGATTTCTTAAAAATCAATCATACTCTTCACCACACAACCCAGCAAACATGCTCCTTGTTATTTACCCAAAGGAGTTGAAAACTTATATCCACCAAAACAAAACAGAACACCTGCAAACAGATATTTATAGCAACTTAATTTGTCATTGGAATACTCGGAAGAACCAAGATATCCTTCAGCATAGAAATGGGTAAATAAACTGGTGTAATCAGATAAGGAAATATTATTCAGTTCTAAATAAAATGAGCTATCAAGCCATGAAAAGACACTGAGGAAATTTAAATGCATTTTACAAAGTGAAAGGAAGCCAATCTGAAAAGGCTACACATGCTGATTCCAACTATCCAACATTCTATAGTAGACAAAATTATGAAGATGATAAAAATATTAGTGGTCACTAGGGGTATAGTGTGGTGGGTGGGGACAAATCGGCAATGCAGAGAGGATATTTAGGGCAGTGAATACACTCTGTATATTATAATGATGGATATATGTCATTATACATTTGTCCAAACCCATAGAATATACAGCACCAAGAAGGTAAGGTAAAGCAAGTTACCTTAAGGTAAATCATGTGTGGTTAAGATGTGTACCCCCCCCAAAAAAAAAGATTATTCTGATAAGTGATGTTGGGGAAGACTATGCTTGTGCGGGGGAGGGAGCGTATGGGAAATCTCCACACCTCCTCTCAATCTTGCTATAATTCTAAAATTACTCTAAAAATAATCTTATTAAAATATGCTAACCTTTCATTAGTTTTAAACCTATGGACAGCTAAACGTTGGTTAATACTTAGCACTTATTGAGCTCTTACTATATGCTAGGCATTTCCTAAAGCATTTAGATTAATTCATTCATGCAATTCCTATAACAACCCTCATCTCCAAATGCTTGGTTAAATTATAAAATTTATTCAAATCTAATGGAGAAAATAGAAATTATACAAAAGCTGAAAGAATAAAATTAACAACCAAAATTTTACCACCTAGAAATCTTATCTGTTTATTTATTAAATTACATTGAGCTTTTCCTTATGTTTCATCCTTAACATGATTATGGACTTTCTTACTGCAAGATCAGGAACATTTTTTTTGTATTTTACTACATCTTTTTTGCTTTATTTACCCCTTAACTACATGTTATGTGTTGAATGTTTGTGTCTCCTGAAAACCTGTATGTTGAACCCCTAGCCCCTAAATCGACCATATATGAAGATAGGGCCTGTGAAGAGATGACAAAGGTTAAGTGAAGTCTAATGGTGAGACCTTCATTTAATAGGGCTGATGTCTATATAAGAAAAGGAGGAGATAGCAAAGCATTTATACCTCATGTGAGGACATGGAGAAGATGGCTCTACAAGCCAGGAAGAGAACTCTCGCCAGAAATGGAATAGGCCTGCCCCTTGATCTTCAATTTCCCAGACTCACCAACTATGAGAAATAAATCTCTATCCTTTAAGCTACCCAGATTTTGGTATTTTGTTAAAATAGCCCAAAGCAGACTAGTACATTAGATTTGTTATTAATTTTTAAGATTAGCCATTTTTTCATAGCATCACTTATTACATCCCTCTATAGATTTGGTTTGCCAATTTTTTAAGGTAACATTGTTTTATATGTAATAAAATTGCACTCTAAATTTTTCAGTTGATTTCTGCATCTAATATACCCCAATTTAATTATAACTTTTGTTAACATATTGTGAAGTCTACTTTTATAAGCCTCTTCCATCATCCCCCCATTATTCCTTTTCCTAAGTACTTTCAGTACATTCTCCCGAACAATAAAATAGTCATTCATTATAATTGGTACTGATTTCAAATCATAAGTAATTATATAGTAAATAAAAATTTTTAGGGGCGCCTAGGTGATTCAGAAGGTTAAGCCTCTGCCTTCGACGTAAGTCATGATCTCAGGGTCATGGGATCGAGCCCCACATTGGCCTCTCTGCTTGGCAGGGAGCCTGACTCCCCCTCTTTCTCTGCCTGACTCTCTGCCTACTTGTGATCTCTCTCTCTCTCTCTGTGATCAAATAAATAAATAAAATATTTAAACAAATTTTTTAAAATAAATATTGATGTTTTTTATTCAGGAATAGAGCATTTGTTGATTAAAGGTTTTATTTGTTTTCTGAATCATACTAAGTTCTGAAGTTTTCTTCATCTCATCTAATATCTTCTTAAAATTTTATTCTTTGTATTTTTTGTTTTGGTTACTGTTGATAAGAGCACCTCTCAGTCCAGGCACTTCTCAATGATGGTGATTTGTAGAGAACTTAAATTAGCTTCTACCCATGGGCTTGGTATCTTGCTTTCCCTTAGATCTAATTCTTAACTTTCCTGTGCTATTGAACTTCAGACTTCCACATCACCTGGCTTCTGTCTGCATTAGACTCCTGGCAGCTGTAGGCAGAGCAAGTTGAGGATGGAAAAAGGGGGTCTTTGCGGTATTTCCACTCTTCCATTTTAGCCTCAGGTGGCAACTGTGGTGGAGACTGCATTTAATAAATGGTTCCAGTTCCTTCCAGATAGTCCTGCTGTCATCTCTTTTTGTAACTGTCTTTGGTATGATTGATATAGAGTGATGTTATCAGAATAGGAAGAAGATCCTTTGGAACAGGATCTTTAGTACATTAAAGTAATGAAAAACAAAGAATCTTCTTCCCAGTATTTTATTTACTTTAACATGAGTAATCTAGGATCTCTATGGAAAGAATTTTAAAAAGCAAATAAGCAAAAGGAGTGTAATAGAGTATACATGGTCTTCTGTATTGTTTCTCATATTGTAATTGAAGCATCCTTTTCCGTGTAAAGATGGCAGATATAGTATTATTTTGAATATTTGCAAATTATTTCACTGAAGGATGATTCATATGTTCAACAATTTTGTTTAAGATTTTATTTGTTTATTTGACAGACAGAGATCACAAGTAGGCAGAGAGGCAGGCAGAGAGAGGGAAGCAGGCCCCCTGCCAAGTAGAGAGTCCAATGTGGGACTCGATCCCAGGACCCTGAGACCATGACCTGAGCCGAAGGCAAAGGCTTAACCCACTGAGCCACCCAGGTGCCCCTATGTTCAACAATTTAATATCTCTATTAGAACACTTAACTTTTACCCTTTTCCCTAATATAAAGAATACTATGATAAAAGTATGCTATAATAAACATGATATTGTGCATCTATAAAATTACCTATGGTGAAAAAATTCTTGATAGTAGAATTTTAACTTAAAAGTTATGGGGCGCCTGGGTGGCTCAGTGGGTTAAAGCCTCTGCCTTCCACTCAGGTCATGATCCCGGGGTCCTGGGATCGAGCCCCACATCGGGCTCTTTGCTCCTCAGGGAGCCTGTTTTCTCTTCTCTCTCTCTCTGCCTGCCTCTCTGCCTACTTGTGATCTCTGTCTGTCAAATAAATAAATAAAAATCTTTGAAAAAAAAAAGTCATATTAGCTTTTAAGGCTTTTAACTCACACACTAAATTATTCTTCAGCAAATTTATGCCCATTTTTATTGCCACCATCAGTAAATCACAGTATTCTTGTTCTCACTCATCACTGTGAATATCATCATTTTCCTTTTTGTTAGTTTAAAACATGAAAAAGTGTAGTTCATTGCCTTATTTTGAAATTATTTTGTACTAGTAAACTTGCTATTTACTACAATTATGTTAATTGGCCATGTTTCCTCTTTTATGATTTGCCTATGAATGTTCTCAGAACATCATCTCTCATGGTATTCATGTTCCTCATGTTTCTCTTTCAGAGTTAAAATAATCTAACATTGTGTCTTCAGTTGTCATATGTCATATATTATCTGTTTGTCATTTGCCTTTCAACTATAGTTTCAATCTTCTATGATAGAGTTTTTTTTAAGATTTTATTTATTTATATGACAGACAGAGATCACAAGTAGGTAGAGAGGCAGGCAGAGAGAGAGGGAGGGAAGCAGGCTCCTGATTGAGCAGAGAGCCTGGTGTGGGGCTTAATCCCAGGACCCTGAGATGATGACCTGAGCTGAAAGCAGAGGCTTCAACCCACTGAGCCATCCAGGAGCCCTGAGATTTTATTTTTTGTAAGAAGAATAGTTAATGACATTTTATCTAACTTGTAGTCAACAGCTCCTCTACTAGCCATCTGCATAAACTTGGGCAAGTTAACTGCCTAATCTCTAATATTCTTATCTGTAAATAAAAGAAGGTAATAGGGCTTATCTCTCAGAGTTATTATTGGGATTAACTGTCACATAATATGTAAATTAGATCTAACAGGTAAATGCTAATATAAAGCTTGGCATGTAGTAAATCTTCAATCTATTCAAATACAGATCTTCTGCCTCATTATTTTTTTTTAGTCTAGTTTAGATTTCTCTAAATATAACCAATCTGATTTTATCTAGTATTATGTCCTCTTACTCACTCCAATGTGACAGTTAATGAAAGATCTTTGTTAATTTTCTAGTAGATCTTTCTTATCTATTCATTTTTCAATTTATCCTAATTTTTTATTTCAACTTTTTTGTTCTTCATTTTGTTATACTTCTGTTATTGAGCTTCCCTAAGGCTATAACACATATTTTCTTAGCTATCTGAAATATACTGTTTTCAAAGGCATCTATTTCCTCTTTAGTTTTAAGGTAAGATACTATTTTATTTCCCTTATACAGCATTATTTTTTCCTTCCAGTCCCACATTTTAGTTTTCTTTCCTTATATTTCTCTTTCAATAAAGTTCAGCCCAGACTAAAAACTTGTGTTTGCTTATAGGATTATTCGTCTCTACTTCCTGTGCCCTTGGGTATTATTTGAATCTCTTTCTCAGTTCTACAGCTCAAGGGCTAGAAGATGCAAACAATTAACTGCCTCTAGAAGATAATCTTCTATTGCAACTCTGATCTGTTAGATAACTTTCATATCCACTACTTGGTTCTCTGATATTATGAATTGATGGAAAAGTTAAAAACAAAAACAAAATATCTAGATAAACCGTTGCTAGAGTTTTTCTTGTTTTGTCACACCAACAGTATTCTAACTGTGAAGAGTTCACCTGCCTGGATATACTATATCATCAATCAAATCCATCTCCACATTTGCAATAATTTCTACCTGCTTTCTTTCCAGTTTTTCCCAGTAAGTTAAAATCTTTGGGGTTAAATATTTGACCAGAAAAGAAGAAAGAGAAGGGATGAATTGACCTTACAAGAGTTGCCTTACAAAGTTATTCTTTCTTGGGGCGCCTGGGTGGCTCAGTGGGTTAAGCTGCTGCCTTCGGCTCAGGTCATGATCTCAGGGTCCTGGGATCGAGTCCTGCATCGGGCTCTCTGCTCAGCAGGGAGCCTGCTTCCCTCCCTCTCTCTCTGCCTGCCTCTCTGTCTACTTGTGATCTCTCTCTGTCAAATAAATTAAAAAAAAAAAATCTTCAAAGTTATTCTTTCTCACTTTCCTAGCAAAGGGATTCAGCTGGCTCTCAGACCACTAGAGTCTATGGTACTCTACGTCAGGGCATATATAATAAAGGACAGGTAAAGGTTTCTCCTTTCTTTTCTCATGTATTATTGATTTCTTAAATTAAAACCAGGGTATGTTTTGGGAACAAAAGTTGTCATACAGATGAGGAGAGTCCTTCAAGTATCTGGAAACTGTAGGGAAAGAGAGAGTGAAGCCTGTTAAGAATGAAAGGAGTCTGATGAAGGAAGGCCAGACCACACTGTTTAAGGCCTTATATACCTACCAATTTCATTTGTATTTATGATGTAGGTAATGTGAAATCATGGAAGATTTTAACTGAACATATCATAATCATATTTGAATTTTAAAATAATTACTCTTTTGAACCATGGTATATGATAAATTTGAGAAGAGAATCTAAGGTAAAGGAGATAAATTTAGAAGCTATACCATAATTGGTGAGAAATGATGAAGGCCAGAACAAAGACTTCAAAAGTTGGTATAAAGAGAAGGAAAATGGATTTCAAAAATTATAAATTCTCAAGGTTAAAGGAAGAACTGGAGAGAAGACTTCAATACATTTTTCCCCCAACTTCACATTAAAACAATAAATGGGACACAAGACTCAAAAATGACAATTCATACCTCCAACAAAAACTGAGAGGTAATGATGGATCAAAACAATTTTCATTCTGACAAGGGAAAAAGGCTTTATGAAAGCACAGACATCACAATGAGGGGATCAGTAACAGAATACACTGCAGAGGAATGAGATGCAGAGAAGAGCAGAAAGCTATGGATGCAGAAAGGAGACCAAAGAGGAAAAAAAGCAAATGTGGCCACAGCTTGACCTCAGAAATTTTTATGGAAAGAAATACCCTTCAATATTTTAAGCATTATCTGACCTAGCCTAAAGCTCTGTGGAACTATGATTTATTAATACCAAAAACATATACATATATATATCATGTAATTTATATGCATGCTATATATATAGTCATATATATAACATATAACTATATATATATATATAACTATGTATATATAGTGGCAACATAAATACTTTGAGAAGGTGTCTGAGGACACTTGCAAGTAAATTATAAAGGAAACATAACAAATTAACATACTTTTAGTAACCTTCTATTTGGGTTATTTATATAATGACTAGAGAAAATAAAGCACACATAGGAAATTTATATAGGTATTAAACAATTCCAAAAGTAGATCAAATATGTATGTGGCTTTTAACCTGAAATCTTAGGAAGATGTACACAAAAAGCTCTGTCGGACCCTTTGGTCACTAACATACTCAAATATGTTTAGAAAGAAAAGCAAATTTACACACACACACACACACAATTTCTTTTTGAAATTATCCTCCACAATTATGTCCTATAAAGGCCCCAGTTTCCCAAGTTATATGTGTTGCAGGTAAACTTTCCCTCTTGAAACTGGAGGTCCCAGGCACCTTTTTGAACAGTCATTCTCCAAAGAGAAATGCCAACTATTCTGGGTTGCCAGATACTTTGAAGTTATTGTTCTTAAATGTAGTATAGAGGGTGTAGGCGAATAAGAGGAGATTTAAAAATCTATCTTAAACATCCCATTCTTCAAGCTCTGTTCTGGCTCCTCATCTTCTAACTAGGACTGTCCCCTGCAAGTGAAGCAGGCTTTCATCTAATTCTAGCTGAAACTTGACAGTCTCATTAGTTTTTGATGACATTTCCTGTTCCTTCCATCACTGAGGCCTTTTGCATGACAGACACTGTCTGGCTGGGACCCTGAAGTTTTCTTCAGAACTTCAACCCTCTGGTTTCCAGATAGGAATTCTTTTATATGCACATCAGCTCTCTGCCCAATTGATCTGTTTGAGGTTTTTCTTTTGTCCTGTTTAACTATTTTCATGCTCCATATCATTACTAGTACTCCCTGGAAATAATCTTTCCTATTGTCCTACATCCTGCACTGTTGAGCTTTACAATGACTTACACAGAGCAGAAAAAGGGAGAAAAGCTTCCCTCCATGACTCACATGATTTCAGAGACATTTCTGGGAAGGCCTGCAAAGGAAGAAAAAAATTCTACAGGTCCTCCATCTTCCTCCCTACTCCTGAAACCTCAAGAAAAAACTACTACTACAGAAGAAAATGCATTTTTATATATTATAATTCATGGTATCAGATGATCTAGCAGTTTATTTTCATAGTAATTTGGTGAAGATATGCCTTAGGAGAAAAGATTCTCTTCTTTGGTTCTTCCTATGACTATCATACTGTCAACTGCAGAGTTACTTCTATTACACCATTCAAATCTGTTCCAAGGCTTTACTCTTCCGTGAAGTCATCCCAAATCATGCCTGCCTGAGGTAATATTTCCTTTATGTGGGCTATTTGTACCACTCATGGTATAGGACATTCAAGGTACTGTATTGCCAGTTTTTTCATGTGTATTTTTATTTTTTTAATTTTTTAAGATTTTATTTATTTATTTGACAGACAGAGATCACAAGTAGACAGCGAGGCAGGCAGAGAGAGAGAGGAGGAAGCAGGCTCCCCGCTGAGTAGAGAGCCCGATGCAGGGCTGGATCCCAGGACCCTGAGATCATGACCTGAGCTGAAGGCAGAGGCTTTAACCTGCTGAGCCACCCAGGCACCCCTACGCGTATTTTTAAACTATGCCAACTGTGAGATTTGTTTTCTAATTGTAAAATGGATTGAACAGAAGTAAAGTGTTGGAACATACTAAGTATTCAATTAATGTGAGTTGTCTGCACTTCCCATGTCTCTTGCCTAGACTACCACACACAGCCATGCACATGAATTAAATATTTGTATACTGTTTGGGAATCACAACATCATAGCTTGTATATGGGCTTATTATATTACACTCTGTATAAATGAAATCATCATGTACCATATTCATATTAACCCAGAATTTCCAAAACAATAAACCCTAACTCACAAAGTTAGTGAAGGGCATAAGTGAAGTGAGTATGCTCTCTCCCCAACTAGAGAGATGTTTATACTCCATATACAACTTGACTTGCACAGAATCCCACTGAAACTTAAAATTCTGTGACCCTATTGAGAAACATGTCCTTAGAAGAGCTGGTAAACAGTGAGAACTTTTCTCCAACTCATGGGTGGGAAGGCAAGTTTATACATGTGTGGGGGCAAAAGGAGACACAGATATTCACTATGCAGCCTTGAAAAGAAAGAGGGATTTTTTTCTTCTTTTTCCTTCTTCCTTTTTACAAATATGATGCTCCAGAAAAAAGTCGCAAAGTTGAAACCCATAAATCCCATCTGGCTGCAGATTTATTTTAGCCAGTACAATAGTGATATTTCTTTTAATTAAGCCACCACTTAATAATGAGAAGAGTCATATAAAATGCTCCCACTCAGTTTCTCAAAAACAACAACAACAACAACAACAACAACAAAAAAAAAAGAAAAAAAAAAAAAACAAGAAAAAAAAACCCACCTCTGATGATCTCTGTCAACGTGGGCTCTAATGCCTATATGGTTACCAACTTAATTTGTTTTCATATTCTAGCCCAAACCGACATTATAAGATACTAATCTTTTTTTGGCAATTAGCCTGCCTTCGTGGAAGCCCGGGGAGAAATAGAGAGCTGATGTAACAATTGTTAGTCATTTCTATTATGTGATAACAGAAAAAGGATCTACATTTTAGGACACAGACATTTCCAGTTTTAGTTGCTGAGATTCCTAAATTCTGGACATCATAAGCAAAATCCTAAGCAAGCATATTTGCAATTATAATTAGGAAAAATGAGTCTGTGTCTCTACTTCCTGTTTTTATATGGTTAATATAAGTAATCTTAAGATTGCTTTGTTTCCAGTCAGGTTTTTGAATGTTATTTATATGCAAAACAATACCACAGTTTTGCTCTGAAGATTTCATTTATCAAATAGATAGACAAGAATTATGGCTGCTACTGTCCAGAGTCTCATCTGACAAGGAATGATTCATTCCAAAGAGGACCAGCTGATAGGCAGTCATCTCTAGCCCCTTAGGTTATGACTTAGAACTCATTCTAAACAGTGTTTTATAAACCTCTGCCATACGCAGAGCTTTTTCTATTCTAAGGGCTGAGATCCCTCAGCTAGAAGCATACTAAAAAATCAAATGTAGTGGTATTAAAGTATGTCCTTCTCCCATTATTTATACACCTCTCATTGAAAGGCAAAGTTCCCTTGCTTTTAATCTGTGTGAGCTTGTGACTGCTTTGACTAATGGAGTATAGCAGTAAGTGGCTTCTGAGAGAAAGTAAGAAAAAGCCATGTAACTTGATGCTGTTGGGATGTTTGCTCTGAGTGAAGCCAGTTACCATGCGAGAAGTCCAACTATACCCTGAGACCACCATGCTAGAGAGTGTGTGTGTGTATATATATATATATATATATATATATATATATATATATATTCAGGTTGACAGTCCAATTGATCCCCACTAATGTACCTGATATGTAAATAATGTCATCTTAGACTCCCCAGACCAGCCCACCCACCATATGGATAACTCTGACCTCAGCAGATCCCACAGGGAATAAAAAGCATGCCCAGTAAACACTCCTCAAATTCCTGACTCACAAATCTGTATGCAAAAATTAATGCCAGTTTCACACTGCTAGGTTTTGGTGTGGTTTGCTAAGCATTAATAGTAACCAGAATACATGCTGACTGCTATTTTTTATGTGACTATAAGATTAGAACTAAGAATAATTAGTGTAGGGGCGCCTGGGTGGCTCAGTCGGTTAAGCATCTGCCTTTGGCTCAGGTCATGATCCGAGGGTCCTGGGATAGAGCCCTGCACCAGGCTCTCTGCTCAGCAGGGAGCCTGTTTCTCCCTCTCCTTCTGCCTCTCACCCCAGCTCACACTCTCTCTCTCTCACTCGCTTGCTCTCTCTCTCTAATAAATAAATAAAATATTTTTTAAAAAGAATAATTAGTGTATGTTATGAATAAGCATATGATAAATTAAAATGAAGAAAATTTTTCTAATATATTCTATAATAGAGTAGATTGCTATGATAGGTTGGGAGATTCTTTACACTGGAAGCAGCTAAGCAGAAACCATATAACCATATACTAAAGATGTTGTCCTAGGAATGAAATTTTCAGGAAAACAGGAAATAAGAAAGGTTTCCTATCTGAGAATGGTTGTATGCAAAGCAACACAAAAATGATGGTATTTCATTTTACTTAGTCCACAGTTTTTAAACTGGCTTAAAAATAAATTTATTTAATTTCAATTTTGGGACACCTCTGTAAGGTAAATTGGTCTATCTGTAGTCCTTAATTTATAATAGCCATAGCGAATATGTTTATTGAGCCCCAAAAATTAGGCATTTTGGAAGAAATCAATACATTCCAAAAAACATATAACCTCTCAAACTGAAGTAGAAGAAATAGAAAATTTGAACAGACCCATAAGCAGCAAAGAAATTGCATCAGTAACCAAAAATCTCCCAACAAACAAGAGTCCAGGGCTGGACTGCTTCCCAATGGAATTCCACCAAACATATAAAGAAGAGTTAGTACCTACTCTTCTGAAGCTATTCCAAAAAACAGAAATGGAAGGAAAACTTCCAAATTCATTCTACAAGGCCAGCATTGTATTTATTTCAAAACCAAAGACTCCACTAAAAAAGGCAATTACAGACCAATATCCCTGATGAACACAGACATAAAAACTCTCAACAAGATACTAGCTAATAGGATCCAACAGTACATTAAAAGGATTACTCACCATGATCAAGTGGGATTTATTCCTGGGCTACAGGGATGGTTCAATACCCCAAACAAATCAACATGACACACCACATTAATAAAAGAAAGGGTAAGAATCATATTATGCTCTCAATAAATGCAAAAAAAATAAAGCATTTGACAAAATACAGCATCCTTTCTTGATAAAAACCCTCAAAAAAGTAAGGATAGAAGGAATACACCTCATCATCATAGAGTTCATGTATGATAGACCCACAGCTAATATCATTCTAAACACTGTTGTTCAACACACTGCTGGAAGTCCTAGCCTTAGCAACCAAACAAAAAGAAATAAAAGGCTTCCACTTTGTCAAGGAAGAAGTCAAACTTTCAGCTGCAGGATATAAAATAAGTATACAGCAATCTGTTACATTTATATATACTAATAATGAAGCAGCAGAAAAAGAAATAAAGGAATCAATCCCATTTACAATTGCACCAGAAACCAAAAGATACCTAGGAATAAACCTAACCGAAGAGGTAAAAGATATGTAATCTGAAAATTATAGAACACTTATGAATGAAATTGAAGAAGACCCCAAAAATGGAAAAACATTCCATGCTCACAGGTTGAAAGAACAAATTTTATTAAAATGTCTATACTATCAGAAACAATCTTCACATTCAGTGCAGTCTTGATCTCCTCCTCACTCCTCATACACACTGTCTCTCCTGAATATATAAAATCTTAAAATCAAAAGACAGTCTCTTCAGTAAATGGTGTTGGGAAGACTGATTGACAACATGTAGAAGAATGAAACTAGACTACTTTCTCATACACAAAAATAGACTCAAAATGGATGAATTAAATGTGAGACAGGAAACTATCAAAATCCTAGAGGAGAAAAAAGGAAGTAAACTCCTTAATCTGGTTATAGCAACTTCTTTACTGGGCACATCTTTGGAGTCAAGGAAAACAAAAGCAAAAATGAACTATTGGGACTTCATCAAGAAAAAAAGCTTCTGCACAGCAAAGGAAACAACCAGCAAAATTAAGTAACTAATAGAATTGGAGAAGATATTTGCAATTGACACATCAGATAAAGGGTTATTATACAGACTCTATAAGAAACTCAACAAAATTAACAACCAAAAAATAATCCAGTTAAGAAATGGGCAGAAAACATGAACAGATATTTCTCTGAAGACATAAAAATGGCTATCAGACCCATGAAAAATTGCTCAACATCAAATCAAAAACCAAAGTGATATATTACCTCACACCTGCCAGAATAGCTAAAATTAACAACTCAGGAAACCACACATGTTGGCAAGGATGTGGAGAAAGGGGCCCTTTTGGACTGTTCGTAGGAAGGAAAACTGGTGCAGCCACTCTGGAAAGCAATATGGAGGTACTCAAAAAGTTCAAAATTAGAACTATCCTACAATGCAGTAATTGCACTACTAGGTATTTATCCAAAAGATACAAAAATATTGATTTGAAGGAGCACATGCACCCCAATGTTTACAGCAATCTATCAATAATAGTCAAATTATGGAAAAAGATCAAACGTCCTTGACTGATGAATGAATACATATACAGTTGAATATTATTCAACCATCAAAGGAACGAAATCTTGCCTTTTAAAAGAACGTGAATGGATTAGAATGTATTATGCTAAGTAAAATAAGTCAGTCAGAAAAAGACAAATACCATATGATTTCATTCAAGTGGGGAATTTAAGAAAACAGATGATATAGGGGAAAGAAAAGAAAATTAAAATAAGACAAAAAACAGAGGGAGGCAAACCCTAAAAGACTCTTTAACTATAGAGAACAAACTGAGGGTTGCTGGAGGGGTTGTGGGTGGGGGACTGAGTACAATAGGTGATGGGTGTTAAGGAGGGCACTTGTTGGGATGAACACTGGGTGTTATATGTAAGTAAGGAATCACTGAATTCTACTCATGAAAGCAATACTACTATACTCTATGTTAACTTACTTGAATATTGAAAAAATGAGTTAATGTATATAAAAACTTATAAAAGGATTGGTACCTAGTAGCACTGCATTTATATTTATAAAACAAGATCAGAATAAAATAAGACCTGGTAAGTTTGTAATAAAGAAAATAATGCTTGGTAGTCAAGAAGAAAGGAACACTTGATTTGAAAATTCAGGGCTAGAGAAAAATGCCAAATTTCACCACTTCTGTTTAATATTGTACTATAAATGTGCCTAGCTGTGTGACAAAAAGAAAAATAAAGTTGAATATATTGAAAATCTAGACAAGAATCATATTGTTAGTCATTAACAAATTTTCAGGGGGCTGTGTATTTAGAAAACTCAAAAGATACCAGAATAAGTAAGAGTTTAGCAAAGTTGATGGACATAAGATCATTTTCCCAGGTCAATTATTATATTTTATATAAGAGCAAAAGTTAAAATGCAATTTTTAAAATCATGAAAAAAGAAAATGCATATGAATAAAGGTGACTAAATATTAGGTACACATAAATGAATCTAATGAATGGCGTGCAAGATCTTTATGGAGAAAATCCTAAAACTTTAGAGCAGTGACAATAAAGAAGCACAAAAAGAAGATTTATTACTTTCTTGGTCACCTAAATATCATACTATTACTGATTTCCCCTATAATTATCTCTAGACTAAATTGAGTCCTATTAAAAATTTCAGTGCATTTTTCATGGAACTAACAGGATGACCAATCAACTTATAAAATCATGGTACAATTAAATAGTTGGCAAAAATTAAAAGCATTAACAGCACCACAGCTGGCAAAGTTACAGAACAATGGGAATGTTCACAAACTGTTGATGGAAATACAAATTAGTAAATGTTAATTTGATATTTTCTTGTAATGTTGAACATTTGCATACCTTATTGCCCAGCAATTACACCCTACAGATGTTCACATGTGGAAAGAAAGCATGCCCATGGACACCTATACGAGATATTTCATAAAACCATTGTTCCTCAAAACAAAAGCAAAAATCTGGCAAAACCTAATAATTTAAAAACTTATGGACAGGAAAATAAATAAGCCAGTTATGGAATCAGCCCCATTCATTTCACACCTCATATGACACCTGCGCATAAAATTCAAGAATCTTCCTTCTAAGTGGACAACAACAAAAAAGCACCCCTCTTCTGGACTGATGCTTGGATTTGATGAGGAGTAGCTTGGGCAGATTTTAAGCTCTACCACTGCTGGTTTACCTGTGCCTGACAATTTTATATATTCATACAAGGAATGCCTCATATGAACAAACACAAACCATAGATGTGGCAAAATTAAAAGATATTAAAAATACATTGTTGACTAAAACAAATGTACTTCAGAATATTATTAAATACATTTTATTGAGGTATGCTTACACATTAAGTTAGTTTCACATGTATAAAAATTATTCAATATTTGTAAGCCCTGTGAAATGGGAGGTGATCACCACAACAAGTCTAGTTACCATCCATCACCACGCAGTTACACTTTTTTCCCCCCATGATAAGAACTTTTGAGATTTACTCTCTTGGCAACTTTCAAATAGGCACACAATATTATTGCTTATACTCACTGTGTTGAATGTTTTATCTTTATGGCTTATTTATTTTATGCCAGCAAGTTTGTACCCCTTGATTCCCTTCACACATTTCACCTACCCCAAAACCTCTTCCCATTCTGTTTTCTGTATCTATACATTTCATTTTGTTTCTTAGATTCCACATATATGTGAAATCATCATACAGTATTTGTTTTTCTTTGGCTGACTTATTCATTTAACATAATACTGTCAATGTCCATCTACGTTGTTGTAAATGGCAAATTTTTTTATGACTGAGTTGTACTCATATATATATATATATATATACATATGTATATATATATACATACATATATCATCCCATCAATATCATACCATCTTATGTATATTCATTCCATCAGTGGATGAATATAGATGTGTGTGTGTATATATACATACACACACATATATACATAATCATATATATATATATATATGTATGATATGTATATATACATATATATATATATGATTATGTATATATGTGTGTGTATGTATATATACACACACACATCTATATTCATCCACTGATGGGCACTTAGATTGTCTCCTTATCTTGGCTATTGGTTTTAATCTGTATTTTCTTGATGATTAGTGTGATACTGAGCATTTGTCATATGCCTATTGGCTATTTATAGGTCATCTTTGGAAAAATGTTTATTCAGATTTTTCTGTCCATTTTCTAATTGATTATATTGGCTATTAAGCATACAAGTTATTAACATTTTGGATATTAACCTCCTATCAAATGTATGAGTTGCAAATATTTTCTCCTTTCAAAAGGTTGCTTTTGGGGCGCCTGGGTGGCTCAGTGGGTTGGGCCGCTGCCTTTGGCTCGGGTCGTGATCTCAGGGTCCTGGGATCGAGCCCCGCATCGGGCTCTCTGCTCAGCAGGAAGCCTGCTTCCCTCTCTCTCTCTCTCTGCCTGCCTCTCCGTCTACTTGTGATCTCTCTCTGTCAAATAAATAAATAAATAAATCTTAAAAAAAAAAAAAAAAGGTTGCTTTTTCATTTTGTTGATGGTTTTCTGTGCTGGGTAGATGCTTTTAGTTTGATATAGTCTTATCTGTTTATTTTTTCTTTTGTTGCCTTTGCTTTTGGAGTCAGATCCAATAAACCACAGCCAACACTAATAACAAGGAGTTAACTACCTATGTTTTCTTATAGGAATTTTATAATTTTAGGTCTCACATTCAAGTCTTTTATCCATTTTTTAATTAATTCTTATGTATAGTGTAAGATGGAGTCTAGTTTCATTCCTTTGCACGTGGCTGTCCAGTTTCCCAATACCATTTACTGAAGAGACTGTCCTTTCCCAATGCATGTTATCAGTTCCTTTTTCATAAACTAGCTGACCATACATGTATGGGATCTTTTATGTATTGTTGGGCTCTCTATTCTATTCCATGATCTATGCGTCTTTTTTCCATGTGAATATCATACTGTTTTGATTACTACAGCATTGTAATACAGTTTGAAATCAGGAAGCATGATATTTCCAGTTTTGTTTTTCTCTCTCAATATTGTACTGATTATTCAGGATCTTTTGCGGTTCCGTACAAATTTTAGGACTATTTCTTCTATTGCTATGAAAAAGGTCACTGGAATTTTGATAGGGATTGCATTGAATATGAAGATTGCTTTGGGTATGGACACTAACAATATTAATTCTTACAATCCATGAGCATGGAATATTATTCCATTTATTTGTATCATCTTCAGTTTCTTTCATCAGTGTCCTAGTTTTCAGTGTACAGATCTTTCACCTCCTTGGTTAAATTTATTCCTAGGTATTTTATTTTAATAATGGTTATTTTCCTACTTTCTCTTCTAATAGTTAATTATTAATGTATAAAAACAACAGATTTTTGTATATTGATTTTGCACTCTGTAACTTGACTGAGTTCATTTATTAGTTCTAACAGTTTTTTGGTAGTCTTTAGGGTTTTCTATATATGAAATCATGTCATCCACAAAGAGTGACAGTTTTACTTCTTCCTTTCCAAGTCGGATACGTTTTATTTCCTTTTCTTGTTTAATTGCTGTGACTAAAATTTTTATTACTATGTTGAATAAAAGTGGTGAGAATGGGCATCCTTGTTGTGTTCCTGACCCTAGAGTAAAGATGTTAGCTATGGACTTGTCACATATGGCCTTTACTATGTTGATATTCATTTCCTTTATACATACTTTGTTGAGAGGTTTAATCATAAATGGATATTGAATTTTGTCAAGTGCATTTTCTGCATCTATTGAGATGTTTGTATGATTTTTATCCTTCATTTGGTTAATGTGGTAGATCACTTTGATTTGCACATGTTGAATCATCCCTGCATCACGGTAATAGATTCTGCTTAATCATGATATAGGATTATTTTACTGCATTGTTGAATTTAGTGTGCTAATATTTTGTTGAGGATATTTGCATCATTGTTCATCAGGAATACTGGCCTATAATTTTCTCTTTTTTGGGGGGTGTCTTTGTACAATTTTGATACCAAGGTAATGTTGCTTCATAAAAGCAGTTTAGAAGAACTCTTTTCTCTTCAAATTTTGAAAGATTTTGAGAAAGACAGATATTAAATCTTCTTTGAATGTTTGGTAGAATTCATCAGTGAACCCATCTGATCCTGGGCTTTGATTTGTTGATAGGTTTCTGATTACTGATATCCTCACTAGCAATTTGTCTATTATAATTACCAATTTATCTATTATAATAATCAATTTATCCTTATTAATTAGGATAATTGTTATTAATTATTAATGAGGATATTAATTATTAATAAGCTTAATTACTAATAATTATCCTTATTATCAATTTGTCTATTATAATTACTAGATTACTAATATTCTTACTAGCAATTTGTCTATTCAGATTTTATATTTCTTCTGATTCAGTTTTGGAAGGTTATAGGTTTCTAGGAATGTATCCATTTTTTTTCTAGGTGTACAATTTGTGTGGGTGTAAAATTGTTCAGAGTAGTTTCTTGTGATCTTTTGTATTTCTATAATATTAGTTGTAACTTCTCTCTTTCATTTCTGATTTTATTTATATGGGCCCTCTTTTTCCTTGGTGAATCTAGCTGAAGTTTTGTCATTTTGTTTATCTTTTCTAAGAACCATCTCTTAGTTCCATTGATCTTTTTTTACTGTATTTTTAGTCTCTACTCCATTTATGTCTGCCCTGATCTTTTATTTCTTTCATTTTTCTGACTTTAGGTATTGTTTGCTCTCCTTTTTCTAGTTTCTTTAAGTGTAAGTTTAGATTGAAAATTTTCTTGTTTCTAGAGATAGGCCTATATCACTATGAACTTCCCTCTTAAAACTGCTTTTACTACATCCCATAGATTTTGGTTTATTGTATTTTCATTTTCATTTGTCTCAAAGTATATTTCTTCTTTGATTTCTTCATGATCTATTATTGGTTGTTCAGCAGCATGTTGTTTGATCACTACATATTTGTGATTTTTCTAGCTTTCTCTTGTAATTGATTTCTAGTTTCATACCATTTTGGTTGTAAAAAATGCTTAAAATCTTTTTAAATTTATTGAGGCTTGTATTATGGCCCAATATATAATCTCTCCTGGAGAATGTTTCATGTGCACTTAAGAACTCCGCTGCTTTTGGGTAAAATGTACTATATAATCTATTAAGTCCTTCTGGTCTAATGTATCATTCAAGACTAATGTTTCTTTGTTGATTTTCTGTCTTGATAATCTGTCCATTAATATAAGCAGGGACTTAAGTCCCTTACTATTATTGACTTGCCTTCAATTTCTCCCTTTAGGTCTGTTAATATTTGTTTTATGTATTTAGGTACTCCTATGTTGGGTACCTAAATATTTATAAATAATATGTCTTCTTGCTGGACTGACCTCTTTATCATTATGTATTGCCCTTTTTCTTTCTTTTATTACAGTCTTTTTTCTAAACGATTTATTTTTCTAAAGATTTTATTTGTCAGAGAGAAAGAGACAGGGAGACCGCAAGTGGAGGGAGCAACAGGTAGAGGGAGAAGCAGGCTCCCTTCTGAGCAAGAAACCCCATGCACAACTCAATCCCAGGACCCTGGGTTCATGACCTGAGCTGAATGCAGTCACTTAACTGACTAAGCCACCCAGACATCCCTTAAAAAGATTTGAGAGAGAGCACGAGTGACCGCGAGTGAGCAGGTGTCAGGGGAGGTGCAGAGGGAGAGGAGGACAAGCAGACTTCCTGCTGAGAATAGAGCCTTTACTTTTTTCTTTTTGTTATTTTGTTTAGGTGAATTCCTCTTCTTTTGTTTCCATCTACTCTGCTATTGAACCCCTCTAGTGAATTTTTCAGTTTATTACATTCTTCAGCTCTGTGACTTCTGTTTGGTACTTTCTTATATTTTCTTTCTTTCCATTAAAGTTCTCTCTGTGTTCATCCCTTCTTCTTGCAGTATCTGTGACTATTGTTTTGAATTCCTTATCAAGCAAAGTATTTACCTCTGTTTCTTTAAGGTGTTTTTTGTGTCCCCCCCCCCCACCCTGGAGTTTTATCTTGTTCTTTCCTTTGGAATCTACATTCCAAATATCTCTTCATTTTGTTTGACTTTGTGTTTGTTTTTATGTATTGGGCAAAACAGCTATCTCTTCCAGTCTCGAAGGAGTGGGTCACAAGAAGAGTGAGGATATGCTTCAGTCTGCTATCTGTGCAGTGCCCTGGGTATGGAGGGGGGTGAGGTGGCCTGCAAAACAATTTCTGCTTAGTTCAGTCCCATGAGGTCCAGAAATGCAAGCCCTCTGGGCCACCAGAGGCAGTTTATCAAGAAGCATCACCCATGTGGACTCCGTGCTCCCACTGGCTTTGGGAAAGCAGCAGGAGAGTGAAGGGGTTGAGGTGTGCCCACTGGCTTTATGGAGGCAGCAAGAGAGTGCAGGGTCAAGGCATGCCTGCTGGCTTTAGTTGGGCAGCAGCAGAGTGCAGGGACTCTGTATATGTTCTGGTGGTAGCAACATAAAAAGCAAGGCACAAAAATTGCCCCTGTCAGTGCCTCCACCCCTAGAGAGAGCCCCCTGCCCCTTAGGCAGTAACTTTAAAATTAACATATGAATGTCCCTTACATATTGTCCAGGCACTTTTTGAACTACTACTTTTGCCCTGTGCATGGGGCAAGTGAATCTGCATGCAAGCCCTTTATGAATAGTATCTTAGTTCCCTACAGCCCTTTACATCTCCTAGACACAGCCCTATTGGTTTCAAAACTAGACATTTGGGGGCTTGTGTCTACTAAGCTCCATATTTGTGAGATTCCTTCTTATTGTGGGTCACGATGTCAATGTGGAAGTTTTGGGCAAGACCACATCCTCTCTGCCTCTCCTACCCATCTCATCATGTCCTGCTTTTTAAATCATTTTTTGTGAAGTTGCCATTCAGCTATTTTTCAGGTCTTTTTCAAAACTAATTTTCCAGATGCAGCTGTAGATTTGGTATGCTCTTGAGTTGAGGTAAGTTGGATTTTTACCTATGCTGTCATCTTGGACTCCATCTCCTAAGGGTTTAGAAACATGCACGACTAAACCATATATTATTTAGAATATGTACTTGGTAAAACTACAAATAAAAGCAAGAGCTTTATTTTTAAAAATTAGTAGTTATTGCCTTTACAGGGAAAACAGATGTGAGCAGAGGACAATAAAAAACTTCACTGATTTGGGTAATGGTTTAAGTTTAGCCATAGGTGATTATTGTGCTTCAGCCTATATCTCTGTAGCACAGACTTTTGAATGCACCAAATATTCAACGGATTGAAAAAAGTTTTAAGAAAAAAATTAAAGAAAAAGCATAAAAATAGTCCTAAAAGACATAAATTAGAGAAATCTGAAGAGATGGAATCAATGAAGGACCTCTATCTCAAAGGTATTTCAGAAATAAAGACAATAGAAAAGGAAAATAACTAATAGAACAAGCTAAAAAATATCCCAAAGTTGTTAGAAAAAAAAAATAACACTACAAATTCAAAGCATCAAAACACATAGATTGCTGTGAGAGGAAAATGTCAAACACTCTAACCCCATTGTTGTAAAATTTAAGTATACCATGAATAAAGAGAAACTACTAAAGATTTACAATAGAGCAAGGAAAGGAAGAAATAGATGAAGATTACATGTAATGGAGTTAGAATCATATTAACATTGAAATTATCATTAGCAGAACTGAATTCAAACGTGGTCAGAGTTCTGAGAGTAAATGGTTTTGACTTAGAAACATGTCGTCAGAATTTCAATCAAGATGTGGACAATACAAAATTTTCTATAATTCACTCATTTTATTTTTACTTGAGGATATATTTAAGCAAATTAAAATGAATGTCATAAAGTGAAGGAAATATAAGTGATCAAAAGCAATGGTTCCATATTAAGAAATGAAGAACAGGAACTGCCCTGGAATAAACAACTACCCATCTATCTTTCACTCTCTTCTACCTTGGTGACTTTCTCTAGCTACCTCCTCTCATAGCATACTGGAATTTTCTTTTAATGGTAATGGCATTATAAACTTATAAATAGGGGCTGCCTGGGTGTTTCAGTGGGTTGAGCCTCTGCCTTCAGGGCGGGTCATGATCTCAGGGTCCTGGGATCGAGTCCCACATCGGGCTCTCTGCTAGGCAGGGAGCCTGCTTCCTCTTCTCTCTCTCTCTCTCTCTACTTGTGATCTCTCTCTGTCAAATAAATAAAATCTTAAAAAAAAAAACTTATAAATAAGTTACGATGAACATAATTTTAAGAACTTGTTTGTCTTCTGAACTAGATACCAAGCTCTTTGAAGGAGGAATCATACCTGTAGTTTTTACCACAGCATCTTTAAAGCTTAGCCTAGAACTGGCCAATAATAAATATTCAAAGGTGACCAGACCTCTTGCATCTGTTCTTGGGTCTCTATGCTTCCTGTTCCATAAACTCCCCCTGTTTTATCCATCCCCATGGGCTCAAAAGTTGTCTACCCATATCCTGATGATTATCAAATCTCATTCTATAGGTCTAGGGTTGCCAACACATATTTTTATTGCCTATTATATCCACCTTAGATATCCCCCAAAGCATCTTAATGTGAATATATCTAACACTAGATTCATTATATTTCCCTATTCCAAATGTACTTCCTTTTCTATGTATTAAGTCAATATCCTTCCACTGTCCACATTCTTACCTATTTTTTCTAAACGTTTCTTTCTTCTTCCTCATTTACTATAGAAATCAGCTCTACAAATTCCATATGCTGTGTGTCTGTAAGCTATAACATTCTCACGGTCTCCTGGCTAATGCCTTCACCGTTTTTACACATATTATTACAATAGCAGTCCACTAGTTATACTTTTTAATGCATCCACACCACTTTCATCAGAACTGTCTTTCTTAAACCAAAACATAATCATGAAAAATTACTGCTCAAAATTATTGCATTTTTTTCACTTATTATAACAAATCCCTATCTAGGAGTCAGGGGAAATGGCACTGACAGGTAACAATTTATGATCGTTATAAATTAGGTTGTTTGAGGGATAGATAAAGTGTTATGACTGAATGGTGATTGAGGAAACAAGAAGGAGTAGGTATCTAGGATGTAAGGCAGAAAGAAGCTGATGCCTACAGGGAAGCTTTGATTCTAGAGTGAGCTATTTTTAACACAGCTGTCTCTAAGAAATGAGATTTGTAAAGGTACCTAATAAGTTCAATATATGGGAAAAAATTTTAAATCATACCAATATAGTTTCCGTGTTTCTGGATGATTTAGCAAGTGATATTTGCAATCCACTCCTTTTCAAGAACTTTTCAAGAACATGTTATTCTACTGTATAATAATAAACCATCAGAGTCAAGACAGTTACTTTTCTTGCTTTCTATGTACTAGAAACAGATTCGTTTGAAATACCTTCCGTTCTTTTTATTTGGCCTGTTTCTGATTACTACCCAAAGAAGGTAGTTAAAATAGGCCATTGGCAGAGTGATAATACTTACTTCCTCAACAATGATCTTTGGTAGATGATAAAATGTTACTTTCCCTTGTAAAGGGAAAGGGCAGCTGCCTACAAAGCAACAGTGAACTTCTACAGTGTGAGTGCAAAGAAAATGTATTGTGCAATAAAACTATGAAGCAAAGAGTTATTTTAGGACTACTGTGTGACGTCAGATGTGGTCTTTTGAAGGTGAGCAATTTCGTGATCTATGTTACGAGAAATTTTAAGGATCATTGCAGTATCTTAATCTGAATAATTTTTTGTATAAATTCTTTTGTTGGTCTTTCCAACTAATTAAAAAATAGTTGAGGCCTATATTTATTAATCTTTATCTTTGGAAGTTCCAGAATTTACTTTAAGACACAACTGAGAAAACCTGAGGAGAATAACCACTATTATAAGATTCCCCACTGACTATAAGATAAAATTCAGATTCTTTAAAATGGAAAACAAAGATGGTTCACACACTGTCAGCTAACTACCTTGCTAGCTCATCTCCAGCACTCTCAATACATAGTATCCTTCAAACACATATTCAAAGTCTACCAAACCAGAACAGTATGAGTTCTTTGCATCAATATGCTACTGCATTAATGTCTTACTATTACTCATTTTGTGATGAAAACTTCTGCTTTTTCTTCAAAGTGCAGAAAATACATAACTTTTGTAAACTCCTCTCCAGATAGCACACAACTTTGTATGTATCTGTCTTTGATATAGTTACTACCATAAAAGTCAGATATGATGCTTTCAAAGGGTTTCTATTTCTCCTAGGATCGGACACACAATTCTAGAAATTATTTTCAAGCTCCTTTCCAGCCTAAACCACCTTCATCCTGACCACCTGTTTGGAATTTCTTTCATTTCGTTGAACATACACGGCTGGTTCTCAACTGTTTTTTACCCTAATATATTCCTCCCCACAGGGTTCAGCTTAAAGGTGAACCTGACAAGAAGTTTCCCTAGATCCTTAATCTAGATTAGTCAGTTTGCTCCCAAACTCCCAAAAGCCCTTTTGGTCTCTATTATAATGCTATTTATTTATAATTGCTAGTTGGCTTTCTACAGCAGACTGCAAACTCCAGGAGAATAGAGGTGATTTCTCTTATTCACTGCTGTTTTCTTAACAGTTTGTTTCCTGGCACATTACAGGTGGTTAATTAATATTAGTTGAATCAGATTGACTGCTTCACTACACTGCCAAGGTCTTTCAGACACCTGTCTTTCACAAGTCCATGAACCCACCCACTCAACATTTATTGAGAATCAACTATGTGCCTGCCGTCAGCATAATCTCCAGAAGTGCATGAGAGCACGAAACACAGTTCCAGAACTGAATAAATTCACAGACTGGATAGGGGAAGGTGTAAAAAAAAAAAAAAAAAAAAAAAAAAAAAAAAAAAAAAAAAAAGGCATGCTCCTTGGTATAACAACTTGTTTGAAAGTAGACTTTTGATCTATGCCTGGAAAGTATATATCCTTTCTTCTCACAGGCCACAGTGATTGCTTTATGAACAGATATGGGATACAAATGGATGTGATCAGAATAAATCTAAGAGCCTGTGTAATAGTTGTAAGAAAGAACACTTTGTTTTTGTGCTTGTTATGAACTTTGCAGGCTGAGTATTGTACCAGTCCTACTGTCACCTCAAGAGACTAAGGAAATAAAGCAAATAAGGAAGAACAGAAACTAATAGACAAAGAAAGATTGTTGGAGATGCCAAAATACTGATGGATTTGATTTATTCCTGGATATTTCAGTTATATGAATCAACAAAGTCCCTCTATTATTTATATATTTTTTGTTTATTGCATTAAGTCAGTTTGAGTTGGACTTCTATGACATGCGATGGAATTTCTTACTAACACATAGAGTCACAGATAAAACAATATCTTAACTAACTCTTGAAAGTTGAAGAGCAGTTTGCCAGGAATAAAATAATATTAATAGCAACATCATATTAACTCTTACTTTGTTGCAACACTATTGACTTGTTTTAAGTGATTTGCCTAGAGTAAGGAAGAATTTATGGAAAAAGTCAGAGGCATAAAAGATAACAGCATATTTGAGTATATAGTGAACAATTCAGTATCTTCAATGAGATGTTTACTGGGAAAATTAAGATCCAAAAGTAGAGACGAGCGTGAAGTACACTGCTGCCATCAGATTGCAAATAATTCCATGTGCTATGTTAATAGCAACACTGATTCCATTTCTATTCAATAAAAACATAGAAATATAGTCAATCAAGCCAACCAGAATTTCTCATAACCAGAGTTCTTAAAAAATAAAACTGAATTGCATCCAGATTTCATTTCATAAAAAGCTCCAAATGGTGTGTTATAGCAGAATTCTAGGGAACTTAAGTGACTTGTTCTAGGTGAAATTAGGCAACTAAGTATGAACCAAAACAAAATGCAATTTTCAGTTGCAAATCTGGAACTCTTTCCAAAATGCCCCATGTACCAGCCAGTTTCCATAGCCCTCACAGACACACTAACATAGGGTTAAAGAAATACAGACTTTAGCACCAAATAAAATTGGTCATTTTTCCGGTTCTATGACTTAATAATTGTGTGACCACCAGCAAGTGGCTTTACTTTACAGAGTCTCTTTCTTATTTATAATGTGGGAACTGTATGTCTCTTTTCTTCATAGGGTTATTTTGAAAAAAATAAATGACAATATATTTAGCACAATACCGAAAGTGCACACATTTAGTCCTTACCGGGTGAGGTAAATCTAATCACAACAAAATATGAATTAACACATGCTGCATGTGAGAAATCAGATGCAAGTAATATTAAACTGGGTTCTTTGTTGATTCTAAAGAAACCATCTCCACCAGGTCCTTTGTTTCCTCCACCTGAAATGGCCACTGTGGTTCTCAAGCCCCTTGATCAGAGGTTTGTTTGAAGTGATTAATCAGATATGCATAGATCAATTTCCAGAACCAGATGAGGGGGAAGAAAATTGGTTAACACCATGTTGGTGTGAGCCTGCTAAGTGGCAGACCAGCAGCTGGACATACAGAACAAATAGAAAGACTACTGACATGTAAGGCAAAGCACAGCTAACAGCTGATACACATTTACACTGTTGATTGTTCCTTGGGCTCAAGGCCAAGAGTTAATCCCATGATAGAGAAACTACGTAGACCATAAATTTTGCTCCAGTGAAATATCAGGAAGCATGAAACTTACTCTGCTGGGATGGCCATCAGATTGCTTAACTTCAGTTTTGGTTCTTCCTTCTCATCTGTGCTTTGGAACCTGGTAGAAAAATAAAGGAAGAGAGTTATTTAAAGATCTGGAAGTACTAGCTGGAGAAGAAGGAAACATAATAATTAACCTGTTGTGCAAGGATCTGGGCAAAGAGTAATGATTCTTCCAGGAACTTTGAGGACAGAAGCATTCGGCCTTTACATGAGAACAAAACACTGGGCCTTAGATATATTATAATCCCAGGTAGATTTAAAGACTGAAGAGTGAGCTGAGAGAAAGGTTAAAGAAAATCAACTGAAAAACACAAAGAGAAAGGGAGAGTCAGACGCATCATAAAATGATGCATTTATTCAATATTTTAAGACCCACCATATATAAATCCCATAATTGGGTACTGATAGCAGAGAGCCAATTACAATCTCTGCCTTTGAGGAAGTCAAACTCTTGAAGACAAGAAAGCTGGCAAAACAGAGAAGTACAATGCAAAATGATGTTGGGCCAAGGCTTAAATAACAATAAACAGACAAGTGTTAGGAGTAGTAAGACATGAAACAAAAGAATAAAATGAGAAAATCTAAGATATTCAGAGTTGTTCAAGAAAAATAAAATTTGGGGCGCCTGGGTGGCTCATTGGGTTAAAGCCTCTGCCTTTGGCTCAGGTCATGATCCCAGGGTCCTGGGATCAAGCCCCACATCGGGCTCTCTGCTCAGCAGGGAGCCTGCTTCCTCCTCTCTCTCTCTGCCTGCCTCTCTGCCTACTTGTAATCTCTGCCTGTCAAATAAAATAAATAAAATCTTAAAAAAAAGATTAAAAAAAAAGAAAAAGAAAATTTGGTAACTTGTGGATGACAATATGCAAGGCTTGTGGGTTTTTTTTTTTAACTAAATATTATGGCAGATTTTATTTGCTTTTGGTTTATGAAAAGATGTGTACTAAAGGAATAAATCAAAGTCAGAACTTCTTTTAACTACAGTTTATCTTTTTTAAATTTAAGCCTGAAATACATCCAAATATCACTTAGTTATCAAATTTTCAAGTGGTATCTTATAGTGACGTCCCCATCTACATCACCTCTGGTAATATCTGTCACAGGGAAGAGCCAGAAATAATATTAAAAGCTGTATTTAGAGAGGAAAAGTACATTTTGCTACTAGTACTAACCTGTAGGTATTTTATGAATCAAGAATTGAGGTATATTTCAGTATCTATGACAGATGTAACACCACAACTGAACCTTAAGAAAAAGTCATTTCAAACTATTTAAACTTTTGGATGCTCAGAGTAATTTTGCCCCTGGACTGACTTGGAGGGATCAATGGTGCAAAAAGAGAAAAGAGCTATAGAAATGAGCTTCTGGAAGCTAACGTGGTTTTTGTTTTTTTCTGGCTCTGGATTATCATGAGTTATATGTTGTCTTACTTTGGCTTTAACTGAAATCATTAAGATCAAAAGTATTTATTTTGGTAAGGAGAAAAATCTACAAAAATTTAGTTTTTTAATACAAGCTGAGATACCCCATTAGGCTGGTGTATTTACATTTTTTTTAAAGATTTTATTTATTTATTTGTGAGAGAGAGAGAGAGAGCGAGCACAGGCAGACAGAGTGGCAGGCAGAGGCAGAGGGAGAAGCAGGTTCCCCGCCGAGCAAGGAGCCTGATGTGGGACTCGATTTCAGGACGCTGGGATCATGACCTGAGCCGAAAGCAACTGCCCAACCAACTGAGCCACCCAGGCGTCCCGGTGTATTTACATTTTTTGACCTGCTATCAAGTGAGTCAGTAGCATCTGACTTTTTAGCAAGGGTTAGGACAGGGGTCAGTTTCAAAGGAAACTTTTATATTTAAAGAAAAAAAAAAGGTAGTAAGCCTACTAGGAATCAGAAAATTTTGAGGTTTAAATTTTAACACTCAACCAGCCGCCCGCCATAAAATGGAGAGAAAAGAGAGCTTAAAAAGAAATGATAAGTCCATGCAAGAAAAAACCTGTATTTTCCAAAAAAGATGTGTTGCTTCACTGGAAGCGGGCTGGGAGTACTTTGCATCTGTCACAGATTCTAAGTTACGGCGAATAGGTAAAGCATCCTAAATTGTCCCAGGCACTCTTTGTAGATCTTAGAGTGTGGAATCACTCTGCAAAGAGCCCTAAGTGAATAGTGTTGCCAGATTAATGCCCCAAGTGATCTGAGAATTATCCAAGGGCTTCCTTGGTTGGTTTTTACTTTGAAACATGGACTCTATTTCTGGCACACAGCAACTTAGTGGTTCAGAACCCAGGTTCTGAACTCAGAATAAACCTGAATTAGAGGCTAAGTCCTGGCAGCTTCCTCACATGAAAAGTGGTGACAATTGACAGTACCTGTTTCATAGAGTGGTTGGGAACTTTCTATGAGCTACAGTGGACAAAACACAATGCATGTCAGATACAAACCCTATCAATATGAGCTTTTATATTTATTCTTATTAATAGAAATAATGATATTTCAGTCCACTGGACTCTAGGTCATGCTTTGTTACATCACAATGGATGTTATAACAATACAAACCACATAAGATTCTTATCCTGTTAAATTGATAATAGGAAACCTGGTTTAGAACAAAAGTTATGCTTTCATAACATAAAAGCAAAAGCGAGAACTGCTAATGTTTCAGAACTTATAATTTTATATTTATTATTACACTTCATCTGTAGAAATATTCTACAGATAATGAAATTGAAGTTCAGAAAGGTGAAGTTAATTATTCAAGTCCACCCAGCCAGTCGCAGATTAGATAAACCCAAGCCTTCTAAATAAAGGTAAAATATTCTTTATTTTCTAATTCTTTTAATAGCAATAGTACCAGTTGACTCTTGCTCTATAACAAATCTCCCCAAAACTTAGATGCTTAAAGAAACAAACATATGTTGCTTTTTCTTGTGACTATGGGGTTAGATGGGATACTCTTCTGGTCTGGGCAACTTTAACAGTGTCTAGATGACGTTAGATAGCTTCACTCATAAGTTAGAAGTCTAGTTGGCTTAGGAGGTGTCAGCCAAGATGACTCATCTCTGCCTCATCATCCATCATGATGGTCCAGGCTTTTTCATAGGGTGGTCTCAGAGGGCAAAGACAGGAAGTGAGCAAGTCCCACAATACAAGCATTTTTCATGCATCCATTCGTACCATATTTTGCACTGTTTCATTAGCTAGACAGATTATATGGCCAAGTTCAGAGTCTCCACATACAAATAGGCATGAACAAATTAAAGTATTCATGGTAAACTTGTCAAGAGTTTAATATCCCATAACTCTGACTGGTAGGATTCTGGGTTTTTGTTTTACTTTTCGTTATGTCCCAAATTTTCCAAAATGACAATTATTTCTATAATAAAAGCCATTTCTTAAATAATTTAGAGAATTGAGCCATTTTCTGGAGAACCACAAGTCCTTGTTGTGAGCTTATTTCTTTTTGAAGTGGGAATCAAACTTTTATCTAAACCACAACAGATGTTATTTTTAGTATTTCTCAGGGATCTCTTTGTCCTTCTTACCTTATTGCTCTATACACTCTTCCAGTGTGAGTTCATGAATTCTTCTTCCTTTGATTTTGATTTATATGTTGATTTATATGATTTATATGTTGATAACTCCCAAATTCATACACCCAAGCACAGTCTTCATATAAATGTTTCCAACCTGTCTCTCCAAATTCCTACAGTACATTTCCCCTTGGAAGAGGACCATGTCCCTCTCTTCCACTGTATCTCTTTTGTGTCTCATTCACTCATTTTGTCATATCTAAAGGCAGATTTCTCACAGGTCTCCCAGTTTGTTTTTTGTCTCATTCCTCCTTGGCCCATTTTTCTACAGCTGGGAGCTCCGCTTTGGCACAAAAGCCTTTGCATTTGCTGTTTCTCGTCTTTGAAGCTCCAGAAGTACATTTTTTCTTCTTTCAATGAAAATTCATCTTCCTGATAAGCTTTTCAACATCCACCAAAATAAGGGCAGTAGAATATTTGAGAGAATCCAAAGAATGTACCACAATATATTTCCAGTGCTGATTGTAGAAGGCATGATTTCCTAGGGAATTCCAGGAAACAAATATATCTGAATTCTTAAGCATTTCATTCTTCATCTTTTTAAAGGGGCAAAAAATAATGACTTTATTGGCATTTACCTCCTATTCGTTCATGTCAAAGGCAAGAGTAGACACTTTCCATATAGCTTTATTCAAGAGATAATCCCAAAATTAGGTAGCTCTAAAATTAAATGATATATATGTATATTTATTAAAGTTTAAATTTATTAAATATATCTAGTCATATGGCCCTCCATATCTTAATGAAAATAACTTAATGCAACAAATACTTCTAAAACAATACCAAGAAACCACAACCTTTTAAACCGTTCATTCATTAACAGAGTTTATCTGGAACAGTTGCAAAGCACTGTGGATCTTCATACTTAAGGAAAATGTTTTAATAGGTTACTGTTTCATAACAAGAGAAAAATTATGTGTTAGTAGAAACTTTTTCCCCCGCAAAGAAATTAAGTTGAACTGAGAATCCTGTCCAATATTTGCCTCTAGTGAATATTTCCATCTAATTACAATGTAATTAAACCCATGGGGTTTAGAGTAAGGGTGAATTTTGAGAGTTCCCAAACTTTCAGTCTCATTTTTTTTCATTTGCATAATGAAACAATTATGTCTATTTTATAAGGATATAATGGGATTCAATCCTTTACTCAACTGAAGTTTATTGAGTGCCCATTATATAATAGGTTATTATTAGTAATGAACACGGTACACACAGACAACTACGCTAAGCTTACCATTGAATGGAAGACAGTTTTTTAATGAGTGTGACAAAGTAATTAGCATAGCACTTTGCACATAATAAACACTCAATAAATGCTGATTATTATTAGTGTTGTTATTCCATCTCAAAGAAGCAATAGAGCATATTATCATTAGACTAAAGGAATAATAGGCCAGGGTGTCAAATCGGTTGTGTTCATATGAGGATGTGTACATGCACATACACACACACACACACTTGCATAACCACACAAAGATACATATACCAAAATTTCCGAATATGCAAACATGCCAAGGATTCTGCCATCTCCACTATGATTCTTTATTTTAAAGGTATAAAATCCAACACAATTTCTCTTAGTACAGAAGGCTTAGGATTCAAACTAATTTAATAAAGATTTTAAATGAAGTTGGAATAGTCAGTGACTCATAGGTCAGAAGTGGGTGGCAGGGACAGAAGAGAAGGCCTCAGGCAGAAAAGAGACTTTTAGTACCAGTTTCCCATTCAAAATGCTATGAGGTATTATTTCTTCTGTTATTTTAACCTGTGGTTGATGCGTAAGTCACATTTTCCCACACTTCTATCCATGAAGCTATTTGTTTAGAGAATTTCTGAAAACTTGTCAAGCACCCCTAAAACCCAACAAAACCAAAGATTAAGTAAAATTTTAAGAGTCATAAGCATAAGATTACATGTTTAAAGATTCTTACAGAATCAGCTGCCTCTTGTTTTAGCAAAAACTATGTAATTTTATGAATTTAGCATTATATCCAAGATTTTGTTATAAAGACTATTTTGTCTGAATTTTATAATATTTATTGATTGTCCTTAGTAATTTAGAAGTACACAAACCAAATAAGAAATATACTTTTAAACCTGCACAATACCAAATCAAAGCTTTTCATAGTTTGCTTTTCTCAGTATTATACTCATGAATGTATTAATGTATGAGCAAAAGTTCTCTGGGCTATAATTTCAGTAAAGGAGGGCTGGGTTGTCTTAACTGTTGTAAATTGTATAAAATGTATTTGAGGAACACAAATTATCCCAATAACCCAATAATATATCTAAGCTAATAGCTTACTTGGAATGTCTGAGAAGTCCTAGTAATAATAACAATAGTAATAAAAAATAACAATAAATAAAACAACCTTCCTTGTTTAATATGAATTCATTTAACAAAACCTCACTCATTTCCAAGCATAAAAGTCCTAAATTAAAAATATAATTACAGAATAGTATGCTAGGACAACTAACATAAGACTACAAAAAACATAGGAATAATTGTGAAATATCTTTGTCAGTCCTTTAATAAGGGCAAGGATGGAGAATCAAATGGGAAATGTTGCTGTCCTTATCGTCACTATAATACATCTATCTCATCTGAAACCATTAAAGATAAATGCTTAATAAACTAAACATTACTAAAGATATTTTTGGCAATTTGGTTATGCCAACATGATATTACAGACATTTTAAAAAGAAATAAAAAGCAAATACAAGCATGGGTGGGTTTCGTATAAATCTACCTTATGAAGCAATACCAATAACCAATATCATTCACTGATTAAGATTCAATGATTAAGAAGAAAAGTGTGTATGTTAATTAAACAGCCAGGATGAAAAGAGGGCATTGTATGTGGCACTTAGTTGACTAGATCCTGTAGGTGATTCACAAGAAGGATATTTATTTTTCAATACATGCAGAGCTCTTGCTAAATGACAGAAATCTAAGTAGTGAGTATATAGCAGGAAACATAATAACAAAGTCCTCATGCACTATGGGTCTGGAAAGACTGATGAATAAATAGGAAATTGAAATCTAATGAAATATGTACCATAGTATAGGAAATGTAGGATTACACAGGGAAAATGAAAGAGCAAAGGCTAGAAATCAGGAAATGAAGTTGGTATAGATTTGAAAAGTTCAGACAGGAAATGTGAGAATATAACTTTATATGGGAAGGAGGTTAAAAGTTAGTGTTTAAAGAGAAAATACTAACTAGGTAAAGTGAAGTAAGCTTACCAGAATATTAATCTAAACCAGAAAGTATGGACTTGTTATCACAGACAAGTCAACTATGGGAGTGACAGATTGAAAGTTTCATTTAAATATTAGTCATATAATGATGATGCAATGATTAAAAAACAGTGTAGCATTATCTAAGCCTGGGTGTTAAAAACCTGGGCTCTTCACTTTATTGAACAAGAAGGGAAAAAAAATAGAACACCAGAGATTTTTGAAAAGAAGAATCAAAAGACACAGTGACATATTAGATGTTGTGTATGGGAGAGAGACAGAATTGTGGAAGGCAACTCTATGATTTGAGTTCAAGGACTTAGAAATGTGAGAACTGCTATACTCAATTTTATCTGGAAAGGAAGGACAGTTTGGGGTTTGTAAGATTAAGTTCATTTGGCATGCACTGAATTTACATGTTATCCACAATCCACTTCAATCTACACTATTGCTGGTTGAGAATAAACACAGGAAGAATGCAGGCAGAAGACAAGGACTGAAGATGTCCTTTGGGAATTATCTGCAGATCAGAAATGAAATGATGAATATACGCTGTGAAACAGCCAAGTCTCAGGTAGAAGATTCAAGTAGAAGGTTCTCACATATCAAACATCTGAGTGCATCCAAGAAGCATAAGAACAAAGGTACAGTTACTAGTTATGGGGTCATAAAGGTCACCTCTAATCTTTTATTTTATTTAAATTCAACTGATTAACATATAGTATATTATTAGTTTCAGAGGTAGAGTTTAGTGATTCATCAGTTGCATATAAAATCCAGTGCTCATTACATCACATGCCCACCTTAATGTCCATCACCCAGTTATCCCCTCTACCCACTCTCCCTCTCCAGCAACCATCAGTTTGTCACCTGTAATCATTATATAGTATTTGCAAGAGTTCATGGGTTTGGAAGAAAGGAGAGTCTTATTTCTCATAGTAAAAACGAGTGAGTAGGTAGAAGTTGAAACAATGGCGAGTCTCTTTCATCAAGATTTTGATGCTAACTGGAAAAATTAAAAAGCAGCTCTAAGTAATAGGGCCAGGGAGGTGTTTTTGATGTTTTAATAATAGATTTACTAGAGTTTGTTTGAGAAATAGCCTTTAAAGAACATCAGTTGGGCATCAAAGATGCAATAGTTAATAAATAGTAATGACTGCCCTCAAGCTGTTCACACAGTAGTGGACTCTTCTCCAAAGAGCCTAAACAGAAGCATGAGAGTATATTAAGTTGAAGAGCAAGGAATTTGAGAGAGTTTTTAGCGAAATTCAGTTTGTAACATAAGCAGCAATATTTTCACTAAGAATGAGGGCAGAAAAATGGAGGATGGATGGATATTTCAAAGAGAAAAGAATAATAAGTGAGAGAATAGCTTTGTGACATTTGAGAGGTGGATAAAAGGGTTGATGTGATGACAGGTACGATCACAATGAAACTCCGTAGAATAAGTCTATAATTGTCACAATTTTTGTGCATTTTCTTTCATCAGCATCCCATGGCCTGACAGCCAAAACAGAGTAAGCACTGAGGATAATAAATGTTTGAGGAATGATGTGTAGGAAATAAGAATCATCTTTGAAGATTAAAGAGCAAATATAGTGACATAAAGTTAGATTACACAAAGTATAGCAATTTTAGTCCTGTAGCTGATTTGCCTTAAAGACTAAGGATATAGCACAGCTAATAATATTGCTAATTGGCATCAATAACAAATATCAAATATATAATTATGGTATAAATCTCAATGATTCATTTCTGATATGAACCTGCGTGTGATTTAATACAGAACTTGGGAAGTAATAAAAATAGCTTTATGTTTAAGAGCTCTTACATATTCTTGTTAAATATCTGCCTTAGTTCTCACAGGGTAACTTAACTCCAGGGCTAAAAACAGATGAAAATGACAAGCCAAGTATCAAAATACTAAAATTGGCCTTGGCACCATAACTTGGTTTTTGCCACAGGTTCTTCTGGAGAAAGGCCACAGACAGAATCCCCAGTGACAAGGTCAGGGGTAGGGAGAGCTCTCATAATAATAGGGCCTTCCAATATTGTAAGGCAGAATTGCTATATTGGCCTTGTTTACTTCACTCACAAGCCTATATACAAAACTGTGGGAAGGAGAAATGAAGAACTTGGAGGGCAGAAGATAGAGTTATGTTCTTCATAGCTCTTCAGTTAGACATGTTTGGGGGCAAATAACAGAACCACAAAAATAAGTTATAAATAAATGTTCCTGTAGGTATATAATAGTCAAAAAGCACATTTATTCATGACCAAGAAATGAAAGCTTGTCATCATAGGGCTTGTGTGAGGGACCTGAAAATTCACTATTAGAAATTTGTTTCTTTCTCTCTTTCAGATTCTTCTTTCTGCTTTTTGCTGCTGGTCTGTTTTTCTTCCAATCCTCTTTATTTCTGTTGGCCATTTTTCCTATATTTTTTTAATATGGTCAATCATGAGCTCAGCATAAGTTCCCCAGTTAATTAATTCACATTCTCAGTGTAACTAGGAGAGATCACCCAATCGATTTCCAGGATTTGGGGCAGGGAGTTTCCTCAAGAAGAGTTTAGGTGAGGAAAACATTTAGCATTTCCAGTAGGACAATATTTCACCAAGTAGGACAATATTTCACCAAGAATATGTATTCCAGACCACGTCTAAATAGAGCAACTGACTCTAGTGGTTTTTTTTTTTTTTAAGATTTTATTTATTTATTTGACAGAGAGAGTATATCACAAGTAGGTGGAGAGGCAGGCAGAGAGAGAGAGAGGAGGAAGCAGGCTCCCCGCTGAGCAGAGAGCCCGATGTGGGGCTCGATCCCAGGACCCTGGGATCATGACCTGAGCCAAAGGCAGAGGCTTTAACCCACTGAGCCACCCAGGCACCCCTGACTCTAGTGTTTTAAGCAAAAACATTTTTGAGTAGATAGTCCACACAGCCATCAGTTAAAAGGTTTTCATATACACATTATGCTTTATGCTCAGCTGGAGGAACAGGCTTAGGTTATCAGACTATGTTGTCCTGCATTTTTCTGAATGCTGAAAATAAATAAATCACAACAATAAGCTGGGAATATACAAGCTTAAAGACTGAGTGTGCAACCTTTCTTGAGATAGGTAATAATCTACTTCTTTGAAGATTCTTATTTTATATTTTCCATTCAAATATTATCATTAAACATTTTAGGAAAACCAAAATCAAGTCTCTTTGGCTTTCAAGTGTGGTAGCTTAAAGAAATAAAAAGTATTGGCTACGCTTCCCTGGAAGAAACCAACAGAATGCAGTAACATATACTGTAAGCCTCTCCCTACATAGGGTTTCATTACTTTATTTTTTTAAAGATTTTATTTAGTTATTTATGAATGAGAGATGGTGAGAGGGAGCATGTGTGCACAGGTGAAGGAGCAGAAGGAGAGGACAAGCAGATTTCACACAGAGCACTGAGCCCATATTGGGGCTCAATCCCACAACCCTGAGATCATAACCTAAGCTAAAATCAAGAGTCAGACCCTTAACCAACTGACACATCCAGGAGCCCCAGGACTTCGTTACTTTATTAATTAACAATTTACATCCATATTTTTAAGTTTCTACTAAATCAAACTTAGATTCAGCTCTCTTCAAAGAGGGTATGACTTATTTCATGAAAGTCATTTATACTGAAGAAAGCTCAAAAACTGCCACCACCTCCTCTCCTGTTTCAATCTTGATCCAAGCAAGGAGCTTGTTTTAAATTGGATCCTCACACTTGAGTCAGATCTTTATAGGAACACAGCAAGACAGGAAACTTGTCCTGTGTGAATCATATCTTCACCAACTGTGTTAACCTGCAAAGATGGCGAAAAATGATTGAGTGCATCATGCTGAAACTACAGATCAAATCTCTTTAGCAACTGATTTCAGAGAGATGTATTTTATGTTCTTTAAATGTCCTTGCTTTCTGTAGAATATTGCTCCAGGCAGGCAGCTCATCAACTATTGCAGGAAAATTTCATCATGTAAATATTTGGAATGTAACAGACTTATCACTAGTTTTAAGCCATATTGTATGGACTGAATTGTATATTCCCAAAATTCATATGTTGAAGACCATCTCTAATGTGACTGTATTTGGAGATAAGTCTTTAGGATGAAATTAAGGTTAAATAAAGTCATAAGGGGGGGGTCTTAATTTGATAGGACTCAAGGCTTTATAAGAACAGGAAGAGAGAGAGTGTGTTCTTTTCTGCATATCCATGCACCTACGAAAGGCCATTTGAGCCCACAACTAGAAGGCAACCATCTGCAAGCCAAGAGGAGAGCTCTCACAAGAACCCAATTATACTGACACCCTGATGTTGAACTCAAGTTGCTCCAAAATTTGCTGCTAATCATCAAAGGAGAGATCTTTAAGCATGAAGGATATTGTGTATTTGTAAATTCTAAGATGGCCTTTAATTAATTAATGTATCAATTGTAAACATGTGCTACATTTGGGCAGGTTGTAGATACACTTATTTTCTTGCAGTTGTGGAATAAATGCTAAAATACAGCTCTAAAGATAATTAAATCTTAAGCTGACACTTTATGAAAATAATTTTGATTCATAAGAAAACCCAATAGCTCTTAAAATAACTGAATTAATCATGAAATGATTTTAGTATGGTATGATTAAATATGAAGATGAAGTCATCATTATATTATTAATTTATATACTACAAAGATGCAATTAATGTTTGTGATTTTTAATTTACAAGTTCCAAATACCAGTAAAGCCTGCTGCTAATTTGGGTCTTTGGTTTATCACTTCATTTGCCTCATTTTATGTAATGCCACCTAACTCAGAGGAGAATTTCCGAATATAAATAGAGAAGGTAATTTTAGAAATTTAATTAGTGACCTGTCCCACACTGATTATGTTTGGCTTTGGATCATTGATTTCCCACCCCCACCCCCCAAAAAAATTATCTGTAAAAATTCTAGGAGCTAAAATGAATAAAATAAATGATTTATTCATGATACCATACCTATATACTTTTCTCAAAATAATTCAGGTTTATCTCTGTTAATAAAAATGGACTTACAGAGTTATCTATATGCATAGCTTTTAAATAGAGCGTTTCTTTTCAAGGTTGTATGGTATTTCATTGAGGACTTTTAACATTATCTGTGTGAAATATTAAAATATGTATATTATTTGGGATATTGAGAGATGAAAGTGTTTTCATATTTTCGTGAGCTAGAAGCACTTCAGGTGGATGGCAACTCTATTTTTAATTATTTTGTTAAAAAGAAATACATTGAGCCAGAACGTTAAAAAATTACCTTATGGACATGTAAAAATATTGCAGATTACAGTGTTCATCCCAGACTTCCTTTCAAAAGATAAAAGAGAGAAAGGATATACTATATTTAACTTTTTATACATTCAACAAAATATTTATCGAGTACCTATGGGCTATGTACACTAGAAACTAGGAGTCCATGATGATTAAAAATAGACCTGATTTCTATTTTTACAGAACTTCCAGTCTAGTAAGGGACGATGACACTAATAAAATAATCATGTAAATCAACACAGAATTGCAGATGTGGTAAATGATGTAAAAGAAAAATTATATATTACTCTGAGAGTACTTTGGGTGAGGAGAAAAGCATGGAGATACCCTGAAGTTGAAAAGAAATGACTGAGGAAGCTCCTCAGAACTGGGAAAACAAGAGGGACCTTGGTGAAAGACATTTATGCTTATCCTAAAAGTAATGAAAAATTTTAAAGATTTTAAGTATGTGGAGATAGGGACTGATGTAATTAAATTTGCACTTCGAAAACCTGTGTAGTCTAAAAAATAAATTAGTAGAAGAAAGTCTGGATATGTGCAGACCAGTCAGAAAGTTATTCTGGAAGTCTAAAAGAGAAGTCTTATTACACAGATTGCAGTATTAATGATGATGAGGGTAAGGAGAAATAGCAAATCAATAGAATCTGGTAGTGGATTGGATGTGTAAACAGCATAAAAACAGATTTTCTGCTATTAGAGATGATAGCATCTGTGTTAAAAATAGCTAAAAAGAAAGAAATAGCGACTCAGTTTATGGTATAGAAACGTCTCTACCTTTGCTGCCAATGAGATAAGCACACTACAACATGAACAAACAATTCTTCAGTATTGAGATTTCTAAACCTACAAGGGCTCCAAATACCAATATCCTTTTCCTGGTTCATTACATGCTGCTTTAGTGGCCTCCAGGTCTTCCCCTAGTTTGTTGTATCCATCTGTAATTTTGTCTCTGAATTTTCATGGGAGTTAAGTCTACTTCTGTAGAAACTATTTAACTCCCTGAGTGAAATTAACCCTAATTTGAAGGACCTCACTTAGGACTTATTCATAAGGGTACTGACATTTCACCAGGGGAAGACAACTCTTGAATGCTGAAGATTTCTGGTTGCTAGGCAACCCAGGAAAGTAGTCTAGAAATTCTTAGAAAATAGGTTGTGCATACTAGCCTTCTCAAGTGGTCATATATCCAAGCATGACCATAAAAGCGTTAAATGTACATTTATAAGAAAATTCTATTTCTAAGTCTTTCTATATCACCTCCTGGTCAATTATGAAGAATTCTGATTTGAGATATAAATCAAGCACTAAGAAAATAACATAATGAGTTAAGTAGTTTTTCCAATATTTGAATCAACTTAAGTTTCTAATGGAGATTTTCTTCTTTTAATGGAATCATTGTTACCCCAAAATTTAAGGCATGATCTCAATTATTCACATCACCTAAATAATCTATTTTTTCCATGAAGTCAAAATTAGGACCTCAGTCATTTTTGTATGAATCATCTGGCTACTGAAGCACTATCTATGAATTCACAAAGGCAAATTTTCCCATTCATTTTGAAGTTGTGCATTTTGACTTTCCCTCTCAAAATAAAGCCTCTTACAAAATCAAAGGAAATAATAAAATCTTCAAATGCCAAATTGGCTTTCTTGTCAATGTTCCCCCCCAACCCCCCAGTATCCTTTCTCCTGGTTTGATTTCTTCTAAGGAAGAAATTTCACATTTTGAATTTTGAAACAGAAAAGCTAAATTCTTATTGTAAGATTTCCAACAGTCAGTTTATAAATATGTGTGTAAAAATAGAGAAGTATATACTTTATGAACAGACATTTTCCATTTGTTAGTCTTAAAAGAATAAGGTGTAAGGACTTCTATCCCAGTTTTCTTATAACTGTTTCTTCATCTGAGAATACCCACCTTCTGACACTGCTGCTGACAATGTCTCCCCCAGTATGACAGTTTCATTATTTTACCTATTTTCTGTGGGTTGTATGAATTCAAAATATTCTAATTTTAAACAAATCTCACCTTAAAGACTTTTTAAGAGAAAACACCATTTTCTAGTAAAAATTTAAAGATTTTTTTTTTTTTTATTTTGACAGAGAGAAATCACAAGCAGGCAGAGAGGGAGGAGGAAGCAGGTTCTCTGCTGAGCAGAGAGCCCAATGCGGGGCTTGATCCCAGGACCCTGAGATCATGACCTGAGCCAAAGGCAGCGGCTTAACCCACTGAGCCACCCAGGCGCCCCTCTAGTAAAAATTTAAATCAAAGATCTTACACATGGTATAAAAATGAAAAGAAAGGCCAAAAATACTAACATTGAAAGCTTAATACCTCCCATTTTATATCAGTTTTGCTCCTCTATTTTGAACTGCACATGCATTTCTTTTGATTCTATGGGCCTCTTGAATTTTTTTTCCTTCAGTTGTTTATTATTATTATTATTTTTTTTTTAGTAGGCACTTGATTTCTTACATTTCTCTTCTTGGTATTTAACCTTTGCTTGTTAAAACTAGAATATATATTAATAGCTTTCCATTATAAATATATGCCATTATACAAGTGTGAAATATAATGAAAAGAAACCATCTATTCTTCCAGCACTCATTCAAAGATAACCACCGCTGGGATGCCTGGCGGCTCACTCAGTTAAGTTGTCTGCCATTGGTTCAAGTCATGATCTCTGGGTCCTGAAATGGAGCCCTGCATTGGGCTCTCTGCTCAAAGTTGGGTCTGATTCTTCTTCTCCCTCTGTATTCTCTCTTGCTTTCTCTCTTTCTCAAATACATAAATAAGTCTTTTTAAAAATTTTTTTAAAAAGATAACCACCATTGATGCTTTTCTTATAATTTCAGAGTAACTAGGCCAAGAAGATACTTAAGAAATCATTTCAAACATACTATTTTCTTTACAAAGACCAAAAGTGGAAATCCTCCAATTACACCTACACATTTTCAAGAACAAACAGTGACTTTGAACAGCAGAGTCAGAATTTTAGACGTGTTTATCACTCAACTTACCAATGAAGAAATAACTCCAAGATACTTAAATGACTTGTTGTGGTAAAACAGCATGCATTGGCATGAGAAATGGGGGACAGCTCCCCTGTGTGGTTCCACTATTATTTGACTATAATCACAAAACCTAGGGTATTTTCCATGCTGGACAAAAAAGTTGAATCACCTCAGCAAATTGTCTATAATACAGATTACTGGACCCATAATTATTCAATGGATCAGAATATCTAGTGGAGAAACCCACTATTCAAAGGTTGCAAAGCATTGCTGATGACCAGAAAGTTTTGCAAATCACTGGTGTAAACGAACTCTTTCTTCCTTCATAACTCTCACATTATAAACGGAATTGAGGTAATGTGTTCAGCAACATGCTAACTGCAGAGAGATATATAAAATATTAAGAAATGAAGCTTGTCCTTGAGGACTGGGCAGTAGGGGATGGTGGGAAAAGGAAAAAGGAATAAAGACCTCATAAACTAGTAATTACAATTTAAATGCTATAATTCAGGTATAAAATGTCATGTGAGTGCTATGGGATGAATTCTGTCTCTAGAAAGTGGGTTTAATTCCCTAATCCCTGTGAATGTGATTTTTTTGGCGGGGGGGGGGGGGGAGGGGGAATGGGTCTTTGGATGTAATAAGGTAAAACAAGGTCATAATGGATTAGGGCAGACCATAAATCCAGTGACTAGTATTCATATTCCTGCGTAAGGAATAAGAGAGAGCCACAGAGATACAGAGAAACACATATGGATTAACCATGTAAAGAGAGAGGCAAGGAAGGATTTTTCCTAGAGCCTCAGAGGGACCATGGCCCTGCTGATACCTTGATTTCAGACTTCTAGTCTCCAGAAATAGAGAGAATACATTTTTGTTTTAAACTACATAATCTGTAACAATTTGTTAAAATGGAAAACTACTACAGTGAATCATTTAAGTAGCTTCATTTCTCAGGAAAAAGGAAACAAAATAGTCAGTAAAATTTATAAACATTAGATAAATTGAAATCTTTTACATCTTGTGACTGTTATGGCCAAGTCCTCTGAAAAAAAATAATTATTTTAAGGCTGTGTTTATCTTTGTTTTTCATGAACATGAAATGAATAAAACACAGAGGTATAAAGCTTTGGAATAAAATCTATTTTAAAATTTAGTAAATGCAAACAAAATACTTGAAAAATAAACTTTTTTGAACTACATACAGTAAAAAATCTAAATAACTTCTATTCTTAGTGAGATACATACTGTACTCAATTATGTTACAGTTAATAATAATAAAAGACTATGTGCTCTGCATTGTACAGGACAAAATCCCACAGCTACTGTTGAGACAAGGAGACAGAAGGGTATAGCACAGAAAAAATGTTAAAAGAATGGTACTAATTGCAAAAATGGAAGAAATGAGAAACAGACATGTTAACAAAAACATGAATCCGACTTTAAGAAAGAAACCTTTGGATCAAGGTAAGAAGATAGAGCTGTTATACAGCTATTTATCATCTAAATTAAATACTCATAAATGCAACTACTATCAGAGGATGAAGCCTGATGAAAGAAAGATTCAATAAGAAGATGCCAATTGAAAGTTGAAGAAATCTGAACTGAAATTCAGTTGTCCTGACTGGGAGTAAACAGCCTAACTCTTTATAGAGGTAAGTAGAAATCTGTGTTGGGTGTCTAATTTTATTTTGTTTCAATTTTGAACCAAATATAGAGCTTACACATGTAGTATGACCAGATTTATAAGTTACAGATGGGACATTTATACATGGAAATATGGAACAATAAACTATTGTGGTTGCACTTATGTGTGAATAACACCAGTAGCTACTGTTGTGTTTTCTAACCGAGTTCTCTGCCTCTATTTTCTAAAATGGATTCTATCTGATGACAAAACACACGGATAATTGTTATCACTATAAACTAGCATTTTGTGCTCTTACTGTATGCTAGGCATTATTCTAATCACACTGTATATACTATGTTACCGTCACATTAATAACAATTCAATAGGTATTTTTTTCAAAGGTTTTATTTATTAGAGAAGAGAGAGAGACAGAAAGAGAGCGAGCGAGCAAGCATGAGAGGGGTGAAGGGTAGAGGGAGAAGCAGTTGCCCTGCTGAGCAGGGAGCCTGATGTGGAGTTCCGTTTCGAGGCTTGATCCCAGAACTCTGCGATCATGACTGGAGCCATCCAGGCGTACTTGAATAGGTATTTTTATGCCAGTTTGAGCCTAAGTGATTTGCCCTATTGTTCAGCTGTAAATGGCAGAATTAGAAATTCAATCCATGTAGGCCTAACACAATATCTTGTATTGTTAATCACCAACTTTTGGGGTCTCCCTTTGTCCTCATTTCCTGTATCCCCTCTTTTCAAATTAGTTCAGGAGCAGGGTCAGTGATATTCCACTGTCTACATTGGTGGAAAGCCCTTAAGGAAGTGGAAAGCCCTCCAAAGGCTTTTTCTGACTCCTCTTTAGAGTCCCTCTATATCTTAGGGGGCAGGAGTCCTCAGGGTCTAGAGCTTGGAAAGTCCTTTCTAACATTTCCATAAGGTGAGGAAATAGAGTGAAGGAGAGGTCTCTCATGAAATCCTAGACCTGCAATGGAAAAATCTGGCTTGCTAGTATCACAGGTTCAAACTTTGCATGCCCTTTCCCACATGGTTAAAGATGGATAATAATGAAAGAACAGCTTTCAAACTAAAAAGAAAGGGAAAATTCAGCCAAAAATTGGAAGGAAAAAGATCAGAGATATACTCAGAGAGGTCACTAATAAGAAATCCAAAGTTCTGCTGTCCCACCTGCAGTCAGAGCCCTAAATGGGTTGCATCTGGGTGTGTGGAAGTAGGGAAGGGTGGATAGATAAAAATCATGGTGCCTCACATGTAGTGGAAGATAGGAGACATGATATACATAGCTTACTGTTTAAATTGCTCTTTCTGCTCTTATAATTTTACAAGAGGACAGAGCCATCCTAGAGTAAGAGTAGAGAAGGAAGTCAATGAATGGTGTATATTTTGATTTTAGTTTTCACTATACAGGTATTCATATTTATCTTAAAAAAGATAAATGCAGATAAGAGCATGAGGGAAATTTTAAATAATCTATACAGAGATGAGTATTTTCATATAATACTCTTTTTATTCTATTCACTTGCATCAATTATATTTATTTAGTTATTTTATTATGTTCAATTAGCCCTGCATATAGTACACCATTAGTTTTTTGATGTACTGTTCAATGATTCATTAGCTGCATATGACAACCAGTGCATCGAATATCTTTAATGTATATAATATACACATATCTATAGATATGTTTACCTCTACTTATTTTTACAGAAGTAGAGATACCACATACAGTTTTCTATAACCTCCTTTCCCCTTGTAAATTCTACAAATGTTTTCTATTATTGAAACTAAATTTACATAATTTTAATTGTGACATAATATTATATAGAAATAACATCTTTAAAATCCTCTTATAGAAAATTTCAATTATTTCATTTTTTCCTACTGTAAATAATATTGTGGCGAACATCCTTGTCATGTGTCTAATTCCATGGTACAGACTCCTAGAATTAGACTCTAGTTCAAAGACTATGTCATCTTTTAATACACATTGCCCTCTGGACATGTTGTCTTCTTTATTCCCACAAGCAATATATGAAGATGTCCATTTTGCAACACTCTCGCCCACACTAGGCCCAGTTGATAGCTTATTTTAAAAACTATTTTATGTAGGATATTTATGCGTAGGAAGGAACCTTCAGTATAAAATGCAAATGTTGAGAGTATTTCTGTTTGAGTGAAACTATGCAACAAGTTATGCACTGCTCAATGAAGGTCAGATTTGCTAAGGAATATTAATTAATGGTAGGAATATTAGCAATGTTGGTAGATTACCATAAATGTTTGCTCTCTCAAAACGTTGGATTATAGTTTCTAATAATCAGAAACTTTAGTTTTAATGACTTAAACGACATTTATTAACTTTCCTATTATTAGTGTAAAATAAACCAGCATCATTTTATAGCCAAAAAAATAATTTATCTGCACCACAGTTCCTATTCTGTGAGTCATAAAATGCCACCTACCTGTGACAAGCTTCATGAGCCATTAGAAGGGATTTCCCACCCTCAGCAATGACTTAATGACAAAAAAATAACCAACCAAACAAACAAAAAAAACTTTTATATAGTGTACAAATTAGTTTTACTTTCCCAGACAAGGGATTATATTAAAGGTGGTTTATACCTGAAAGAGCTATATGGAAAATCTGTATTTTTGCTTCCTTGTCACACAGATAGACCTATTTCAATGATTAAAAGGCAAGCCAGATATTTTGACTCAAAATTGGGGGGAAAAAAAAGGAAGAAACTACAATATGCTGAGTGGCTGAGTGTAGTTATAAAGTGTTTATCATTTGCTCAAGGGAAGTGAAAGAATAAAAATATTTCATACTGTACACAAGGCAAAACTACAATCCAATCTCAGCATTCCTACACATTCATGGAAGATGCAGATTCTGCCTCAGGTTCATGTGTACAAAGATCGGCACCAATGTACTCTTTGCCTAACTTGGATTTGAGTCACTGCCATGAGATTATCAACATCTTAGAACAAAATGATTCTATTTTAGAATTCTGAATAGAGCTTTATTTTGTTTAAGATTCCATTTTTAGCATTAGTTGGAACGCTTCTGCCTCAACTGTTAATTTAAGAAATGTTAAAAGTCTTCAAACAATGCAACAATGCCAAGAAAAAGAATTTTATGTGCAAAATTAAATGGTGGCTCCACCTCCCTGCACAGGATCACTTCTTAGAGGTTACTCATACCAACCCTGGTTAGGATCCATTTTGTGATTAGTTAAGTCTGGAAAAGTGAGTGCTTTGTTTTTGTTTTTCTTCGTTTGTTTGTTTGTTTGTTTGTTTTGGTATGTTATCTCTAGAAATTTTCTTCTTTCCTTTTGTTCTTTTTTTTTTAAGATTTTGTCTATTTATTTGACAGACAGAGATCACAGAGAGGCAAGCAGAGAGAGAGGGGGAAGCAGGCTCCCTGCTGAGCAGAGAGCCCAATGTGGGGCTCAATCCCAGGACCCTGGGATCATGACCTGAGCTGAAGGCAGAGGCTGTAACCCACTGAGCCACCCAGGTGCCCCTGTTCTTTTTTTTTAAATCACAAGAATTTTCAAAATATCCGATTACATGAAATATATCCAGATCCCCACTCTTATGTGGCCAGAACTTTGAGCGAGAACCGCACCTAAATTCTATAATCCAGTGAGCCCCCCAGGGAAAAAAATCAGGTAACTTTCTTCATTAGCATTTCTCCCTTTTAAAATTCATTAATAGTAATTACCTATTTTTTTAAAGATTTTATTTATTTATTCGACAGAGACAGTGAGAGAGGGAATACAAGCAGGGGGAGTAGAAGAGGGAGAAGCAGGCTTCCCACTAGGCAGGAAGCCTGATGTGGGGCTTGATCCCAGGACCCTAGGATCATAACCTAAGCAGAAGGCAGACGCTTAACGACTGAGCCACCCAGGCGCCCCATTAATAGTAGTTACCTTACAATTTAGTGTCAACAACTGAGCCTGATGTAAAATCATGTGAAACTGCATCAGATATATCACATCAGTGTACTGTTAGTAATAACTGTCTATTTAAAAGTAGACAATTTGATGGATAGACGTAAGCATCAAAATCAGTATAAGGATCAAACAGCTTGTAGAATAACAGTCAAAAAGGCCTTGCTTCCAATTCCAGAATTTAATAAGTGTGCAATACTTGACTAATTCCTGAATCCATCTGGGACTCCGTTTTATAGTTTGCAAATGGGAAGGGCTTTTGTGGAGGTAAATATGATAACGTATTAAAGTAGGTAGCATAGTACCTAGCACATAAGGGGTGCACAATAATAAATGAATAATTCTTAGGAATTTAAGAACTAACCATCTTCTTTCTATTCTGAAGGTGAACAAACCAACAGGATAGTTTGTTTTGTTTTTTTCTGAAGTAACATACATGGTATTTTTGTTCTTTAATTGGTTTTGTTGTTTATTTTTATTTAAACAAAATCTACTGTATGCTTCAGAAAACTGATGCCTAAAATTATTGTTTCCCATAATCTCATGTATGCCAAACTATTAAAGGAAAAAAGCTAAATTGAAAAAAAAATGGACATACTGAATGAGCCCAGACCCTTCTCTTTGTTTCTTAATTAACTGCCTAACAGTAAACTTTTTTGCGGGGCTTTATTCCTTGAGAATTGGCATAACTTTAAGTATTGTCTGTGCACCTTAAATTCTACTACATATGAGTAGATGGGAAAGTTTCTGAAAACATAGGGTCTTCCTTAAAGTAGGAGACAGTGTAAAAAAAAAAAACTACATTTGCACATATCTTTTCATTAACATTGTAGTCCCTCCCAAAACATATTAGACAGACATATCCTTCAGGTATGTATGGCAAGTCCCATAGGTTGGCTCACTAAACACCCATTTCAAAGCCTTTCCCCTTGCCTCCCTCTGTTTTACCATTCCAGAAGTAGTCACACTTAAGAATGAACAGCTCTGGTAGTTGAGCAATCTTTTTTCCTCTTTTCCCTTCTCTTCTCTTAATGCAGACTAAATCCCTAAAGAAGCAATGGCCATCTTGCAGCAAAAGGGACAAGAAAAAGAAAAAAAAAAAAAAAGAAAAGAAAATAAAAGAAAAGAAAATTAAAGCAAAACCAAAAAACACACAAAGGACAGCAAGAATTGAGTTAACCTGATGATGTTATTGAGACATATACATTCCTAAATTGTTTTTCTTCTGCTTAACAGAAAGCCCTTATTTTAAGCTACTAAAGAAAGGGATTTCTATACTTGCATTTGAATGTATTATGGAATCAAGTCTGACTTTAAATCTTCCCTCTGAGAGGATTTCCTTGATGTTCCAAGTTAGATATTTGATCTCTGCTCTTCCAAAATAACTTTGTGCATACAGGTTTTCAACAACAACCACAGTTTTCCTTGAAGTATAAGTCCAAAAATGCATAAATTAAAAGATATAGCTTGATGATCTACTACAAAGTAAGAGCATGCTTCGAACCAAGTCATGAAATAAAACATTCTCAGGAATCCAGAGGGCCCCTTTGTGCCCTAGAATGTCCCCAACTATCCTCCCCCCTCCCCAAAAGTAACCAGTAATACCTTTGGCCACCATTGATTATATAAATTCAAAACCTGGAAAGACACCATATATATTCTTCTATGTCTGATGTCTTTCATAAAAATACTGTATTTATTGAATATATTGGGTTGTTTTATGTACCAGTAGTTTATTTCTCTTGTTGTTTAGCATTCTGTTGTATAAATACATCACAATTTATCCAGTCTACTGTTGATGGATACTGGACTGTTTCCAAACTATAAGAATTAGGAATGATACTTCTATTAATAATCTTGTGCATGGCGTTTGGTGCATATATGTATAGATTTCTGGTAAGTGTATACCTAAGAGAGGAACTGTTGGGTCAGAGTGTGCATATATTAACTTTAACAGTACTACCAAATACTTCTCCACAGAGTTTGTAAAAATCAGGATCCTATCAGCAGTGTGTGAAAGTTCTAGTAGCTCTGCATCTGTACCAATAGTTGGTATTTCAGTCAAATTTAGCCTTTCTTGTGAACTGAACTGAAATTCTATAGTATTAATTTTGCATTTCCCTAACTACAACTAATAGTCAAAATACTTCATATGTATCTTGGCTACTTGGATTTTGCATGTGTGTGGGGTGGGTGGGTGTCTGGGTGAAGTAACTGTTCAAATCTTTTGTCTACTTAGAAAATTTTACAAGTGAACTGACTTTTTTCTTGTTGATTTGGAGAAGTGGTTCACATGTTTTCAAGATATGGACACTTTTCAGTTATATGTAATATAAATCATCTCTCCCACTTTGTGGTTTGCCTTTTTGTTTTGTTAATAGTGATACTAACTTTGATGTAGTTCAATATATTAATGCCTTTTCATGGTTAATGATTGGTATTCTACTTAATAGTTTACTACCGCAAGATCTCAAAGTCATTTTTGTAGAAACCCTATTACTTTACCTTTCACATTTAGACCTACAACATACCTGAAGTGATCTTTGTGTACAGTGTATGTATGATAGAAGCTGAGTTTTTAAAATGTAATATCCTTATAGCATGATTTGCTTATGATACAATATGTAGCATCTTAGATACAAGGAAATATGGTAATATTCTAAATTAATCATGTTATTTTCAATGATGGAATATAACAGAACAGACTAAAATTAATGAAAAACTTGTGATAGAGATGATATAAGATGTATTTAAAACAAAAATAAGCTTTTAAAATATTATAAAAGGATAAGAAGTGACTTCAAAAGTTAGAATGATTTAATAAAAGGTATATCAATGAGAATTTATGATTTTAATAAATGTTGCCAGTTCTATTACCTAAACTAATATATACTCCTAAAGCACACAGTTTTTTATCCCTAATACTACTGCTCAGTAACATTCCTGGAATCCCATGTTTTGGATATGTATAAAATAAAAATGTGCCTAGAATATCTTATTGTTAACCTGCAACAGTGCTTTCAAAGATATCTGGAATAATGCTAAAAAGAATTAGAGTCACAACTAAAAGATACAAAGTAATAATTAGACTTGTTAGAAAAAAATGAACATTTTAAGTGTCATGGGTCTATAATACTTGAAAAAAGCAAATATAGGTTATACTATTTTAAAGACATTCACAACAAAGGAAATAATCAACAAAATTAAAAGCCAACCTAAAGAATGGAAAAGATACTTGTAAATACCATATCCAATAAAGAGTTAGTAGCCAAAACATATAAATAACTCCTACAACTCAACATCCAAAAAACAAGTAATCCAATTAAAAAATGGGAAGACATCAACAGATATTTCTCCAAAGAAGACAGAGATGGCTAACAGACACATGAAGATTTGCTCAAAATTACTCTACATCAGGGAAATGCAAATCAAACTGCAATGAGATATTGAGTAAGGAAAGAGTTAAGATATAGACAGGGAGAGGTAGGGGCCCTGACTAGCTCTGAAACTATTCCTGGAAGGCAGAAGACCTAAGGCAGAGTGAACCAGAGATTAGGAAACACTACCTGGACTTAGATGGTCAGAGTATTTTTCTTTGGCAACTACGATGCATCACAGAAAATGACCAAACCTCAAAGCATAAAGTCATTAAGGATGTTATCAATAGTCCTTACTCAAACCAAGATGTCTCAAGAATTTCAAGGCCACAAGCTTCCCAGTCAGTTTTCAATAAAAGACTGCCACTAAAAGCCCTCAGTGGCAACCCATTTGAGACCCCTCTCATTCCAGAGAGCTTTTTCTTTCCTTTCTGCTCTCACCTTCACTTAATAAATTTTCACTTCACTCTTCTGTGTTTGCAAGATTCATTCTTCAACTCCATGAGACAAGAACCTTGAAATCTTGTAACACTATCACCTCACCCCAGTCAGAATGGCTAAAATCAAAATCCCAAGAAACGGCAAGTGTTGCTGAAGACATGGAGAAATAGAAACCTAAAAAGTTGAAAGTGGGACTTCCCTGCAATCCAGTAATTGGACGACTGGGTATTTACCAAAACAAAACAAAACAAAACACAAATAAAAAAAATTTAAAAACACCTTTTTGAAGAGATACATGCACCCCTATGTTTATTACATTATTTATTATAACCAAACTATGGAAGCAGCACAACTGTCCATTGATAGATAAATGGATAAAGAAGATGTGGTAAATGTAAACACACACACACACAGAGTTATATTATTTAGCCATAAAAGAGGAATGAAATCTTGCCTTTTGCAACAACATGGATGAGCTAAAGAGTATAATGCTAAGCAAAATAAGTCAGTCAGAGAAAGATAAATACCATATGATTTAATTCATATGTGGAATTTAAGAAACAAAACAAATGAGCAAAGGAAAAGAAAGACAAACCAAGAATCAGACTTTTACCTACAGAGAATAAACTGATAGTTACTAGAGAGGAGATGGGTGGGGGTTAAATAGGCAATGGGGATTAAAGAGTACACAACATGATGAGCACTGAGTAATGCATGGAATTGTTGAATCACTATCTTGTACACCTGAAAGTAATATAATACTGCATGTTAACTATACTGGAATTTAAAAGGTTAATAAAAATAAAAGTCAAAAAGTTTTTAAATAAAGTCATGAGATAAAAATGGTATTTTAGGGCGCCTGGGTGGCTCAGTGGGTTAAGCTGCTGCCTTCGGCTCAGGTCATGATCTCAGGGTCCTGGGATCGAGTCCCGCATCGGGCTCTCTGCTCAGCAGGGAGCCTGCTTCCCTCTCTCTCTCTCTCTCTGCCTGCCTCTCTGTCTACTTGTGATCTCTCTCTGTCAAATAAATAAATAAAATCTTAAAAAAAATGGTATTTTAAATGTTCTATATGGGGGGCGCCTGGGTGGCTCAGTGGGTTAAGCCTCTGCCTTTGGCTTAGGTCATGATCCCAGGGTCCTGGGATCAAGCCCCGCATCGGGCTCTCTGCTCCACAGAGAGCCTGCTTCCTCCTCTCTCTCTGCCTGCCTCTCTGCCTACTTGTGATCTCTCTGTCAAATAAATAAATAAAATCTTTAAAAAATATATTTTAAATGTTCTATATGAATAAACCCAAGTTTTCAGTACTATATTCAAGTTTTTATCATTGCCTAGGTTTACTATCACAAATGTTAATATACATCATATGTTACTTTGTATAAATATATATCAAATTATAATAGCATACAAATGCTAGGATATATTCAGAATTAACTCAAATATGTTTTTGTCTCTTATAGATAATATTTGTAAATAAAATGGGTAGGAATATTTCAAGGAGCAGGAGTAAATAAAATAATTTTTTTTTTAAGACTAAACATTATCTAAAGCTGAGTTCTCAACATTGGGCTCCTAACCAGTAGCATCAGCATCACCTGGGGACTGGCTAAAGATGCAAAATGTCAGGCTTTTCTCAGGCCTTTCCCAGACCTACTGAAGCAGAAACTCTAGAGAGGATGTTCAGGACTCTGTCCTTTTAAATCCCTCCCTGTGATTCCAATGTACATTACAATTTGAGAACCATTTTGATTTAATGAGAGTATTTGAGCTTTAAAGATAAATTATTTTGGACATTTAATACTGACTGCCATATCCATCAGAAGGACTTAACCAGTTATAGGTCAAGTAAAGAATTTATATTTTTTCTGTACCACAGAGTTAGGCCTAGTCATCTTGAGACCCCACTGGAGCCAAAAGTCCTAATATGGATTCAAATCCAGGTATGTCTTAATACAGGATTGCACTCCACACTATGCCTCTGTCTTTCTCTCCCAGCATTCCATTATAACCCTTTCCACAAAGAAAAGGATAGAAGTAACTTGCTTAAGCTGAGCTTCTACCATATCTTAAGTTCTGTACATACTATTATCTCTAATCCTCATATCCTCATATATGTGAAGATGAGATAGGAAGGACCTGAGGTTCAGGAAGGCCAAACATAGGGCCCAAAGCCATACAGCCAGCAGGGACAGAGGCAGGATTCCACTCTAGTGCTTCTTGATCCATAGTCTGTATGTTCTTTCCCTTTGTTACCACGTATTCCTAATACACACACCACATGGGTTCAATAAAAGTTTATTGGGTGAACAATGAGTGGAATGAATGACCTAAATTTCCTTGTTACTGCATTTTCAGGGGCTCTTTCAGTGGACAGTTTCCAGATAGCTTCCACGAACTACAAAGACACTTTGACCAACATGATGGTTCACTTAACAGAGAGATAAGAAAAATACTGGATTCATTGAGGAAGGATTACATCATTAAAATGCTAGATCTTATAAAAGAAACATTTTAATCATTTCATAATTTCAAGCTGTGTGTTTCCTCAAGGCTCCCTGAAATATTTAAAATGCACAAAAGATATAAAGAAGTAACTTTTGCAATGAAAATGTGAATTTCAACACCTTAAAAAGCATATTATGTGAGTGTGACATGTTCATGGTTCATTTACTTTAACTTACCTTTTAGAAAACTTCTTAGAAAAACTTAACACTCAAATTAATTTTAAAATCATTTTAAAATTACATGAAATGACATAAGGAGATGAATGCAATAGTTGCTAATGTTTTTTGAAGGAGTCATGGGGCAAGGGAGAGAAAGAAACAGATTAAGAAGCTGCAGACATTTGTTACTTGAATAGCAGCAGGAATGGAAAACACATAGGGGTAACATTTTAAAGCTGTGTGTGGGAGGCACTTGCACAAAATATTTTGTCAACAGGATTTCTGCATACACCTCTCACACACTGCTTAGGAAATTTACACCAGAATAGAGATTCTCAACTTTCTTTTTTCTTTCTTTCTTTTTTTCCCCCCTTGCAAGCTGTCTAGCCTATGTAATTAAAGTCCACCAGCAAAATAGTATTCAGGTACTGACAAGATTGATAGTTCCTAGGTCTTTGCCACAGAGGGACAAAGTTAGGCATTTTCATTTTACTCAACTGCAGTTCTGAAAAATACTCTCATCTGCCTCCTAGAACAATCTCCATTGCTGGTTTCCTCTTAAGTGTCTCTGTCAGGTCCAGATGACATTTTCCCTCCATTTTGTTGATAGACATTCACTCTCTCAAGCACATTTTATTAACATTTGATCAAATGCATTGTAACATCTTGAGCCTTTATTCATAGTAATAAGAAAATTATCAAATTCTCTTAAAGAGCACAATGTGAATCAGAATCTATTGTAAGATGCTAAGAATCACTGATTTTCTCTTTATTTACAAGTATGTAATCCAAATGTCCCAAGGCATTACCATTGTGTATTTACCAGAGCACATTAACATTTAGATCCAAATTTGTACATTAATTAACTCAAATGTCATCATATAAGATTCAAAGTTTCTTCTGGGACATATACACCAAAACCTCCTTGCAAAGTCTATCTCTTTTATTTCTGAGCTTAACACTCTGAAATTAATACTCTCTCTGGAAATCCTATATGCACAGAAAGAAATTATAAACATGAATAAAAGAAACCTCATTTGAAATGGAGCCTGGAAACCCTGAAAGGGGAGCTGTCACACACGTACTTGCTATTGCAGCTTACCTCACATTCCTGGGCAGGAAGTTCATTTTATTACCCAGAACAAAAAAAGAAAGATTTCTCCTTGCTAGCCTAGCCAAAGAGAAAGTGCCACAACTCAACCAATAAGAAACCATCACCACCCTGAACTCTTGCTTTCCTCCAACAAGATCTTCCTTCAAAGAAGCTCTTCCCAGCATCGTCCCTTTTCTCTACAAAGAAATATTCTACTGCTTTGTTCTCTGGACTTGCCTATGGTTTCCCATAGTTCGCATGTCTCCAACTACAATTCTCCTATTCCTGAATAAATTCATTTTTCTGGTAAAATAACTATTTCTAAGGTTAATAAAACACACACATACATGCAAAAACATAGTTGGTTTATCTTAGAGCAAAAATGAGAAAAGTTTTCTGAAAATAGGCCGATAGTAAAAATTTTTAGGTATTAAAAGTCATATGGTCTCTGTTGCAACTTAATTCTTCTCTCGTAAGATACATAAACCAATAGATGCACGTGTGTTCTAATAAAACTTTATTTACAGGGACACTGGGTGTCTCAATCAGTTAAGTGCCAGACTTGATTTTGACTCAGATCCAGCCCTGAATTAGGCTCCATGCTGAGCATGGAAACTGCTTAAGATTCTCTCTCTCCCCTGCCTCAAAAAAACAAAACAAAACAAAACAAACAAGCAAACAAAAAATGAAAACAAAAACAAAAGCTGTATTTACAAAAACAGCCTCGTGGTAGAGTTGTACTCCAAGTTGAAGTTTGCCAATTCCTGTCTTAGACTGCACCTGAATTGAGTTAGCCTCATTATCCACCCTGCGGATAGTCAAGTGAGAAAATCTTTGCTACTATATACCATGTACATTAAGAATGCATTTTTTTCATAGAATTTTTTGTTGTTCCTAGAAACTATGGTTCCCACTTCTGAAGAATCTATGGATCCCAATGGTAAAATGAGTCTATAGATAATATCTGATAGGATTCTACCATTCTAAGTAGTTCTGGAGCTGTTGGATCTGACACAGATACTCCATAATTCACAGACCCTAAAGAGGCATGAAAATTTATTAAACTTCTAAACCACTTTAATTACTATTGGAGCAACTTTAGAAATGTTACAATCTGTATACCTTTAAATATTTTACCTGTATATGCAAACACATGGACAACTGATATAAATGATGGTATTCTCATTTATAGAATGTTTTTACTCAGGTCTAGCTATTCAAGAAAAAAAGCCCTGATTAATAAATATTGCCAAAGTATCATCTTTAAGTTTATGGTCATTCTTTATTCAGTAAATATTTAATGAAAAAACTATCAGTGTCAGTTACCAGATTAGATACTAAAATGCAATTATAAATAACACAGTCTGTATCCTGAAGGGATGTCAAGGGTGGCTATTAGACTCTGCATAGATTCTTTAATTGTGAAATCCAAACACCCTTTGCATCTCACTGGCTTGAGTATTCAGGTGGATTTTATGACCAAATTAGAATGACTAAGGGAACAATCAACTTTACTAACAGATTTCACCATTTCCTAGGGATCTTCTCACCCACAAATCCTCAGTGCTGCTTGAATACTTCGATGAATTAGCTCATCCTCATTTGCTTGATAGAACATAGTCTGCCTTTCTTTTAAGGCCAGAATCTGTAAATGCAGATATTTGAATAACCCTGTCTTTGGCAATTGTCTCCTGACCAAGATGTCAGCATCCAGAGCTGCTAATGGCTGTGCCAGAAGCCATAGCTGCTCTACAATGAAGTCACTCTGACTGACGTTATTGTCCCTATTACCACAGGCATCTCACTCATGACTTTCATATTCCTCCTGATTCTTTCTAGATTTCTGTTAATCAACCCAAGTAGTCTCCTTACAATAAGAAAACATACTTTCCCCAACTGAAACTCAGTGAAGAGTGCCTCACAGCAAAATTGTTTGGTTGCTCAGGGTTATGACTCTTCAGTGATCCAGCTCCTTCCATATATAGTAGTGTTTCTTTACGCATACCCATAATGCCAAGATTAGGTCAAGATGGTTTCCCAAATCATCTACACTGTGCCATAACCAACAATCCTTCCACAATGGTGTTCGTCCCTGACTCCAGTAACTGAGATCTTTGTAATAAATTCATATACTAATTTAGAAATGGCCCTCTATAAATTGATTTTTACAAAGAAGATTTTACATTTTTCTGTCAGACAAGATTTTATATTTTTGAATTCTAATTTAAAAATCCATATCTATGGGGGCACCTGGGTGGCTCAGTGGGTTAAAGCCTTTGCCTTCGGCTCAGGTTGTGATCCTGAGATCCGGGATTGAGCCCCACATTGGGGTCTCTGCTCCGTGGGGAGCCTGCTTCCTCCTCTCTCTCTCTCTCTCTGCTTGCCTGTCTGCCTACTTGTGATCTCTGTCTGTCAAGTAAATAAATAAAATCTTTAAAAAAATCCATATCTATGGGCATTACAAATACAAATAGCTATGTAGTTGTTTGTTTGCTCTCAATATTAGAAAATCAAGCTATTTGTTTTGCAGAAGTGTGAGTCTTAACTTCATCTACTAAAAACAACCTAGCTTCCATGTTCTTGTCTAGTCAGAGTCATTTTGCAACTTATTTATAGGATAGTCAGAATTTACTAACTACAGTTAAATTCACTATAGCATAATCTTCTACTTAGGACATAAAAAGCTCTAGGGAACATCATTCATCCCCAACAATGATAAAAAGTTGCACAATCTACAAAATCATAATTTTTGACCCCATCAGAAAGGTGTTTGTGAAGCAACCCAGTAATCTGGAGGCCAAAATGAATAAGCTCTTCTAAGGATAAACAAAATACAAAAGAATTGTACCTTTGGCAAAGCATGGAAGACACAGGCAGCTACTATATAAGCAGATAATATGGAATAACATGTAGGACATCGGGAGAAGGAGAGGAGAAGTGATTTGGGGGAAATCGGCAGGGGAGATGAACCATGAGAGACACTGGACTCTGAGAAACAAACTGAGGGTTTTGGAGCAGAGGAGGTGGGGGTTTGGGCAAGCCTGGTGGTGGGTATTAAGGAGGGCATGTATTTCATGGAGCACTGGGTGTGGTATATAAACAATGAATCTTGGAACACTGAAAAAATAAAATAAAATTTAAAAATATATATAATGTATTGTAAAAGGCCAAGTGTGGGTTAATATGGTATTTTAGAATAGATGCAAGCACCAGACAGAAGTGAAAATTGCATTCATTTGGAAGATATTTTCCATGGGCCTCCATTAGATACTCAGAAGAAGTACAAGACTGGAAAGAGTTCTCAGTGGTACAGGATGTAAAAATCAAGTGATAGCCATTAGCATATAGATACAAAGCACTGCCCACACCAATAACACTTTCTACTAAAGAGCTCTATAGCCACTTGAGGAAGGGCAATAGATTTGTCACTCTCAGGACACAAAGATCTATTATGACTAGGAATACAGTAGCAGATCAAAAAACCCTCTAGTCCTGGGGAAGAAGCAGTGATTTAACTTTGAACCATAACAAGCAGAAGTCTATAACTGCTGGGTCCAGGTAAGGAAAAACAGGAAAATTGATACTCATTTCCAAGACCCATATGCACAGAGGCTGCTCCAGCAGTGATGGGGGAAGAGTAAGAACACAGAGACAAATTCCCTCTAACAAAAGCACACAGGGACTGCCAAAAGAAAAGGAATAGGAAAACTGATAAATACCACATAGCAATGTAGCACATACTCTAAATACAAGGGAAAAGCAGCCCACCATCATAAGAATTTGAGGCCTTTAGAGCATGAAAGGAACAATAAAACAATACCACAATTAGTTCAGCTGCTGACAGACTCAACTTCCCCTGCTCAGAGCTTGATAGGAAAATTGCCTATTTCAAAGGTTATTCACCATTTAATGTCATGTCTCCTATTCTACACATGAGCAGAGGCATTCAGTCAAAAAGTATGCCACAGAAAAGGAAGAAGAAAAACTCAACTGTAAGGAGATAAAGCAATTGACTATCAAACTCAAGGATGGCCCAGATATTGAAACTATCATAAACTTTAAAATAGCTATAATTGATAAATTAAAAGATATAGTAGGGAAGGTTGATAAAATGCATGAACACATGGGAAACATCAAAAGAGATGAGAACTCTAAGTAAAAAATGCTATAAATAAGAATTGGAATAACTATCTTTTAATGGCCTCATTAGTAGATGCAACCCAATAGAGGAAAAATACAGTGGATTTGAAGATAGGTTAATACTCAAAAAAAGACAAAAGAGTAAAAAGAATGCAGAAAATATATATTTCAAGAGCTGTGGTAGTACACTTATAATATTTAATCCCAGAGAGAGAAAAGAAAGTGAATAGGACAAAAAATACATCTGAAGATATAATATGGAAAATTAAAATAAAGAAAGACATCAAACCATACATTCAGGAAACTCTAAGAACTCTAAATCAAGATAAATACATGCATAAATAAGTAAATAAATAAATAAATGAGGGGGGGAAAAGACATGTCCTAGGTAAACTTATAAATGAAAACAAATAAAAAATCATCCCAGCAAAGATAAAGTTGTGAAGATACATTACAGAGAGGAAAACAAAAAATAAGAATTATAGCTGGTCATCAGAAATCATGCGAGCCAGAACAAAAATTATTTTTAAATATATTTAAAAAAAAAATACCAATCCAAAATTCTATACCCAGCAAAAATATTTTTTCCTAAGCAAAGGCAAAATGAATAATTTATCAGACAAACCCTAAGATAATTCATTTATAGTAGAACTCTAAATAATATTAAAGAAGTTCTTCAGGCAGAAGAAATATGATATTAGATGAAAACTCCATCTAAACAAATAAAGAACATCAAAAAATGATAAAAATAAAAGGAAATATAAAATAATTTTCCTATATTTTAATGAGTTTCCATAAATTATTGCCACTCTTGTTTGGTTATTTAAAGCTATATGGAACATATTTAAAATTAAAACATATGATAAAAAGTTCAAAAGTAGAAGGAAAATTGGAAATACATGCTACAAGAGTCATACATTATATATGCAGTGGTACATTATTTGAAGATAGACTGAAAAGTTAGAAATGTAGTTAAAGACATACATTTTAAATTAAGAACAACAACTAAACACAGAAAAAAAATCAGGTATAATAACAACAGTGGAGAATAACAGTGGAGAAGACAAATTACCAATAATAGATGTAAAAAATAAAACAGTAAGGCAGAAAAGGAGGGAAAATGGAGCAAAGGATAAGACATATATAAAAAGCCATCAAGATGGTAATTTAGGACCAACCATATATCAGTGATTACATTAAAGGGAAAATGTATGAAATTAAAAGGAAGAAAATCTCAGAACAAAGCAAAATTGAACTATATTTTCTTTTACTAAAAAAATAAAGACATAGGTAAGTTGATAGCAAAATGACTGAAAATGACATGTTATCAATAATTTAAAAAAAACTAGAAAGCTTGATTAATATCAAAGACTTCAAAGAAAGGAACACTGATAGGTATATAGAGACATATTACATGATGACAAAGAGTCAATTCATCAAAAAGATCTAAAAATGCTAAATCAGCATGTACCTAAAATAATTATATAAATCAAAAACTACAGAACTCATGGGAGAACCAGACAAAGCCAAAATTATAGTTGAAGACTTTAGAACTCCTTCCAAGTAAAAAAAAATATATATCAATAAGGATATAGAAGAACTATACACTATCAACCAACTTCACCTGCTTGAAGTTATAATATACTTTACCTAAACAACAGCATAAGACACTATTTTCAGTGCACAAGGAACATCCACTGAAATAGAACATACTGGGCCACATAAATGTAGAAATAAACTTCAAGAAATGTAAGATATTTGAAGTGAACACAATGGAATCAACTAGAAATAAAAAAGATGAAGTGAAATGACAAATTAACAAATAACCAGAGGTTACAGAGGAAATCACAAGAGAAACTAGAAAATATTTTCTCTTAAGTCATAACATGTCAAACATTGGTGATTATAGCCAAGATAGGGGTTAGGGGAAAATACATAGTATTACCAGCTTTCAGTAGAAACAAGCAAGGTTTAACATCAATAATACAATTGCCCACCTTAAAAAACAAACAATCCCCCTCACCACACACACATACACACACACACACACACACACACACACACACACACAAAACCAGAAGAAGAGCAAATTAAACCCAAAGTAAGCAAAAGGAAGAAAATACTACAGATAAGAAAAATGGCCAATGAAATTAAAGGCAGGAAAACCATAAAACAAAAATAGTTTTATCTGTTAAAAAATCAATAAAATTATTAAGTCTCTATACTGACTGAGAAACAAGTGAGAAGACAAATTACCAATATTAGATGTAAAAGAAGGGACATTATGACAAATCCTAGAGACAGTAATGGGAAGGGGACCTTCAGGGAGATCATTAGCAATTTATATAAATAAATTTTGTATATCTTAGATAAAATGACAAATAAAAGAAAATACCAAGCTCACTCAAAAATAAATATATACCTTTGAGAGTTTTATATTTATTGAAGAAATTAAATTAATATTTTAAAAACCTTCCAATTTATAAAACCCCAAGCACATATAGTTCAACTGGTGGGTTCTATCAAATATTTGGGGGGAAAATAGCAATTTCACACAAACTCTAGAAAATAAAAGAGACATTTTTCAACTCTCTGTGAGGCCTACATACCCTGACAAAGATATTACAACGTACTTGACGAATATTCAACAGAATAAAACTGCAGACTAATCCCTCATTAGTACAAATGCATAATCATCAAAATATTAGTAATTTAAATCTAGCAATAGACTTGAAAAATAATGCACTATGACCAAGTGGGGTTTATTGCAGGAATGAAAGGGAAACTTAACATTTGAAAACTCAGTAAATATAATTCATCATCACCAACAGACTAAAGAAGAAAATCATTTAATTATCACATTAGATTCTAAAAAGGCATTTAACAAAAGTCAACATCCATTAATTATAAAAGTCTGAAGTATATTAGAAATATAATTTCCCCCCAAAAAGAAATATAATTTCCTCAATGTAATTAAGTGAATCTGTGAAATACCTAGTTAATATCATATAAAGCTAATACTCTTTTGTTGAAATTGTGATCACTGCAAATATGATCTCATTATTTTTATTCAGCATGAGAGTGGAAACTCTAGTCAGTGAAATAAAAAAAAATACAGGAGGGAGGAGTCAAGAAGGCGGAGAAGTAGCAGGCTGAGACTACTTCAGGTAGCGGGAGATCAGCTAGATAGCTTATCTAAAGATTACAAACACCTACAAATCCAACGGGAGATCGAAGAGAAGAAGAACAGCAACTCTAGAAACAGAAAATCAACCACTTTCTGCAAGGTAGGACTGGCGGAGAAGTGAATCCAAAGCGACGGGAAGATAGACCGTGGGGGGAGGGGCTGGCTCCCGGCGAGCGGCGGAGCAACGGAGCACAAAATCGGGACTTTTATTTTTTATTTTTTATTTTTTTTTTAAAGATTTTATTTATTTATTTGACAGAGAGAAATCACAAGTAAGCAGAGAGGCAGGCAGAGAGAGAGGAGGAAGCAGGCTCCCTGCTGAGCAGAAAGCCCGATGTGGGGCTCGAACCCAGGACCTGGGATCATGACCTGAGCCGAAGGCAGCGGCTTAACCCACTGAGCCACCCAGGCGCCCCAAAATCGGGACTTTTAAAAGTCTGTTCCGCTGAGGGACATCGCTCCAGAGGCTTAACCGGGGTGAAGCCCACGCGGGGTCAGCGTGGCCTCAGGTCCCACAGGGTCACAGAAGGATCGGGGGTGTCTGAGTGTCACAGAGCTCACAGGTATTAGAACGGGGAAGCCGGCTACAGAGACAGAGCCGAGGAGTGACTCTCAGCTCGGGGTTACCTTGAACCGGCACAGGCTCGGTCAGCTCGGAGCGCGGCCGGAGGCCAGGGTGGCGGGAGTCATTGGGCGCTGTTCTCTGGGGGCGCACTGAGGAGTGGGGCCCCAGGCTCTCGGCTCCTCCTGGCCGGAGACCGGGAGGCCGCCATCTTCATTCCCGCCCTCTGGAACTCTACAGAAAGCGCTCAGGGAACAAAAGCTCCTGAAAGCAAACCCGAGCAGATTACTCAGCCCGGCCCCGGGTAACGGCGGTGCAACTCCGCCTGGGGCAAAGACGCTTGAGAATCACTACAACAGGCCCCTCCCCCAGAAGATCAGCAAGAAACCCAGCCAGGACCAAGTTCACCTACCAAGGAGTGTAGTTTCAATACCAGGGAGAGCAGCGGAATTCCAGAGGAAGAGAAAGCAAAGCACGGAACTCATGGCTTTCTCCCCATGATTCTTTAGCCTTGCAGTTAAATTAATTTTTTTTTCATTTCTTTTTCAATTTTTTTTTCTTCTTCTGCTAATTTTTTTTAACTTTTACCCTTTTCTTTTTTAACATTTTTTAACTAGTTTATCTAATATATATATATATATTTTTCCTTTTTATACTTTTTCTTTATTGGTTTTCTTTTTTTTAATATATTTTTCTTTCTTTCTGAACCTCTTTTTAACCCCTTTCTCCCCCTCCACGATTTGGGATCTCTTCTGATTTGGCTAAAGCATATTTTCTTGGGGCTGTTGCCACCCTTTTAGTATTTTACTTGCTCCTTCATATACTCTTATCTGGACAAAATGACAAAGTGGAAAAATTCACCACAAAAAAGAAGAACAAGAGGCAGTACCAAAGGCTAGGGACCTAATCAATACAGACATTGGTAATATGTCAGATCCAGAGTTCAGAATGACAATTCTCAAGGTTCTAGCCGGGCTCGAAAAAGGCATGGAAGATATTAGAGAAACCCTCTCGGGAGATATAAAAGCCCTTTCTGGAGGAATAAAAGAACTAAAATCTAACCAAGTTGAAATCAAAAAAGCTATTAATGAGGTGCAATAAAAAATGGAGGCTCTCACGGCTAGGATAAGTGAGGCAGAAGAAAGAATTAGCAATATAGAAGACCAAATGACAGAGAATAAAGAAGATGAGCAAAAGAGGGACAAACAGCTACTGGACCACGAGGGGAGAATTCGAGAGATAAGTGACACCATAAGACGAAACAACATTAGAATAATTGGGATTCCAGAAGAAGAGGAAACAGAGAGGGGAGCAGAAGGTATATTGGAGAGAATTATTGGAGAGAATTTCCCCAATATGGCAAAAGGAACAAGCATCAAAATCCAGGAGTTTCAGAGAACCCCCCCTCAAAATCAATAAGAATAGGTCCACACCCCATCACCTAAGAGTAAAATTTACAAGTCTTAGTGACGAAGAGAAGATCCTGAAATCAGCCCGGGAAAAGAAGTCTGTAATGTACAATGGTAAAAATATTAGATTGGCAACAGACTTATCCACAGAGACCTGGCAGGCCAGAAAGAGCTGGCATGATATATTCAGAGTACTAAACGAGAAAAACATGCAGCCAAGAATACTATATCCAGCTAGGCTATCATTGAAAATAGAAGGAGAGATTAAAAGCTTCCAGGACAAACAAAAACTGAAAGAATTTGCAAATACCAAACCAGCTCTACAGGAAATATTGAAAGGGGTCCTCTAAGCAAAGACAGACCCTAAAAGAAGTAGATCAGAAAGAAACAGAGACAATATACAATAACAGTCACCTTATAGGCAATACAATGGCACTAAATTCATATCTCTCAATACTTACCCTGAATGTTAATGGGCTAAATGCCCCAATCAAAAGACACCGGGTATCAGAATGGATAAAAAAACAAAACCAATCTATATGTTGCCTACAAGAAATTCATCTTAAACCCGAAGAAACCTCCAGATTTAAAGTGAGGGGGTGGAAAAGAATTTACCATGCTAATGGACATAAGAAGAAAGCAGGAGTGGCAATACTTAGAGCAGATCAATTAGATTTTAAGCCAAAGATTACAATAAGAGATGAGGAAGGACACTATATCATACTCAAAGGAACTGTCCAACAAGAAGATCTAACAATTTTAAATATCTATGCCCCTAACGTGGGAGCAGCCATCTATATAAACCAATTAATAACAAAATCAAAGAAACATATCGACAATAATACAATAATAGTAGGGGACTTTAACACTCCCCTCACTGAAATGGACAGATCATCCAAGCAAAAGATCAACAAGGAAATAAAGGCTTTAAATGTAACACTGGACCAGATGGACATCACAGATATATTCAGAACTTTTCATCCCAAAGAAACAGAATACACATTCTTCTCTAGAGCACATGGAACATTCTCCAGAATAGATCACATTCTTGGTCCTAAATCAGGTCTCAACCGATATCAAAAGATTGGAATCATTCCCTGCATATTTTCAGACCACAATGCTCTGAAGCTAGAACTCAATCACAAGAGGAAATTTGGAAAGAACCCAAATACATGGAGACTAAACAGCATCCTTCTAAAGAATGAATGGGTCAACTAGGAAATTAAAGAAGAATTGAAAAAATTCATGGAAACAAATGATAATGAAAACACAACGGTTCAGAATGTGTGGGACACAACAAAGGCAGTCCTGAGAGGAAAATACATAGCGGTACAAGCCTTCCTCAAGAAACAAGAAAGGTCTCAGGTACACAACCTAACCCTACACCTAAAGGAGCTGGAGAAAGAACAAGAAAGAAACCCTAAACCCAGCAGGAGAAGAGAAATCATAAAGATCAGAGCAGAAATCAATGAAATAGAAACCAAAAAAACAATAGAACAAATCAACGAAACGAGGAGCTGGTTCTTTGAAAGAATTAATAAGATTGATAAACCCCTGGCCAGACTTATCAAAAAGAAAAGAGAAAGGACCCAAATAAATAAAATCATGAATGAAAGAGGAGAGATCACAACGAACACCAAAGAAATACAGACAATTATAAGAACGTACTATGAGCAACTCTACGCCAACAAATTTGACAATCTGGAAGAAATGGATGCATTCCTAGAGACATATAAACTACCACAACTGAACCAAGAAGAAATAGAAAGCCTGAACAGACCCATAACCAGTAAGGAGATTTAAACAGTCATCAAAAATCTCCAAACAAACAAAAGCCCAGGGCCAGACGGCTTCCCGGGGGAATTCTACCAAACATTTAAAGAAGAACTAATTCCTATTCTCTTGAAAATGTTCCAAAAAATAGAAATAGAAGGAAACTTCCAAACTCATTTTATGAGGCCAGCATCACCTTGATCCCAAAACCAGACAAGGATCCCATCAAAAAAGAGAACTACAGACCAATATCCTTGATGAACACAGATGCAAAAATTCTCGCCAAAATACTAGCCAATAGGATTCAACAGTACATTAAAAGGATTATTCACCACGACCAAGTGGGATTTATTCCAGGGCTGCAAGGTTGGTTCAACATCCGCAAATCAATCAATGTGATACAACACATTAATAAAAGAAAGAACAAGAACCATATGATACTCTCCATAGATGCTGAAAAAGCATTTGACAAAGTACAGCATCCCTTCCTGATCAAAACTCTTCAAAGTGTAGGGATAGACGGCACATACCTCAATATTATCAAAGCCATCTATGAAAAACTCACCGCAAATATCATTCTCAATGGAGAAAAACTGAAAGCTTTTCCGCTAAGGTCAGGAACACGGCAGGGATGTCCGTTATCACCACTGCTATTCAACATAGTACTAGAAGTCCTAGCCTCAGCAATCAGACAACAAAAGGAAATTAAAGGCATCCAAATCGGCAAAGAAGAAGTCAAACTATCACTCTTTGCAGATGATATGATACTCTATGTGGAAAACCCAAAAGACTCCACTCCAAAACTGCTAGAACTTCTACAGGAATTCAGTAAAGTGTCAGGATATAAAATCAATGCACAGAAATCAGTTGCATTTCTCTACACCAACAACAAGACAGAAGAAAGAGAAATTAAGGAGTCCATCCCATTTACAATTGCACCCAAAACTATAAGATACCTGGGAATAAACCTAACCAAAGAGACTAAGAATCTATACACAGAAAACTATAAAGTACTCATGAAAGAAATTGAGGAAGACACAAAGAAATGGAAAAATGTTCCATGCTCCTGGATTGGAAGAATAAATATTGTGAAAATGTCTATGCTACCTAAAGCAATCTACACATTTAATGCAATTCCTATCAAAGTACCATCCATTTTTTTCAAAGAAATGGAACAAATAATCCTAAAATTTATATGGAACCAGAAAAGACCTCAAATAGCCAAAGGAATATTGAAAAAGAAAGCCAAAGTTGGTGGCATCACAATTCCGGACTTCAAGCTCTATTACAAAGCTGTCATCATCAAGACAGCATGGTACTGGCACAAAAACAGACACATAGATCAATGGAACAGAATGGTGAGTGCTGTGAAGTGTGTAAACCTGGTGATTCACAGACCTGTATCCCTGGGGATAAAAATATATTATATATTATATATTATATGTTTATAAAAAATAAAATTAAAAAAAAAGAAACCTTAAAAAAAGAAAAAAAAATACGGGAAAAAAATGTAACCATCTTTATTTACAGATATCTAATTGTATTGTTAGGAAATTTAAAAAAAATCTGTAAGCCTGGGATGCCTGGGTGTCTCAGTCAGTTAGCATCTGCCTTCTACTCAGGTCATCATCCCAGGGTCCTGGAATCAAGTCCCACATCAGACTCCTTGCTCAGTGGGGAACCTGCTTTCCTTCTGCTTGCTCCTCCCCTTGCTTATGCTCTCTCTCTGACAAATAAATAAATAGTAAAAAAAAAAAAACCTATAAGTGCAAACATTTAGAACAAATAAGTGAGTTAAGCTAGTTGTTAGGAAACAAGGACCAATTGTATTTCCATACAGGCAATGAAGAAATGCAAAGTAAAATTAAAATGATATTTTACTGTTTATACAAGGGAACCCCCCATACGATTATCAGCTTATTTTTGCGCAGAAACTACAGGGCAGAAAACAGTAGCATGATATATTCAAAATGCTAAAAGAAAAAAATATATATATATGCAACCAAGGATACTCCATCTGGCAAGGTCATCATTCAGAATTGAAGGAGAAATAGTTTCACAAATAAACAAAAGTTAAAGGAGTTTATCATTACTAAACTGGCCTTACAAGAAACAGTAAAAGGAATTCTTTGAGTGGAAAGAAATGTCATACTTAGGAGTAAGAAAATTATGAAAGGAAAGATTTCAAAATAATGCAAGTACATAATAAAAGTAATAGATTAAGGGTATCTGGGTGGCTCAGTCCTTAACCACCTGTCTTTGGCTCAGGTCATGATCCCAGGGTCCTGGGATCATTCTCTCCACATCAGGTTCCCTACTACGTGGGAAGCATGCTTCCCTCTCTCCCATTCCCCCTGATTGTGTTCCTGCTCTTGCTGTCTGTCAAATAAATAAAATAAAAATTTTTAAAGTAATAGATTAATCTGTATAGATTAATCAGAATTAGATTAATCAGTATAAAATCAGTATAGAGGTAAAAGCATAAAGCAGAAAAATCAATTATATCTACAAAAATAAGTCAAGTTATTCACAAAATAAAATGATGTAAAGTATGATACCATATACATAAAACATGGCAGGGGGTAGGGGAGTAAAAATTTAGTTATTTTAGAATGGGTTCAAACTTAAGTGACCATCAACTTAAAATAGACCGCTCTATACACAAGATGTTATATATGAACTTAATGGTAACCACAAAGCAAAAACCTATGATAGATACAGGAAACAAAGAGAAAGGAATATAAGTACAAAACTAAAGAAAGCCATCAAAACAAAGGGAAGAGAGTAAGAGAAGAAAGGAAGAACTAGGGGAGGAATCAAGATGGTGGGAGAAGTAGCAGGCTGAGACTACATCAGGTAGCAGGAGATCAGCTAGATAGCTTATCAATCCATTGCAAACACCTACAAATCCAGCAGGAGACCAAAGACAAGAAGAGCAACAATTCTAGAAACAGAAAATTGACCACTTTCTGAAAGGTAGGACGGCAGAGAAGTGAATCCAAAGTGATGGGAAGATAGACCGTGGGGGGAGAGGGGATGGATCCTGGCAAGCGGCCTAGCAATGGAGCACAAAATCAGGACTTTTAAAAGTCTGCTCCTCTGAGAGACATCACTCCAGAGGCTAAACCGGGGTGAAGCCCACGTGGGGTCAGCATGGCCCCAGGTCCCGCAGGGTCACAGAAGGATCGGGGGAGTCTGAGTGTCGCAGAGCTCGCAGGTATTAGAGCGGGGAAGCCAGTTACAGAGACAGAGCTGAAGAGTGAGCTCTCAGCTCGGGGTTACCTGAACCGGTTGCAGGCTGGGTGAGCTCGGAGCGTAGCCGGAGGCCAGGGAGACGGAAGTGATTGAACACTTTTCTCTGAGGGCGCACTGAGGACTGGGGACCCGAACTCTTGGCTCCTCCAGGCCGGAGACTGGGAAGTCGCCATTTTCATTCCCGTCCTCTGGAACTCTACGGAAAGCGTTCAGGGAACCAAATCTCCCTAAAATGAACCCGAGCGGATTACTTAGTACAGCCCCTGGTAAGGGCGGTTCAATTCTTCCTGGGGCAAAGACACTTGAGAATCACTACAACAGGCCCCTCCCCCAGAAGATCAACAAGAAATCCAGCCAGGACCAAGTCACCTACCAAGGAGAAGAGCGGAATTCCAAAGGAGGAGAAAGCAAAGGATGGAATTCATGGCTTTCTCCCCATGATTCTTTATTCTTGCAGTTATTTTAATTTTTTTTCTTCTTCTAAATTTTAACTTTTACCCTCTCCTCTTTTAACATTTTTTAACTAGTTTATCTTAACAATACCTTTCATTAAAAAAAATAATAATCTTTTTTGAACCTTCATTATTATAGTCATATTTTATACTTCACTGTATCTAATTTTATTTTTTGTATACACATTAGGGTTTTTTCTTCTAAAAAATTTGGGGTACAACTTCTAATAGATCAAAATATGCCCTAAATCAAGCTCCAGGCTTGTTCTAGTCTCCAGCCCAAGCAAAATCTCTCCACTTTCTTTTTCTTTATTCTCCCAACCAACTTACTTTATCAACTCCTTTTTTAGAAATTAAATTTTTTTTTCATCTTTATAGGCATATTCCATCCCTTCATTGTGTTTTCCCTTATATATGTTTTTCATTCTTTAATATTTTGGAAGGTAGTTTCTTCTAAAAGACCAAAATACTCCCAAAATTAGGTGGGTGACCCTGTTCTAGTCACCAGTCTAATATGTGTATTTTTTTCTTTTTTATATTTTTTTTAAATTTCTTTTCTTTTTTTAATTTTTTTTTTCCTGAACAACTTTTTATCCCCCTTTTCTTCCCCATGATTTGGGGTCTCTTCTGATTTGGTTAAAGTGCATATTCCTGGGGTTTTTGCCACCCTTTCAGTATTTTATTTGCTCCTTCATATAGTCTTATCTGGACAAAATGACAAGGCAGAAAAACTCACCACAAAAAAAAAAAAAAAAAAAAAAAAAAAAAAAGAACAAGAGGCAATACTGAAGGCTAGGGACCTAATCAATACAGACATTGGTACTATGTCAGATATAGAGTTCAGAATGACGATTCTCAAGGTTTTAGCTAGGCTTGAAAAAGGCATGGAAGATATTAGAGAAACCCTCTCGGGAGATATAAAAAGCCCTTTCTGGAGAAATAAAAGAACTAAAATCTAACCAAGTTGAAATAAAAAAAGCTATTAATGAGTTGCAATAAAAAATGGAGGCTCTTACTGCTAGGATAAATGAGGCAGAAGAAAGAATTAGAGATATAGAAGACCAAATGACAGAGAATAAAGAAGCTCAGCAAAAGAGAGACAAACAAATACTGGACCACAAGGGGAGAATTCGAGAGATAAGTGATGCCATAAGATCAAACAACATTAGAATAATTGGGATTCCAGAAAAGGAAGAAAGAGAGAGGGGAGCAGAAGGTATATTGGAGAGAATTATAGTAGAGAATTTCCCTAATATGGCAAAGGGAACAAACATCAAAATCCAGGAGGTTCAGAGAACCCCCCTCAAAATCAATAAGAATAGGTCCACACCCCGTCACCTAATAGTAAAATTTACAAGTCCTAGTGACAAAGAGAAAATCCTGAAAGCAGCCCAGGAAAAGAAGTCTGTAACATACAATGGTAAAAATATTAGATTGGCAGTGGACTTATCCACAGAGACCTGGCAGGCCAGAAAGAACTGGCATGATATATTCAGAGCACTAAACGAGAAAAACATGTATCCAAGAATACTGTATCCAGCTAGGCTATCATTGAAAATGGAGAGATAAAAAGCTTCCAGGACAAACAAAAACTGAAAGAATTTGCAAACACCAAACTAACTCTACAGGAAATATTGAAAGGGGTCCTCTAAGCAAAGAGCGAGCCTAAAAGTAGTAGATCAGAAAGGAACAGACAATATACAGTAACAGTCACCTTACAGGCAATAAAATGGCACTAAACTCATATCTCTCAATAGTTACCCTGAATGTTAATGGGCTAAATGCCCCAATCAAAAGACACAGGGTATCAGAATGGATAAAAAACCAAAACCCATCAATGTGCTGCCTACAGGAAACTCATTTTAGACACGAAGACACCTCCAGATTTAAAGTGAGGTGGTGGAAAAGAATTTACCATGCTAATGGACATCATAAGAAGGCTGGGGTGACAATCCGTATACCAGATCAATTCGACTTTAAGCCAAAGACTATAACAAGAGATGAGGAAGGACACTATATACTCAAAGGGTCTGTCCAACAAGAAGATCTAACAGTTTTAAATATATCTATGCCCCTAACATGGGAGCAGCCAACTATAAAAACCAATTAATAACAAAATCAAAGAAACACATCAACAATAATACAGTAATAGTAGGGGACTTTAACACTCCCCTCACTGAAATGGACAGATCATCCAAGCAAAAGATCAACAAGGAAATCAAGGCCTTAAATGACACACTGGACCAGTTGGACATCACAGATATATTCAGAACATTTCATCCCAAAGAAACAGAATACACATTCATCTCTAGTGCACATGGAACATTCTCCAGAATAGATCACATCCTCAGTCCTAAATCAGGTCTCAACCGGTATCAAAAGATTGGGATCATTCCCTGCATATTTTCAGACCACAATGCTCTAAAGCTAGAACTCAATCACAAGAGGAAATTTGGAAAGAACCCAAATACATGGAGACTAAACAGCATCCTTCTAAAGAATGAATACGTCAACCAGGAAATTAAAGAAGAATTGAAAAAAATTATGGAAACAAATGATAATGAAAACACAACGGTTCAGAATGTGTGGGACACAACAAAGGCAGTCCTGAGAGGAAAATACATAGCGGTACAAGCCTTCCTCAAGAAACAAGAAAGGTCTCAGGTACACAACCTAACCCTACACCTAAAGGAGCTGGAGAAAGAACAAGAAAGAAACCCTAAACCCAGCAGGAGAAGAGAAATCATAAAGATCAGAGCAGAAATCAATGAAATAGAAACCAAAAAAAAAAAAACAATAGAACAAATCAACGAAACGAGGAGCTGGTTCTTTGAAAGAATTAATAAGATTGATAAACCCCTGGCCAGACTTATCAAAAAGAAAAGAGAAAGGACCCAAATAAATAAAATCATGAATGAAAGAGGAGAGATCACAACGAACACCAAAGAAATACAGACAATTATAAGAACGTACTATGAGCAACTCTACGCCAACAAATTTGACAATCTGGAAGAAATGGATGCATTCCTAGAGACATATAAACTACCACAACTGAACCAGGAAGAAATAGAAAGCCTGAACAGACCCATAACCAGTAAGGAGATTGAAACAGTCATCAAAAATCTCCAAACAAACAAAAGCCCAGGGCCAGATGGCTTCCCGGGGGAATTCTACCAAACACTTAAAGAAGAATTAATACCTATTCTCATGAAACTGTTCCAAAAAATAGAAGCCTTGGTAAATAGATGAAATACTTAGAAGTATATCTAACAGAACATGTAAAATTTCTATCATGGAAATAAAAATTTTTGATAAGTGAAATAAAAAATATGAAGTAAAGTTACACTGTGTTCATGGATTTAAATACTTAATATTAAGATATTAATTCTTCCAAATTTAATCTATAGATTTAATATAATCCTCTTAAAGGTGCCACAAGTTTTGCATAAGTTTCACATATGATTACTACATTTATATGGGAAAGTATATTACTTAGAATAGTTAAGATATTTATGAGAAAAGAAATAAGGTTATCTTGCTCCCAACAATAATGTGTCAAACTTCTAGTTGCTTTGTGATGCTCAAAGCCTGTAATATGTGTGAGACTCAAAACCAGATTTTAAGTTTATCTACAAACAACAATAGTCAAACTAGTATAATACTGGCAGAAAATGAACATATAGATAAATGAAACAGAACAAAATAGCCAGACATAAACATATATGTGCTCAAACAAAATTTCATAAAGCTGCTAAAGCAATTCAATGGAGAGATGATTGTATTTCAACAAACTGTCCTTTAATGATTTGCCATCATATACAAAAATGACCCTTGACCCAGACATCACACCAAATACACAATATCTCTCAAACTAAAGCATAGATCTTTACCTAAAAATCTAAAACTATCAAAGTTCAAAATAGGGGGAAAAAAAACTGTGACTTTTCTTAGAGCAAAAACTTCTTAAATATAAAGAAAAACATGAACTCTAAAAGAAAATATTGATAAATGGCACTTCATTAAAATTTAAAACTTCTGTCCTTTGAAAGATGTAGTTAAAATGAAAAGACAAAGAGCAGGATATAAGAAGATAATGGCACAATCTATATCCAACAAAGAACTTTTTATCAAGGACTTGTTAGAATCCTTACAACTCAATTAAAACAAAACTAATGACCTAAGAAATAGGCGAAAGATGTATATCAAAAAAAGATACACAAATAAACACAGGAGAAAATAAACAATACTAGAATGAATATGGAGCAACTAGCACTCTGAGACATTGCTGGTGGTAATACAAAATAATATGGTCACACTGAGACACATCTCAGCAGGGGGCATTTTTGTTTTTAAAGATTTATTTATTTTAGAGAGAGAAAGAGTGCAAGTTGGGGGAGAGGCAGAGGAAGACGGGGAGAATCCTCAAGCAGAGGCCCCATTGAGTGGGCAGCCTGATGTGGGGCTTGATATCCCAAGACACCACAGAGATCCTGAACTGAGATGAAATCAAGAGTTGGGCATTTAAGTGACTGAGCCACCCAAGCACCCCACAATTTAACAGTTTCTTAATCGTTAAACATACAATTTCCATACACCCCAGCAATCCTGGTATTTATATAAGATAAATGAAAACACGTGTTTAATCAAAGTCTGTACATGAATATTTATAGCAGATTTATTCATATTCACCAAAACCTAGAAAAAGCCAAGTAAATATTCATCAGTGGGTGAATGGATTAACAAATTATGGCACCACCTTACAAAGATGTACTGCCTCCCAGTGCCAACGAATAAACTACAAATATATTCAACAACATGTCTAAATCTCAAATGCATTATACTATTTGAGGATGTCAGAGTCAAAAGTCTACTTAGCTATGATTAAATTTATAGGACATTCGAGAACAGGCAAACTGTAGGTATAAATATCAAACAGAGTCAGACAAAGGATAAGGTTGAAGGAGGATCTTTAATGGGCCATGAAAAAATTTTCATGATGAGAGGTATATTCTGTATCTTTGTTAAAGTAGTGGTTATATGGAAGTATATATGTGTCAAACTCAAACACACACATATATATGACAAATGTTTACTTTATGTGAATTATACCTCAGTAAATCTGATTTTTTAATTTTTTAAATGATCTGTAAGAAGTCTTATCTTACTTTATTTTTGATAACTTTAAGGTGAGAGGAAATGCATGAAGCAAACTTCATGACCTCCAAGGCAACCTAAGGCTGAACACTGGGAAAATACTTTGACTATTCCTATTTACCTCTGTATATTCCAAATGGAAAGATCAAGAAATGTTTACTCTATTGAAAATATAAAATAACAAACTTAAAAAGAAAAAAAAATTAGACTGTTCCAAGAAACCTCTCAGGAGAATGACTCAACATTTCTTCTAAGGGAATATTGGAGGTCTAAAGTCAGGAAGTCGGTAATGAGGTGGCATCCCGCCATAGCTCAGAACTTAGCCTCAAAACACAGGTGAGTATAAACAAAAGTCACATGACACTGCTGTTCTCTGTATCCCCTCCCCAAAAAAGAACAAACAAACAAACAAAAAAACCCCAAAAACCAATACTTCAAAGTATCTACAAGTCTCAGCCTAAAGTTCAAGGATTATGCTATCATGAGATAAGAAATAAAATTTCTGGGAGAAAATGATTAATAGGCATTAAATCACTCTTCTAGATCCAAAATTGATCTTTACAGTTTCAAACTCTGAATGTCTAAAATGTTTGGAATATATTCATCATTGGTGTCACCACTTTTCTCCAATTGTAGAATATTGAAATCTATTCCCAGATTCCATTCTAGTTTTAATTTAACAAATTTGATGTGTTCTGGTTATAGCTTTCTATACTGAAGCTACTCTGAATTATGACATTAAGATTAATTTTCAGGATAATTTCTTTCATGACATGATCTAGATTTTTTAAATTTCATCTGTTACAGATCCTGATGCCAGCATTTCTCTTAAGATAGTAGTGTGTTGTAACGACATCAGTTTTTGTTTTATCTTTATGAGAGAGGCAAAACCTTTCATAGAGTCCACAATTGATATAGGGCATTATCTCAATTCTTCAAAGATAAAACTTTTGTTCTTAAATATGTGGACAAAGAGTTACATTTACCCTGGCACCTGCTTGTTGTAGGTAATTCTTTGCAGCAGAAAAACATTTTTTCTTAAATTTCACCATCATTTAGAAATCTTATAATGCTACATCATGACATTTATTGGTGAAGTCTGTTGACTCATCAATCTTCAGAGAAACTTGTTTTCAGTATGTTACACAAAACCTTTCAGTATGATGTGACGTGTCATCAATATGTCAACTTACTGTAGTGTTTTGAGACTGGAGCCTTCAATTTCTCATACTCCATCTTGTCTAAACATTTTACTTACTGTAATTTTACATGCTGACATTATTAGTTTCTCACCAGCTGTAGGACTTTTTCTTTTCTGAACAATAAGTTTCAGTTACCATATAACTTGATTCCTAAGGCTTTGACAGTATAGGACTTTTTAAAAACACAACTTTACTCTGTTTTGAAAATATAATAGCTATGTAAAATAGCCAGTAGCTTTATCTGTTTCATGGCTATGAGCTGTACATAAGGGACTTTTAAGTTTTCTTGGAGCCTTTGATGCACTTACAATCATTCATCTATGAGAATTGCCATTGGCTAAAATCTTCTTCCACGTCTTACCTTATCTTCAAATGTCATTATGTTGGATAGCCAGACATGTTTGAACACACAAAGGCTAAGAAGATAAAAAATAGAAGGGCATGATAAATGATAAAATAGTAAGAAAATAAAACTTCACAATACAATACAATCCTCATTTTGCCAAGCTTACAGTGGCAAAATACAGAAGGGTAACTAAGTCATGGTAGGTAAGAGTTCCTTTTATACGTTGAACATTTCTCTCAAATTTTGTTATACTGCAGAGTTCCTTCAATCTTGCAAGTTGGTCAACAACATACAGGGGAAGATTGAGAGAAGTAAGTTAGAAGGAGAAGCTGGCGTTGTCACCATATTGTTCTACCCTTCTCTGTTATAGCAGCCGTTAGTAAGTCTCCCCTATCTTGTGTCAAACTGAGAAAAGAGTGAACTTAAAAGAAATGGCCCTTCCTACATGTACTACTATACAAGGCTGATACACTTGTAATAAAAATTCTAAAGATACTCTTCAGTCAGTATTCACTACTAACGAGGTTAGCATTGAAAAGCATTCAAAATTTAAATAACTATTTCACTAATTATAATCTCTCATGGAAACCTAACAACATTTTATAGAACCTCAATTGAGAAAACCTGTAATAAGAGCATTGAAATAAAATCAATATAATATTTCTTTGCAGTTAAGCACCAGAATTTTTGAAATAAATTATGAATCCAGAATTAGATGTCTTTATTAATGTTAATAAATGATAAATGTGAAGTTAATTTAGTAGGTAAAATATAAACTATTTAAAAATAGCTTGGGTAAAACTGGCTAACAATTTGGAAGGAAAGAAAAATAACCCCTAATACCATAAAATAAATTTCAACAAAGAAAACCAAAAAGACTTGCAAAAAACTCTAAGAAACTGTACTATCCAGGAATCAGGAAATTTTTCCTAATTGAAACCTAGATGACATAAAAGAGGATAGAATAAACTGATTAAAACTTTTGGATGAGAAAAGACATCATTAAGAGTTACAAAAAAATTGTTCTAAAAAGTACATAATGTAGATGACATACCATAGTTAATTTGTATAGTGTACAGTAGCTCTTACAAGTTGGAAAGAACAAAACAAGTATAAAAAAGTGAAAATTATAAGAATAGAGAATTCATGGAAGAATAAATCCAAATGAGCAAATATGTAAAAATGTACTCAGTAACACTAATAGTAAAATGCAGACTTAAATGACAGGGACATATTATATAATTCTAGAGTCTGATGGCAAATAATCTCATAATGTTATTGATAATGAAGTACTACAGTCCTTTGGAAGGTAATTTAGTAATATCAACTCAAAAATAACTCATATGGTAATCTACCCCCAGAGAGAAGGATACAAACTTATGAAGACAAGGCATCTGGATAAAGATGTTTTTTCAACCTTCCTCACAGAGGCCAAGAACTGGAAACAGACTGCCCATCAACAGAAAAATCACTAGCTTGTGGTTTTCTGCATCATGCAGTATAACACAATCAAAGAATGAATTTAAAGCAGTTGACAAGAGATTTCCAAAATGTTCTAAAGACTGAGAAAACATTCATAAAAGAAGCTAATAACAATTTTATTTTTGCAAATCTAAAACATTTAAATAATCACTGAATATTGATCAAAATAGAATATGGATATGAAATATGAGTGTGTGTAAATGATACAGATGCATATTGTGAGTAGAGAGTAAATGTGAGGATACAGAGGTCATAAAGATAGGAAATGTGTTAAAAAGTATACTAAACACTATAATCTTAAAAACAAAATAGTGCCTTTAACAGGCAAAGAACTGACTATATGGAAACGAAAAATGGTAATTTTTTAAAAAGATTTATTAATGAGAAAGGGTGTGAGAGTGGGGGAATGGGGAGTGGAGGATTGGGAGAGGGGAAAGCAGATTCCCCCTGCACAGGGTGCCCAGCATGGGGCTGAATCCCAGGATCCTGTAATCATGACCTGAACTAAAGGTAGATGCTTAACTGACAGAGCCACCCAGGTACCCTAAAACATTGGTAAATAAATTAAATAAATTGTGGAAATTCCCTCAATTACAAGTTACATGTACTCTAATTAATAATATGGCTAATATTGGAAATAGATACTATCATTTTAAATCTTAACTGCATAAAAAACTTCATAAAGAAACTGTAAATTCTGAAAAAAGGGTAATTAAAGAATACTTCTTTTACTAAAACTTTAAATATAGTATAAAAATGCAGTTACATAAATATTTGGACTTAGCACATGAATAGAGGTGGATACATGGAATAAGCAAGAGTCCAGAGAGACCCAAGCACATGTGGGAATTTAGTGTATATGGTAAATGCAGCAATTTAAAACAGTGAGTCAAATGAGCAATTTTTTAAAAATAGTGTTGAAACAACTGTATAGCCATCTGGAAAAAAAATGAACTTGGATTCTTAGGTCATTTCTGCTATTTAAATAATGTCCAGATGTATCAAATATTTAAGTATATAAAATGAAACCATAAGATTGGAGGGGCAAGATGGTGGAGAAGTATTAGGCCCTTTTTCAACCAGTCCCCTAAAGTGAGCTAATTATCTACCAAAACACTCTAAACACCCATGAAATCAGCCTGAGATACAGGATTATACACTTCCGGATCTCTACAGAGGCAGAAAACTCTAGTGAAGAGGTAAAGCAAGTTGGAAATTATCAGACTGATATTGAAAGATAAACAGAAAGGGGAGGGAGCCACCAGAAGTGACCCATTGGAAAGTAATAGCCCAATACTAGAGTGCCCTGTGATTGGGGACCAGCATTAACTTGGAGTCTGGTTAAAAGCACTGAAAAAGAGCATAAGATCTTAAGGGGCAACTGGTCAAATTGGGAGGTCATTGGCATGGGTCTAACCCCACAGACCCAGGATGGCTGCTGCCGGCGACCACCCATGCCAAAGAGAGTGTGGTGAAGCCTCCAGGCCATGGTCCCTGAGCCCCCAGCTTTCTGCTGTTTTTCGCCAGCACTGGGCTAGGTACACTCCCGCCCAGCGTGCTCATGAGATAGTCTGGTGTGAACGCCAGCCAGCACTCTCTAGAAACACAGCCTTTTGCACTCTGCACATGCACTGTGCTCCTGGGGTCTGAATTGGTTCCCCATCCTTGACTGAGAGAGCTCTGTGTGGGCACTAGCTAGTGATCTCTAGGACTGGCCAAGAGTTTGAACACTCCTAGGCCAGGCTTGAAAATCTCAGAACGCTACCTCTGGTTGGGATCTCTCTGGCACTCTGGACCCCAGACAGCAGTCCCAGCAAAGGCAGCCACTGGAAGCGGGCTCCCTGGACCAATACTACTTGAGGTTTTAGTTGCATGGGGGTGCAGAGACAAACAGGCACTTGGGCAAACCCTGAAACAGTAGCTGGGGGTACACACTGCCTGTGGGAGGCTGCACAGCTCAGTGGAGTTTGCAGAGGGTGAGTCTGTGTGTTCTGGACCTTCAGAGAGGAACAGACTGAGGCTTCTCTCTGAGATGGATGTCTGGGTGCAGTTTGCTTTCCACTAAACCTCTGAAAAGCTGCAAAAATTCGCCGAAGAACAAAAACCTTCAGAGAACAAAAGCCTGGAAAACTGGACTCCACAGAGCCCAGTCCCTTGATAGGGAGCAGGATGATTCAACCCAAGCAAGACTGACTGAAAAACAACACAGCAGGCCTCTCCCCCAGAAACCCAGCCAAAAGAATGAGAGGACAACCACCACAGGGTCCCCATAAAACTGTAAATTCCCAATATCAGGGGAAAACAAGATATTAAGCTCCTGGTATTGCCCTAAAACCTGTATATTTCATAGATACAACTTTTATTTTTAATTCATTCTCACTATTCTTATTCTTTTTCATTTTTTAACCTATTTACCATTACAATGAGAGGTTCAATACAACAAATTCCATAATAACCTTTTAATTTGAACTTTTTCATACATAAACTTGTGTTTTTCTTTCGCCTTTCTATTTTTTTATATACATATAGATATAAGCTTCAAAGTAATTTTCTTTCTCTAATCAATACTACCCCTATATATAAACCAGTTTTAATCTCCCTTTATCTCTGGAAAGTTGAGTCCTTTAACAAAGATATCAAGATATACCCAGGAAGAATCAAAATAACCTTCCTCGCCCACATTGAGGATTTATAATCACCCTCCCATATTTTTCTTCTGTCAGTGATTCTGTGTATTTGTTTTTCTTCTGGTATTATATGAATCTTATCCTTGGGGTTCATTTTGGCTGGGTTCTTTTTTTTTTTTTTTCTTGTTATTTGCTTTTGTCAGTCTTTTTATTAGTCTGTTTGTGCTTATATACCTTATAAATATTACCTTTGGGGCCATTCTGCCTGGGTCTTCTCTCTCTTTTTTTTCCTCCTTCTTTCTCTATCTCTTTTTATCTTTTTTTTTAAGATTTTATTTATTTATTTGACAGGGAGAGAGATCACAAGTAGGCAGAGAGGCAGGCAGAGAGACAAAGGGAGATGCAGGCTCCCTGCTGAGCAGAGAGCCTGATATAGGACTTGATCCCAGGACACTGAGATCATGACCTGAGCCAAAGGCAGAGGCTTTAACCCACTGAGCCACCCAGGTGCCTTCTATTTTTTTCTTTTTCTTTCTTTTTGGTGGTGACTTCTGATTGCTTGGAAGCATTGCAGGGTGCACCTTGCTTGGATCACGGTTGATATATACGCCTACACGTCCCCTCAACTATCTCTAACCAAAATGACTAGGAGGAGGAATACCCAACAGAGCTGTACCTTTTCCATCAGAACTATTGGATATGGACATAAACAGTATGTCAGAAAAAGAATTGAAGGTAACAATTATCCAGGCAATGGTTAAGTTGGAGAAAACCATTAATGACAACATGGGGTCAATTAGGACAGAAGTGAAAGCTGCCCAGGAAGAAGTTAAAAATGCTATCAACGAGATCCAATCTAACCTAAATTATCTAACAACTAGGGTAACCTAGGCAGAAGACAGAATTAGAGTTCTAGAGGACAAACTGATCAGGAGGAGGCCTGGAACAAATAGCCTAGAAGCCATGAAAGCAATTAGGAAAATAAATGACGCCATGAAACATACCAATGTCAGAATCATTGGGATCCCTGAGGAAGGGGGAAAAAGAAAGATGACTAGAAGATATAGTTGAACAAATTCTCCATAAAAATTTTCCAAATCTGGGGAATGGAACCAGCGTTCTTGTCCTAGAGGCAAACATTTCAACTCCCAAGATCAACAAATCTAGAAAGACCTCGAGTCACTTGTTTGTGAAACTGTTGAATCATAATTTTAGACAGGAGCTCTTGAGAGCACCTAAGGGAAGAGATTTTCCCACATAGGAAGGTCCATCCGAATAACATCAGACCTGTCTACACAAACCTGGCAACCCAGAAAGGGCTGACAAAACATATTCAGGACACTAAATGAGAAGAACATGAAGTGAAGAATACTTTATCCAGCAAGGCTGACATTCAAAATGGATGGAGAGATAAAGAGCTTACAAGACCAGCAAGGTTTAAAAGAGTATGTGACCACCAAGCCAGCACTATAAGAAATATTAAAGGGGGGGTGTCTATAAAAGAAGAAAGAACCCAAGAGTGTCATAGAACAGAAATTTACAGAGACAATCTATAGAAAAAGGACTTCACAGGCAACATGATGCCAATAAAAATGTATCTTTCAATAATCACTCTCATTGTGAGTGGCCTAAATGCTCCCATAAAATAGCACAGGGTTGCAGATTGGATAAGTGACAGGACTCATCCATTTGTTGTCTATAAGAGACCCATTTGGAACCTAAAGATACATCCAGACTGAAAGTGAAGGGATGGAGAAGCATATTTCATGCCAATAGGCCTCAAAAGAAATCTGGGGTAGTGATTCTCATATTAGATAAATTAGATTTTAAACTAAAGACTGTAGTCAGAGATGAAGAAGGACACTACATCTTTTTTTTTTAAAGATTTTATTTATTTATCTATTTATTTATTTATTTATTTGACAGAATGAACACAAACAGGCAGAGAGGCAGGCAGAGAGAGAGGAAGGGAAGCAGGCTACCTGCTGAGCAGAGACCCCAATCTGGAGCTTAATCCCAGGACCCTGGGATCATGACCTGAGCCAAAGGCAGAGGCTTTAACACACTGAGCCACCCAGGTGCCCCAACACTACATCATTCCTAAAGGGTCTATCCACGAGGAAAATCTAGCAATTGTAAATTAGTATGCCCGCAATACCAGAGCAGCCAACTACATAAGACAACTGTTAATCAAGATAGAGTCATATTGATATGAATACATTAATAGTAGGGGATCTTAACACACCACTCTCAGTAATAGACAGATCATCCAAGCAGAAAATCCATAAAGAAACAAGAGCATCAAATGACACATTGGACCAAGTGGACCTCATAGAAATATATAGAATATTCCACCCTAAAACAGCAGAATACTCATTCTTCTTGAGTGCACATGGAAATTTCTGCAGAATAACCACATACTGGGTTACAAATCAGGCCTCAAACAATACCAAAAGATTGAGATTATTCCCTGCATATTCTCAGTTTACAATATTTTGAAACTGGAACTCAACCACAAGAAAAAGTTTGGAAGGAATTAAAACACTTGGAAGCTAAAGACCATCATACTTAAGAATGTTTGGACCGAGGAGGAAATCAAAGAAGAACTTAAACAATTCATGGAAACCAATGAGAATGAGGACACTTCAGTCCAAAACCTATGGAATACAGCAAAGGTACATAGCCATCTAAGCCTCTCTCAAAACAATTGAAAAATCCAGAATACACCAGCTCTCTTTACACCTTAAAGAACTGGAGAATCAACAACAAATTAAGCCAACCCCACACACAAGAAGGGAAATAATCAAGATTCATGCAGAAATCAATGAGATAGAAACTAAAGGTACAGTATAATACATCAATGAAACTAGAAGTTGATTTTTTGAAAGAGTCAGTAAGATCAATAAACCATTGGCCAAACTAATTCAAGAGAAAGGAGAGAGGACCAAATTAATAAAATCATGAATGAAAAGGGAGAGATCACAACTAACACCAAGGAAATAGAAACAATCATCAGAAACTATTATCAACAGTTATATGCCAATAAGTTAAGCAACCTAGACAGACTGGATGCATTCCTGGAAACCTATAAACTTCCAAAACTGAATCAGGAAGAAATTGACAACCTGAATAGACCAATATCTATTAACGAGATCGAAGCAGTGATCAAAAACCTCCCAAAAAACAAGAGCCCAGGACCTGATGGATTCCCTGGAGAATTCTACCAAATATTCAAAGAGAAATAACACCTATTCTCCTGAAGCTGTTAGAAAGAAAGGAAGAAAGAAAGAAAAAGAAAGATAGATAAGGAAAACTTCCAGACTCTTTTTATGAAGCCAGCATTACCCTGATGCCCAAACCAGGCAAAGACCCCACCAAAAGGGAGAATTTCAGACCAATATCCCTGATGAATATGTATGCTAAGATTCTCAACAAGATCCTAGCTAATAGGATCCAACCATACATTAAAAAGATTATTCACCATGACCAGGTGGGATTTATTCATGGGATGCAAGGGGTGATTCAATATTTGCAAATCAGTCAATGTGATAGAACAAATCAATACAAGAAGAGAGAAGCAGCACATGAACCTCTCAATTGATACAGAAAAAGCATTTGACAAGATACAGCATCCATTCCTGATTAAAGTGCTTCAAAGTATAGGGATAGAGGGAACATTTCTCAACTTCATAAAATCTATCTATAAAAAACCCACAGCTAATATTATCCTCAATGGGGAAAAGCTGACAGCCTTCCATTTCAGATCAGGAACACGACAAGGATGCCTGCTCTCATCACTCTTATTCAACGTAGTACTAGAAGTCCTAGCAACAACAATCAGACAACAAAAAGAAATCAAAGGTATTCAAATTGGAAAAGAAGAAGTCCAACTCTCTTCACAGATGACATGATACTTTATGTGGAAAACCTAAAAGACTCCACCTCCAAACTACTAGAACTCATACAGCAATTCAGTAATGTGGCAGGATACAAAATCAATGCACAGAAATCAGTTGCTTTCTTATACACTAACAATGAAAATATAGAAAGGGAAATGAGAGAATTGATTCCATTTACTATAGCACCAAGAACCATAAGAAACTTGGGAATTAACCCAACCAAAGAGGTAAAGGATCTGTACTTGAGGAACTACAGAACACTCATGAAAGAAATTAAAGAAGACACAGAAAGATGTCAGAGCTTTCCATGTTCATGGATCAGAAGAATAAACATTGTTAAAATGTTTATATTGCCTAGAGCAATCTATACTTTCAATGTCATCCCAATCAAAATTCCACTGGCATTTTTCAAAGAGCTGGAACAAACAATTCTAAAATTTGTATGTAATCAGAAGAGACCCTGAATTACTAAGGAAATGTTGAAAAACAAAAACAAAACTGAGGGCATCACGTTGCCTGATTTCAAGCTTTACTACAAAGCTGTGATCACCAAGACAGCATGTACTGGCACAAAAACAGACACATAGACCAGTGGAAGTGAGTAGATAGCCCAGATATGGACCCTCAACTAATCTTTGACAAAGCAGGAAAAAATATACAGTGGGAAAAAGACAGTCTCTTCAATAAATGGTGCTGGGAAAATTGGACAGCTATGCATAGAAGAATGAAACTTGATCATTCTCTTACACCATACACAAAGATAAACTCAAAATGGATAAAAGACCTCAATGTGAGGCAGGAATCTCTCAAAATCCTAGAGGACAACATGGGCAGTAACCTCTTCAACACTGGCCACGCAACTTCTTTCAAGATATGTCTCCAAAGGCGAAGGAAACAAAAGTGAAAATGAACTTTTGGTACTTCATCAAGATCAAAAGCTTCTGCACAGCAAGGGAAATAGTCAACAAAATAAAAAGGCAACCCACAGAATGGGAGAAGATATTCACAAATGACACTACAGACAAAGGGCTGATATCCAAGATCTATAAAGAACTCCTCAAACTCAACACACACTCAAGACAGATAATCATGTCAAAAGAAGACAGAAAAATGACTACAGACACATGAAAAAATGTTCGTTGTCATTAGCCATCAGGGAGATTCAAATCAAAACCACATTGATATACCACCTTACACCAGTTATAATGGTCAAAATTAACAAGACAGTAAACAACACGTGTTGGACAGGATGTGGAGAAGGGGAACCCTCTTACACTGTTTTGGAAATGCAAGTTGGTGCAGTCTCTTTGGAAAATAGTGTGGAGATTCCTTAAGAAATTAAAAATAGAGCTTCCCTATGACCCTGCAATTGCATTACTGGGTATTTACCCCAATGATACTGATGTAGTGAAAAGAAGGGCCATTTGTACCCCAATGTTCATAGCAGCAATGGCCACAGTCACCAAACTGTGGAAAGAACCAAGATGCCCTTCAATGGAAGAATGGATAAAGAAGATATGGTCCATACATACAATGGAGTATTATGCCTCCATCAGAAAGGATGAATACCCAACTTTTTATCAACATGGATGGGACTAGAAGAGATTGTGCTGAGTGAAATATGTTAAGCAGAGAGAGGCAATTATCATATGGTTTCACTTACTTGTGGAGCATAAAGAATAGCATGGAGGACACTGGAAGATGGAGAGGAGAAGTGATTTGGGGGAAATTGGAGCAGGAGAAAAACCATGAGAGACTGTGGACTCTGAGAAACAAACTGAGGGTTTTAGATGGGAGGGGGATTTGGGGTTGGGTGAGCCTGCTGGTGGGTATTATGGAGGTAATATATTGCATGGAGCACTGTGTGTGGTGCATAAACAATAAATTCTGGAACAGTGTAAAGAAATAATATAAAATGAAAAAAAATAATGACTAATAATGAAGTAAAACACAACACTATACTGTAACAAAAAATAAAACTATAAAGAGTAAAGAAAAAATATGTGAGTATTTAAGTTATACTTCTATAGTAGGAGATTTTTTGTTTAGAACATTGGACAGAAAAATTATTAAAATGGAAAATTTGGCTCATGAAATGTAAAAATTTTGGATATATGATCAAAATGATATACAGATGATAAATACATGAAAACATGCTCCACATCACATGTCATTAGGGAAATGCAAATAAAAGCAACCATGAAAAACCACTATACATCGATTAGAATGTCCAAAATCCATAACACTTGACAATACCAAATGCTGGTAAGGATGAGGAGCAATAGAAATTTTCATTAATTGGTGGTGGGAATGCAGAATGATAAAACCACATTGGAAGACATACTGGTGATTTTGTAAAAAACTAAACTACTTTTAACCATATGATTCACTGATTGCACCTTTTTGATATTTACTGAAAGGATCTGCAAACTTATATCCACATAAAAACCTGCACATGTGTGTTTATAGGAATTTATAGTAATTGTTCATAATTACCAAAACTTGGAAGTAATTAACATGCTCTTCAATAGATGAATGGGTAGATGGTGGTATATCTAGACAATGGAATATTATTCAATGCTAAACAAATGAACTATGAAGCCATGAAAAAATGCAGAGAAATTTTAAATGCATATTGCTAAGAAGTCCACCAAAAAAGGCTACATGTTGTATAACATGTGACATTCTAGAAAAGGCAAAACAATGGATATAGTAAAAAGAACCATGGTTTTGATAGTGTTTAGTAAGGAGAGAGGAATAATTAGGCAGAGCACGAGGGTTTCTAGAGTAGCAGAAATACCCCATATGATATTATAATGGTGGATATATGTCACTATAAGTTTATCTAAACTCATATAATGTACAACACCAGTAGTGAATTTTAATATAAACTATTGACACTGGGTGAAAATGGCTTATAATTATAGATTTCTGATTTTAACAACTCTGAAAGGGGATGCTGATAATGAGGAAGGCTGTGCAGTCATAGAGACATGGACTATATGGAATATCTCTATACCTTTTAACTTTGCTATGAACTTAAAACTTCTCTAAAACTCAAAATTTGTTTTGTTTGTGTTTATTTATATTTATTTTTTAATGTAAGCTCCATGCCAAGCCTGGATCCCAACAGAGGACTTGAACTGAAGACCATGAGATTGAGATCTGAAAGGAGATCAAGAGTCGGACACAACCAACCACCCAGGCATCCCTAAGGCTTATTTTTCTTAAAAAATAATACTTTCTACAAAGCAAATCGCACCATAAACTGATTCAAAATACAAATTGCCAAATGGGAGAAAATGCCTGCCATGATATTTGCCACAAATATGTAAAGAGCATAAACAAATAAATGCAGAAGAAGGTCAAAGGATATGAACATAAAACTCATTGATAGAAATTTAAGCATATAAATAGTCAGACTCACTCATTTAAAAATTAAGTTTTTTTCACCTATCTACTGTAATAATTTTTATTAGATGAATCAAAGTTAAATTTAATGCAGTCAATTGCATGGTAATAGATTATCTATAGTCTTAGGAAATTAATACTGAAATATTTAGGAGTAAAAGGTGAAAAAGGTGCATAACTTCTCTTAAACTTGTGTGGATGTGTGGATACATATGCATACATACACAGAATGGATCTATAGATATTATTTGTATTATTTTTATTTTTACAACTTAGCTATTAGTTTGAAATTATTTTTAAACAAAATATTAAAGTTTTGGTTGAATTGTGGAAATTCAATTTCAAAATTGAATTGAAATTCAATTCAAAATTTTGTCAGCATGTAAAGTTTAGCAATAATTACCACAATTTAAAATGCATTTATCTTTTCACCTAGTGATTTCTATGCATATTTCCTATGAATATAATAAAAAATATGTACAAAAATGAGTTTACAGAAAAATATTTATTCCATTTTTGTTAAGGGTGCAAAAAGGCTGGGAACAATATGTATTCTGTAGAAGATAGGCTAAGTGAATTATAACATACATTTACAATGGAAAACAGTAAAGTAAAGATGTTAAATATAATATGTTGATATATTATGTTGAAATATAATATAATATAAAGATGTTAAATATAAATATGGACTTATCTCAATTATATATATTACAGATGAAAAAATATACTCCCTCATATCTATATAGACTTTATTCATAGATTATCTTTAAATAGATACATATAAACTGATAATCCTCAACCCTCACCTTTGCCATGCATAGGCTAAACATAGATTAGCACGCCTAACGCAATTAGAATGGATTTCAAAATCTGACAGACTTTAGTTCATCTAGCATCACAATTGACAAGCTGTATGGTACTGGCTAAGTTAGTTAGGCCTCCTATGTTAGTTACTTCCTATGAAGATTTAAAACCATGCAGAAAAATATCTAAAGGAGCATCTGGCATATATATATATATATATATATATATATATATATATATATATATATAATCATTATTATTGATATCTTTGCTATTATTGCTATTACTTTGCTATTATTACTATTACTGACTGACTGATTTTGGTTAAAACCCAGGCTTTAGTGCAAAATGGTAGTTAGCTGACATTTTGTAGCAGTCATAAAGAAGTGATATGTCAGAAAACTATTAAGTAAAAAGTTAATTTCCTGCCCAGACATATTAATAGCCATTGAGTGAAAATAAATTGCAAATTACTTGAGGAACAGTAAGAGTTCATTTAATAACAGGCTAGTTTCACTGTCTTTGTATATTATAAATAATAAAATAAAAATTTAAAACTTACTTGCCAGTCGTTTTTGAGCACCTTCAGGTTTAGGAAACTTGATGATATGGTAGTTCTGCATCATGCTATAATCTTATGGACAAAATAATGTACTGTAAAAAAATCACTATTTTGGTCAAGTATCTATTGACCAGTGGGGAAATTTGTCACCATGCCCTGAAAGCATTTGACATTAAATTCCTTGAGGGTAGGTACAATGTGTATCTCCACAAAAGCTTCTTGACATCTAGCAAAAGCAAACCCTTCATAAATCAATGCATCCAAAGTGGACTAAGTACGGGATTCAGTCTTGATGTGACCCAGATTCATTTAGCCACACATGTTTACATTTTTAAATTATGGTCAAATTTAAAACTGTCCAATACATGGTAAAATGAAATCTATGCCAGTATAAGAATCAATATTACAGTTTTCATGATTTGTATTCCTTTGACTTGTTATTTCCAAAGAATAAGGTTCTAGATCAAATCATCTAGAAAGCACAGTGATTATATATGCTTGCACATATTGTATCTCACAAAAATCTCTGAGGCTTGAGTGAAGGGAAGGGGGTGGAAATCACAAGGCATTTGAAGCAAATCACATCTTCGATGATGTTCCTCTGGTTTAGTTCAGGAAAAGAGGTGAAAACTTTTTTTATTTTTAAAGATTTTATTTGTTTATTTAACAGACAGAGACACAGTGAGAGAGGGAACACAAGCAGGAGAAGTGAGAGAGGGAGAAGCAGGGTTCCCACTGAGCAGGGAGCCCAATGCAGGACTCAATTTCAGAACCCTGGGATCATGCCCTGAGTTGAAGGCAGATGCTTAATGACTGAGCCACCCAGGCACCCCGAGGTGAAAGCTCTTCTTGACTCCCCATTTGTTTTTGCAACAATAAATTATTTGAAACACTTCTTAGACTTACAATTCGGCATTCATTTGTTTAAATGGTTGATTATTTGCTTCTTTCAATGGGGTCTAAGATCCATGAAGACAGGGATAACTCAGACCAAACAAACTGATTTCATTGTGGCGTCCCCAATGTTCAAAAGAGTGTTTGGCAAAGAATAGACATCAATACGTATTTTTAATGCATAAATTAATAAATGTGAGTTTTTTCCACTATGCTTATGCATATTAATAATAGCTGGACAGCATGATGAGTATAGTTAATAATACTGTATGGAATATTTCAAAGTTTTTTATGAGAATAGATCTTAAAAGTCCTCATTATGAGAAAAAAATGGTTTTGTAACTATGTATGGTATCAGATGTTAATTGGACTTACTGTGGTCATTATCTTGCAATATATACAAATATTGAGTCATTATGCCATGTACATGAAATCCTGAAATTACTATGTTATATGTGAATTATGCCTCAAAAAAAAAAAAAAAGAATGGCTGGACTGAGCATATATTTGTGATATCCTGATCATGTGTTTATGATCCAAGGTCTGTAGTTACCAGCCTGTCTGCTTTCTGACAGCCTGTGGAACATATTCTGAGGAGCAGATGTAACACGACCTCATCAGTTTTCACTATTTCCAAGTCTTTAAACTGCTCCAGTGGAATATACAATCCATGTGGAAAGAAGCTTTTTGAGACTTCAAACCATCAGGTTTCTCCAACTGTCCAGTGCATATTCTTTATAGTCTTTGTATTAAGTAACTTTTGTATTTGGTGTCTGTCTCAAAGTAGACGACCATTGCTGTCCACTCTTTTCTCTCAGTCTTATAGATTGAAATCCTTTGACTCACTTGAATCTTACTTTAAAAGCTGAGTGATCTTTGCTGGGGCTTTCTCTGATCTTTCTTCTAACAGATTTAATATACTGCATATCAATAACCTACTTCTATCAATCTATAAGCAAGGAATTGAATACAATTATTAAAGGAAACTTAAATCAAAATGGAAAAATGTTTAAGAGGACTTAAAAGTGATCTAATTCAACTCTCATTGTTAAAGAGAAAGAGAGTCCAAGTCCCATTATAAGTATGCTGCAGAGATTGTCAAAGTCAAATTTCCTGACACCCAGAGAAAGCACCACCCCCATCCCAATGACCTGCTTCTTTATATTCAAAATTCCTAACCATAAATCATCTTAAAAACCAAGTTAATGAAGGATAAAATGCAAAAGACTCTACCAAAATACCACAGAAACTGATTAATAAATTTAATAAGGTCACAAGAAAAAAAAAACTGACACACAGAAGTCTGTTGTACTTCTATACAGTAATAATGAAATGACAGGAAAATTAAGAAAATAATCCCACTTACAACTGCACCAAAAATAATACCTAGGAATAAACTGAACTCAAGAGGTGAAAGACCCATACTCTGAAAACTATAACATTGATGAAAGAAATTGAAGACACAAATAGAAAGATATTCCATGTTCATGGATTAGAAGAATATTGTTAAAATGTCCATACTAATCTACAGATTTAACACAATTCTAATCAAAATACCAGCAACATTTTTCATAGAGCTAGAAAAGACAATCCTAAAATTTGTATGGAACCACAAAAGCAATCCTGCCCTGCAATCTTGAAAAAGAAAAATGGGGGCACTTGAGTGGCTCAGTGGGTTAAAGCCTCTGCCTTCAGTTCAGGTCAAGATCCCAGGGTCCTGGGATTGAGCTCCACATTAGGCTCTCTGCTCAGCAGGAAGCCTGCTTCCCCCTCTCTCTCTGCCTGCCTCTCTGCCTACTTGTGATCTCTGTCTGTCAAATAAATAAATAAAATCTTAAAATAAAAAGAAAACTGTAGGTATCGCAATTCTAGATATCAAGATTTACCACAAAACTGTAGTAACCAAATCAGTACGGTCCAGGCACAAAAACAGACACATAAATCAACAGAACATAATAGAGAGCCCTGAAAAAAAAAAAAAAACATAATTATATGGTCAATTAATCTTTTACAAAGCAGGGAAGAAGAATGTCTCTTCAACAAATGTTCGGAAAACTGGACAGTTACATGCAAAAGAATGAAACTGGACCACTTTCTTACACCACACACAAAATAAACTCCAATGGATTAAGCACTTGAATGTGAGACCTGAAACCATAAGACTTCTAGAAGGTAACAGCAATTTCTCTGACATTGGTCATAGCAACATTTTTCTAGATGTTTCCTGAGATAAGAAACAAAACAAAACAAAACAAAACAAAACTATTGAGACTTCTGTACAGCAAAGGAAATAATCAACAAACTAAAAACAACCAGGAGGAGTCAAGATGGCGGAGAAGTAGCAGCTGAGACTACTTCAGGTAGCGGGAGATCAGCTAAATAGCTTATCTAAAGATTGCAAACACCTATAAATCCAACAGGAGATTGAAGAGAAGAAGAACAGCAATTCCAGAAACAGAAAATCAACCACTTTCTGCAAGGTAGGACTGGCGGAGAAGTGAATCCAAAGTGACAGGAAGATAGACCGCGGGGGGAGGGGCCGGCTCCCGGCGAGCGGCGGAGCAACGGAGCACAAAATCGGGACTTTTAAAAGCCTGTTCCGCTGAGGGACATCCCTCCAGAGGCTTAACTGGGGTGAAGCCCGGGCGGGGTCAGCGTGGCCTCAGGTCCCACAGGGTCACAGAAGGATCGGGGGTGTCTGAGTGTCGCAGAGCTTACCGGTATTAGAACAGGGAAGCCGGCTACAGAGACAGCCGAGGAGTGAGCTCTAAACTCGGGGTTACCTTGAACCGGTCACAGGCTTGGTCAGCTCGGAGCACGGCCAGAGGCCAGGGTGACGGGAGTCATTGGGCGCATTTCTCTGAGGGCGCACTGAGGAGTGGGGCCCCGGGCTCTCGGCTCCTCCGGGCCAGAGACCGGGAGGCCGCCATCTTCACTCCCGTCCTCCGGAGCTCTACAGAGAGTGCTCAGGGAACAAAAGCTCCCGAAAGCAAACCCAGCAAACTTGAGCAGATTACTCAGCCCGGCCGCGGGTAAGGGCGGTGCAACTCCGCCTGGGGCAAAGACGCTTGAGAATCACAACAGGCCCCTCCCCCAGAAGATCAACGAGAAACCCAGCCAGGACCAAATTCACCTACCAAGGAGTGTAGTTTCAATACCAAGGAGAGCAGCGGAATTCCAGAGGAGAAGAAAGCAAAGCATGGAACTCAAGGCTTTCTCCCCATGATTCTTTAGCCTTGCAGTTAATTTAATTTTTTTTTCTCTTTTTCAATTTTTTTTTTCTCTTCTTCTGCTAAATTTTTTTAACTTTTACCGTTTTCTTTTTTTAACGTTTTTTAAATAGTTTATCTAATATATATATATATTTTTTCCTTTTTATATTTTTTATCGGCTTTCTTTTTTTAATAGTTTCTTTTTCTTTTTTTTTTTTCTTTCTGAACCCCTTCTTAACCCCTTTCTCCCCCCCCTCACGATTTGGGATCTCTTCTGATTTGGCTAAAGCATATTTTCTTGGGGTTGTTGCCACCCTTTTAGTATTTTACTTGCTCCTTCATATACTCTTATCTGGACAAAATGACAAGTTGGAAAAATTCACAACAACAACAACAAAAAAAAAACAAGAAGCAGTACCAAAGGCTAGGGACCTAATCAATACAGACATTGGTAATATGTCAGATATAGAGTTCAGAATGATGATTCTCAAGGTTCTAGCCGGGCTTGAAAAAGGCATGGAAGATGTTAAAGCAACCCTCTCGGGAGATATAAAAGCCCTTTCTGGAGAAATAAAAGAACTAAAATCTAACCAAGTTGAAATCAAAAAAGCTATTAATGAGGTGCAATCAAAAATGGAGGCTCTCACGGCTAGGATAAATGAGGCAGTAGAAAGAATTAGTGATATAGAAGACCAAATGACAGAGAATAAAGAAGCTCAGCAAAAGAGGGACAAACAGCTACTGGACCACGAGGGGAGAATTCGAGAGATAAGTGACACCATAAGATGAAACAACATTAGAATAATTGGGATTCCAGAAGAAGAGGAAACAGAGAGGGGAGCAGAAGGTATATTGGAGAGAATTATTGGAGAGAATTTCCCCAATATGGCAAAGGGAACAAGCATCAAAATCCAGGAGGTTCAGAGAACCCCCCTCAAAATCAATAAGAATAGGTCCACACCCCGTCACCTAATAGTAAAATTTACAAGTCTTAGTGACAAAGATCCTGAAAGCAGCCCGGGAAAAGAAGTCCGTAACGTACAATGGTAAAAATATTAGATTGGCAGCAGACTTATCCACAGAGACCTGGCAGGCCAGAAAGAGCTGGCATGATATATTCAGAGTACTAAATGAGAAAAACATGCAGCCAAGAATACTATATCCAGCTAGGCTATCATTGAAAATAGAAAGAGAGGGGCGCCTGGGTGGCTCAGTGGGTTAAGCCGCTGCCTTTGGCTCAGGTCATGATCTCAGAGTCCTGGGATCGAGTCCCGCATCGGGCTCTCTGCTCAGCAGGGAGCCTGCTTCCCTCTCTCTCTCTCTGCCTGCCTCTCCGTCTACTTGTGATCTCTCTCTGTCAAATAAATAAATAAAAATCTTAAAAAAAAAAAAAAGAAAAGAAAATAGATGGAGAGATTAAAAGCTTCCAGGACAAACAAAAACTGAAAGAATTTGCAAATACCAAACCAGCTCTACAGGAAATATTGAAAGGGGTCCTCTAAGCAAAGAGAGACCCTAAAAGTAGTAGATCAGAAAGAAACAGAGACAATGTACAATAACAGTCACCTTACAGGCAATACAATGGCACTAAATTCATATCTCTCAATACTTACCCTGAATGTGAATGGGCTAAATGCCCCAATCAAAAGACACAGGGTATCAGAATGGATAAAAAAACAAAACCCATCTATATGTTGCCTACAAGAAACTCATCTTAAACGGGAAGACACCTCCAGGTTTAAAGTGAGGGCGTGGAAAAGAATTTACCATGCTAATGAACATCAGAAGAAAGCAGGAGTGGCAATCCTTATATCAGATCAATTAGATTTTAAGCCAAAGACTATAATAAGAGATGAGGAAGGACACTATATCATACTCAAAGGAACTGTCCAACAAGAAGATCTAACAATTTTAAATATCTATGCCCCTAACGTGGGAGCAGCCAACTATATAAACCAATTAATAACAAAATCAAAGAAACACATCGACAAGAATACAATAATAGTAGGGGATTTTAACACTCCCCTCACTGAAATGGACAGATCATCCAAGCAAAAGATCAACAAGGAAATCAAGGCCTTAAATGACACACTGGACCAGATGGACATCACAGATATATTCAAACATTTCATCCAAAGAAACAGAATACACATTCTTCTCTAGTGCACATGGAACATTCTCTAGAATAGATCACATTCTTGGTCCTAAATCAAGTCTCAACCGGTATCAAAAGATTGGGATCATTCCCTGCATATTTTCAGACCACAATGCTCTGAAGCTAGAACTCAATCACAAGAGGAAATTTGGAAAGAACCCAAATACATGGAGACTAAACAGCATCCTTCTAAAGAATGAATATGTCAACCAGGAAATTAAAGAAGAATTGAAAAAAATTATGGAAACAAATGATAATGAAAACACAACGGTTCAGAATCTGTGGGACACAACAAAGGCAGTCCTGAGAGGAAAATATATAGCGGTACAAGCCTTTCTCAAGAAACAAGAAAGGTCTCAGGTACACAACCTAACCCTACACCTAAAGGAGCTGGAGAAAGAACAAGAAAGAAACCCTAAACCCAGCAGGAGAAGAGAAATCATAAAGATCAGAGCAGAAATCAATGAAATAGAAACCAAAAAAACAATAGAACAAATCAACGAAACGAGGAGCTGGTTCTTTGAAAGAATTAATAAGATTGATAAACCCCTGGCCAGACTTATCAAAAAGAAAAGAGAAAGGACCCAAATAAATAAAATCATGAATGAAAGAGGAGAGATCACAACGAACACCAAAGAAATACAGACAATTATAAGAACGTACTATGAGCAACTCTACGCCAACAAATTTGACAATCTGGAAGAAATGGATGCATTCCTAGAGACATATAAACTACCACAACTGAACCAAGAAGAAATGGAAAGCCTGAACAGACCCATAACCAGTAAGGAGAATGAAACAGTCATCAAAAATCTCCAAACAAACAAAAGCCCAGGGCCAGATGGCTTCCCGGGGGAATTCTACCAAACATTTAAAGAAGAACTAATTCCTATTCTCCTCAAACTGTTCAAAAAATAGAAATAGAAGGAAACTTCCAAACTCATTTTATGAGGCCAGCATCACCTTGATCCCAAAACCAGACAAGGATCCCATCAAAAAAGAGAACTACAGACCAATATCCTTGATGAACACAGATGCAAAAATTCTCGCCAAAATACTAGCCAATAGGATTCAACAGTACATTAAAAGGATTATTCACCACGACCAAGTGGGATTTATTCCAGGGCTGCAAGGTTGGTTCAACATCCGCAAATCAATCAATGTGATACAACACATTAATAAAAGAAAGAACAAGAACCATATGATACTCTCCATAGATGCTGAAAAAGCATTTGACAAAGTACAGCATCCCTTCCTGATCAAAACTCTTCAAAGTGTAGGGATAGACGGCACATACCTCAATATTATCAAAGCCATCTATGAAAAACTCACCGCAAATATCATTCTCAATGGAGAAAATCTGAAAGCTTTTCCGCTAAGGTCAGGAACACGGCAGGGATGTCCGTTATCACCACTGCTATTCAACATAGTACTAGAAGTCCTAGCCTCAGCAATCAGACAACAAAAGGAAATTAAAGGCATCCAAATCGGCAAAGAAGAAGTCAAACTATCACTCTTTGCAGATGATATGATACTCTATGTGGAAAACCCAAAAGACTCCAATCCAAAACTGCTAGAACTTCTACAGGAATTCAGTAAAGTGTCAGGATATAAAATCAATGCACAGAAATCAGTTGCATTTCTCTACACCAACAACAAGACAGAAGAAAGAGAAATTAAGGAGTCCATCCCATTTACAATTGCACCCAAAACTATAAGATACCTGGGAATAAACCTAACCAAAGAGACTAAGAATCTATACACAGAAAACTATAAAGTACTCATGAAAGAAATTGAGGAAGACACAAAGAAATGGAAAAATGTTCCATGCTCCTGGATTGGAAGAATAAATATTGTGAAAATGTCTATGCTACCTAAAGCAATCTGCACATTTAATGCAATTCCTATCAAAGTACCATCCATTTTTTTCAAAGAAATGGAACAAATAATCCTAAAATTTATATGGAACCAGAAAAGACCTCGAATAGCCAAAGGAATATTGAAAAAGAAAGCCAAAGTTGGTGGCATCACAATTCCGGACTTCAAGTTCTATTACAAAGCTGTCATCATCAAGACAGCATGGTACTGGCACAAAAACAGACACATAGATCAATGGAACAGAATAGAGAGCCCAGAAATGGACCCTCAAGTCTATGGTCAACTCATCTTCGACAAAGCAGGAAAGAATGTCCAATGGAAAAAAGACAGCCTCTTCAATAAATGGTGTTGGGAAAATTGGACAGCCACATGCAGAAAAATGAAATTGGATCATTTCCTTACACCACACATGAAAATAAACTCAAAATGGATGAAGGATATCAATGTGAGAAAGGAATCCATCAAAATCCTTGAGGAGAACACAGGCAGCAACCTCTTCGACCTCAGCCGCAGCAACATCTTCCTAGGAACATCACCAAAGGCAAGGGAAGCAAGGGCGAAAATGAACTATTGGGATTTTATCAAGATCAAAAGCTTTTGCCCAGCAAAGGAAACAGTGAACAAAACCAAAAGACAACTGACAGAATGGGAGAAGATAGTTGCAAATGACATATCAGATAAAGGGCTAGTGTCCAAAATCTATAAAGAACTTAGCAAACTCAACACCCAAAGAACAAATAATCCAATCAAGAAATGGGCAGAGGACATGAACAGACATTTCTGCAAAGAAGACATCCAGATGGCCAACAGACACATGAAAAAGTGTTCCATATCACTCGGCATCAGGGAAATACAAATCAAAACCACAATGAGATATCACCTCACACCAGTCAGAATGGCTAAAATGAACAAGTCAGGAAATGACAGATGCTGGCAAGGATGCGGAGAAAGGGGAACCCTCCTACACTGTTGGTGGGAATGCAAGCTGGTGCAACCACTCTGGAAAACAGCATGGAGGTTCCTCAAAATGTTGAAAATAGAACTACCCTATGACCCAGCAATTGCACTGCTGGGTATTTACCCTAAAGATACAAACGTAGTGATCCGAAGGGGCACGTGCACCCGAATGTTTTTAGCAGCAATGTCTATAATAGCCAAACTATGGAAGGAACCTAGATGTCCATCAACAGACGAATGGATAAAGAAGATGTGGTATATATACACAATGGAATACTATGCAGCCATCAAAAGAAATGAAATCTTGCCATTTGCGACGACGTGGATGGAACTAGAGGGTATCATGCTTAGCGAAATAAGTCAATCGGAGAAAGACAACTATCATATGATCTCCCTGATATGAGGGAGAGGAGATGCAACATGGTGGATTAAGGGGGTAGGAGAAGAATAAATGTAACAAGATGGGATTGGGAGGGAGACAAACCATAAGTGACTCTTAATCTCACAAAACAAACTGAGGGTTGATGGGGGGAGGGGGATTGGGCGTGGGGGTGGGGTTATGGATATTGGGGAGGGTATGTGCTATGGTGAGTGCTGTGAAGTGTGTAAACCTGGCGATTCACAGACCTGTACCCCTGGGGATAAAAATATATGTTTATAAAAAATAAAATTTAATGGAAAAAAAAAACTAAAAACAACCTGCTGAATAGAAGACTATATTTGTAAAGGACATATCCAATAAAGGATTAGTATGTAAAATATATAAGCAACTCATACAACTCAATAGCAAAAATAACAAATTTAAAAATAGAAAGAATCTATTTAGTTGAGGCAAGGAGGGGATTTAGGGTTCTAAACACTCTTCAAATAGATATTCAATTGGTCCTTCTGTCATTATCTCTACCTTTATACCCATTTTCAGAAATATTACCAATTCTTAAATGTTTGGGGTCTTCTCCAGAATAACCAGGTTGTATCTCAGCTTTATTTATCATATGTTCAAGAAGTGCCTTTCTCACATCTAGGGTAGAGGTTAGGATTAGGTTTGGTGTTAGGGTATGTGGCTTGTACTTTGCAGTTCAAAGACTTCTCCAGAGGGTTAGTATTATGGTTATGGGCAGGGCTGATGTTGGGGTTGGGGGTTAGGCTTAGGTCTTAAGGGTAAGGTATTAAAGATTAAGAGTTAGAAGTTGGGGTTAAGGTACTTGCCTGATACATAAAAAGTAAAAATTAAAAGTAGGAATAAAATATGAGCAGACATTTTTCCATATAAGAGACACAAATGGCTAACAGAAAAAGGAAAAGATGTTCAACATTATTGGAGAACCCAGATGGCTCAGTCAGTTAAGCATCTGACCCTTGATTTTGGCTCAGGTAGTGAAATTGGGGTCATAAAATCAAGCACTGTGTTGATCTCCAACTGGTTATGGAGCCCACTTAAGAGTCTCTCTCCCTCTTGTTCCCCCTCTCCCCACATCACTCCTTCCTCCCCTCCCTTCCCCACCCACTCATAAGGTCTCTCTTAAAAACACAAAAACACAAACAAAAACAAAAACATAAAACATGGCCAATGTTATTAATTATCAAGGAAATGCATATGAAAACCACAATAAGATATAACCTCAAACCTGTCAGAAGAACTAAAATCAAAAACACAAGAACAGCAAATGTTGGGAAGGAAGTAGGAAACAAGGAATACTTGTGCACTGTGGTCAGAATGCAAACTGCTACAGCTACTGTGGTAAATAGTATGTAGGTTCCTCAAGTATTAAAAGCAGAACTACCATATGATTGAGCAATTCCAGTACTGGGTATTTACACAAAGAATATGAAAACACTAATTTCAAAAGATATTTACTCCCCAAAATTCATTGCAGCATTATTTACAATAGCCAAGTTACAGAAACAGCCCATGTCCATCAACAGATGGATAAAGAAGATGTGTGCATGTATACACACACACACACACACGCACACACGCACACTCACACATAGACACACACAATGGAATATTGCTCAGCCATAAAAATAATGCAGTCTTATCTTTTGCAGCAACATGGATGGTGTTGAACAATATAATGCTAAGTGAAATTTCAGAGAAAAAGAAATACCATATAATCTCACTCATATGTGGGATTTAAGAAACAAGACAAAGAAAGAAAAAAGTAAGTATTTTACAGTTTGTCTCAACTATACAGAACAAACTGATGGTTAACAGTGGAAAGGTGGGTGGGGGGCTAGGTAGAATATTTGAAGGGAATTAAGAATACATTTATCACAGTGAGTGCTAAATAATATAGAATTGTTGATTCACCTAAATTGTACACCTGAAACTAATATAACAGTGTATGTTAACTATACTAAAAATTAAAAAAAAAATAATAAAAATACGGGTGACTGTTGAACAACCTGGGTTTCCACTGCATGGGTCCATTCATTCATTTACCCACTCATTTTCCAAGAGAGAGAGATTGTACGTGTGCACATGTGTGTGAGGAGGGGGAGGGGCAGTAGTAGAGGAAAAGAGAGAATCTTAAAAACATGTTCCACACCCACTGTGGAGATGGAAGTGGGGCTGGATCTATGACCCTAAGATCATCCTGAGCTGAAATCAAGTGTAGAGATGCTTATCTGACTGAGCCACCTAGGTGACCCCACACGGGTCCATTTATATGCACATTTTTAGTATATATAAATACAGCACAGTACTGTAAATGTATTCTCTCTTCCTATGATTTTCTTATTTTTTCTCTAGCTTAGTTTATGGTAATAATTCAGTATATAAACATAAAACATACAAAATATGTGCTAATTGACTTAGGCTTCAGGCCAATATGAGGGTATTAAATAGTTAAGTTTTGGGGGAGTACAAGTTATACATGGTTTTCTACTGCATGGGGTATTGATGCCCCTAACCCTCACATTGTTTGAGGATCAACTTTATCTGCCATTAACTTAGGCAAATAGACACCATTCTAGAACCATAGCCATTAGTGATCAAAATCCAGTAAACCTGGAGCCAAGAAACTGTTGATTTAGGGACACAACTTCACATCTCACTTACCAAATGTCCAAGCTGTTGCCTGAGTTCCAAAGTGAATATCCTCCTGCTAATGTTCTCATTTTCCACATCGTGTGAAAACTGGTCAGTAATAACCATTTTATTTGTTTATCTGTGATTGCCACAGTTGAACAACAACAACAACAAAAGTACAAAACATCCAAATACTCTATAGGAAATCTGATCATTCCAAAAGGAAGGTATGAATGCACAATATATCCTATCTGAATTTAATTAACAAATACCTATCTCAACAATTATCTTTGTCATAGGGTCAAACCCTATGACCCAAGCAGATTTTGAGTGTATAGCCCAAGATGGAGCTCTACCTTACAACCCGGAGATCAGACCTGAGCCAAAACCAGTAGGTTAAGCATCTGACTCTTGGTTTTGGCTCAGGTCTGATCTCAGTGTTGTAAGGTCGAGCCCCATCTTGGGCTATATGCTCAGCACAGAGTCTGGCTGGGTTTCTCTCTCTCTCTGCCCCTCCCCAACACTGTCTGTCTCTCTCTCCACCTTTAGCTCTCTCTTTAAAAAAACAAATAAATCTAAAAAACATAACTGTGCCATCCAGTAACCCCAGATGGGTATTTTTTTTTTTATTGTTGATGATTTTCTAGTTTCTGTAATAGTAGTTAGAATGTTTTTAAAAACTGAATTAGTTCAATGAGATGAATTTCAAGATTTTTAAAATTTTAAGATTTTTAAAATGAAGATCAAGATTTTTAAAATTATCTTATGTTAGTCACCATACAGAGCATCATTAGTGTTTGATGTAGTGTTCCATGATTCATTGTTTGCATAAAACACCCAGTGCTCCATGTAATCTATCCCCTCCTTAATACCCATCACTGGGCTAATCCATCCCCCAACCCCCTCCCCTCTAAAATCCTCTGTTTTCTGGAGTCCATAGTCTCTCATGGTTCATCTCCCTCTGACTTTGCCCCCCTTCATTTTTCCCTTCCTTCTCCTAATGTCTTCCATACTATTCTTTATGTTCCACAAATAAGTGAGACCACATGATAATTGACTTTCTGTTTGACTTCTTTCACTTAGCATAATCTAGTGACATAAAAGAAGTCCAAGCAAGCAAGGTTATAATACTTGGATAACCACTGTTGTTTAGTTTTTCGCTTCATTTACATTTTACTAATATATGTATCAACATTTACCTTGTGACTGCTTAGACAAAACAAATATATTTTTAAGAGCATCAAGAAGAAACACTTGACAGGGTGCCTGGAGGGCTCAGTGGGTTAAGTGTCTGCCTTCAGCTCAGGTCATGATCCCAGGGTCCTGGTATTGAGCCCTGCATCAGGGTCCCCACTCAGCTGGGAACCTGTCTCTCCCTCTTCATCTGCCTCTACCCCAGCTCATGTTCTCTCTCTGTATCTCTCAAATAAATAAATTTTTCAAAGATTTATTTGACAGACAGAGATCACAAGTAGGCAGAGAGGCAGGCAGAGAGAGATAGGTGGAAGCAGGCTCCCCCTGAGCAGAGAGCCCGATGCAGGGCTCAATCCCAGGACCCTGAGACCATGACCTGAGCGGAAGGCAGAGACCCAAACTCACTGAGCCACTCAGGAGCCCCTCAAATAAATAAAATCTTAAAAAAAAAAAAAGCAGCAGCAGTACCACCCCTAAAATTAGCTCCCCTTTGGTCTTTGGAATTGCCTGCAATTTCCATCATTCTGAAATCAGTTATTTGGAACCACCCCTGGGAAAGATAACTCTTCTATTCCTGAGAAGCAGCTAATAGTTTCTAAGGCATTAACTCAGTGGTTCTCAACCAAGATGATTTTACCTCATAGGGGACATTTCACAATGTCTAGAGACGTCCGTGATTGCCATAACTGGGGAGGGGTACTACTGGCATCTAGTGGGTAGAAGCCAGGGATGCTGCTAAATAACCTAAAACACACAGGACAACACTCACCCATACACATTGTTCCCTCAAAAAACATTAACACTGAAATGTCAAAAGCACAGATGAATTACAGTTTAATTTATGACTATGAAAAATATCCTTCCCTGGCACAAGGGTCAGGGTTCTAGATTGAGGCTAGTGAACTAAAATGCAGAATAAAAAGAAAAAAAAAAAGATTCAGAAAGGTGAATCTTAGTAAAATACCATATTTTCTCCTCCATGAAGTGGAAAAAATCCCAGCTTTTCTTCCCTATAAATAGGAAATGTGAACTTTGCCTGAGTTGCCTAAGCCTCCTTTCCACATTTGTTAAGTGGAAATAATCATATATTTTTCATAGTGAAGCTTGCAAAAAAATAAGGATCTATAAAGATTCTGCCAAATACAGTTGCAACTACACTTAGGAAGACTGTAATGAATTGTTATGATGATGGTGGCAGTGGTGGTGCCATTGATGGTGTCATGATGACAATTAATAGAGATGACGGTTGTGTTGATTATTTTCACCATGCCTTAACATGCCCTAATTAAGACACTGTTACAGATTGCAGACCATCAGAAAGAGATGACAAGGGTACTTAGTTTTTAATTTCTCAAAAGCTGAATTTATTCTACTGGTTAGTGTTTTGGCTGTAGGAATATAAGGAGAATTAACTCATTACTTAAGAGAATGATCACTAAGATGTTCTTGTGGTAAGAACTCTGTGGATAGAGAAAAGAGCTGTGAAGATAGATCAGAGAGTAGATATAAACTGTCCTAAGACTCAGCATCTGATACTTCTATTGGGAAATTATTCTAAGAGAGAACACTGCTAAGGTAACTTCAGCTAAGGTAAATCTTCTTCTGAAATAGGAAGTGGAGATAGAAAACATCTTCGGTGGAGTCTTAAAGGCAAATAAATTAAAGTTGAAAATAAAAGTCAACTATTCATTCAATTGCTTGGGACATAAATTGATCACTGGGCTAATAGACTAGTTTAATTTATACAATCATTTCAAAACCTTAACTTTGTTAAATAACACTGATATTTTCATTATCAGTTCCCTTTGGCCTCTTCTAATATACTTTTTGATAGGAGTTCATTTTTTTTTTTATCCTGTGGATTCTCATATGAAGTTCGGTGAGTTTGGCATTTAATGATGACCCTTGAAAGGATTTCAAGAAACTAATAGATTGAGCCAACTCTACCTGTCAGTCATCCATACTTTCTTTCAATATCAGCCTGCTCAATTTCACCTCCAACTTAAAAGCTCTGGGGATGCTTTGATGAGCAGTTCTGTCTTTCTAAGTCAGTGCTGCTGTGTTCAGATACTTTCATCAGCAAATGTGCACTTCTCTTTACTGTAATAAAGTGAAAGTATTTATGTTGCAAACTTCCTTATTTGATCATGCTAGTCCATTTTCCTGAACTGTGTATCTTGCTTTTTTCTATATATCCAAATTTTCTGTTTTTAAGGTTTAGTAAAAGTGCTGCCTCTGTTCCTTACCTAAACTATTGTTATATGTTCTGACTGAAAACAACTTCTGTTGTTCCATGCAATATACTGTACATACTGACATATCTGTGCTGTTGCACTTCTGTGTCCTGAGCACAGACTCTTAAGCCATACTTTCTGGGTTAAAATCCCAACTTTGGGATTTTTAAGGATATATATCCTTAAAACATGTGTGTGTGTTTGTGGGGGGGTAAATTAAACTTGCTCTGTCTTGGTTTCTTCATTTGTAAAAAAAAGAAAATGGTAGGATTTTTTAAAAATGCCTGACATGTAGAAATAACTTCATCATTAACTATCATGCCACGATCTTTTGTTTTTCTCTTCAGTTGTGTTTTAAACCATTTGGAGACAATGACAGCAGCAGTTATATAGTGTGACAAGTCTGAGACCCTGAACCCACCACTAGGAGTCCCAGTTTCCTCTCTAGTCTTATTGCCTCAAGATTATTGATTGGACAAAAAGAGTTCACAATTGTCCATAGAATATTTAGCATAATATCTGGGCCATGATAGGATCTCAATAAAATTACTAATAAAACATTTTAAATTAATTATTGAACACTTATTGATGTTAGATATGTGTTCATATGCATTATATCATTAACTTCCTAGTTCTCATATTTATACTGTGGAAGAGGTACCATTTTTATCCCCATTTTACACAAAAGGAAACAGAGGCTAGGGAAGGTTTAAGATTTAAGATCACATAGCTCAAGTAACAAAGCTAAGAGTTAAATCATCAATGTCAAACTTCAAAGACTTGTTCTCTTAACTCCTTTGTAATATCCTTCTCTTTATATACTTACAATGAGTGCATCAGATGTAGAATAAGGTTTTATTGAGGATTATAATGCAAGCTGTATTTATTATAATATTGACTAGATAATATATACTCTTTGGTATTTTTTTTTAATAGCTGAAAATTCATTAGAAATAAGATTCCTACTCAGAGGCTTAATATAGGTTTCTGCAAGTATGGAAGGTTTTCCCACATAAATATTCCTAGACAGTATTTATGGATCAAAACCACTCATTTAAAGTGAACATATGAGCAAACCTCAGTCTTACTGGAATGAGCCTTTTGAAAAAAACATAATGTATCAAGAACCATAAGGAAAATGCTAAAAGCAATGGCTGCTTTGCTTAATGGAGCAAGTTGAAAGTGTTTGACGTTACTCTTAATAGTAGTCAGTAAAACAGTTTCCAGTAAAACTTAAGTGAGGAAATTAATGCCATAATAACAGCATGCATGCAGGTCTGGCTCAAATAATAGCAGTGTGATAGCAGAGAAAAATGAAGCCTTAATTTGCGCTTTAGATTATACTGGGTGGGTGAACTGCATACACATTGAAAGTGACTTATTTCTTAGTCAATTTTTTTTATTCAGCAAGAAATTTGAAAATACTAGGAAAGTCCTTTATAACTTAAAAATATCAAATAGATTTTGTTTGTTTGTTTGTTTTGTTTTATTTTGTTTTGGTCTAAAGGCCACTGTCATCATCCTATCAATATTTACTGGGCAACGACTACTTCATACCAAGTATTTTACTGCTAGGCTCTGAGGAAACCAAATTATCAATTGATGTACTTCTTATCCTCAAGGAGCTCACATAACAGTGGGAGAGATTGGCAAATAATATATTTTTTATTTTTTTTTAAATATTTTGTTTATTTATTTGACAGAGAGAGAGAGAGATCACAAGTAGGCAGAGAGAATGGAAGGGAAGCAGGCTCCCCGCCTAGCAGAGAGCCCGATGTGGGGCTCGATCCCAGGACCCTGGGATCATGACCTGAGCCGAAGGCAGAGGCTTTAACCCACTGAGCCACCCAGGTGCCCCGGCAAATAATATTTTAATTATAATGTGATATAAAAATTCTGTGTTACAGAGTGCTGTGTGTGCACAAGAGCCCGCTTCCTTTTCCTTCTGGGAACATAGGGTACTCTTCCAGATTTCCTTACAGTTAAGCATAGTCATGTGACAGAGTTCTTCCCAATGGCATATAGAAAGAAATGATGTTTAATGTTTGTAACTTTAAGACTGGTATATGGAAACCATCCACAGGTGATATGCCCTCTCATTTCCTCCTTCCTGAAAAGGATTGAAAAGTCAGACAACTTCAAGATCTACAAGATGGAAGGAATGTGCAACTTAGAAATCCTGCTTACCTGGCTATCTGTCAACTACTCACAGTGAATGTTTACCTGAGTAAACCTGTTTATTGAGTAAACAAAACCATTGTTATTTGGGGGTTGTTTGTTATAGCAGTTAGCTTACTCTAATACATATTCTCTACAGAAATTATGCCTACATGGATTCAAAGGCACTCAAAAGAGGAAGTACCTCTGCCTGGGCCATATTCTAGAGGAGATAAAACTCAAACTGTATCTTTAGGGCCATTTTCCCTTACAGGGGACAAGTGAAAAGTGCTTAGAAATAATCCTCTACATCCTTTAAAAGTCTTACCCAAATTAAGACATGGCTGTGCTTTGTTTTTTCTAGATCTGAACACTCCAGAACTAAGTACTTAGACCTGAAAACTGTCCAGAAGTAGGATCTAGTGAGCTAACATCTTAAGAGAAGAGTTGATGAAATCATGGCCTTTAAGGTGGAATATCCCTTCCAGCTGCTGCTTATATGAGATCATTAAGAATAAGTCACTGATCACTCATTCTGGTACCTGAGAAAAGAAACCATCCACACTCACATAGCTTAGTGTCTCTGTTAACATAACCATTATTCCATGATCTTGTCCTAACTTACTGTTCCAGAAATCTCTTAACAGGAAGATAATAATTGCTAAGAACTTTTTGTTTTGTTTTGTTTTCATTCTAGGAACTTCCTAAATGACATTTGGACTCTTTATCTGAAGCATAGGTGACAGTTTACACTCAAAGCTTGTTGACCCCGCATCTCAACTTTCTTGCCTTGCTGTCCACCATTCCTCAACAATTATAACATGATCTTTATCCAATGGTAATCAAGCCCACTCATTGAAAGACTCACCTTCAAAAATCCCAATAAATATCCTCTTAACTTTCCCTTCCCTGCTCAAAGAAGATACTAAAACCCTATCAGGGTAGCATTCTTCCAATAAACTCCATTTAGATTACCCAAACAATATGTTGAGAAGACAATTAGTTTCCTAGGGAAGTTGTAACAAATTATCACCAACTGGATGGCTTTAAAGAACAGAAATTTATTCTTTTACAGCTCTGGAGCCTAGAAGTATGTTATCAAGTATTGGCAAAGTCATATTCTTTCTGAAGGCTCTAGAATAATATCCTTACTTGACTCTTCCTAGCTCCTGGTAGTGCCAGCAATCCTTGGCATTCCTTGGCTTCTGGCAAAAACTCTAATCCTTTACCTCTGTCTTCACATGCATCTTCCTTTTGTGTTTGTCTGTCTCCAAATTCTCCTTCTGGTAACGATACTAGTCATGGAATTAAGGTCTAACCTAGTAGTCACCTCATTTTAATTTCATTTATAAAGATTTTATTTAAAAATAAGGTTACATTCACAGTTTAGGCCAGGCATAAATTTGGGGGAAAATACTACTAAATCCAATACAGATGATATCTTGGAAAACTAGAATTTTACTTCCTTCTTCCTTGTATCAGAGTGACTAAAACATCTTTCTGTGGATAGAAACTCTTGTTTTTAAATTAGACTTAAAATTCAGATGCCACTGGAGAGAAATACTGGTGCTTAACTTTGCATTAGGCTATAAATGACTGGTATTAGAGACTTTCCAGAAGGCACGTTTTATAGAGGAGGATGGTGCAGAGAACAAGAGGCTAAAGAGAGCCCAAGGGAATTCTGGAATGATTACATAAATACATACACACACACACACACACACACACACACACACACACTACAATGACTTATAAATTTGGCCAAAAGTACTAATTTCGGGACCAATATTCAATTCCCTTTTGTCTCCACTGATGGCTGAATTACTACCTTAAAAGATTAGTCATTTGGGACCAAGGCAATGTATCCTTAATAAGTCAAGCCTTTACATGTAAATACTTTGGAAAGAGAGAATACATTAAGACATCACTCAACAGTAGCATTTTAGTGGGGATTCTTTAACAGATAACCAATTATCAGAACTATCAGTATAAAATTTCAGAGGAGGGCCCTAACAATATAAACCCCCTAGTGTAGCTTTCTTAGTTTCCTTGGCAGGGAGGTGCTGCAGGAGAAACGCCTGATCACTGAAATTCAGGCAGGTATTATTTAGAGTCAAACATTACAAGGAAAATAAACAATTTATCAACATTTTCATATGCATTTGTCTAACCAACGCCTAGTCTTATCTTTATTCATTACTAATCTTTCAATATTTCCCAAACTCTGCCATGAACAGAGTTGTCATTAACAGAATTAAACTACTGGAATCTGTTTATGCTTCAGGTGTCTACCAAATCCACCTGAGAGGTCAGCAAAACCCAATTGTACTGAATCTAGAAGCCCTGTCAAATTATCTCTGCAAATATAGAAGAATGAACCCTCATGAGCTCCTTCAGTAACACATTCTCTCATTCTACAACATAAAATTTCTGCTTAAAAATCTGAGACAAAATTTGCAAATGATTAATATAGCTGGCATGACTGTTTACAAACAAACTAGACATTTTTCTCTTAAAATCTTTAAAACACAGTACTTTCCCTGGGATTATGAAATAGCTGCTATTTTCCCTAAGTCATCAAAGTTTAGTGAGTTTTTCTGAAAGTATATAAACAGAGTTTTATTTATTTCAATTATTTATTTGTGTAATTATGCCTTTGTATTACATACCTTATACATCTGAGCTTAGATATGGACTTATTTTACAGGACTAAAAAATTGTAACGGCGTTGAGTTTCAATTTTCTCTTTGGTATGTCAATTTAACCTTCTCTAAAAGTTCTCCTTTTGGAGGACTTTAAAAAATAATATATGGAAACACATTTTCTCAATGTAATTCTTGCAATAGATATGTGTATGGATGCACATAATTTATAATGCCTAAGAAACTGGAAATCATCCATTTCAAGTAACCAATTAGTGGTTAAGCATGTGAGTCCCAAAGACATACCACTTGGGTTTAAATTGCAAACAGGTTGCGTTACTTTGGACAAGGTATTTAACTTTTTGGTGCCTCAGATTAGTGAGGATTTGCTAAATCAATCTGTGCAAAGTGTCAAGAACAGTGATTGAGACACAGTAAGTGATCACTAAAAGCTAGCTCTTAATATTATTGTTCTTCTCTGAGGCAACAAAAAGGGCAAACAAAATGTCTATGTCCTCAAGATGTTTGAGGTCTGGTGAAAAATGCAGAACCAAAGTTAACTAACCAATAATACAAGATGTGTTTGTTATTCTATGTGACAGAGGAGATAAGACTGAAGTGATCAAGGCTTCATTTTGAACATGTGATTGGAATGAGGCTTTGAAAAATGGTATGGGTAGGGATTAGGAGAATAAAAAGCATTCAAGGCAGGGGTGTAGCTTGGAAAGCAGTATGAAGGCAAGAATAGTGCATTTATTTGATGAGGACACATATTTTCCTGGAACCGACACTTTCTATTGAAAACAAAGATTGAAGTGAGCGGAGCCTTATATAGGGTAAACAGTAGAAACTAAAGAAGGGTAGAAAGCTAAAAACCAGGTAATGTGTTCGTTCTTAAAAATTTATGTTCATGAAAAGAACACACAATGATATTAGGACTGAAGTGGAGGGTCAAATTTGCTAGTTGATAGCTGATCCTTATGTAAATTAATCTGTCAATCAAGCATGAATGTCATTAAATTATATACTTTGTCATTTTGAATATCAACAAAAATTTTACAGAGTTGAGTCTAGCCACACTAAAAGTGATATTTGATTAATGATGTTTAGAGTTAAACATTCATGGACATGTTCATTTGTTGTTTTATTTGCTCGACAGCGTTTGGGTTCTAGGATAAGTACTATAGATGATATAGCATCTATACTTCAGATGATAGACCAATGATTAAACTGGGCTCTGTCTAAAAGACCATAAAGTCAACTGAAAGTAATTAAACTGTTTTTCATTACTGTTCAACAAGAAAATAATCTCTTATGAGGGATATACATACAGAGCAAAGTGAGTTCACGAGTGGGAGTCACACTTCTGCCTGGGAAGATTGTGAAAGAGAATGGATGGCACATAGATTCAGCTTTGAAAGATATTTGAAAATAGTGGATGAGATATTCCAGGATGAGAGACTGAATGAACATAGGAAACTGCTGGACCGCAATTCAGTGTGGCTTAAACAAAACTTTCCAGAACATATTTCGTGGAATACAATCTGTCCTTAGGGAAGTAAAGAGGTATGAGAAATGGGGTGCTTGGGTGGCTCAATGGGTTAAAGCCTCTACCTTCAGCTCAGGTCATGATCCCAGGGTCCTGGGATCAAGCCCAACCTTGGGCTCTCTGCTTAGCAGGGAGCCTGCTTCCTCCTCTCTCTCTGCCTGCCTCTCTGCCTATTTGTGATCTCTCTGTCAAATAAATAAATTAATTAAACATTAAAAAAAAAGAGGCATGAGAAAGGGGGAATCTATGATTACCTAACTTTGGAAAACAATGGGTTAAACAAAATGGAACCAATTTCTTTATTCAAAGACTTCTGAGGCACCTGGGAGCCTCAGTCAGTTAAGTGTTCTACTCTTGATTTCAGCTCAGGTCATGATCTCAGGGTTGTGAGTTCCAGCCCTGCATCAGGCTCCATGTTGTGTGTGGAGTCTGCTTAAGATTCTCTTTCTGCCCCTCCTCTCCTTGAATGATGAATGAATGAATGAATGAATGAACAAATGAACAAATGAATGAATGACTTCTCAGGGCTTTTAATATGCTAATTTGCATTATAAATTCTTAAGAGGGTAATATAGTATACAGTTATAAACTTATTTTACTATGATATTCACTTCTTTCCCAGCATATTTTAAAGGACTAATATTCAATTATACACTGGAAAGTGCTTAGTTATAGCAAAAAGAATGCTTAGGGGATCTGATAGCAGAAGACACAGAGAATCAAAGCTAATGAATTCCAATCTTTATTTGGTAGGATTCAGAAAACCAAATCAGTAAGGGAAGCCAATGGTCACCTGTATAAACTGATTCATTATAATGTGTATTCAAAACATAGTATTGGTCAGTTGGGAGTCATTCTTATTCCAAAGCCAGAAGAAATTGAGAGGAATTTGCCAGTTCACCCATTGTGATATTCAAATGATCATGAGCCAATATTTTAAATGTATGTGGGACAGAAACATGTTTTGAAGGTTATAACCCAGAGAATAAACCTGGAGACCTGACTGAACAGAATATTTTTTTCTTATGCCTCTGTGTCTCCAGCCATTTTATTTCTCCATTTATGTCATGTTGATAGAATAAATAGAATAAGATAGTATTTGGGAAAGAATTCAGTTCTGTAGCAAAAGCATGCTCTTATTGGTATCCATTCATTTTTATTATTTTCCTAATATACAACTGATCTGCCTAGGAAAGCAAAACAGATTCTATTTTTTCATATGCCTACCAAACTGCAGGGAATTAGGAAAGCTGGAAGCTGAAACTGATCACCTTAGGTTTTTAAGAATTCTTTAAGAATAAAGGACCAAATATTTGCAGAGGTTTGAGCTTCTTAAAAGAGAGATGCAACATGTTAGCTCACATTTCAAAAACTTGGAAAATTAAATTGATTTAAAGAGGAATTTTCTTCCCAGGAGAATCTATTTACGCAGCATCTACTTTCATTGCTCTTATACTCCATGAGTCATCAGGAAGTAACACAAAGTCACACAAGAACACAGAGTCCTCCTGGGATTTTGAAACAAATGGATTTGAAACTGCTCAGTTGATCCTACCCAGAGGATGATATATACAGGAATTCAGCATAAGGAGAGTTTGATCAGTGCAATTAAATGTAAGCATTGCACCTGTGGAACCTGGAACACGATGTTGCAGTATGATTTATGAGGCCAGAGTGGGTGGATTTCATTAATTCAAAGCCTTTCTATCTTGGATCTTTGCCATGTGGTTAATGTTACTACCATTTGAATGGTGCTTTTAAATAATCTATCAATGAAATAAGGAACACATTTTTGAACTTTTCACAAATTTAATGAAGGCCTACTATGTGTCAACTACAGTGTGAGTCACTGGGGATTCACGGTTGAGTAGGAATCAATCTAGCTATTCTAAGACAACTAAGACTCAATATAAGTCCTCTGCTGGACACAACCATAAGGATCTATATGAGTTCATGGGAGACACACACTACCTCATTTACAAAGAGATAAATTTTAAATGAGTTCTGAATGACCAGAGAGATTTAGCTAAGAATAGCTGGGAGCAGACCTGAGAGGTAGCATGGGCTATGGTACCCTAAACCAGATAAGAATACAACTTATTAGAATCTTACTATTCTGATGATTTTGATGATAATTTTCTATGAAGTTAAGGATGATATATAGTTCTATGAAGTTGAGGACATGAGAAGCGCTCAGGTAAATGTATACTTATCATGGTAGGGAATATGGGATTTATCCTGGGAGACATAAAGAGATACTAAAAACTTTCAGTAATGTAAGGAAAATGTTTGGAAAAAGATAATATAATCATTTATCTATTTAAGCCCACCCAGCATCCATTTCCCCTTCCTAATGATACTCCAATTTCCTCTTGGAAATGACCACTAACTCATTGTGTACAGTTTTAGTGCAATCATACTACTAGCTCTTTTGCCCTCAGAAAGCGACAATCATTGGAAACTCCAATTTTCACATTTCGTTCATTCTTCTATGACAATCACTCTGAAAGAAACATCTAAGTTTAGCCAATCAAAGGAAAAAAAAAAACTCATTGTTTTTCATTTCTAGCAAGTGTACTTAGGCAAACCTATGGGGTAATTCCTACTGTTAGAAATTTGCTTGTCTAAGCTTGATTCTTTAAAATACTCTTCTGTCTTTAAATGTCTACATATCTTTCTAATATATCACATTTTAACTTTTGTTACCTAGAGATGGTTTCTCTTGTTTGCCACCAAAGAAACTTAATGTAAGATATCTCCTTGATAGAAGTGAGAACAATGGCTTGAATAAATACAAAATTGGAAACATAAGCAAGAGATAAGAGACCTAAAATATGTAGACTCTATAGTGTTTAAATGAAATGTATGCAAATAAATATATCAATGGGTAGAATTAATAGGATTTTTCCAATTAATTAAAAGTGGAGAGAGAGAGAGAGAAAGAAGATTCAGGTCACATATGTTCCTAATCTGAGCAACTATTTATGTGATACTGCTATCCACTGAGCTAAGAAATACAGGAAGCGATACATATTTAATGATTAATAACAAGGAATTTATATTTAGGCAAATCCAGTGAGGCATACATGTTGAGCAGCCCATCAATGGTTAAATATCCTAGAGCATAGCAAAATTCTGGTAGAACTGAGATCTAGACATTATAAGTTGGTAGGAAACAATTAAGTCAAGGAGACAGATGCATCACTAAGCATAGCACATAGAATGAAAATAGTAAAAGGTTAAAGTTGTATAGAACCTGAATTTAAAAACAAGCAGAGAAAGAAATCTCACAAAGAAAAGCTGAGAAAGAGCAACCATACATTTAAGCAGGTGGAAAACAAGTGGGTCATGGAAATCATGTAACAAGCATGTGGCATGGTCAAGAGTAACAAATGCTGCAGAGAGATTTAGATAAAAGTTAAGTGCTTATTGAGTTTAATAGACAAGAGGTCATTGGTGACTCTATCCATTTCCAACTGACACACAAACACAATATGACAAACAATTAATTATTGTTTCAAACAATTAATTATTGTTTATAGGAAGATGTGGTCCATATACACTATGGAGTATTATGTCTCCATCAGAAATGATGAATACCCCACTTTTGTAGCAACATGGACGGGACTGGAAGAGATTATGCTGAGTGAAATAAGTCAAGCAGAGAAAGTCAATTATCATACGGTTTCACTTCTTTGTGGAGCATAACAAATAGCATGGAGGACAAGGGAACTTAGAGAGGAGAAGGGAGTTGAGGGAAATTGGAAGGGGAGGTGAACCATGAGAGACTATGGACTCTGAAAAACAATCTGAGGGTTTTGAAGGGGCGGAAGTTGGGAGGTTGGGGGAACCAGGTGGTGGGTATTGGAGAGGGTACGGATTGCATGGAGCACTGGGTGTGGTGCAAAAACAATGAATACTGTTATGCTGAAAATAAATTTAAAAATTAAAAAAAATTAATTATTGATTCTCACTGATCTGCATGTTGTTGGAAGATCTACTCATCTAATCTGGTATCAGCTGGAGATATCCATATCTGCTTATCTCCTTCCTGGAACCATCAAGTTAGTCCAGAAATATTTTTATAGCAATAACGCAGGTCAAGAAGATAAACCCAATCATACAAGCACTTTCAAGCATTTGGTCTTATTAAACTCCATAACATTTCTTTTTCTTTCTTTTTTTTTTTTTTAAGATTTTATTTATTTATTTATTTGACAGAGAGAGAGAGAGAGGGAGAACACAAGCGGGCGGAGAGGCAGAGAGAGAAGCAGACTCCCTACTGAGCAAGGAGCCCCATGTGGGACTCAATCCCAGGACCCTGGGATCATGACCTGAGCCAAAGGCAGTGGCTTAACCAACTGAGCCACCCAGGCGTCCCTAAACTCCATAACATTTCACTGGTGAAAGCAAGCAACATGGCTGAATTCAAAGTTAAAGGAAAAGGAAATATACTTTGACTCCTTCATTATAGGAACTCCAAAATTAGAGTGAAGACTTGGACACAAGGAAGGGTGTAGCATTAGAGCTAATGAAATAACCTAATACAGTCTGCCTTCCCAGACACAATTATTAACATCCCTCTCACAAGCAAAACATACTAAGCACTATCTCAAGAACAACAAAATTTCCAACCAACCATTCCTTCAACCTACCATCAGGTTCATATATGAGTTCTCTTGATCTGAAGACATTATCTGAAAAGGTAAGTTATCTACCCTCTGCAAATCAACATGCAATGGTGGAACAAGAGCAAGATAAGACTAATAAATACTTTCTCATTAAGAGAGAGAGAAAGAAGATAGCCATTTGAGCACTACAATTCTAAAATTACACTGCAAAAATGTTGCTGGTTCTCCTATTCTTAGGGGAGGGAGTGTTTCTTCATTAGCCACTGTTCTGCTCTTTGTGAGTGACTCCCAGGACCTTGTTTTCCATGGCTCATTGTTCTCCATGGCTCTGACTTCTGAAACATCCTTCTTTTCCACCACACCACTCTGGCTACTAATAAGGAAATAATTATAAGACAGGGCATTTCTTGTGGCTGAGCAACATCCTGCCTGAAGAAATCTGGGGGTCCAATGGTCCTCTTGCATCGTGAATAGTCTCAGTATCTTTTAGTCCAGAATGATAATAAATACAGTGATTGAATTCTCTGAAACATAAGTGACTTTTTATTAAAAAGCTCTACTAGAACTGTTCAATAGCACACAAAGTGACAGAAATAAAACTTTATCTATATTATCCAGTAAGGTAACCACTAGCTATGCATGACCATTAAGTCATTTAAACATAGCCCGGATGAATGAAACAAATATCTAAATAATTTTAATTTTAATAGCCACATATGGCTAGTGGCTACCATGTAAGGCAAAAAACTAAGACTTAATTATGTACTGGGGGCACATAGGCTGCTGTAGAGTCAAAGTTGTAACCTTCTATTTAGTCCAGCCAACAGAGTCTAAAAGGTACTATTAACCTAAATTTTTCAGATGTCTTATCAAAGATCCATAACCTCCGACTGTAGACCTATAATTATAACCTTTAGTTGGCCTTTATTTGGAGGCTTTGTTTATGTCAGATTTTATCTTTACTCTCAGGATTTATCAGAATTAAAGATTCTTTTGTTGCCTGGAGAGGTTGGAGATATTTATTTTCCAAACCAACAGGTCATGGGGCCTTATATTCCCTCTAAATTTTGCTTACAATCTGTCCAGTACTTTCCTAACCTGAGGTCTTTCTTAAAGTACTATATCAAATACAAGCAGAAAAGTACATTTTCTATCTTTAGTTATTATAAAAGACAATTTTACTAATTTCATCACTACATAGTGTAGGCCGTGCTTTATCCAGCCTCTCTAATTGTTTATCATTGACTTTTCAGTCCCAAGACTCATGCCACAAATTTTAAGTATTTAATATGCCAGGACCCCAATTTTAGGTACTAATTTTTGTGTCAGTTAGCTACTAGTTCAAAAAAACTATATAATGAGTCATGCAAGATTTCAGCAACTTAAATAACAATAGTTTATCTTCAGGAAACCCATCTTTGTTGTGAATCAACTGATCAGGTTTGGATCAGTGAGGATGTTTCTGTCCTACTCTATGTGCATTTCCTCCCCCCAAGAACTTAGGCTAGCCCAGGAATGCCATTCTCACGGAAATATGGGGCAAAAGTAGGTAAACCCAATAACACAGGAATTATTAGGATTTTTATTCCACATCATGCCTCCTAATATCTTGTCAACCAAAGCAAGCCACATAGCCAAACTCAAGTGAAAAGGCAGAGAAATATATTTTTCTTTAGTGGTAGAACCTACAAAATCATATCACAATGACTATAGATACGGGATGGGTGAGAAATCAGAACCATTATTGCAAATTAACATAGTAACCTTAGTAAGAAAAGTAGGCTAATAAGGAGTATAGATTGTAAGGGGTTAAAGAATAAATGGAAGGAATTGAAGAAAAGTAGTTGACATACTTTATAGAATCATGGATTACCAAGGTTATAACGAAACATGTGGACCATTTAGTAAAACCTCCATTCTGGGGCTAATTTATTTCTCCAAGAGCCTCATAAAGTAATCTTAATGTCACTTTTTGGGTTGGATTGATAAGGAACTCAGTACCACTCCTGCCTACTACCCCTTATATTCTTAGAAATCTATACTTATATCTTTTGAAATTCTTCATGAAACAAGTCAGGGGATGATGAAATAATTCTACTGAGATGTATCTGTCACTACTTGGTATTAATTCTTTTCTTTTTTTTTTAAAGATTTTATTTATTTATTTGACAGACAGAGATCACAAGTAGGCGGAGAGAGGGGGAAATAGGCTCCCTGATGAGCAGAGAGCCTGATGTGGGGCTCGATCCCAGGACCCTGAGATCATGACCTGAGCTGAAGGCAGAGGCTTTAACCCACTGAACCACCCAGGTGCCCCTAATTCTTTTCTTTAATGGCAATGCAGAATAGATGATTCCTTCATTTGTAAGATAGCACTCCAAATGTTTGAAATCAACCTTAATCCTCGGAACTCCCCAAAACGACTCACCAACCTAACTCACTCTGTTGGCTGTTTCTCATACAATATAATACTGAGTGTACTTATGATTTGAAATTTGAGGTATTCTAAATTTTTTATAATAGCTAATTATCTAGTTTGATAAAAAGTTTTTCCTACTGGAACATACTACAAGTTTAACAGCACATTAGCAATCTGATCCACTCATGAGACATTTAATGAAGGTTGATTAATTTGGTTTTGATGGTGAAAAGCTAGTGTTACATAAATGGGTGATTGTATATGAAGGATTATTCCATAACTCTTCTTTGGAAGGAAATATTCCTAGAACAAAGATAATTATTTTATCCTTACCAATGACTTCGATAAAACCATTAAAATTATATTCATACAAAAAGGAGAAGACATTGAATATAGCTAACTATAACTCTGGATAACAAGGATAATTCAAATGAATATTTGATCAATTAGAAAAATAGTCCATCAGAGAAAAGATAAACTGCATTAGAGATATTTGTTGACTTTTGTTCAGAAGGGCTAAAGCCATCAGAGGATCAAAAGAAGAAAAATCAGAAACTCTGGCTAGGCAGAAGTACAACATAAAAGTTGGGGTTATCATTATGATAATAAGCTGAAAGAGAATCAGTGCTGTTTGGTTTCTTCTTTGTTATTTTTAATTATTAATTGATTATAATAAGTAATTATTGATAATAAATGATAATAATAAAATGAAAATAAGGAACTTCAAATACTAAGGTTGAGTTGTAGACTAGAAGAAATTAGAGATGAATTGGCAGATAATACCATTACATTGCTGTTCATATTACATTACACAAAGCATATTACATTGCTTTCATTTATGTTATAGTTGCCTATTCAGCTTGAAAAGGAGTTTTTTTTAGGAAAACTGAGCTATGTTGTCCAATTTTTCACAAATTATCTAAATATGTAATTTGTATTCAAAGAATTAAGGATAGTTTCATAGATGAGAAAGAGATAAGAATCAGATCCTATTTTTTTAATATTATGAAATGAAAAAAAATCATTCAAGATTGCTTTCCAAAAGCAGGACTCTTTTCAGATTCCCATTAGTGTCTGCATGGGATTCAGCCAATGGAATATTTAATATTAATTTTATTTCTTAAGAGAGCTATGGATTTTTTTTTCATAAGGAAATAGTACAAGTGTGAAGATGCTAGCTACATCTGATACTTTTTTCCTGCAAGAAGGTATCTACTGCCAGTAAATGGCTGACATGAGCTGCCTTCATTTCTGAGAAACAGGAGAGATGCCCTAGCTCAATGTCTTCATATTCTGTATGTTGCTTCATCTACTGTCAAATCCAACTGAGGCCTTATTATTAACACTCATCACGTCTTGTTTTTTTTTTTTTTGTATTTATGCTAATTTATTCCATGCCTGTTGTTCCTCATTTTTTCAAAATAGATTATTTCTAGTGGACTGATAAGATAAAAGTAAAGGGAGAAAAAAACCATAAAAACAGTTATCACATATGTCTCAGGCCACACAAAGTCATAGTGAAGGATAGCCATTACTAAAAGTACAATATAGTGAATCTGTGGCATGATTATACTTAACATTTCATGAATGTATTATTCTCAAGTAGCCCCAAAGACTGCTAACAAGTTATCTGTAATAATTCTTCCAGAGATGTATTGTATTTTAAGTCATGAGCTTCATGAAGCTGGTAAGGAAAAAGCAAGTCATTTACTAGGAGGTCCACCAAGCTGCGACCCAGTATATGCTCTAGAGTGTATTTTTAATAGGGAAAAGGAATACATATTTATTTATAAAAATTGGCTACTTAAAAGTACCAGGATTAATAGAGTTTTACTGACTAATATTAAGGAACTATGATGGGCTGTAAGGTAGTTTTACTCTTAGGTGCAGAACTGATGTGATCTCTAGCATTCTATTAGTGATAAGAATAGTAAATACCTACTGAATGCTTACTATATACCAGGCACCATTCTAAATATTTTATTCACAGTGACTCATTTTATCCTCAAAACAATTCAGTGAGGCAGGTGCCTATTATTTTAAACAGAGGCTCAGAATAAATAATTTGCCCAAAATCACTCAGCTAGAAAATAGCAAACGTAAGATTTGAATCAAGTTAGACTGGCCCAGAAAATACACTTGGTCATTTGAGATCCAAGGGTCCCTTTACTCTTCCTGGACCCTAATTCAAAAACTACAACCTTAGGATACACATGTGTTTTTAACTCTGATTTATCACTAGGAAATAAAATTCCAATATACTACAAATGCTGTCATCATTTACCTTACTTATGAATATCTATTATGTGTACAAGCAATGTGAAAGATCTTAAAAATAATCCCTTACCTTCAAATAACAAAAAAGTGTATAGTTCTAACCCTATTTTATAGAATGGAAATCTGAATCTTGGAAAGGCTTAATGATAAGTTGATGACTAATAAGTTGAAGTGGAAACAGAAGAAGAACCTAGGTCTGTCCAAAGCCCCTGTTCTACTCATATCCGGTTATTCTTAACAATAAAATAAACTTACCCATCTAAACTAAATTGAGACAATTTCAGGGTGGGCTATTTAGATAAAACTGACCCATAAATTCTTTTTTTTTTTTAATTATTTTAGTATAGGGCATGTGGGGTCTCAACTGGTTGAGTGTCTGCCTTCAGCTCAGGTCACGATCCCAGGATCCTGAGATCAAGTCTGGAGCCAGACTCCATACTCAGTGAGGAGTCCACTTCTCCCTCTGTCCCACCCTCCTCTCATGCTGTCTCTCTTTAATAAATAAATAAAATCTTTAAACACATTATTGAAGTATAACTGACATGTTATACTTGTTTCAGATATACAATGTCTTGGTTAAAAAATTCTACTTCTACACATACAATGTTGTGTATTGACTATATTCCTCATGCTGTACTTCTCATCTCCATTTTGTGTTTATTTTATAACTGGAAGTTTCTCTTTATCTCCTTTATATATTTCACCCATTCCCCACCAACCCACCCACCTTCCCGCTAGCAACCACCAGTTTTTTTTTTCTATTTAAGAGTATGTTTTTTCATTTGTTTTTTATATTCAATATATAAGTGAAATTATATGGTATTTGTCTTTCTCTGACTTATTTAACTTAGCACAATACCCTCTACACCCATCCATCTCGTTGCAAGTAGCAATTATCTCATTCTTTTTCAAGGCTGAGTAGTACTTCATCACACACACACACACACACACACACACACACCCCACATCTTCCTTATCTGCTCATCTATCAATGGACATTTGGGTTACTGCCATAGCTTGGCTATTATAAATAATGCTTCAATAAACACAAAGTGCCTATATCATTTTGCATTAAATTTTTTTGGAGAGGTGATAAACATCCAATAGTGGATTACTGGAACATATGGTATTTTAATTCTAATTTTTTGAGGAACTTCCATACTGTTTCTCACAGTATTTTGAGCTACAAAATTATTTATAGAAAATCTGATCTCCAGACTCCTGGGTGGCTCATTCAGCTAAGTCTCTGCCTTCAGCTCAGGTCCTCATCCCAGAGTCCTGGGATCCAGTCCCACATCAGGCTCCTTGCTCAGTGGGGAACCTGCTTTTCCCTCTGTCTGCTGTTCCTTCTACTTGTGCTCTCTCTTTCTGACAAATAAATAAAATCTTAAAAAAAAAAAAGAAAAGAAAAGAAGACCTGATCTCCAATTATCTGCAGTCATTGCTAATATAGTGGGACCAAGAGGAGAAAGGTTTTAGCTTTTGACAACAGAATACCTCAGCAAGTGATTCAGTTACAGGCAATTGAGTATAGCAGTGGAAAAAAAAAAAAAAAAGACAATATCCCTGCCCTTGTGGAACTTCAGTTTTAGTGGGAAGACAAATAATACCTAAAATATATAATATGCTAGAAGAAATTAAATGCTATGGAAAAGCAATAAAGTGGTATAGGGAATCCCAGAGGTATAGGGGAAGGTTACAGTATAAATAGGATGGTTATTAAAGGCTTCACTGAGAAGAAGGGAGCAAACCATTCATCTAGAGAAAGAGTATTCCAGGCAGAGGAGACAACAATGACAGCTTTTCTGAGTGTAAGAATGTCAGGTCAAGTTCAGGAACAAAGCTAGAAAATCTAGAAGAAAGGTACAAAGAGAGATTTAGGTAGAGGATAAAGTCAAAGAGGTAATGTAGGCCATGTAATGACATGTAAACAACATTGTGAAGACTTTGACTTTCATCTCTCACATGATGTTACTTCATTTTTAATAGATCATCATCTTAGCTTTGCAGAGAATAGCCTGAACAGAAATAAGGATGGAAAAAGACAACTGAAGGAAAAAAGCAAGACATGATGTAGAATGGACTAAAAGTAAAAGAAGAGAAGTTTGAGAGAAGTCAGCCTATTTGGGTCATATTTTGAAGGTAAGCACAAAGAGTTTGACATACTAGATGTGGGGCTGAAGGAGTGGCAGCAAGAATCATACCAAGTAGATAGAGTTACCACTAACTGGACTAGAAAGACTGTGGAAACTAGGCTAAGAGTTGGTTTTAAAAGACATGATAAATTTGATATCACTGTTGGACTTCTGAGTGGATGAATTGGGATTTTGATTTTTGAGTCTGGAGGTCAGGGAAGGGTCTGGGAGTATATGTTTAATTTTGGAATTTAATGGTACTTAAGACCACAAGACCAGATGCTACTAGCAAGGAAGTGGGTTCAGATATAAAATGGGCCCAGAGATTGTTTCCAGGAAAGTCCACATTAAGAAGTGAGGTAGACGATGGGGTGCCTGCAGGCTCAGTTAGTTAGGCATCTGATTCTTAATTTTGGCTCAGGTCATGATCTCAGAGTTGTGGGATGAGCCCTGGGTCAGGCTCCATGTTCAGTAGGGAGTCTGCTTGAGATTCTCTCCCTCTTCCTCTGCCCCACCCCATGCTTGGACACACACTCTAAAATAAATAAATCTTAAAAAAAAAAAGTAAATGATTAGAAACATAAAATGGAGGAGATAAAAGCCAACAGGTTTTTAGATGTATGATTTAGTTTTTAAGTGTTTAGAGAGAAATAAGTAATGAAATTCAAGGAAGTTTAAGGAAAAAAATGAATTGTTAATGATACCATGTAATTCAAAGAAAAATAATAATAACTAAACAAATAAGTTTCAGGGAAGGGAGAGAAATAGACATTCCTAGAGAATCCACTAAGATGTTTTAAGAGCTTTCCTTCTACTATACAACTTCCAACTTTTTTTCAGAGATCACCCTTCCAAGATCCTCAATAACTAGCTCAACTTACCTCAAGTGTCTATCACCTCTCCAGTCAATATTCAAGACCACGTTGAACAAGCATGGTTATCATGAAAATACTGTCAACTTCCTGAGAAGGGTAATTATAAATGTGGTAAAAATTGTAAGAGCACTTCAAAGTACTGTTTTCTTTGACATGTTGGTTTAGATATTTAAATTAGCAAAAGAAAAAAATATGGCTGTTACTATAATAAACTTTCCTATTACTGGACTAAGGATAAACAATTCAGTGTTTTGAATTAATGAGATTTCCCTTTAATGCCTGACTCGTGAAAATTTTCATATTGATACACCACCACCACATCGGAACATTTTAACTTCTTAAATACCTTATTTTACTTAAAATACATGGCCTCCTGACCTCTTTTTCACTAGTTCTTTGCCTATATTAAGATTGTTCCATTTCAAAAACAAAACATTGGTCTTGACTACCCAGACCCACAAAAATAATTATGCTGTGTGAAAAAGTGGAATACTAGTCTAGGAATATACAGTTTAAATTTTAAATCTGGTTCAGCCACTAACCAGCCTTGAGCCCCTTCTTAAAATATTTAACATTTTAGATCTCAGTATTCTCATCTTGATGGATAATGGTAGATTTCAGAAATAGCAAATTATTTTGTGTTCATGCCACCTTCAGGTGATTTTGTGTTGAGAAGAATTCGAGGTCATATATAAAATATGCTGAAAAGACTCTTCATGTTGGAGGGATTAGACCTGGCCTGGTCTATTTTGCAAGGTACTTGCCATGAAGGAACCAGATGGTTCATTCATTCAAAAATACATTTATTGGGCGCCTGGGTGGCTCAGTGGGTTAAGCCGCTGCCTTCGGCTCAGGTCATGATCTCAGGGTCCTGGGATCGAGTCCCGCATCGGGCTCTCTGCTCAGCAGGGAGCCTGCTTCCCTCTCTCTCTCTCTCTCTGCCTGCCTCTCCGTCTACTTGTGTTCTCTCTCTGTCAAATAAATAAATAAAATCTTTAAAAAAATACATTTATTGAGTATGTGCTAATGCTCAACACTGCACTGAGCAAGGGAGAAGATAGAGATGAAGACACAGTATGGTCCCTTACCCAGGTAAAACCCAGTTTTTAGCAACTGTGGTAAGAATTATAATAATCTCTAAAGTTTATTCAAGTTTTAAAACTGAACAAGTTCCTGATTTCTTTGTACATAAAAAAGTAATCTAGGTATTACAGAGAAATTATTTTTTTTATTGTGTTATGTTAGTCTCCATAAAATACATCATTAGTGGGGTTTTCTTGATATTTTTTATTAGTTATTTTTATTAACATATAATGTATCATTTGCCCCAGGGGTATAGGTTTGTGAATCTTCAGGCTTACACATTTCACAGCACACACCATCTCACATACTCTTCCCAGTGTACACAACCCAACCACCCTTTCCACACCCCATCTTCCCCTGGCAACCCTCAGTCTGTTTTGTAAGATTAAGAGTCTCTTATGGTTTGTCTCCTTCCCAAACCCATCTACAAATGTACTGATCCGAAGGGGCATGTGCACCTGAATGTTTATAGCAGCAGTGTTCACAATAGTGAAACTATGGGAAGAAACTAGATGTCCATCAAGGATGAGTGGATAAAGAAGATGTGGTATATATATACAATGGAATACTATGCATCCATCAAAAGAAATGAAATCTTGCCATTTGCAATGATATGGATGGAACTGGAGGGTATTATGCTGAGCAAAGGAAGTCAATCAGAGAAATACAATTATCATATGATCTCCCTGATATGAGGAATTTGAGAGGCAGAGTTGGGGGTTTGGGGGGTAGGGAAGGAAAAAATGATACATCATTAGTTTTTTATGCAGTGTTCCAAGATTGTTTATGTACAATACTCAGTGCTCCATGCAATATGTATTGCATGGAGAAATTCTTTTTTTTTAAAGATTTACATATTCATTTGTGAGAGAGAAGGGGGAGGAGAAGGGCAGAGGGAGAAAGAGAAAATGTCTCAAGCAGACTACACGCTGAGCATGGAGGCCGACAAAGGGCTTGATCCCAGGATCCTGAGATCATGACTTGAGCCAAACCATAAGCCAGACACTTAACCAACTGAGCTACCCAGGCTCACCTACAAAGAAATTATTTAGCCCTTTCTTTACTTACTTACATTTCACTATCACCTACATACAGTGGCATAGCTACATACAGACAGCCTCATGGGTGAGCAGTATCTCTTCAGGCAGAGATGACATGAAAAACAAAATCACACAGCAAAACTAATCAAGACAGTACTATTGCCACTGGATCATGGGAGAAAGCTTCTCTTCTCACTGCCCACATCACTGGCACAGGACATTAGAAAATAACCCTAAAATTAATACCTTTCCACACTGGATATGGCTGCCACCAAAGATGGCAGTCTGGAATGGATTTGGCACAATTCTTATTTCTATACCACTAGTTTCTTATTAAAAGTTTGAGATGGACCTAAAGTATGCAGAGTGGGTAGGAGGGGGAGTAATAAAAAAAATATTTGTGCAATTAGCTATAAGGAGAATGGTACCTTCAGTTTCCATTGTGCGCTTCATTACCTAGGAGAATCCCTAAAATTCCCTATCCGTTCCTCCTACACAATCAATAGTACCTCTCTAGGCTGTATTCTCAGCTGTATTTTTCTTGTTAATTAAAGTGGTATCTTTTATACATCAATTTTCTGTAAAATTAGTTAGCATGAGTCAGGATACTCAAAACTGATCACTTCTTATAAACTCAATTTTTTCAATTGTATGTAAGTATGTATTGCCCAGACTCTGATGTACAGCAACTTTGTCAGGAAAAAATACTACCTTATAAGATCTCTTGGCAGTCACCCAGCTGAACTTCTAGTAACACCTCTGTTACTGTTCACCACATGCTGGAAAATTCTTTTTTTTTTTCATTTTCAATTTCAAAAATAGATATCAGTACTGTTGAATGGAACTATCTAGAGCCATGGACATCCTTGCTATCCCAAAAACTGGAATGGGATAAATAATATAAAGGAAATAATTGATAGCTTTACCTACCAAAAAAGAAAGAAAGAAAGAAAAGAAAGAAAAAAGACCTGTGTACCATGAGAAGCACTTTATTCCCTCCTAAATAGCATGATACAGATTCCTCTATATAGTCCTCCACCTGTCTCCAAGTATCACAGTATCTGTTTTCTCTGCCTTCAATTTAGTTGGCAGGTATTGCCAGAATATTTTTTCTAAAGCACTGCTTTAGGCATTCCAGTCTTCTACACTGAAACCTTCCTGTGGCCCCTCCTTCACCTAACAAATTAAGTAAAACCTCTGACTGATATGTAAGGTCTTTTACAACCTGGCCCCTAGCACCACTTCAACTGTATCCTGCAGCACTTCCTCCCTGCTACTCTTCCACCTTCAAGTCCTCACTATTTTCCTCTTACCTGAAATGCTCTCTCCACCACTTCTGTTTAACCCTCAATCATTCTAGTTTCTACATGAATGTTTCAAATGAGACTTTCCTTACCTTCTCAACTAGGCTTACATTTCTTTCCCTTTTAAAATCTTCATAGACATGTACACTTTTAAAAATTGAAGGTTTTGGTGCAGAGAGGTGGGGGGGTTGGCTATTAAGGAAGGCACTTAATGTATGGAGCACTGCGTGTGGTGCATAAACAATGAATCTTGGAACACTGAAAAAATAAAATTAAGTTTACGAAAAAGAAAAAATGTTATAATTACACAAAGAATGTGTATGGATTCTAGGTATTCAGATTAGGGAGTTTTGACTCAGGCAACCATAACCCCAACTAAGGTATAGAATATTTCTACCACACCAGAAAATTCCCCTGTGCCCTTTCTAGCAAGTTCTTCTGACTTGGAGGCAGTCACTGTTAGGGTTTCTATCATAGTAACTTTACCCATTCTAAAACTTTATATAAACAGAAACATACATTATGAACTCTGTTATGGCTATTTTTTTTTCACTCAGCATAATATTTCTGAGATTCTATTTTATTATTGGGTGTAACAATATTTTGTTCCTTTCTATTGCTTAGTAGTATTCCACTGTATGGTTATTCCACATTCATTTACTTTTTTTTTTTCCTTCCAAGTCTTAATTTAATTTTTTTCCATTTATCTGTATATACCTTACTTCATAGAAAACTGAAGCATGATATTTTTACCTTTCTTATAAACTATCACAAAAACTTTTTGAGTTGTCTTATTTTCTTTATGTATTGTATTCTCTGTAAAAAGAAGGAAATGAAAAGTATTTAATCTATTCCTTCTATATTCTAAATGCCATGCTGAGCTACCTCATTTAATCACCACAGGAATGAGGTAGATATCTTATTTTACAAATGGGAAAATTGGAACTTTAAGGCATTAAGTAACCTGCCTTGGGTTACACATAAAGAGGAAGCATAATTTTAACTTTGGATACTTCTGGCTCCAAAGCATTACATTTATTTCCATTCTATGCTTTGCATCCTGTGAAAATCCTGCAACTGAGCCTAGTATGTTTAGTGAACTGAGAGATAGATTCTGTATTTTGTAAACATCTTTAAGAGTATTCAGTAAGATGCATTATATTAGGGAAATAATAAGTAAAACAAAAATACACATCAAACAGATATGGTAAGGTATCCTCACTAATCATCCCTGCCCATCCCTAGCAAGGAACAAAATAAGGACGGTCAGTTTCCCAGAAAATCAGCAGATACCTGTTCTTCTCTCCACAATATCTTTGGATGCTATTGACATTATTGTTATTTTAGCTATTTCCAGATTCCATCTACTGGGTTTTCCATAATTTCTAATATTTCTTCAATGACATCTTTTCCAGATAGCCATCTGATATAGTGAAAATAATATGAACTTGGGATATGAACAGACATATGTAAAATTTCATTTGTACCTACTATCTCTGTGAGCTTGAATAAGTCACTTAGCCTCGGTAGGCTTAATTTCCTAATTTTTAAAATTAATCTAATAGCATTTATTTCTCAGTATTGTTGGAAGAATCTCTGCAAATTTGTGTGGACTTAGCACAATACTTGGCATGTGGTCAATAGATACTTCCTGTGATTAACTGTCATCCAAAAAACCAACATTCTCCATCATTCTGAGCACTATTTTCTTGTAAGCATCATCAGATTCTCTGTTTACAAAGAAAAATTGACCCACAATAAACACACAGGAAAGAATTTAAATATAACACTTGAAGACATATAACCCATAGACCTGCAGGAAAGGAAGGCTCAGGACATTGTCAAAAGGAATGCACTCCAAGAGAGAATTTTTGAGAAGAGTGTGGACTGTGGAGCCACCATCTGTATTGGAATCCTGGCTCTAATTTTACCAATTGCATGATCAGGGCCAAGTCACTTAACCCTGTTTATGATCTTAATGTGCAAAATAAGGTTGACGATAATGTAATGTCCTCAGAGAGTTGTTTGAGAATCAAATGAAATAATGTATGTAATATACATAGCAAATTGTCTGGTACACTGAATCTTCAATAGGTTATGATAATAATTATTATTGTTATCAGTACAATTAGGTTATGAGTGAGGGTCTGCTTGAGCCAACAGTTAAAATGATAACTGGGAAAGCATCTGTTTGGTTTTCCCTGGAGGACTTGCTTTCATGTTTCTTCCACAGGAGCTAATCTTTTCTGCCAGAAATATACAGGGCAAATGAATTACCTATCCCGTTAACAGGGAAAATTGTTGTTTTCCACAGGGAGATGAGCTGATCTCTCACTTAGAAAACCATAGTGGCTGGACAGCACCACAGTTGTAGAAGCAGAGAGTAGTGTGCTTAGCCAGGTATTAAGGGTAAAAAACAAGTATATGGCCATGACTAGGCACTGAGTAAATACAAAAGTTCTAGGGGTGTTCACAATTAGCAAGAATTGCCAAGGAACTCACACAGGAGCATGAATATCAAAAACAGAAGCTTTGAAGAAAAGACTGCTATCTGGGGGGGGGGGGGTCCTCTGATTCCCTAGAGAATCAAGATTGGACCACTTACCCTGAACTCTTGAGCAGATAGAACCTGAACTACACGTGTATGATATACATGTAATTAACTAGGTGCAATGGCCTGATTTAATGGTTAATGAAATCTGTAAATATGTCACAACTTAGTAAAGTTTTTTTGCTCAGTTGATTTCTTTGAATATAAATACAAATGATAAATTTCACTTAAATGCTGTTGAACAACAAATATTCATTTGACCAGGTAATTATTTAAAAAACCTATGGCAAAGTTATACTAAGAAATAAATTGCTTGAGAATAAATAATGACATTTTAGGATACACCACAAATACTTCAGTCATAGGAACTTTGAAAAGAATGGGCCTGGATAATGGTTTTCTAAACAAATCACTTTTTTTTAAACAGGAATATGCAGACTCTCAAAACATAAACACTGTTTTAGTTAAAAACTAGGAGGAAGAAGACAGCATCCTCTCTCATTAGCTAACTTACTGCACATCCTTGTAGTGACCCCTGAGAGGTCTCCTTGACATTATAATCTGTGGAACCATAAGATGAGAGCCATTATCTTAACCTCTGGCTCCCTGATAAAGGGGTAACTTGCTGGAATGTCGCTATGAAAGGATCCTCATAAGAAAAGGCTCAAAACCAGAGCGAAACAGGAGAGTTGCTGATGGAAACAACCCATGACCATGTTAAAAAGGAGACTGTAAACCATGAAATGCCAAGATTGTACCAGGAAAAAAAAATGTCAAAGACTTATCTTAAAGGAAATAAGCAATGATATCAAGACAGGAAAAGGTGCAATGAGAATCAGGCCTGAGGCATGGAAAGACGAGAGTTGATTCATTTGAAAAATGTTTTTTACTCCTCAGCATGTGCCAAGCATGCAAGGCTGGTGTACAAGACAAGCAAGAACCCTGTTTGCATAAAACCTGCATTCTAATGGCAGAGACAGATGAGAAAATAAGATTGTCTCAAATGAAGAGAAACATTAGAAGTGAAATAAAAAGAATAAAAAGATACATATTGACAATGAGCTGGGACCATGATAATAGGTGGTCAGGGAAAGCTTCACTAAACGGGTAATGTTTAAGTTGAAAACTAAATGACGAGTAATTGTTAGCTCTGGAAAGATCTGGGGAAGAGTGCTCCATGCAGAGAAAAAAGCAAGTACAAGGGCCATGATGTGAGAAGGAAATTCCATATTCAAGAAAAAGAACAATACGATAACATGCCTCAAGAAGAGTACAGGGCAGAAGATTTTGAAGGAAAGTAAGAAGTTTGGATTTTATTCTTGCTAGGATAGGAAGTCACTGGAGAATTTTAAGAAAGAAAGGGACATAATTTAATTTGCATTTAAAAAACTAATAATGTACTATACACTGGCTAATTGAATTTAAATTTAAAAAATTAAAAATTTTTATGATTGCTTACTTGACAATGAATTTTAATGTGACAGGGGTGGAAACAGGAAGACCAATGGGGAGGCTCTTTAAGGATTCTTAGGCAAGTAAGATCATATCTTTTTTTTTTTTTTTTGAAAGTCAAGCAAAGCTTTATTTTGTGCCAAGCATCGAAAGTAAGATCATATCTTGAAAGGAAGTGGTAGACATGGAAAGATGTGGACGGTTTGGATACATACTTTAGAAACAGAATTTATTGATAGATTAGATGTAAGTGTGATAAAAAGGAAAACAAATCACTAAGATTCTTTTGTTTGGGTCTTGAGTAACTAGCTGTTACCATTTGCTATTGTGGAGAAGACTAGAGGAAAGAAAAGTTCAGGTAGACAAGAAAATGATGAGTTTGTTTTGGCCATCCCAGTGAAGATAATAAGTAAATGGTCCGATATACATATTTGGAACTAAGAAGCAGGCCAGGGCAGGTAATTTTTTTTTTTTAAGATTTTATTTATTTATTTGACAGACAGAGATCACAAGTAGGCAGAGAGACAGGCAGAAAGAGAGGTGGAGGCAGGCTCCCTGCGGAGCAGAGAGCCCAATGCGGGGCTTGATCCCAAGACTCTGGGATCATGACCTGAGCCGAAGGCAGAGGCTTAATCCACTGAGCCACCCAGGTAGGGCAGGTAATTTTTTAATTGGGAAGTCAATAGCCCACAGAATGATAGTTAAAACACTAAGACAGACAAGATTACCTAGGAAAAATACTGTAATTAGGGAAAAGTAGAAGATTCTAGTGCTAAGCCAAGAGGAAAACCAATAGTAAAGACTGAACAGAAGAGGAGATTGCAAAGGAATCAGAAAAGGTGCCAACAAGTGAGTTAAAAGGAAAACCAAGTAGTTATGGTATCAGAGTAATAAAAAAAATAGTGTTTAAGGAAGCATGCTGTGGTCACTAGGTCAACACTTGCTGAGAGTTAAAGTCCCAGAGAAATGCCATTAGATTTGTTGAGGTGGATTGGTAAGTTTCCAAAGATGACTCAGCAAGGGGTGGAGAATGATGAGGTGGGGAATGAGGCCCAACCAGAGAGAACACCAAGGAGAGAATGGGACATGAGGAAGTGAAGATATAAATAATTTATTAATTTTGATGTGAAGGAGGACAGAGAGAGTAGGGAGACCTATCAAAAGAGTTTTTTGGTTTGTTTGCATATTATCTGAGATGAAAGATATAAATACTCTTAGTTCTACTTATTTTCTCATTACCTATGGCTAAGGTGCTTTTCTAAATGCATTCTCTGACAAATCCTCACAAAATCCTTATAAAGTAAGTACTATCACTATCCCCATTTTTTTTCTTTTAAAGATTTTATTTATTTATTTGACAGACAGAGATCACAAGTAGGCAGAGAGGCAGGCAGAGAGAGAGAGGAGGATGCAGGTTCCCTGCTGAGCAGAGAGCCTGATGTGGGGCTCGATCCCAGGACACTGGGACCATGACCTGAGCCGAAGGCAGAGGCTTTAACCCACTGAGCCACCCAGGCGCCCCTCACTATCCCCATTTTATAGATGAAGTAAGGCATGGCAATATGCTTCACTTAGTGAATCCTAGTCTAGCGAAGCAGTCCGACTTCAAAGTTTATGACTTTAATCTCTACTGTGAATTGTTCCTCACTATACTAGTCTGCTTCTAATACTTGTATTGTTATACTGATAAGAATCAGAGAGTTGAGAAAACAGATGCTGGCTGAGAAAAAGTAACATTCCAGAAACAAAATCCTTAATAATAATAAGGCAAGATTGCATGGAATCAAGAGGAAAAGGACGTAGATGGGGAAGGGGACACTTCTCTAACCAAAGGGAAAAGAGAGAACATGGCTCTGTATGTAGACAGTTTTATACACTTGGTGGCAGAAAGATAAAGGCATTGTGAAATGCATTATTTCTTTCTCACCAAACTATGAAGTGAGATATACCATATCTTTCTCACTAAACTGTAAAGAGAAAGGTGATGGTGTCCTCATACTAGAGAAGAAACAGACAACATGGAAAAATCGCAGAGAACACACCCCAGGGAAGCTTGTGAGGATAAATTGGCAGGGGTGAGTGTCCTTTGCTGGAGACTGGTGATCATGAATTTTAAATGAATCTGCATGGTTCTATGTTTTCCTCCAAACCCACTGATCTACTTGAGGGCAGGCAAAACTTGAGTTTTTCAAGGTGAGGCCTAATCAGGCATGTAGGGTAGAGAGGTAAGTTAGGAGTATGGGCAGTTAAGTTCTCTAGGGGTAGATGCTAAGATGAAGTTTAGGGTGAAAGATGTTTATTAGCAACCAACACCTGTGAAAGGAAAAGGGAGGACGCAGGATTCAGTGGAGAGAGGCATTCTTCTCAAGTACAGACACTTAAAATATGTTTGTTCAACCTTCTGGGGAGCTCTGGAGGAATGATTTTGGTTTCCCATGTGACCACAGCAGGTAGAAATGGCTGGGTAGCTTTGATATGCCTGCCTTGCTCGGTCAATGGAAATGGGCCGCCCTGGCAGAGGTCATCTTCAGGTGAAGTGATTTTGTAGTCAGGGCCATTCTGTAGTCAGGGTCAACTCTGAGATTGCTGAGCCAGAGGCTGCAGAATGACAGCATTTCCTACATGTGCCATCAAGTCTTTCAATGAAGGATATCTGGATAGCACATCTCTGTCTATCAGAGAGAGGATGGCAGAGAGAGCAAATAATTATAACGATAGACTATGGAACTCAAGGCCATAAGAAAGGATGGACAGCTATGGGAGACTGAGTCCTTCTATTCTGTGGGGTTTGATGTGGAAAGGATAGTGTAAAGTAGGTATAAGACAGGGCTAAGAAATCACAAATGATAAGTTATGCCCATCCTCAGTGCTAATTCAAAAGTAATCTCAAAGAGTGTACAGCCCAGAAACAGTCTTAGACCACCTTATATAATCTTTCACACAGCAATTTAGTTTCTTAATCAAACCTTTACAGAGGTATTTTGAGTATCTGAGTGGTCCCCAAGAGAAGACTTAGACTCTCTTATCACAAGAGATGAGAACTATTTAAGTTTAGGGAAAATATAACTCACATGGGATGACTTAAATGTGATCCTGCAACAAATTAAGAATACCAGTTAGATACCCTTCTAAACTATCTGCCTTTCTGGTGATGTTTCTTATTGTATGTTATTTAGGTTAGGGAAGTAGGAGAAAGTAATATGATTGAAGACAATTGTGACTTTGGACTCACATTTAGAGGGTAGAGTACATCAGAAAATAACATAAAATAAAAGATATTCTTTTACATTTCTGCCACATTATTATATCATGCCCTCCTCCTCACAAGGGTAAGAGCCTCCCTGGAAATTAATGTAGAAGTTCCTGGTTACAAACCCCATCACCTACCATAATTTCTGCCAACTCTACCCTCTCTCTACCTTTCCCTTTAACTGGAAAGTGTTCATGCAACACACTGTGGCTGTGTCATCTAGAAAAAAAAAAAAAAAGTAAAATATGATGTGCTGCCCCCTTTGTTTTCTGGAAATTACATAGCTAAAAGCAATAGCTTTCTTTAGTTATTAACAAAAGACTGTTTCATCTGACTGCAATAGTTAAGCACTCAGGAAAAAAAGAATTATTGTAATGACAAATTTAACAGCCTAGGCTATTAGCAGCTAAGTTTAGACTAAGTCTTTACCCTAGTTACTATGTTTAGAGTGAAAATGAAAATATTATTTCAAGATGGAATGGAAATGCTCACCATGCTTCTCACATGGGAAAGAAACAGTTGCTGAAAAGAGCTTGAATTGGTTATGAATACAATGCAATTATTCTATTGAAAATAGTGGCTGAAGGAATATTTTTCTAAAGATGGGAACCAAATAGCTTGAAACTACTTCAGTGAGATTCCCCCCCACTCACTCCCAGAGACCCCAACTGCTTCTAAGACATACACAATCAAAAGAAGTTAATATTCTTAACTGATCAATCACTGACAGGTCTTTATCACTGAGTACCTGCTCACTGCTCAGAAAATGGAGACATGCTGACTTATGAGGTTAGAGTACTCTTGCCACTGCCACATTTGTGACCTTGAAGCCACTTCTTAGGACCTATTTTATTTTTTAATCTGTTAACTGACAGGTCTCTCTAGATAAACTAAGGCCCTTCAAATCTAAAATTCTATCATAACACTCCATTCAAACAAAACAGACATCTCTGGTATTTCTGTATGTGTCTCTCAAAGTAATACTTGCTTTGCAGAATGAGCAAAAGGTCTATTCAGCCAAGAAGGGGTGGGAGTCAGACAGGCACAGAACCAGCAATTTGGGGTGTTTGCTTTGTGCCAGACATGATCCAAGTCACTTTACAAACTTCATATTTCATATCTCCTTTTATCTTCTCCAAAACCCCATGAGACTGTATTCACTATAAGATGGATCAAAAGGTCAGATTGTCAGAACAATAAACATGGAAGCTACTAGAGCTTTTGAACCCTGGTCAGGGTCACATTGATTTTTATGATTCAAAGCTTCCCAAAATGTTCTGTCACACATAACAAACTTTCTCCTACTTAGAGAGTAAATTAAGCCATGAGAACTTCACATGAGAAATTCATTCCTTTCTGTTTCAGTCTCTTCAGATATCTCCTTTTGAAATGAGACATTTCAAAAATTTAAATGTAGCATATACTTAAGAGTCAGCCTGAGTTGGAATTCCAACTTTGTGATAATTCATTTAAATAATCTGAGCCTTCATGTTCTATCTGTAAAATGAAGACAGCAATACTGCCTTACATTTCTGTAAGAATTTAATGAGCTCATGTGTGTAAAGTGTTTTCTTCTCTTCTACCTCTTTCCTTATGGGCCAACATATTTTCTAACATGAATTCATTGTCAGTGCACAATATTTGAACATTGTGCGAGAACAAATTTCCGGTCCTTGAGATATAAATTGTGAGTTGCAGAAAAAGCCAGGTAAACAAGAGCACTAACTTGTTACAGGTTATATGTGAGAAATTTAATGCCTACCTAGCAGTACAGCTGCACTCCTGCATCTCCCAGCCTTCTTATAGTTAATTCACTTGCCTTAACTTGACCTAATCTATAAACCTTGTTAGGCAATTCTGGCCAATCAGTTGGAAACAAAAGCAATTTTGTCACTTTTGCTTAGGGCATTTAGAAGTGGGTGCGAGTTTTCCAACTTTTCTCTTTTTCTATCCAGGTAATCCTGGAAGCCAAGTGTAAATATGGCACCATCATATGGCATCTACCAAAAGGATGGTAGAGCCTTTTGCAGATCAAGTTCCTGAGTGACTGACCTTGTGGAGTAATGTTCTCTATCAACTGCTTAAGACATGGAAGAGAGGAAGATATAAGCTTAGTTAAGTCGCTGAAATTTAGAGTTCATGTGCCATATTAGATATCTCATTTAATATCCTGATAGTAGAATAGAAACCTGTACAGGGTACAGAGAAGACAAGGATGAGGGAGTTCTGCCTATAGTGTCTAATTCAACCTGGAATGTCTGTCTGGAGAATATCCTTGTTTCAGTTTTAAAAGATAAATAGTATGTTTACCAAAAAGCCCTGGTTGGGGGGCCAGGAACTATCATTTTAAGCACAGGTAACAGCACAAGGAAAGACACAAATCACCAATTTACATGACACGGAATTGTAACTATGTATGGAGTATAATTAAATCTGCAATATGACATTATGGTAGGGGATTCCCAATGAGAAAGGACATCTCACAGATGTGTATATTTCCATCCTCCCTGAGAGTAGAAGGGAAAGAGGAAGGAAAAACACGGATGGAAATGGAATCTCAAGGAAAATATTCTTCACTACTTTATAATTTTTCCTTAGGTTGACTCTGACCACAACAGGAAGAGTTCAAGTTTATCACCAGTATTCATTTTTGCTGATGCCTACGTAAACTTGTAACACACATTCATCTCCACTCCAAGTGGCTTTCAAGTTGAAGCTGCCAATTATCCAAAATGGCTTTCTGGTAGGCAATGCCCATATACCACTTGAGACTCCCATATTCCACAAAACTCATTTAATGTGTGAACTTAATTACAAGATCAAGGGCCTCGAAGGTGAAAGGCTAACTAGGACATTAAATCCTGAACCACTTCACAGCTGCCCCATCACTTGGCAGAATTGTATTTTAAAATAGTGTTTGAAATATATTTAAACTGAAATAAATAAAACATTTTCCTGTAAATGATGCCAAGTCCTGCCAATTAAACTCGGATCTATTTAAAAAAAAAAATCTTTAGCTCTCAACAAATGCTGGCTGCTTTTTCCCACTAAAAGCAATTCTGAGCATTCATGCTCGCACTTTTTCCCTGTATCATTATGCTGTGTTCCTCTTGTTAATATTTAAAGCTTCTGAAACTGTTTTTCCCATATGCTTTTGGACTAGAATGCAAAACTTAAGTTTTCCATTTTTATGAAGGCTTGTAAAAAATAATCTTATGTGCCGCTTAAGGGAAGATATTACTAATATCCATAGGCATAAAGTTTTTACTAAATAACAAGAAAAAAGATGTGTGGACAATCATTTATCTTCATTATACTGTACTATTCACCATTATGCTTGATTAATAATAATGATATAGCAATATTCATAATTTTTGAATGTGATATTGCCAGGTGCTTTGCTAAGCACTTTATATATACTATTTTATTGTGTGCTTCCAACTGTGGTACAACCACCTTTTGCATGAGGAGACTGAGTATTCATTATTTAAAAAACTAAGATTTCAGAGTTTCAAGTACCTGAACTAGAAATTGTACCCACATCTATCTAAAATCAATTGAAATCACTATGCTTTTCTGCCTTTAAAGTTTATAGTTGGTTGTTAACCAGATAGGATATCTGAAGCCATAAAACATATATACTGGTTTAGCTGTTTCCAGTTCAATGGAAAGCTACTCTATTATTTGAATCCTACATCCCAGTTTATGTGGTGAAATTATAAAGTAATAAAATCAAAGGAACTATATTCTCTGACTAGATAAACAGATTAATACAGGAAATTTTAAGGACACTAAATGCAGAGCACTGAAGAAGATGCATATTCTCTATTCTAATAGAGTGGGGATCCCAGCTGTAATTTAATGTATTGTGGCTTAGAAATGGTTGGGCATCTTTGATCAACTACTGGGTCAGTCCTAACCATAGTTAATTTTCATGAGGTACTTCCCAGAAAGCCAGGCATAAAAGGGTAGACTAATCAGAAATCCATAGTTATCAAGGAAAAGAAACAAATCTGACTATAACACAGTTGTTTTAGATTTACCAAGCACAGCTACCTCCTTAGACTCACATTCTCAATTGGATTGAGCAACAAGTGAGGAGGAAAGAGAAGAGGTGGGCTCTATATAAAACATAAAAGTCTTATTTCACTTAAAATAAGTCCTTCCTCTCTTTAATCAAGTCTCCACAGCAGCCCACAACTGTGACAAGGATGCTTATCTCACTCACCCCTAGCTTACAATGCTATCCTCTTGGAGTATATGAAGGTAATCAGATGTTCACAAGATATGTCTGGGTTCTTACAGCCTTCTCCAGCACCAGAATGTACCATACTCTCCCATACTCTCTGTACTTTAGCCACCTTGTCTGTCTTTAGATGCTCAGAATTCTATACTCCAACTGTCATGGTCTTTGGATAACTCCTCTTGCTGGAATAGTTGACCCCTCATTCCCACTCTACCCATCCTCACTTTACCTAGTTTTTAATGGATCCTTCAAATGCCCCAAGAGCCTCGTCCTTTAAACTCCTTTCCACAATTGTAGTTTTGTACTTTTGTTCTCCTTATTGGAATTTAAGTTGGTTCTGACTGCTCTCCTAAGGCCACCATTTTTTTGCTACTTCATATTCAATAGCAAGCATCTTACCTGGAATGAGTAAATATTCCAAATGGACCATGGTACTTAAAAGTGCTATTTAGTACCCTCTAACAGGAAATGAGAAAAAGAGAGAGAGACATCTCTCCTTCTTTCATAAGAGAAATTCATGCAGTCCAGTGATTACTTTTGTATGCCATCAGAACATGAAAGTGGCAAGAGCTGGCAAGGTTGCACAGCCTCAGACTGCAGAACTCTGGAGAAGATGTAAGTTCCCCTGTGTCTGGCAAATGTAGACACACAGTGATGGGGGCCCAGTCAGGATACAAGTGGAATATCAGTAGCACCACAAGGTAACTAGCCATACTAATGACTGAGATATCTCCCTGAACATATTTGAGACAAATACTGAGAACTGCAAAAATAGAGCTAAGGTTTTGAATGATCTAAATTTCCTGAATAGGTAGACTGAGGCTCATGTATTTAAAATTTCAAAAGAAGGAGTATGTTGGTTCCCCCACTAATCCAGACCAAAAACACGGCCCTGTTAAAAGAAAGTTAGTCATTGCTGACTCATGGCCAGACATTAGAGCATAGATGCTAGCTTTTGTTCATAAATCACATTCAGGAAAACTAGAGGTTATTATTGTTTTGAGATTTCTATATTTAGCGTTTGGTCCTATCTCTGGTTTTATTATGTCTTAATTACTATTTTATATTTGTAAACATATTCCATGATTTACTGAGCCTCAAAATTTGGAATAATGTATTACTGATCTGGCTTTCAGCCATAATTCTAAAACTTTCCATCTGTCTATTACTTGGAAACCACATTAGTTAATATATCAATTTTATAAGATTTCAAAAGATTTAAGGCATTAGGCATTTTGCCATAATTTACTTCTTAGGTATAGCATATTTTTTTTTCCCTACACAACAACTTTAAATGTCCTTAGCTGTGGTTTGCTACGAAGAAGCCAGAGTATAGTGTTAGACCACCAGCATTCTCTTTGCTGAGCTAAGGCAATGAAAAATCAAGTCCTTTTACAGCTTTCAGGTCCAAAGCCTTCTGTTCCTTTTTTGTTGTTGTTGTTCCTCAAATTATTACCAACTCCTGTTGTTCATCTTTCAAAAGTGCTTTTATGGGCCCTTCACCTGATGTTCATCTCTCCCCCCATGTCCTTTCTCCTAGCAACATCTGCTAGTCCTGAAAATCTGGCTAATATACCCAGAATGTTAATATAGTTCTAACACTGAGATACTTGGTGACTCATAACCAATCAATTTACTTTCAGCTCTTATTCCTTTAGTTTGAAACTGACGAATTAAAAACGCATTACATGTGAATTCTCAAGACAGAGCCTTTTGTTAGTTGCAATCAAATTTCCATGTAGTCCAATCTTTAGTTAGAGTCCTAACCTTCTCTTCCTCCGGCCCACTCCCTATATTTACCAATTTTTGCCAACAACCTTTGCATTTTTTTTAAGATTTTGTTTATTTATTTGACAGAGAGAGACACAGCAGTGGGAGCAGGAAAGGGAGAAGCAGGCTTCCCACTGAGTAGGGAGCCAAATGCCAGGCTTGATCATAGGAGCCGAAGGTAGATGCTTAACGACTGAGCCACCCAGGCACCCCAAACTTTGCATTTTCTTATTTATTTACTTCATACCCATGAAGCATCTCTAAAATCTATATGTTCTTTGAGCTCTCATTCATTAATAAGTATCTGTAGGTTCCATACTGGACATCCACATGTGGACATGCTATAGCAGTTCAAATCAACATCTTTAGAATTGAATCCATCATTCCCTGTGCCTAAATAGCTCCCTTCCATCACTGGCTTTTTGACTGAGCACAACTATTGTCCACCCTGTTCCCCAAGGTTCTTTTTTCCCCCTATCCTCAATATCCAGCCAGTTGCTTTTTACATTGCCATTTTAACATTTTTTTTCTTTTTCCTCCATTCTATCTCCAGCTCTCTCTTGCGTCTTCCTAATCTTCAGGATTTCTTCATTTCATTAAAACTTTTTCAAGATAGTCAAAAGATCTCTTCTTATACCTATGCATACCTTGTTCAATCCATTCTTCCCAATGTTTCCAAAATACATTTTCTAAAATGGAAAGTATAATTACAACATTTCCCTGCTTAAAATTCTTTAATAACCTGGCATCATATTCTGGAAACAACAACAAAAACACGTTAGCTCAGCACTCAATATCCTTCCAAATCTGATCCTTATCTACTTCCCTAGCTTTATATCTTCCCTTAGTGTCCTACCTTCCCAATCATCTTCATTCAAGATTCCCACCATTCTGAACAACTTTCACTTTTCTGAAAGCACCATTCTCTTTCATTCCTTTTACACACAAAATTCCCTTTGTCTGAAAAACATTCCTTCTTTGTCTAAATAAATTCTATTCAGTACTCAAGATCTATTGCAGGCATTGCTTCTTCCAGAAAGCTTTCTCTATTACCCCACACTTCCATCAGATTGGCTTATGCCTGTCTCTCTTCTACCATAGCACCAAGCATATGTTATAGTATTTTGTCACACACATTACAATCATCTGTGTATGTGTCTGAATTTAAATTGTAAAACATTATCTATCATTGCAAATGCCATGACTTAAATTAAATTAGAATTTAAATTAAAGCAGAATCTTTACCAATGATATTGATAAAAGATGTTAGTTCCTTCAATCGAATTTATAAGTTATCTGCTGTCAGTTGCTCATTAAATGGGAATAGCTTCTATTTTGGCAGTCCAGTGACTTCCTGCTGTTCTCAGTCTCTGTTCTGCTATTGTGGTGGTAAGGTGGGGTTTGATGAACATAATGCCTTCCTGATGGTATTTTTTTTTAAAGTATCTTCCCCCAGAGAAAAATATGTATTTGAGGTCCACTCTTTTGTGTCAACAATTATCCTCCATAACTACTTATCTGGCTGCCTCTTGTCTGTTACTCAGAGATGCTGCTACTACTGACACATGTAACTTCTTCTGGGAAGAAATCTTTTTGATTTGTGTGTTTTTACTATGAACTGCCTCAGGTTTTTCAAAAGTACAACTGAAGTAAAAATCACTTTTGGAGCATAAGGAATAACATAGAAGACCTTGAGAGATGGAGAGGAGAAGTCAGTTGGGGGAAATTGGAGGGAGAGACAAACCATGAAAGACTGTGGACTCTAAGAAAAAGAGTTTTGGAGGGGAGAGGGGTGGGGGATTGGGTGAGCTTGGTGGTGGTTATTATGGAGGATACATATTGCATGGTGGACTGGGTGCAGTGCATAAATAATGAATTCTGGAACACTGAAAAAAAAATAAAATAAATTTAAAAATAAAAATCTCAATGAAGTTAACATAGGCATTTAATAAATAATAATCAAATAAACGAAGGATCTTACCCTGATTGGATTTTGTGTAATTTTAAAATAATTATCAACTATCCAACAAAAATTAACAGTGCAAAAGAGGACTTTTGTGAATTTTAATAGGTGTAGAAACATATGAGCCTTTAAGCACCCTTCAAATGGTGCTACCAGTGGGCAACAGTTTCACACTATAATAAAACTCAATCTGGTTAGAGAGCATTTTGATTCAGATCAATTTTATGAGCTAAAAAATCATCTTTTATTCTCCTTACAGAATTTATTAAAAGATAAGAATACCAGAGTCAGGATACATAGTTTGTCTAACACATTTTTAGTTTAAAGGGATTTTCTTTTCCCCCTCAGCAATACTATGATCTAGTACAATCCTATGGTAAGTATTTAAAGTTGTTTAGACTTTTTTCTTATTCTTGAGAGCAACATATTTTCAAATGGCAATCATGTCCATTTCCTGTGATGCAAAGAAGAATTCTCAAATGCAGTGAGAGAATCTAAAATGGTATTCTTGGGGCGCCTGGGTGGCTCAGTGGTTTGGACCTTTGCCTTCGGCTCAGGTTGTGATCTCGGGGTCCTGGGATCGAGCCCCACATCTGGCTCTCCAGAAAGCCTGCTTCCCCCTCTCTCCGCCTGCTTCTCTGCCTACTTGTGATCTGTCTCTCTGTCAAATAAATAAATAAAATCTTTAAGAATGGTATTCTTTCATTTCTAGACTATTTGACCACCAAAAACCAGTGAGCAAACCCAAAACAAAATAATTGTGATTTTTAGAAACAGTATCTCAACTTCTCTTTCAAAGCATTTTTTTCCTTGTCTAAGCTGTGAGGAAAACCAATCTTCTGAAGGATACTAACAGTCAATTAATGAGCCAACAATTTTCCAAACCACCTATATTTTTTTTTTCTGGTGACAATATATAATCAATTGAGAACAAATTCTCTTGCAAAGAGTATAGGTCATCATAGATTTTTATAAACCTTTGACAAGTTACTTAACTTCCCCTGAATTTCGTCTATAAAATAATAACAGCACATATACAATTCTTAAAATGTTTTCTGTACTTAAGGGTTATTTGAAACCATGTATATAAAGCATATAGCACAGTATCCACTATGCACCAAATGCTCATTAACTGATGGGTGGCAATTTTCAAGGACAGAATTCTTCCAGGCATCAGCTGTGGTGAAATGTTAGTATTATCTTATCCTTCCTATAATGTAACATCCCTTTCTAAGTTATCACAGCCACATCAGTAAAATAGCCAAGGGTATAAGCCATTTCTAAAATGATTTTTTTCCCTAAATAAGCCTGGAGCACACAAAATAACTAGAAGTTTATAATTTATTTTTTTTTATTTTTTTTTAAAGATTTTATTTATTTATTTGACAGAGAGAGATCACAAGCAGGCAGAGAGGCAGGCAGAGAGAGAGGAGGAAGCAGGCTCCCTGCTGAGCAGAGAGCCCGATGCGGGGCTCGATCCCAGGACTCTGAGATCATGACCTGAGCCAAAGGCAGCGGCTTAACCCACTGAGCCACCCAGGCGCCCCAGAAGTTTATAATTTATAAGTGATTGTTTGTTCCCCTCCTTCAAGGAATTTAGGCAAGAGGGATATGAGCACTGATTTATAGTATATCTGCTCAAGGAATGGTATTTTCATATCTCAAGTTTTAGGTCAGACAGTAAGTTGAGTATGTTATATAAATCTGAATTAAAAAGCAAAGTTTACAAGGCCTGCAGTGATTTCCTGAGAAACCATAGGGCATAACTTCATTAAGGATGGAGATGAAGCTCCTTGATCCCACTGCTTCAGAAAATGTTCAGTGCACAAAAGGGAAAAAAAAAATAAGGGATAAATAAATAGGCAGACAAAAGTAGAGAGAAAGAAATAAGGTCTGCCAATCTCAATAGTGGCTTCTTTTCTTTTCTTTTTCTTTTTTTTTTTTAAATATATATTTTTTTTAATTTATTTATTTGACAGAGAGAGATCACAAGTAGACGGAGAGGAAGGCAGAGAGAGAGAGAGAGAGGGAAGCAGGCTTCTTGCTGAGCAGAGAGCCCGATGTGGGACTCGATCCCAGGACCCTGAGATCATGACCTGAGCCGAAGGCAGCGGCTTAACCCACTGAGCCACCCAGGCGCCCAGTGGCTTCTTTTCTATGTCCAGAAGAATTCTGTCACATTTCTAAAAGATCAAAGTGGCTTACAGTCATCACACAGAAACACAGCTGAGTGTAGAACTGTCCTCACTTTAAGCATTATCACACCTCTCAAATAGATGAATGCTACCATCAGATGCCACTAATAGAAATGCATTTTACAGACACACTAAATTCTACTAAAATAATATAGCAATGCATCAACTCCAGATTCACTTACTCTGAACTTTTTTTTTTCTTTTAACGTATGGAAATCTACTTTGGATTTGTATGGGGGAAATAACCTAGCAAAAACACAAATATGTAAATATTCTTAACTAGTCTGTGAGCAATCTATGCAGATTTGGCATCTAACTAGTTATATCACTACCTTTATAGAAAAACTATCCATGTGAGTTAAGATGATGGTAACCTAATTGGCATGATAGGTGATCACACGTGTTCCTTAGTCCCGTGAAAACTGTGATATTCCCCATTACAGTGTCTGAAATTCCAGCACTTGAAGAGCTTCTCTTTTTGCCAGAGAGATATATGTCCTCAAAGTCTACCTCTTATGATTCTAAGATCCTATCTTCCAAAACTGTCACAAAGATGATAGAACACCTTGCTGTAGTTTATTCATCTATTTACACAAATGTTCTTTTATATGTATCAGGAAAGTTTTATATGAATGAGGATATAATAAAAAAAACATGACCCCTACCCTCAAGAAGGTAACAATCAGTCTATCCCAAGAAATGCAAATGACATTATCGAAAAAATGAATACTATCAGGATGGGCACCTGAGAATATCAGGAGAGAGGGAAGAAAAATGTAACAGCAATGAAAAAGCAACGATGATTTGAGGACTTTTTAAACACACTTCTGCATGTTTTTAATATGTCTAAACATCAAGTATATTGAAGACATACCCATGATCTAGTAAGTGTTCAAGTGTACAATTTATAGATTACCTGAGGGATAGGGCCAAGAACACCTAGCTCTAAAAACCAACAGAACTTGCATCTACAAGACCTAGAAGACTACAGCAATTCTTGAGGAACTCAGGAGATCTCCCTGTGGCTATCCTACCCAGGCTCAGTAGAGAGAAAGAGAGCAGACAGGAATACCCATCTCCCAGTCTTTCCCTGAGAGAGGCCTATTTGCATATTTTTAAAGCTGCTGCTTGAGGGTCAGTCCTCTAATCAACATGTTGCTAGGGGCTGACTGCAATCCTCCCTAGAGAACAGAGAATCCAGCAGATACCAACTCTACCTTCTTACTTGAGTCCACTCCAAATCACCAGTATCTCCCTGAGGAGGAACTGATACACATGTCTGGTGCTCCAGCTTTTGTAGCTCTTGCCAGAAGACAGGATCCAACCAATGGGTCAAAGAAGAATCAAAAGAGAAATTTTAAAAAAAATACCTTCAGACAAATGAGAATGAAAATACAACATATCCAAAATTTTTGTATAGCAAAGTTCTATGTGGGAAATTTAAATTAATAAAACATCTACATTAAAAAAAATCACACTTTCAAATCTAACTTTGCTTTACAAGGAACTAGAAAAAGAAGAACAAACTAAGCTGAGAGTTAATAGATGGAAGGAAATAAAGCTCAGAGAAGAAATAATGAAATACAGACTATAAATGATTTTAATAGGATATAAAATCAATATACAAAAAGCAATCGGGAGGGAGACAACACATAAGATACTCTTTTTTTTTTTTTGAAGATTTTGTTTATTTATTTGACAGACAAAGATCACAAATAGGTAGAAAGGCAGGCAGGGAGAGAGGGGGAAGCAGGCTCCCCACCAAGCAGAGAGCCCAATGTGGGACTCGATCCCAGGACCCTGGGACCATGACCTGACCCAAAGGCAGAGACTTTAACCCACTGAGCCACCCAGGCGTCCCCACATAAGAGACTCTTAATCACACAAAACAAACGGAGGGTTGCGGGGCCGGGGAGTAGGGAGAGGGTAGTTGGGTTATGGAAATTGAGGAAGGTATGTGCTATAGTGAGTGCTGTGAAGTGTGTAAACCTGGCGATTCACAGACCTGTACCCCTAAGGCTAATAATACATTATATGTTAATAAAAAATAAAATAATAAATAAATAAAATTTAAAAAGGCAATCACATTCCCATACATACACTCACAACAAACTATCAGAAAGAGAAATTAAGAAAATGATTAGTGATTGCATAAAAAATAAAATATTTAGGAATAAATTTACCAAAGAAATGAGAGATCTGTATACTGAAAACTATTAGACACTGATGAGAGAAACTGAAGACACAAGAAAGTGGAAAAATATTTTGTGTTCATGGATTGGATGAATACTACTAAAAATGTCCATACCATCTCCAAGCAATCTATAGATTTAATGCAATGGCTATCAAAATTCCAACAGCATATTTACCCAGAAACAAGAAACAGTATTAAAAAATCTATATGGAGCCATAAAAGACCTCAAAGAGCCAAAGCAATCTTGAAATATATATATATATATATAGTTATATATATATATATTATATATATATAGAAATATATATATAATATATATAGTTAATATAATCAATATAACACAATTTAACACTTGAGCTGGAAGTGTTACATTTTAAAAAGTATATTACATATTATAATAACCAAAACAGTATGGTATCAGCATAAAAACAGATGTGTGATCAATGAAGCAGAACAGAGAGCCGAGAAACAAACCTATGCATATATGGTCAAATGATTTATGACAAAAATGACAAGAATATACAATGGATAAAGGATGGTATCTTCCCAAAAGTGGTGTCAGAAAAATTGGGCAGCCACAAGAAAAAGCATGAAACTTGACCACTTTTTTAACACCATATATAAAGATCAACTCAAAAGGGATGTAAGCCTTAAATTTAAGACCTAAAACCATAAAACTCTTAACAGAAAACATAAAGGTAAACTTCTTGACATCAGTCTCAATGGCTGATTTTTTTTGGATTTAACACTAAAGACAAAGAAACAGAAGCAATATAAATAAATCAGACTACATCAACCTAAAAAGTTTCTACACACCAAAGGAAACCATCCAAAAATATGCAAAGGCAGCCTAGGAAATGGGGAAAACAATTTGTAAACTGTATTTCTGACAAAGGGTTAATGCCCAATATACATAAAAGAACTCCCACAACTCAGTTGGAGGCAGGGAATCAATTTTAAAGTGGGTAGAAATATTGAATAAACATTTTTCTCAGGAAGATCTACAAATGGCCAATAAGATATGAAAACATGCTCAGTATCACTAAACATCAAGGAAATTCAAATCAAAACCTCAATGAGCCATCACATTACACCTGTTAGAATGGTTTTCATCAAAAAGAGTCAAGTGTTGGTGAGGATGTAGAGAAAAAGGAACCTGCATGTACTGTTGGTAGGAATATAAATTGGTGCACTGTTATGAAAAGCATTATGGAGAGTCCTTCAAAAATTAAAAACAGAACAACCAAATGATCCAACAATCCCACTTCAGGTATATATCCAAATAAATGAAAACAGTCATTGCATTATTCACAATAGTCAGGATATGGAAATGACCTAAGTGTCCAACAACAGATGAAAGAATAAAGGTGTGGTATAAATACAAAATGGAATACAATTCAACCAAGAGAAAGAAGGAAATCCTACCATTTGCAATGATATAGATGGATCCTGGGGGATCATGCTAGTTAAATAAGGTACAGAGAAAGACAAAATCTGCATGCTAAGGATTGCAGGTGCAATCCTTTAGGGGGGAAAAAAAAAGCCAGAATCATAGAAATAGAAAAGTAGCATGCCAAGGACTGAGGGGTGAGGGAAATAGGGAGAGATTGGTAAAAGGATACAAACTTCTAGCCATCAGATGAATAAGGTGTGATGATCTGATGTATATAATATGACGAATATAGCTGATAACACTGTATTCTATAATTAAAATTTCCTAAGAGTAGAGCTTACATGTTTCAAAACAAGAACGAAAAACAAACAAAAACACCCTAAGGCCAAAATTTACCTTTCATATTTTGAGAACAAGCTAGGACCACAGCAGAGAGAGCAAAGGTGATAACTTAGGAAATAAAGTTAGATGATGAGTGTAATCAAGTGAAGCTTTTTACTTCTTAATAAAACTTACTCTTAGAGAAATGAGAAACTACTGGAGGATTTTTTTAAAAGATTCTATTTATTTATTTGAAACATAGAGAGAAACAGTGAGAGAGGGAACACAAGCAGGAGGTAGCGGGAGAAGGGAGAAGCAGGCTTCCCACTGAGCAGGAAGCCCGATGTGGGGCTCCATCCCAGGACCCTGAAATCATGACCTGAGGCAAAGGCAGACACTTAATGACTGAGCCACCCAGGCACCTCCCATTGGAAGATTTTGAACAGACAAGAAGGACATCATCTAATTGAAAGAGAGTAACAGTGGAATCACAAGACAAATTAGGAAGAAATTGATACAGAGGTGATAGGTCAGACCAGTAAGTATGGTACAAGTTGTTGGATAATGAATGTATTTTTTTTGAAGCAAAGCTAGAAGATTCCCCTCTAGAAATGATATTGGACATGAGGAAAAGAGGAAACTAGATCACTCCCAACATGTAGGTCCCAGTAACTAGAAGTTGACATGTATCATTCCATAATATTTTTACTTTTACTAAGAAGGTATATTTTCAAAAATAATATCTGTTGTTTTGTATGGTTTAAAAATGTTTATAACTGGACCACATTGCTAATGTATAGTTTTTGAAATTTACCCACATCAATCCTTATAATCTAGTTCAGTAATATAACTACTCTGTAGTATTTTACTATAGGACTACATCACACTTTTTATATTGTTCTACTAAGAGTACTCTGGTAATCTCTATTTTTTCATTATTGCAAACACTGGCATATAAATCTCTTGTATGTATCTCTTTGGGCCTACATCTAAGAGTATGTCAAACAAAACATCAAAAGTCAGAACTACTATGGGGGCACCTGGGTGGCTCAGTGGGTTAAGCTTCTGCCTTTGGCTCAGGTCATGATCCCAGGGTCCTGGGATTGAGCCCCTGCATCAGGCTCTCTGCTCAGTGGGGAGCCCGCTTCCTCCTCTCTCTGCCTGCCTCTCTGCCTACTTGTGATCTCTCTCTCTGTCAAATAAATAAATAAAATCTTTAAAAAAAAAGTCAGAACTTATACATATAGCTTGTACATATAGCTTTTATCTTATTTGAATAATTCCAAATTAATTTTCACATTCAATATACTAATGTATACTCCCACCAGCAATGTATAAGTTCTTTTCCCACACACATGTAAAAACTTGAGGTTTTCTGGTCTTGTGTTCTGCCAGTATGATGAGCTAATGAGGACTATTTTTGATATGGACTTCTGATTATTAGTAAGGTTGACCATTTACAGATATACACCACAAACACACAAACACACACCTTTTGGGTTCTATCTATAAATTGCAGATTTCCAACTTTTGTCAATATTTCTATATTCTTGACTAATTCTTCACATTGATTTCTGGAAGTTCTTTATATAATCTATAAAATTATTTATCAGTCATATGGATTACAAGTGTCTAATAGTCCATGGCTTTTTTTTTCATTTTATTTATTCTTTCTTTTGTCTAAATAAGTTTTTCCTAATGATGTGCTTAAATTTATCATCCTCTCTTCATTGTTATATTTTATACAAAAAGTATATGTACATATGTGCATATATTTTAATGAATCCTTTCCTATTATAATATCATAAGGGGGTTCTCTTATTTTTCTGTAAGCTTCTCTGTGTGTGTGTATGTGTTTAAGTAGGTTCCATGTCCAACATGTGTCTTGAACTCACTACCCTGAACCTGAGAATCACATGCTCTACCAACCTGCATTTTTTTGCTTTTCTGAGCTGGGTCCTAAATTTTCAAATTTCTCTATATATTGTGATATAGATATCTAATTTTATACTTTATAATATGAAAGATTTAACCGACATTTACTTACTGAAAAATGATTTCATCATTGATACTTATGTCTATCACATATAAAATTTCCTCATCACTTAAATGAAATCTTATGCATATAGTCTTTTGTCTGTACCATTTGTACCATTTGTTTTTAAGATTTATCCACCGTGTTAACTAAAGCAGTTGTCTTATTTTGTGTTTGTCGCTGTTCTATGAGATTTTCATTTTTGACTAGGCCTCAATGTATTTATTCATTCTATTTTAAATGAACTTTAGTTTTCCACTTTGTTTATTATAATTTTCCTGCTTTGAACATTCTTACAAGTCCCCTGTGTTGAATATCTGTATATATTTATATAGAGTATAATTAGTGGACTATAAGAAATGCAATGTTCAACTTTATTAGGTGTTGCCAGTTTTTCAAAATGATAGAGTTATACTCTCTACAGCAGCATATCAGATTCAGATTCTCTACATTTTCATCAAGGTAGTATAGCTAGAATTATCTTTAAAACACTGTTGAAAGAAATTAAATGAGATCTTAAGAAATGAAAAAAAAAATCCCGTCTTCATATATCAGAGGAATTAATACTGTTAAGATGACAATATTCATGGGGCACCTGGGTGGCTCAGTGGGTTAAGCTGCTGCTTTCAGCTCAGGTCATGATCTCAGGGTCCTGGGATCAAGTCCCACATTGGGCTCTCTGCTCCGCAGGGAGCCTGTTTCTTCCTCTCTCTCTCTCTGCTTGCCTCTCTGTCCACTTGTGATCTCTCTCTGTCAAATAAATAAAATCTTTAAAAAAAAAAGATGACAATATTCACAAAATCGATCTATAGAATCAGTATCATCCCTATCAGAATTGCAGGTGAATTCTTTCTAGAAATTGGCAACAGATCCTACAATTTATATGAAAACTTAAGGAACCAAACAAAGACAAAACAATTAAAAAAGAGCACAATTGGATGATTCCTTCTTCCCATTTCCAAACTCATCAGAAAGCAACAGTAATCCCAAGTATGTGGTACCATCATAAGAATATAACTGCAAGTACAAAAATTAACACATCTCTATGGTCAATTGATTTTCAACAAAGATGCCAACATCCTTGGGGAAAAAAATTTTTTTAAAATTTATTTTTCAGAAAGAGAGTGAGCACAAGCAGTCAGAGCAGCAGAGGCAGAAGGAGAAGCAGGCTCCCTGCTGAACCAGGGAGCCAGACAAGGCACTCAATCCCAGGACCCTGGGATCATGCCCTGAGCCAAAGGCACCGCTTAACTGACTAAGCCACCCAGTCATTAAAATAATAATAATAATAAAATTAAATTAAAACAAATTATACTGGAGAAACTGGATAGCCACTTTTAAAAAAATGAAGTTGAACCCTTATCTCAACTATACATAAGTTAATTCAAAATAAATACCAAGAGCCAAAATTATAAAGCTCTTAGGAGGAAACATAGGGGTAAATATTTGTGACTATAGATATGGGAATGAATTCCTATATACGACACCAGAAGCACATGCAACAAGAGAAAAATAGATAAGTTGGATTTCATCATTTTAAATTATGCCTTAAAGGACATTATTAAGAAAGTGACACCTTACAGAATGTGAGAAAATATTTGGAAATGATATTATCTAATCATGGACTTGTATCTAGAATAAAGAAGTCTTACAATCTAAAAATAAAAAGACAACTAAAAACTGGGCAAAGTGTCTGAATGTACGTTTCTCCAAAGAAAATATATAAATGGTGAAAAGCACAAGAAAAGATGTTCAACATTGCTCATCATCAGAGAAATGCAAATACAAACCTCAACGAGATACCCCTTCATCCCCACCAGGATAACTATAATCAAAAAGTCAAGTAATAAGAAGTATTGGCAAGCATATGGAAAATCAAACACTCCTAGTGGGAATGTAAGATTATGCAACCACTTTGGAAAACAATCTGACACTTCCTTAAAAAGTTAAAGGTAGAATTGTAAATTTACCCAGAAATTCCACTCCCAGGTACATATCCAAGAAAATGAAAACATATCCATGCAAAAACCTATAAACACATGTTCGTGACAGCATTATTCAGGATAACCAAAAGGTAGAAACAACCCAAATGTCTATCAATTGATGGATGCATAAATAGTGATATATCCATGCAATGGAATATAATTTTGTCCAGAATTTTTATCTATCTATCTATCTATCTATCTATATATATATTTATGTAATTTCAGAAAATAAAATATGGAGAAAGTATATTTGTGATTGTTTTTGACTGAGGTGTGCAACAGGAAATTTGAAGCGATACCTAAAGAATATGGATTATCTTTTAGAGGTGATAAAACTACTCTAAAATTTATTGTGATGATAGCTGCACAACTATAACAAAAACCACTGAATTGTACAATGTGTGAATTGTATGTATATGAATTCCATCTTAGCAAAGTTATTACAAAGAAACCCACATAAAAATGTATTCCTTCATTTTCAAACATTTGTATGTTTTCTCTTACATTTTTGGTAATTTCTAGTTAAACTGGTCTAATTGTAATTTCTTGTCACTGCTGGTACTTAAGATTTTCACCTTATCACTTCTTTTGTTTTATGGCTTATATACAATGTTTTATTTTTTTTTCTAATTTTTAGTATTAGTCTTTTTCTTTGTTATAACTTCTGGATCAAAAGATTCATATCTTTTATAAATTTTAGAAAACCCACAATCATTATTCTTTCAAATATTGCCTGTGCTCCATCTTCCCTATTCCCCTTTTCACAATCTTTATTATGCATATGTTAGACATCTCATTCTGTCCTCTTTGCCTATATACTATTTTTTTAAATTTTAAAATCTCCTTACTTTTAGGTAATTTGCTTGGTATCATTCTAGTTCATTAATTTACTTTTCTGATATCCCTAACCTACTTAATCTCTTTTCATTTCAATGGCCATTTTTTTTTCATTTCTCAAAGTTCTATTTGTTAAATTTTTTCCCTAGTTATCTGCTCTTTTATGTTTTTAATCATTGAAACCTATTTTATGTTCTTTTTCAGAGGATTATTCTAATTTTAGGAGAGCTCCAGTTTTCTGTTTTGACTTCCAAATCTCACTAATATCGAACAATTAATCATACATTTAAAATTTCTGATTGAAAACTCATCTTTACCAACACTTGTTTTTATATGTGAATTCCAATGGTCTACCTTATGAAAGTTTTCCTCCAGAGTGGTTTTTCTTTTGTTTCTAACACAAGTGGAAGAATTATCATCCAGCTATATTTTTATGGTCATTTTCAAGCAAGATTTAGAAACATTTCAATAATATAAATTTATATTTTAAACATTAATACAGATTCAAGTTTTTAGTTTTTCAGGTGGTACTTTCCCCATCCCCAGTCAAGAACCCAAAGCTTTGATATAGAAACATTTTTGTCAATTCTATGTGCTGTGGCAGATTATTGTTAGCCAAACTTTTGATGAAAGTACAGCCTACTTAGGGCATTCAGACTTAAGACCACATTTCTTTTTTTTTTTTTTTTTTTAGTGTTCCAAGATTCATTGTTTATACACCACACCCAGTCCTCTATTCAATACATGCCCTCCTTAACACCCACTACCAGGTTCACCCAACCCCCCTACCACCTCCCCTCCAAAACCCTCAGTTTGTTTCTCAGAGTCCACAGTGTCTCATGATTTGTCTCTCCTTCCAATTTATCCCAATTCACTTTCTCTTATCCTACTGTCCTCCATTCAGACCTAAGACCCCATTTCCTATACAAACTGGTAGTAAGATGTGTAAGCCCTAGATAACCAGGTATACTACTCCTGGCTCGAACCCCAAAGAGAAAGTGTATCCTCAGTCTGATAATTCTTCTAGTTAGTGATAAAATTCCTAGAAGAGAATACAGGCAGTAATTTGTCTGACAGCAGCCACAGAAACATTTTTCTAGATATGTCTCCTAAGGCAAGGAAAACAAAAGTAAAAATAAACTACTGGGGGGATATCAAAATAAAAAGCTTCTGCACAGCAAAGAAAACAATCAACAAAACTAAAAGGCAACCTGCCAACAGAATGGGAGAAGATATTTGCAAGTGATACATCCAATAAGGAGCTAATATCCAAAATATATAAAGAACTCATACAACTCAAAACAACAACAACAAAACTGGTTTAAAAATGGGCAGAGGACCTGAATAGACATTTCTCCAAAGAAGACACACAGATGGCCTACACGTTAAAAAATGCTCAACATCATTAATCATCAGGGGAATGCAAATCAAAACCACCAGGGATTATCACCACCTTAAGAAGGCTAAAAACAAGAAGACAAGAAAAAAGTGATGGAGAGGATGTGGAGAACAAGGAACCCTGCTGCACTCTATAAGATATAAAGATATATCTGTGAAGATATAAATTGGTATAGCCACTGTGGGAAATAATAGGGAGATTCCTCAAAAGAGTAAAAATTGAAATACCATATGACCCAATAATTCCACTATTAGGTATTTATTCAGGAAAAAAAAAATGTAAACACAGTTCAAATTAACAATATCCAAGACATGGAAACAACCTAACTATCCATCAGTAGATAAGTGGATAAGAAAATTGTCATGTAAAGATACATAATGGAATATTATGTAGTCGTGAAAAAGGATAAAATTATGCCATGAGAGAACATGGATTCACCTGGAGGGCATTATGCTAAGTGAAATAACTCAGTCTGAGCAAGACAAATACCATATGAATCCACCCATAAATGGAGCTTTTAAAAAAATTAACAAAAAGTGGAATCAGAATACCAAAACAAAACAAAACAAAACAAAAAATCTATAAATACAGAGAACAAACTGATGATTTCCACAAGCAAAGGAGGTTAGGGGTTCGGCAAAATAAGTGAAAGAGAGATGTACTCTTCCAGTTATGGAATGGGTAAGTCAAAGAAATAAAAAGCAGAGCATAAGAAATATAGTCAATAATTTTGTAATAATGATGTAATGGGACAAAGAGACAGATGGTAGCTGTCCTTAAGGTCTACATAGCATAATGTATAAACTTGTTAAATCACTAAGTTGTACATCTGAAACTAATGTAACACTGTGACAACTGTATGCAAATAAAAATTAAAAATTTTGAAGTAGTGGGAAAGATATCAGTTAAACCACTTTCCTCCCACAAATTATTTTCATGAGCCAAATAATTGATTTTTGCTCATTTCATTGAGCAAATGTTGATTGAAGTAAGAATAATATGTAGCTATTTATAAATCTGGTCAAGATGACCAGAAGGCATCAATCAACACAATCTGAATCAATTTCTCTCCATATTTCAAAGTATGTCAGTTAAATTCCCAAGTCTTACACCTTCCTTTCTGACAAAATGAACTATACTTTTTAAAGGTAAGTATCTAACCAAAAATTGTACAATGCTGCTAATCATCTTAGTAACACAATAATTTCCTAATTATTTTCAAAACTGAACAAAACTATAATTCTGAGAAAACCAAGGTGTTGCTACCACTTACCATTACACTATAGGATGTTCTTTTATCCTGGAAATGTAAGAACATACCTTTTTTGTGGGCCAGAAAATAAACATAACAATTCATTTTCACTTCTGATTTTTTTTTTTTTTTAAGATGGGGAGGTGTAGAGGGTGTCTGCTAAGAATTCCAAACTAGCTCCACACTTAGTGTGAAGTCAGACATGGGCTCAATCTCACAACCCTGATATCATGACCTGAGCTGAAATCAAGAGTCAGACACTTAAATGACTGAAGCACCCAGGTGCCCCTCACTTTTGATTTTCTATCAGCACAGCCTTCTAAATTCTTCTATGGATAATAGCCAACCCATATATGAAACAGATATAAATGGAAAAGGTAGAGAATTATCTAGTGGAAGGGAAGAGAGCCAGATAAAGATCTTGATTTGGGGGTGCCTGGGTGGCTCAGTGGGTTAAGCCGCTGCCTTCAGCTCGGGTCATGATCTCAGAATCCTGGGATCGAGCCCCACATGGGGCTCTCTGCTCAGCAGGGAGCCTGCTTCCTCCTCTCTCTCTGTCTGTCTCTCTGACTGCTTGTGATCTCTCTCTGTCAGATAAATAAATAAAATCTTAAAAAAAAAAAAGATTTTGATTTGCAAATAGCTACATATATTGGCCAGAAAAAAAATTTAAGAAACAGAATAATCTGGAATCTAAATTAATTTTTAAAAGGTAAGAGTTTTTAACTATCAATAAAGTAGAAAAAATGAGTATTAAAAGGAAATATACTGGGGCGCCTGGGTGGGTCAGCGGGTTAAGGCCTCTGCCTTCGGCTCGGGTCATGATCCCGGGATCCCAGGATTGAGCCCCACATTGGGCTCTCTGCTCGGCAGGGAACCTGCTTCCTCCTCTCTCTCTGCCTGCCTCTCTGCCTACTTGTGATCTCTGTCTGTCAAATAAATAAGTAAAATCTTTAAAAAAAAAAAAGGAAATATACTTTAAAAAGGTTAAATCTAAAAAATAAGAAAATGAATAAACAAAAAGCAGAAAGGGACCTCTAAATAGAGAGAACAAAATGTTGTTGCCAGAGAGGAAAGAGTTGGAGAATGGGCAAAATGGGTGAATGGAAGTGAAAGTACAGGCTACTAGTTATGAAAAGAATAAGACACAGGGATAAAAAAAAGTACACCACAGGTAACGAAGTTGATATAGTCAATAGTATTATAGGGAACCATTTGGGTACAGATGGTAGCTACACTTGAGATTAGCAAAGAGTTGTTGAATCACTATGTTGTACTCCTGAAACTAATGTAAAATTATGTATCAACTATACTAAAAAACTGGGAGGAGAAGTTAAATCAGATGTATAGGTTTCATTGAGTCTTGGAGAGAAAGAAAATATTCATATGTGATACATACATTTTTTTTAAATTTCTTCTCAGTGTAACAGTATTCATTGTTTTTTGCACCACACCCAGTGCTCCATGCAATACATGCCCTCCTTAATATCCACCACCTGGCTCCCCTAACCTCCACCCTCCCCCGCCCCTTCAAAACCTTCAGGTTGTTTTTCAGAGTCCATAGTCTCTCATGGTTCACCTCCCCTTCCAATTTCCCTCAACTCCCTTCTCCTCTCCATCTCCCCATATCCTCCATATTATTTGTTATGCTCCACAAATAAGTGAAACCATATGATCATTTACTCTCTCTGCTTGACTTATTTCACTCAGCATAATCTCTTCCAGTCCTGTCCATGTTGCTACAAAAGTTGGGTATTCATCCTTTCTGATGGAGGCATAATATTCCATAGTGTATATGGACCACATCTTCCTTGTCCATTTGTCCATTGAAGGGTATCTTGGTTCTTTCCACAGTTTGGCAACCGTGGCCATTGCTGCTATAAACATTGGTGTACAGATGGCCCTTCTTTTTGCTACATCTGTATCTGTGATCACCAAGATAGCATTGTACTGGCATAAAAACAGACACATAAACCAGTGGAACAGAGTAGAGAGCCCAGATAGGGACCCTCAACTCTATGGCCAAATAATCTTCAACAAAGCAGGAAAAAATATACAGTGGAGAAAAGACAATCTCTTCAATAAATGGTGCTGGGAAAATTGGACAGCTATATGTAGAAGAATGAAACTCGACCATTCTCTTACACCATACACAAAGATAAACTCGAAATGGATAAAAGACCTCAACGTGAGACAGGAATCCATCAGAATCCTAGAGGAGAACATAGGCAGTAACCTCTTCAATATCAGCCACAGCAACTTCTTTCAAGATATGTCTCCAAAGGCAAAGGAAACAAAAGCAAAAATGAACTTCTAGGACTTCATCAAGATCAAAAGCTTCTTCACAGCAAAGGAAACAGTCAACAAAACAAAGAGGCAACCCACGGAATGGGAGAAGATATTTTCAAATGACAGTACAGACAAAAGATTGATATCCAGGATCTATAAAGAACTTCCCAAACTCAACACACACAAAACAGATAATCATATAAAAAAAAAATGGGCAGCAGATATGAACAGACACTTTTCCAATGAAGACATACAAATGGCTATCAGACACATGAAAAGATGTTCATCATCACTAGCCATTAGGGATAGTCAAATTAAAATGACATTGAGGTACCAACTTACACCAGTTAGAATGGCCAAAATTAGCAAGACAGGATACAATGTGTGTTGGAGAGGATGTGGAGAAAGGGGAACCCTCTTACACTGTTGGTGGGAATGCAAGTTGGTGCAGCCACTTTGGAGAACAGTGTGGAGATTCCTCAAGAAATTAAAAATAGAGCTTCCCTATGACCCTGCAATTGCACTATTGGGTATTTACCCCAAAGATACATACATTTTTAAATTAACACTGGACATTTAAAAGGTAAAAAGACAACTAATATATCAATAATTAACACACTGGTATAGAAAATATATAAAAACACAATACATAGAATGTAGGAAGCAAAAAAGGGAATATTTTCATAAAGAGGAGATAAGAGTAAAATAGGCTAATACTATAGAATCTAAGGTGGCACAAAGAGTGATAGACTTTGGTTATTCTAAAATGCTCCTAAATGCCCAAGTTCTAGTATATTATTTACTTTTTTATTCTTTAAAAATCTATGATTTTCAGAAAATGTGCATGATCCCACTAATTCAACATATTTTCTGTATATGATTACTGTAACTATGTATACAATATCATATTCTGGATGATTTAACAATTTATAGCCAAAAACATTTTCCACTTTGTACTTTAATTATTTTATGATCCTCTCAATTGATACAGAAAAGGCATTTGGCAAAATACAGCATCTTTTCTTGATTAAAACTCCACATTGTAGGACTAGAGGGAAACATACCTCAATCTCATGAAAGTCATATAGGAAAATCCCACAGCAGATATCATGCTCAATGGGAAAAACCTGGGAGCTTTTCCCTTAAGGTGAGGAACACAAAAGGGATGTCCACTCTCACTACTGTTATTCAACATACTACTAGAAGTCCTAGCCTCAGCAATCAGACAACAAAAAGAAATAAAAGGCATTCAAGTTGGCAAGGAAGAAATCAAATACTTTTTCTTCACAAATCACATGATACTTTATGTGGAAAACCCAAAAGACTCCACCCCAAAATTGCTAGAACTCATACAGGAATTCAGCAATGTGGCAGGATATAAAAATCAATGCACAGAAATCAATTGCATTTCTATAACTAACAATGAGACAGAAGAAAGAGAAATTAAAGAATCAATCCTATTTACAATTGTACAAAAAATCATAAGATACCTAGAAATAAACCTAACCAAGGTGGTAAAAAAAATCTGTACTCTAAAAACTACAGAACTCTTATGAAAGAAATTGAGGAAGACAAAAAGAAAGGGAGAATGTTCCATGCTCGTGGGTTGGGAGAACAAATATTGTGAAAATTTCTATGCTACCCAGAGAGATCTTCGCATTCAATACAATCCCTACCAAATACCATCAAAATTTTTCATAGAGCTGGGATAAATAGTCCTAAAATCTGTATGGAAAAAGAAAAGACTGCATGGCCAGAGGAATGTTGAAAAAGAAAACCAAACCTGGGAGAATCACAATGCCAGACTTCAAGCTCTATTACAAAGCTGTAATCATCAAGACAGTATGTTACTGGCACAAAAACATACCCATAAATCAATGGAACAGAACAGAGAAGCCAGAAATGGATCTTCAACTCTATGGTCAGCTAATCTTTGACAAAGCAGGAAAGAATATCCAGTGGAAAAAGGACAGTCTCTTCAATAAATGGTGTTGGGAAAATTGGACAGCCACACAGAGGAATGAAACTGGTCCATTTTCTTACAACCATACACAAAGATAAACTCCAAATGGACGGTGGCACCTGGGTGGCTTAGTGGGTTAAAGCCTCTGCCTTTGGCTCAGGTCATGATCCCAGGGTTGTGGGATCGAGCCCCACCTTGGGCTCTCTGCTCAGCAGGGAGCCTGCTTCCTTTCCTCTCTCTCTGCCTGCCTCTCTGCCTACTTGTGATCTCTGTCAAATGAATAAATAAAATCTTTTAAAAATTCCAAATGGTCAAAAGACCTCAATGTGACTCAGGAATCCATCAGAATCATAGAGGAGAACACAGGGGGCAACCTCTTTGACTTTGACTGCAGCAACTTCTTGCTAGACATGTCTCCAAAGGCAAGGAAAACAAAGGTGAAAATGAACTATTGGGACTCCAATTAAAAAAAAAAAAAAGGTTTTGCATAGCAAAGGAAATAGTCAACAAAACTAAGAGGCAACTCACAGAATGGGAGAGGATATTTACAAATGACATACCAAAGAGAAGGTATCCAAGATCTATAAGGAACTCACCAAACCCAATACCATAAAAAACCAAATAATCCTAACAAGAAATGGGCAGAAGACATGGACACTTCTCCAAAGAAGACCTACAAATGGCCAACAGACACATGAAAAAAATGCTTCATATCAGTTGGCAGAGAAATACAAATCAAAACCACAGTGAGCTACCACCTTACATCAGTCAGAATATCCAAAATTAGCAAGTCAGAAAACAACAAGTGTTGGCGAGGATGCAGAGAAAGGGCAACCCTTTTACACTGTTAGTGGAAATGCAAGCTGGTACAACCACTCTGGAAAACAGTATGGAGATTCCTCAAGAAGTTAAAAATAGAGATACCCTATGACCCAGCAATTCCACCACTAGGTATTTATCCCAAAGATACAAATGTAGTGATCTGTTGGGGCAACTGCACCCCAATGTTTATAGCAGCAGTGTCCACAATACCCAAACTGTGGAAAGAGTCTAAATGTCCATAGACAAATGACTAGAAAAAGAAAATGTGGTATAAATATGTACAATGGAATATTACTTGACCATCTGGAAGGATGAATACCTACCATTTATATCAATGTGGATGGAACTGGACAGTATAATGGTGAGTGAAATAAGTCAAAAGAGAAAGACAACTTATATGTGGAATATAAGAAACAGTACAGAGGATCATAGGGGAAGGGAAAGAAAACTCAATGGAAAGTAACCATAGAGGGAGATAAATCATGAGAGACTCTTAACTATGGAAAACAAACTAAGGCTTTTTGAAGGGGTGGTGGGTGGAAGGCACATGTGTGGTAAGCATTGGGTGTTATATGCAACTGATTAATTATTGAACTCTACATCTGAAACTAATGATATACTATATGTTGGTTAATTGAATTTAAATTTAGAAATTAATTATTTTACTATCTATATTATATCACACTTTGGTGAGTCATGATTAACTTAATCATTTCCAAATTGTTGAATATTTAATTCTTTACTGCTCCTTGATAATCTGGACATGACCAATTTGCACGTTTTTACCAGTTCTTCTGGTGAATTCCTTAGAATTCCTTATTGCTAGAGTGGGATTATTTGATCCAAATGTACAAATACCTGTATGACTTTCAATATGTTGAATTTGGAAAAGCTTATGACAAACTAGTAAAGTATCTCATTCCTTCTAACAAGAGTATTTTATGATAGCATCCTGATTTTCCAACTACTTTCCAATGACATGTAGATTATTTATAATATAGAAAAATTCAAAAGATAGAAGAGTATCCCTGCTCATATATGTCCTTCAAATAATATTTCCATTGGAAGAAATTCTGGAAACTGAAATTACTAACATGAAAGAAGTGTGTTTATATAAAATATGATTAGCATGGTCAAAATTCCCTTGAAAATAATTTATAGTTCCACATTATAAAATTAGAATTATCAATACCTCCATAATCCAATATGTCTTTCAATCTTCATCAATATTGTAAATACAATTTAAATAACCCCTTGCAGTTATTATTAGATGTTGGCATAAACATTATACATTAACTTTTTTTTATCATAAATCTGTAATACTGAAGAAAAGAAGCCTGAAGTCTATTCCTCCATACATCATAAACTTTAAGGAAACAAATTCCAAAAATGTTTGAAGAAAGGTAGTCATGAAGCCAAGGCTAAAAGGAAGGTGATTTAAATGGATGAGAGAAACTAAAAAGCATTTTTTAGTACAATTTTTAAGTAGCTCAAATATCATAAATAATTCGAAAGTGTCTTGGCTAAATGAAAATTAACAGGCAACATAACAACATCATGTCATGTTATAAATAGATCTCTATGAAAAGCTAGTATTTCAAAAAGTACTCAAAAATGGCAGGAGAGTCATTCAACTAAGTGAAATAGCAGCCTCTAATAATTTTAGAGGTTAATAAGATATGCTAAAGCTTTTTTTTTTTAAGATTTTATTTATTTATTTGACAGAGAGAGATCACAAGTAGGCAGAGAGGCAGGCAGAGAGAGAGGGGGGAGCAGGCTCCTTGCTGAGCAGAGAGCCCAATGTGGGGCTCGATCCCAGGACCCTGAGATCATGACCTGAGCTGAAGGCAGAGGCTTAACCCACTGAGCCACCCAGGCACCCAAAATACGCTAAATCTTAAAGAAATGAACAGATAAGCAAGCAAAGACCAAAAAATATCTACATAAAACCAAGACCGCAATAAAGTGCAAGTAAGGAGTTTAAGTGAAGGATAAGAAAGAAGATGGCATATAAGAAAGAGACTAAACAATTAAATACTTGGTTTCCTTTTTTTTTTTTTTTTTTTTTTCTGGCCAGGACCATAGCCTTCTCATTGTAAAGAGCAAAATAAAAACATTGAAAATTAGTGTTGCTCAAAGTATGTAAAAGATAGAAGGATCCAAATGAATTTGAGTGTCCTGGCCCAAATGAATTGTGTTACAAAGTATTAAATGTGGATATGAATCACTTCAAAGTCATGATTAGAAATCTAGGAGAATAAGAAAACTGAATTCAGGAAAATCTTCCCTTAGTTTTTAATACTGAGCATTAAAAGCTACCTCATCATTTAACTCAAAATTGACCCCTGGCAAGCCCCTGGAATACATCATTAAAAGCACATATATGAATCACAAGCCTATACCTCTGAAACAAACAATACATTATATGTTAATTGAATTTAAATAGAAATATTCAATAAGTAAAACAGAACAAAAGCAAAAAAAGGCACATGTAGATTTCAGTGTGGTTCTGTATAAAACACAAACATGAACTCAAGAAAATCCTTTAAAAATCTATGTTACATTTCCCAAACCAAAAAAAAAAAAAAAAAGGAGGAGGTATAACAAAAGGGTCCAATGAAAGGGTCTAACTCTTAGATGGAAATACTGGTTATATTATGTCTTTAAATGCGTTAAAGAAGGAAAGAGGAAGTAAGATGGCAGAGGAGTAGGAAACTGAAATAGCATTAGGTCCCAGGAGTTCAGCTAGATAATTATGAAGCCATTCTGAACACCTACAAACTCAACAGGAGATAGAAGAGAAGAAGAGCAGCAATTCTAGGTAGAGAAAATCAACCACTTTTGGGAAGGAAGGATGTGCTGAGAGGTGAATCTGAAGGGATGGGAAGATAAACTGGTGGGGAGGATCCAGCTCCTGGCAAGCAGTGGAGCAGTGGAGCACAAAAACAGAACTTTTAGAAGTATGCTCCACTGAGGGACATCACTCCAGAGGCTAAGCAGGAGTGGAGCACTTGTGAGGACAGTGTGGTCTCAGGACCCACAGGGTCACAGAAAGACCAGGGGTGTCTGAGTGTGGTATAGCTGCCAGGTATTGGAACTGGGAAGCCAGCTACAGGGTTAGAGCTGAGGTGGGGGTCTCAGCTCAGGGATACCATAAACTGTGATCCAAGGCAGAGTTAGACCACTGCTCTTCAAGCAGGGACCCCACAAGTGGCAGATCCGGAGAGACCCCCACCTTGTTCCTCTAGGAGGAGCAGTGCTGGAGTGTGTGGCAGGATCTGCTGGGTTTGGAGACTCCAAATGGGGCTGTGTGCCAGAGATAGAACCACTCAGTCATGGGCTGGGAGAGCACAGAGCACAGCTGGAAACCAGGGAGATGGGAGGGATTGACTGCTTTTCTCTGAGGGTGCACTGAGGAATGGGGCCCTAACCTCTCAGTTCCTCCAGGTCAGAGAGTGGGAGGCTGCCATATTCATTCCCATGCTCCAGAGCTCTACAGAAAGCTTTCAGGGAACAAAAGCTCTTAAGAGCAAACCCAAGCAGATTACTTAGACTGGCCCCTGACAAGGGTGGTGCAATTCCACCTCGGGCAAAGACATTTGAGAATCACAGCAATAGTCCCCTCTCCCAGAAGATCAGCAAGAACATCCAGCCAAGACCAAATTCACCAATCAATGAGAACGGCAGAACTCCAGAGCTAGGGGAAAGCAACACATAGAAGTCAAGGCATTTTCCCCATTATCCTTTAGTTTTACAAAGTTTTTTTTTTATTCTATTATTTTTTTTTTACTTTTCTTCTTTCCTCTTCTAACTTTTTAAGCTATTTTATCTTATCAATACCTTTTTTTAAAATTTGTTTTAAATGTTCATTTTTATAGTCATATTTTATCCTTTCATTATATTTAACCATATTTTTTGTACACATAAAGGTTTTTTTTTTTCTCTTTAAAATTTCTTCTAACAGATCCAAATATACCCTAAATCTACCTCCGGTTTGATCATATTCTCTCTTCTTATATTTTTCTTTTCTATTTCCAACCAACTTATCTTATCAATTCCTTTTTTAGAATCTTCTTCTCATTTTCATCTTTACAGTCATAGTCCATCCCTACATTGTGTTTACCCTTATTTTTGTACATATATAAGTTTTTCTTTCTTTAAAAAATTTGGGAGGTAGTTTCTTCCAAGAGACCAGAATACACTCAAAATCAAGTGGTGGCACTGTTCTATTCACCAGTCTAATATATATATATATATATATATATATATATATATATATATATATATAATTATTATACTCCCATCCTCTCCCCTCAGTTTAGGATCTTTTCTGATTTGGTTAGTGTATATTATTCTGGGATCTTTGCCACCCTTTTAGTATTTTATTATCTCATTCATATATTCTTATCTGGATAAAATGACAAGGCAGAAAAACTTACCATAATAAAAGAACAAGAAGCAGTACCGATAGCTAGGGACCTAATCAATACAGACATTGGTAATATGTCAGAACTAGAGTTCAGAATGACAATTATCAAGGTGTTAGCTGGGCTCAAAAAAGGCATGGAAAATATTAGAGAATCCTTTTCTGGACGAATGAAAGAACTAAAATCTAACCAAGTTGAAATAAAAAAAGGTACAAATGAAGTGCAATTAAAAATGGAGTATCTGGGGCGCCTGGGTGGCTCAGTGGGTTCGGGTCATGATCTCAGGGTCCTGGGATCGAGTCCCACATCGGGCTCTCTGCTCAGCAAGAAGCCTGCTTCTCTCTCTCTCTCTCTCTCTCTCTCTCTCTACCTTCCTCTCCATCTACTTGTGATCTCTCTCTGTCAAATAAATAAATAAAATCTTAAAAAAAAATGGAGTATCTTGGGGCACCTGGGTGGCTCAGTGGGTTAAGACCCTGCCTTCGGCTCAAGTCATGATCTCAGGGTCCTGGGATTGAGCCCTACATCAGAATCTCTGCTCAGCGGGGAGCCTGCTCCCCCTACCCCCGCCTGCCTCTCTGCCTATTTGTAATCTCTGTCTGCCAAATAAATAAATAAAATCTTTTAAAAAATCACTGCTAGGATAAATGAGGCAAAAGAGAGAATTAGTGATATAGAAGACCAAATGATGGAGAATAAAGAAGCTGAGTAAAAGAGAGACAAACAACTACTAGACCACAAAGGGAGAATTTGAGAGATAAGTGATACCATAAAACAAAACAATATTAGAATAATTGGGATCCTGGAAGAAGAAGAAAGACAGAAAGGGGCAGAAGGTATATTGGAGCAAATTATAATAGAGAATTTCCCTAATACAGCAAAGGGAACAAGCATCAAAATCCAGGAGGCACAGAGAACACCCTCAAAATCAATAAAAATAGGTCCACACCCCATCACCTAAGAGTAAAACTTTCAAGTCTTAGTGACAAAGAGAAAATCCTGAAAGCAGCTTGGGACAAGAGGGCTGTAACATACAATGGTAGAAATATTAGATTGGCAGCAGACTTATCCATGGAGACCTAGCAGGCCAAAAAGGAATGGCATAATATTATATATTCAGAGCAATAAAGGAAAAAATATGCAACCAAGAATACTATATCCAGATTGGCTGTCACTGAAAATAGAAGGAGAGATAAAAAGCTTCCAGGATGAAAAATTTAAAAATTTTTAAAAATCTTAAAAAATTGCAAATACCAAGCCAGCCCTACAGGAAATATTGAAACAGGTCCTATAAGCACAGAGAGAGCCTAAAAGTAATAGACCAGAAAAGAACAGAGACAATATACAGTAACAGTCACCTTAGAGGCAATACAGTGGCACTAAATTCATATCTTTGAATACTTACCCTGAATGTAAATGGGCTAAATGTCACAATCAAAAGACACAGGATATCCAAATGGATTAAAAAAACAAAAACAAACATAAACACAAAAAACAAGACCCAGTGGTATGCTGTTGGTAAGAAATTCATTTTAGACCCAAAGACACCTCCAGATTTAAAGTGAAGGGATGGAAAAAAATTTACCATGCTAATGGACATCAAAAAAAGCTGGGGAGACAATCCTTATAGCAGATAAATTAGATTAAAAGCCAAAGACTATAATAAGAGATGAGGAAGGGCACTATATCATACTCAAGGGGTCTGTCCAACAAGAAGATCTAAGAATTTTAAATATCTTTGCCCCTAACATAGGAGCAGCCAATCATATAAACCAATTAATAACAAAACCAAAGAAACACATTGACAATAATACAATAATAGTAGGGGACTTTAACCCCCACCTCGCTGAAATGGACAGATCATCTAAGCAAAAGATTAACAAGGAAATAAAGGCTTTAAATGACACACTAGAACAGATGCACATCACAGATATAGTCAGAACATTCCATCCGAAAGCAACAGAATACACATTTGTCTCTACTGCACATGGAACATTCTCCACAATAGATCATATCCTGGGTTGCAAATCACATCTCAACTGGTACCAAAAGATTTGGATAATTCCCTGCATATTTTCAGACCACAATGCTCTGAAGCTAGAACTCAATCAGAAGAGGAAAGTTAGAAAGAACTCAAATGTGGAGGCTAAAGAGCATCCTATAAAGAATGAATGGGTCAACCAGGAAATTAAAGAAGAATTGAAAAAAGTCATGGAAAAAAATGAAAATGAAAATGCAACTGTTCAAAATCTTTGGGACACAGCAAAGGAGGTCCTGAGAGGAAAGTATATAGTGATACAGGCCTTTCTCAAGAAACAAGAAAGGTCTCTAGTACACAACCTTACCCTACACCTAAAGGAGCTGGAGAAAGAATAGCAAAGAAAACCTAAACCCACAGGAGAAGAGAAAAAATAAATATCAGAACAGAAATTAATGAAATAGAAACCAAAAGAATAGTAGAACAGATTAACGAAATTAAGAGCTGGTTCTTTGAAAGAATTAATAAGACTAATAAACCTCTGGCCAGACTTATCAAAAAGAGAAAGGAACCAAATTAATAAAATCATGAATGAAAGAGGTGACATCATAACCAACACCAAAGAAATATAAGCAATTATAAGAACATATTATGAGCAACTATATGCCAGCAAATTTGACAATCTGGAAGAAATTGATACATCCCTAAAAACATATAAACTATGAAAACTGAACCACAAAGAAATAGAAAAACTGAACAGACCCATAACCAGTAAAGAGATTGAAGCAATCATCAAAAATCTCCCAAAACAACAAAAGCCCAGGGCCAGACGGCTTCCTAGGGGAATTCTACCAAACATTCAAAGTTGAATCAATACCTATTCTCCTGAAATTGTTCCAAAACATAGAAATGGAAGCTGAATTTCCAAACTCATTTTATGAGACCAGTATTACCTTGTTCCCAAAAAACAGACAACGACCATCAAAAAGGAGAATTATAGACCAATATCCTTGATGAACACAGATGCAAAAATTCTCACCAAAATACTAGCCAATAGGATCCAATAGTACATTAAAATGATTATTCACCACAACCACGTGGGACTTATTCCTGGGCTGCAAGGATAGTTCAACAACCACAAATCAATCAATGTGATGCAATATATTAATAAAAGAAAGAACAAGAACCATATGATACTCTCAGTAGATGCTGAAAGAGCATTTGACAAAGTAAAGCATCTTTTCTTGATCAAAAATCATCACAGTGTAGGCATAGAGGGTACATACCACAATACCATCAAAGTCATCTATGAAAAACCCACAGTAAATATTCTTAATGGGGAAAAACTGAGAGCTTTTCCCCTAAGGTCAGGAACATGGCAGGGATGTTCACTATCACCACTGCTATTCAACATAGTACTAGAAGTCCTAGCCTCAGCAATCAGACAACAAAAAGAAATAAAAGGCATCCAAATCAGCACAGAAGTAAAACTCTCACTTTGCAGATGACATGATACTTTATGTGGAAAACCCAAAAGACTCCACTCCATAACTGTTAGAACTCATACAGGAATTCAGTAAAGTATCAGGATATAAAACCAATGCACAGAAATCTGTTGCATTTATATATACAAACAGCAAGGCAGAAGAAAGAGAAATTAAGGAGTCAATCCCATTTACAACTATACCCAAAACCATAAGATACTTAGGAATAAACCTAACCAAGAGGCAATGAATCTGTATTCAGAAAACTATAAAGTACTCATGAAAAAAATTGAGGAAGACACAAAGAAATGGAAAAACTTTCCATGCTCATGGATTGAAAGATCAAATATTGTGAAAACATCTATGCTACCTAAAACAATCTACACATTTAATGCAATCCCTATCAAATACCATAATTTTTTTTCAAGGAAATGGAACAAATAATCCTAAAATTCATATAGAACAAGAAAAGACCCTGAATAGCCAGAGGAATGTTGGAAAAGAAAGCCAAAGTTGGTGGCATCACAATTCCAGACTTCAAGCTCTATTATAAAGCTGTCATCATCAGACAGAATGGTATTGGCACAAAAACAGACATATAGATCAATGGAACAGAATAGAGAGCCCAGAAATAGACCCTCAACTCTATGGTCAACTAATCTTTGGCAAAGCAGGAAAGAATGTCCAGTGGAAAAAACGTAGTCTCTTCAACAAATGTGTTGGGAAAATTGAACAGGGACATGTAGAAAAATGAAACTGGACTATTTTCTTATACCACACACAAAAATAGACTTAAAATGGATGAAAGACCTCAATGTGAGACAGGAATCCATCAAAATCCTTGAGCAGAACATAGGCAGAAACCTCGTTGACTTCAGCCACAACAACTTCTTCCTAGAAACATCACCAAAAGCAAGGGAAGCAAGGGCAAAAATGAACCACTGGGACTTCATCAAGATCAAAACGTTTGCACAGCAAAGGAAACAGTCAACAAAACCAAAAGACAACCAACAGAATGGGAGAAGATATTCGTAAATGACATGTCAGATAAAGGGGTAGTATCCAAAATCTATAAAGAAGTTATCAAAATCAAACACCCAAAGAACAAATAATCCAACTAAGAAATGGGCAGAAGACATGATCAGATATCTCCGCAAAGAAGACATCCAAATGATCAACAGACACAACAGACACAGAAAAAGTGCTCAACATCACTTGGCATCAGAGAAATACAAATCAAAACCACAATGAGACACCACCTCACACCAGTCAGAATGGCTAAAATTAACAAGTCAGGAAAGGACAGATGTTGGCGAGGATATGGAGAAAGGGGAACCCTCCTACACTGTTGGTGAAAATGCAAGCTGGTGCAGCCACTCTGGAAAACAGCACGGAGATTCCTCAAAAAGTTGAAAAGAGCTATCCCATGACCCAGCAATCACACTACTGTGTATTTACCCTAAAGATAAAAATGTAGTAATCCAAAGGGGGACGTGTATCAAATGTTTATAGCAGCAATGTCCACAATAGCCAAACTATGGAAAGAACCTGATGTCCATCAATAGATGAATGGATAAAGAAGATGTTGTGTATATATATATGTATACACACACACACACACACACACACACATATACAATGAATACTGTGCAGCCATCAAAAGAAATGAAATCTTGCCTTTGCAATGACATGGATGGAAATAGAGGGTATTATATTGAGCAAAATAAGTCAATCAGAGAAAGACAATTATCATATGCTTTCTCTGTTATGAGGAATTTGAGAGGCAGGGCAGGGGGTTGTGGGGGGTAGTGTAGGAAAATGTAAAACAAGATGGGATCAGGAGAGAGAGAAACCATAAGATACTGTCAATCTCACAAAACAAACTGAGGGTTCCTGGGGGCTGGGAGGGTAGGGAGAGGGTGGTTGGGTTATGAACATTGGGGAGAGTAAGTGGTATGGTGAGTGCTGTGAGATGTGTAAGCCTGATGATTCACAGACCTGTACCCCTGGGGCAAATAATACATTATATGTTAATAAAAGTGATTTTTAAAAATGTGTTAAAGAACATTTAGTCTGATTCCTTTGAGTCTCATAAAGGAAAACAGACCTCCAAATTAAATATAATAGGCATGGAATTAATACATAAATGTGATGGTCAAATTTTACCTGACATTTGAATTCAAATGTCAGTACAAAGAAACCTAGAAGGAAAGCACCATTTCTAGTCATTGCTACTCTTATTTGAGCATTTGTGTTTAATTTGCTGAACCCTGGTTTCATTGAATGATTGTATTATAGTAAAAGCAGCATATTACATATGCTTATTAACTAGTTGTGTATTTGTTAGATGACAACCTACCTATTTTGAAACTAGGAAATTAAGATTTGTTGAAGACAAATTAGAGAAATTAATCATGTTATCATGTGTCACTCAGACAGGAAAGAACAAGACTACAGTGAAAGAATCGTTTCAAATTTGTAATTTAGGCAAAAAGCTGATACCTGCTGAGTAACATTCAGGTTTCAAACATGAGTCAGCATCATTTTATTCCCTTAATTGGACAGCATCTTTATGAAGTTTTACTAAGCAGGCCAAGCTAGTTTTGATGAAAATATTTTGCTGCTAGCTGCTTGGTTGCCTTGACATCTGAAATAGTTTACCCCAGGAACACAATCATTTCTGCCCTTCATAAATCTAGTAAATTATCAAACCCTATTTCATTTTTCCATCTCTTCTTTAGTAATTTTTAAAGATTTAAGATTTTTTTTTTTACCCAACAAGCATGCCTAGTATGTTGCAAAACAGCTGATAAAGGTACTTTCTCACTCATCAGTCCATAAGTACTTCTGAACCCTTTGCCTGCCCCATACATCATTAGGTCCACTGCCAGATTAATACTGGAAAATGCCATTTCTCTCTTCTTGATTCTATAACATCACATGGAATGTATAATTTGTTATTCTACAGTGCAGTGATTCGAGTCTTTGTGGATTCACCAACAAAGGATTTACTGGATATTTAAAAAGTCCCAGTTTCAGAGAGTTTATTTTAAATATCCTTACAACGTCTACTGCAATTTTCTGTGTATATCCAAAGAATACTTAAGTTAATATTGCATAATACAGACGTCATATTGCCAAAGAATTCCAGTCATGGAATCAAGATTATACATACAAAACAGAAGACAAAAATAACTTTAGAGCATTCAATTTGGGCTATCAAGAATACATTTTGAGAGTTAAGTAAAGAAAACCCTTATAATGACAGGTCATTTGACCATTGCTGGATTAGTATGAGGTAGATGAGAAAAGCATGAAGATATAAGCAATAGAGAAAACATCATACCATAAGTGTTTCTCCTCATTGTTGCATTAAGTTTTTTACTGGGGAGCAGTGAAAATCATTACTTGATAAGGGAAAGTGAGTTTACTTTATAGAAGACCATGATCTTCAAAATTATTATCAGAGATATATAAAATTAACAGGCTAGCTCTCCAAAACAGAGCCACTCTCAATTTTCCACTAATTATATATATATGCAGTATATATATATATATATATATATATATATATATATATATATACTGTAAAAACACAAGCAAAATCTCATAGCAAGAAAAGTCTGATCATTCAATTATTTTCAATATCTAGGAAAATTTCTATACATTTCTATAAATGGAAGATTTTCCTTAAAGGGGCAATAAATAATCCACCAATCCTGTAAAAAGTAGTCAATCATATTCTTTGTTTCTATCTTCTTCTCCAGTGGTTCAAAAAAACAAGTTGTGTATCCAGAAAAATTGCCATATGCTGTCATTGTATCTTACTTTCTTCATTCAGGTGGATATTTCAACACCAAGAAAGCTATTGAAAGTTTTTTGTTTTTTGTTTTTTGTTTTTTGTTTTTTCTGGGAATAGGACACCCAAGGAGTGGTGGAAACTAGAAATAAAAAAACTGTAATTACTTAGAGGAGATAGAAAAAGCAGCACTGAAAGCACTAGTCTTTCTTTTTTTCCCTACATGCACCATCTCTTTCAAAATTTTAAAGAACCAAACTATGGAAAAGCAAATATAGGATACTACTGCATGAGAACTTCCCATCTAACTGTGTCTGTTGGAAAGAGATTCACCTATCAACTGGGTATAAAATGTGGACCAAGAAGAATTTCTACACATAGAAGCTAGTCCAAATTTAACAAAAAGATCCAGCAATGTGGGACAAGACAAGACTTTTTGAACTAGCATCAGAAAGTCATGAAAACAGGTGTTGAAAATAAAACACAATAGAATAAGAGCTGGAATCAATTTTAAAAAATGGGCAGAAGTCATGAACAGGCATTTCTCCAAAGACATAGAGATTAACAATAGACTTATGAAAAGATGCCCAACATCACTCACCATCAGAGAAATAAAAATCAAGGCCACAATGAGATATCACCTCATCCCTGTCAGAATGGCTAGAATCAAAATACAAGAAGCGTTGGCAAGGATGTGAGGAAAAAGGAACACTCTTGTGCTGTTGGTGGAATGCAAACTCATGCAGCCACTGTGGAAACAGTATGGAGTTTCCTTAAAAAATTAAAAATAAGATAACTATATGATACAATAATTCCACAACTGAGTATTTACTCAAAGAATATGAAAAAAACTAATTTAAAAAAATATATGTACCCCTATGTTTAGTGCAGCATTATTTACAATAGCCAAATTATGGAAGCAGCTCAAGTGTCCCTCAATAGATGAAATAAAGAATATGTGGTGTGTCTGTGTGTGTGTATGTGTGTGTGTTATACACACAATTAATGTGTGTGTTATACACACACACATACACACACACTGGTATATGTGTATATGGGAATATGTATAAGGGAATATTATACATCCATAAGAAGAATGAAACCTTTCCATTTAAACAACATGGATGGAGCTAGAGAGTATAATACTAACTGAAATCAGTCAGTCAGAGAAAACCAAATACCATATGATTTCACTCACACATAGAATTTAAGAAACAAAACAAGCAAAGAAAAAAAAGAGACAAACTAAAAAACAGACTCTTAACTGTAGAGAATAAATTGATGGTTACCAGAGGGTGGACAGATGGATGGGGAGATGGGTAAAATAGGTGAAGGGGATTAAGGGTACTCTTATCTTCATTTGCACTGAGTAACAGAGAAATGCTGAATCATTATATTGTACACTTGAAACTAAGAGTCTATCAGACTTTTGTTTTCTGTACAACAGAAATAGAAGAGAATGTTAAACTTGGGGCATTAATGATTAGGAAATGTTTTGAAAGCTAAGGAAACCACCTTAGTTGCATGTATAATTGTATAATTACAATCATAAGATATACTTCAAGTCCTTGAGAATATTAAAATATTTCAAAATATTTAAAATATATAATTATGATTTTAATAAGTTGGTTTAAACTCCTCTATTATGGAATTGGATGGATGGATATTCTAATTAGGTCAAAAAATAATCTAAAGAGAAGCTAACATTTCATACAAGAAGGTTAAAAATTAAAAAAAAATAAAATGACTATGTTTTAAGCAAACACATAAAATAAAGCTGGGGTTGAAATATATGTATTCAATGAGTAGCCTCTAGGGCAAAGTTCTTAGAATCTAAAGTAAAAATCTTTTAACATGCATCACTTCTACTTTTTTTTTTTTTCATTTTATTTTTTATAAACATATATTTTTATCCCCAGGGGTACAGGTCTGCGAATCGCCAGGTTTACACACTTCACAGCACTCACCATAGCACATACCCTCCCCAATATCTGTAACCCCACCCCCCACAACCCCCCTCCCCCCATCAACCCTCAGTTTGTTTTGTGAGATTAAGAGTCACTTATGGTTTGTGTCCCTCCCAATCCCATCTTGTTACATTTATTCTTCTCCTACCCCCTTAACCCCCCATGTTGCATCTCCTCTCCCTCATTTCAGGGAGATCATATGATAGTTGTCTTTCTCCGATTGACTTATTTAGCTAAGCATGATACCCTCTAATTCCATCCACGTCGTCGCAAATGGCAAGATTTCATTTCTTTTGATGGCTGCATAGTATTCCATTGTGTATATATACCACATCTTCTTTATCCATTCGTCTCTTGATGGACATCTAGGTTCTTTCCATAGTTTGGCTATTGTAGACATTGCTGCTATAAACATTCGGGTGCACGTGCCCCTTCGGATCACTACGTTTGTATCTTTAGGGTAAATACCCAGCAGTGCAATTGCTGGGTCATAGGGTAGTTCTATTTTCCACATTTTGAGGAACCTCCATGCTGTTTTCCAGAGTGGTTGCACCAGCTTGCATTCCCACCAACAGTGTAGGAGGGCTCCCCTTTCTCCGCATCCTCACCAGCATCTGTCATTTCCTGACTTGTTCATTTTAGCCATTCTGACTGGTGTGAGGTGATATCTCATTGTGGTTTTGATTTGTATTTCCCTGATGCCGAGTGATGTGGAGCACTTTTTCATGTGTCTGTTGGCCATATGGATGTCTTCTTTGCAGAAATGTCTGTTCATGTCCTCTGCCCATTTCTTGATTGGATTATTTGTTCTTTGGGTGTTGAGTTTGCTAAGTTCTTTATAGATTTTGGACACTAGCCCTTTATCTGATATGTCATTTGCAAATATCTTCTCCCATTCTGTCAGTTGTTTTTTGGTTTTGTTCACTGTTTCCTTTGCTGTGCAAAAGCTTTTGATCTTGATAAAATCCCAATAGTTCATTTTTGCCCTTGCTTCCCTTGCCTTCGGTGATGTTCCTAGGAAGATGTTACTGCGGCTGAGGTCGAAGAGGTTGCTGCCTGTGTTCTCCTCAAGGATTTTGATGGATTCCTTTCTCACATTGAGATCCTTCATCCATTTTGAGTCTATTTTCATGTGTGGTGTAAGGAAATGATCCAATTTCATTTTTCTGCATGTGGCTGTCCAATTTTCCCAACACCATTTATTGAAGAGGCTGTCTTTTTTCCATTGGACATTCTTTCCTATTTTGTCGAAGATGAGTTGACCTTAGAGTTTAGGGTCCGTTTCTGGGCTCTCTATTCTGTTCCATTGATCTATGTGTCTGTTTTTGTGCCAGTACCATGCTGTCTTGATGATGACGGCTTTGTAATAGAGCTTGAAGTCCGGAATTGTGATGCCACGAACTTTGGCTTTCTTTTTCAATATTCCTTTGGCTATTCGAGGTCTTTTCTGGTTCCATATAAATTTTAGGATTATTTGTTCCATTTCTTTGAAAAAAATGGATGGTACTTTGATAGGAATTGCATTAAATGTGTAGATTGCTTTAGGTAGCATAGACATTTTCACAATATTTATTCTTCCAATCCAGGAGCATGGAACATTTTTCCATTTCTTTGTGTCTTCCTCGATTTCTTTCATGAGTACTTTATAGTTTTCTGTGTATAGATTCTTAGTCTCTTTGGTTAGGTTTATTCCCAGGTATCTTATAGTTTTGGGTGCAATTGTAAATGGGATGGACTCCTTAATTTCTCTTTCTTCTGTCTTGTTGTTGGTGTAGAGAAATGCAACTGATTTCTGTGCATTGATTTTATATCCTGACACTTTACTGAATTCCTGTAGAAGTTCTAGCAGTTTTGGAGTGGAGTCTTTTGGGTTTTCCACATAGAGTATCATATCATCTGCGAAGAGTGATAGTTTGACTTCTTCTTTGCCGATTTGGATGCCTTTAATTTCCTTTTGTTGTCTGATTGCTGAGGCTAGGACTTCTAGTACTATGTTGAATAGCAGTGGTGATAACGGACATCCCTGCCGTGTTCCTGACCTTAGCAGGAAAGCTTTCAGTCTTTCTCCATTGAGAATGATATTTGCGGTGGGTTTTTCAGAGATGGCTTTGATAATATTGAGGTATGTGCCCTCTATCCCTACACTTTGAAGAGTTTTGATCAGGAAGGGATGCTGTACTTTGTCAAATGCTTTTTCAGCATCTATGGAGAGTATCATATGGTTCTTGTTCTTTCTTTTATTAATGTGTTGTATCACATTGATTGATTTGTGGATGTTGAACCAACCTTGCAGCCCTGGAATAAATCCCACTTGGTCGTGGTGAATAATCCTTTTAATGTACTGTTGAATCCTATTGGCTAGTATTTTGGCGAGAATTTTTGCATCTGTTTTCATCAAGGATATTGGTCTGTAGTTCTCTTTTTTGATGGGATCCTTGTCTGGTTTTGGGATCGAGGTGATGCTGGCCTCATAAAATGAGTTTGGAAGTTTTCCTTCCATTTCTATTTTTTGAACAGTTTCAGGAGAATAGGAATTAGTTCTTCTTTAAATGTTTGGTAGAATTCCCCCGGGAAGCCATCTGGCCCTGGGCTTTTGTTTGTTTGGAGATTTTTGATGACTGTTTCAATCTCCTTACTGGTTATGGGTCTGTTGAGGCTTTCTATTTCTTCTTGGTTCAGTTGTGGTAGTTTATATGTCTCTAGGAATGCATCCATTTCTTCCAGATTGTCGAATTTGTTGGCATAGAGTTGCTCATAGTATGTTCTTATAATTGTCTGTATTTCTTTGGTGTTCGTTGTGATCTCTCCTCTTTCATTCATGATTTTATTTATTTGGGTCCTTTCTCTTTTCTTTTTGATAAGTCTGGCCAGTGGTTTATCAATCTTATTAATTCTTTCAAAGAACCAGCTCCTAGTTTCGTTGATTTGTTCTATTGTTTTTTTGGTTTCTATTTCATTGATTTCTGCTCTGATCTTTATGATTTCTCTTCTCCTGCTGGGTTTAGGGTTTCTTTTTGTTCTTTCTGCAGCTCCTTTAGGTGTAGGGTTAGGTTGTGTACCTGAGACCTTTCTTGTTTCTTGAGGAAGGCTTGTACCGCTATATATTTTCCTCTCAGGACTGCCTTTGTTGTGTCCCACAGATTCTGAACCGCTGTGTTTTCATTATCATTTGTTTCCATAAATTTTTTCAATTCTTCTTTAATTTCCTGGTTGACCCATTCATTCTTTAGAAGGATGCTGTTTAGTCTCTCCATGTATTTGGGTTCTTTCCAAATTTCCTCTTGTTATTGAGTTCTAGCTTCAGAGCATTGTGGTCTGAAAATATGCAGGGAATGATCCCAATCTTTTGATACCGGTTGAGACTAAATTTAGGACAAAGAATGTGATCTATTCTGGAGAATGCTCCAGGTGCACTAGAGAAGAATGTGTATTCTGTTGCTTTGGGATGAAATGTTCTGAATATATCTGTGATGTCCATCTGATCCAGTGTGTCATTTAAGGCCTTGATTTCCTTGTTGATCTTTTGCTTGGATGATCTGTCCATTTCAGTGAGGGGAGTGTTAAAATCCCCTACTATTATTGTATTCTTGTCGATGTGTTTCTTTGATTTTGTTATTAATTGGTTTATATAGTTGGCTGCTCCCACGTTAGGGGCATAGATATTTAAAATTGTTAGATCTTCTTGTTGGACAGTTCCTTTGAGTATGATATAATGTCCTTCCTCATCTCTTATTATAGTCTTTGGCTTAAAATCTAATTGATCTGATATAAGGATTGCCACTCCTGCTTTCTTCTGATGTCCATTAGCATGGTAAATTCTTTTCCAGCCCCTCATTTTAAACCTGGCGGTGTAATCGGGTTTAAGATGAGTTTCTTGTAGGCAACATATAGATGGGTTTTGTTTTTTTATCCATTCTGATACCCTGTGTCTTTTGATTGGGGCATTTAGCCCATTAACATTCAGGGTAAGTATTGAGAGATATGAATTTAGTGCCATTGTATTGCCTGTAAGGTGACTGTTATTGTATATTGTCTCTGTTTCTTTCTGATCTACTACTTTTAGGGTCTCTCTTTGCTTAGAGGACCCCTTTCAATATTTCACGTAGAGCTGGTTTGGTATTTGCAAATTTTTTCAGTTTTTGTTTGTCCTGGAAGCTTTTAATCTCTTGTTCTATTTTCAATGATAGCCTAGCTGGATATAGTATTCTTGGCTGCATGTTTTTCTCGTTTAGTACTCTGAATATATCATGCCAGCTCTTTCTGGCCTGCCAGTTCTCTGTGGATAAGTCTGCTGCCAATCTAATATTTTTACCATTGTATGTTACAGACTTCTTTTCCTGGGCTGCTTTCAGGATCTTCTCTTTGTCACTAAGACTTGTCAATTTTACTATTAGGTGATGGGGTGTGGACTTATTCTTATTGATTTTGAGGGGGGTTCTCTGAACCTCCTGGATTTTGATGCTTGTTCCCTTTGCCATATTGGGGAAATTCTCTCCAATAATTCTCTCCAACATACCTTCTGCTCCCCTCTCTGTTTCCTCTTCTTCTGGAATCCCAATTATTCTAATGTTGTTTTGTCTTATGGTGTCACTTATCTCTCGAATTCTCCCCTCGTGGTCCAGTAGCTGTTTGTCCCTCTTTTGCTCAGCTTCTTTATTCTCTGTCATTTGGTCTTCTATGTCGCTAATTCTTTCTTCTGCCTCATTTATCCTAGCAGTGAGACCCTCCATTTTGATTGCACCTCATTAATAGCTTTTTTGATTTCAACTTGGTTAGATTTTAGTTCTTTTATTTCTCCAGAAAGGGCTTTTATATCTCCCGAGAGGGTTGCTTTAATATCTTCCGTGCCTTTTTCAAGCCTGGCTAGAACCCTGAGAATCATCATTCTGAACTCTATATCTGACATATTACCAATGTCTGTATTGATTAGGTCCCTAGCCTTTGGTACTGCTTCTTGTTCTTTTTTTTGTTGTGAATTTTTCCACCTTGTCATTTTGTCCAGATAAAAGTATATGAAGGAGCAAGTAAAATACTAAAAGGGTGGCAACAACCCCAGGAAAATATGCTTTAGCCAAATCAGAAAAGATCCCAAATCATGAGGGGGGGGGAGAAAGGGGATAAAAAGTGGTTCAGAAAGAAAAAAAAAAAGAAACTATTAAAAAAAGAAAGCCAATAAAAAATATAAAAAGGAATATATATATATATATATATATATATATATATAATATAAACTATTTAAAAAACGTTAAAAAAGAAAACGGTAAAAGTTAAAAAAATTTAGAAGAAGAGAAAAAAAATTGAAAAAGAAAAAAAAATTAAATTAACTGCAAGGCTAAAGAATCATGGGGAGAAAGTCATGAGTTCCATGCTTTGCTTTCTTCTCCTCTGGAATTCCGCCCCTCTCCTTGGTATTGAAACTGCACTCCTTGGTAGGTGAACTTGGTCCTGGCTGGGTTTCTCATTGATCTTCTGGGGGAGGGGCCTGTTGTAGTGATTCTCAAGCGTCTTTGCCCCAGGGGGAGTTGCACCACCCTTACCCGGGGCCAGGCTGAGTAATCTGCTCGGGTTTGCTGGGTTTGCTTTCGGGAGCTTTTGTTCCCTGAGTGCTTTCCGTAGAGTTCTGGAAGACGGGAATGAAGATGGCGGCCTCCCGGTCTCCGGCCCGGAGGAGCCGAGAGCCCGGGGCCCCACTCCTCAGTGCACCCTCAGAGAACAGCGCCCAATGACTCCCATCACCCTGGCCTCCGGCCTCTCTCCGAGCTGACCGAGCCTGCGACCGGTTCAAGGTAACCCCGAGTTTAGAACTCACTCCCCGGCTCTGTCTCTGTAGCCGGCTTCCCTGTTCTAATACTGGTAAGCTCTGCGACACTCAGACACCCCCGATCCTTCTGTGACCCTGCGGGACCTGAGGCCGCGCTGACTCGGGTGGGCTTCACCCCAGTTAAGCCTCTGGAGCGATGTCCCTCAGCGGAACAGACTTCTAAAAGTCCCGATTTTGTGCTCTGTTGCTCTGCCGCTCGCCGGGAGCCGGCCCCTCCCCCCGCGGTCTATCTTCCTGTCGCTTTGGATTCACTTCTCCGCCAGTCCTACCTTTCAGAAAGTGGTTGATTTTCTATTTCTAGAATTGCTGTTCTTCTTCTCTTCAATCTCCCATTGGATTTGTAGGTGTTTGCAATCTTTAGATAAGCTATTTAGCTGATCTCCCGCTACCTGAAGTAGTCTCAGCCTGCTACTTCTCTGCCATCTTGACTCCTCCCCTACTTTTTAATATTCTATAAGTTCACAGACTTTAATGAAGTTTTAAAAATCCCATAACTTTGAAATATACACATCAAAAATAGCTTGAAATAAAAGTGGAAAATAATAACTCAATCTCTGGGGTAAAATTTAACGTAACTCTCTTGTAGATTCCCAGAGAAAATTTTGAAAAATATAAAGATACGGAAAATTCAAATAGCAATTTAAATCATATTACTGATTTTTCTACCCTAAGACATAAAGTACAGAATGTCAACAAGATGTCAGGATAAGAAGCCCCAACCCCTCCATTCCCCAAGGAGACACTGAACAACAATACATTGACAAATTCCCTTTGTGACATATCCAGAAACAATTTAAGAGGTACCTATACCCCAGATGAGGGCAAACCTAGCTGTATTGAAGCTGGTAGAAAAATTTGTGGCACTCACCATTGTCCCTCCCTTTGGCTCAGCATGGCACAATCAGGAGAAAACTCAGAGTTCTGGGTTTCTCCAGGGGGAGGAAGAGGAAGTCTAAAATATGCATGCAACCGTCAGACATTTGGGAGTTGGGGACCTGCCCAAGGGATTTGTTTCTGTTTTGCCTGACTCTAAGCCCTAATAGGAAAATGTATCAGGTTGGGAGGTGCCGAGGACAAAAATGGCAATTTGGACAAGCCCAAGCTCACTGGTCCTAGCTTCTCCCACTAACTCAAGTCACAATGAGCAGGAAGAAATCCCCAATGCCTGTCTCCTCCCTGTAAAGGGAAAGAATAGGAACATGCATCTAGTATTCTAGCTTTTCAGAGAACTACCACAAGGAATGGGTTCATGTTTTGTGAATTCCAATGTGCTTGCAGGACCCTGCGTACTCTAGGTGTCTGGGGCCAAAGAGAACAAAACAGAACTAGGAGGTTTGCTGCTATGCCTCAGTCCAATGACATAGCAGACAGAACTGGTAATTTGGAGACCCCTAGTAGTGGCAATGTGGGGGCCAAGGAAGGGAGTCCCTAGGTGAAAAGTAGAGTTTGCATGCTATGTTCCTGACTTCAAGATAATTACAAGGCTGCAACCATCAAAAAGATGTAACATTGACACATAAAAACAGACACATAAATAAATGGAACACAATAGCGCCCAGAAATACCGACAAACAACCTAAGTCCCTAAGTTACATAGCACACCCTGCAGGCTCTAATTACTCACTGTTTACCTTCTTGGGAAATCCTATACTCCAACCACCCAGACTAGGCCCCATCTCCTACCCAACCACCAACATCCAATGGTGTTCAAAGGAAACGTTTGCTGATGGAGAAATTAGATAAAGAAGCCAGCTGCTCCAACACTGATTCTAGATGGGCTGAGTGTGAAACAGAGTAATGCCCTGAGTAATGCCTTTCAAGGCAAATGCTCGAGAGATAGGCACAGATGGCTTCCTGAAATGAATTTTAGATACCTTGAAGTTCCCAGGAAAAACAACTGGTCCTGAGGATACTGGGATGGGTGTGTCTGAGTTGCTGTGGCCTTGAACCTTGACAGAGGTCCAGTGGAGACCCTGGTGGTCTGCACCAGAAGTCCATGCAGCTTCCACAGTCCCTTGCCTCTTGGAAAGCTGTAGATTTGCAGCCCAGATGTGCACTTTACTGGCTTCTTCTGACTCCCAGCAGGCCTTCCCACTCACTGCTTTTGAGCCAGAGCATATTCCCTCCACCTGGCTGGGATTCTCCATGATGGGCTGCCCCACCTTAACTCTGACTGGCATGGGTCAAGGAGTCCACTAGCACTGGGGATGGCCTGACAGGTGGTTTGAGCTAGACTCCTTATGGAAATCTGGGAAGAGTGGCTTTGACAATGGCACCTGAGCACCCAGATGTTTCTCATTCTATGACAACCCTGCCAGCTGCCATAGATTAAAAGCAGTATCAGCAACAACAAAAATTTGGACATAGATGGAAAGATTTCCCAATAGAGAAAGGATAGTCTCTTTAAAATAAAATAAAATGAGGCAGGGAAAAAGGAATATCTACATGTTAAAAAAAAAAGATGGAAGGGAGGGAGGAAGGGAGGGAGGAAGGAAGGAAGAAAGGGAGGGAGAAAAAAAGAATTAAACTATTATCTCACACCATAAACAAAAAGCCACTCAAAGTGGATTAAAGACTTAAATGTAAGACCTGAAACCATAAAACTTCTAAAAGAAAACATGGTGGGGCGGGGGGGCATATTCACAACACTGGTCTTGGCAATGATTTCAAAAAGCATAGATAACAAAAACAAAAATAGATAAGGGGTACTACATAAAATTAAGAAGTGTCCAGACAGCAAAGGAGAGAGTGAAAAGTCAATCTAAGGATAAAAGAAAATATATGCAAACCACATACTTTATAAGAGGTTATTTCCAAAATATATAAAGAATTCTGACAACTCATTAGCAAAATACATACATACATACATAATCCAATTGAAAAATGAGCAAAGGACTTGAATAGACATATCTCCAAAGAAGAGTTAAAAGTGGCAAACAAGAAAAGATGATCATCACTAGTCATCAGGGAAATTCAAAACCATAATGAGATATCAGCTTACAAATGTTATAATGGGTATTGTCAAAAAACAAAACAAACAAACAAATAAAAAACTAAAAACAAGTGTTGGCAAAGATGTGGAAAAACTGGAAGTCTTGTGTACTGTTAGGAAGAAGGAAAAGATTATGCAGTCACTATGAAAAACAGTATGGCGGTTACTCAAAAAATTAAAAATAGGACTATTGTACGATCCAACAGTTCTACTTCTGGGTATTTATCCAAATGTTTTGAAAAGAGAATCTCAAAATGATGTTTGCACTCCTGTGTTCATTGTAGCACTACCCAAGAGGTGAAAACACCTAAATGTCCATCATCAGATGAATAAATAATAGGAATTTTTTATAGAGACAGTGAAATATTAGTCATAAAAAATAAGGAATTCCTGTCATATGCTACAACATAGATTAACATTGAAGACATTATGCTAAGTAAAATAGGCAGTCACAGAAGAACAAATATGGCATAATTTCACTTATGTAAGTGAATAAGAAAGTAGGATAGTGGTAGCCAAGGTCTGGAGGAGAGGGAAATAGGGAGTAGCTTTTCAATAGATATATAGAGTTTCAGACATGCAATGTGAACAAGTTCTAGAGATCTACTGTAAAGCAATTTACATGCCAATAACAGAGTACTATATAAAATTTAAAAGTTAAAATTTAAAACTTAAAATTCAAGAGTTGGTTTCAGGTTATGAGTTTTTTAGTTTAATAAAATATATATGAATATATGTCACATTTACTTTTAGAAAATTTAGAAAATAGACCTCAAATAAATTTTAATTGAGCACCTAAGTAAGTCAGAAATCTTACACATAATTTATCCATGTCATTATAAAGTCAGAATTTAAAAATAAGAAATCTAGAAGGGAAATTTTAAAGTACACTATGGCGGAAAAATGTTGCATTGAAAACATACCTGGAGTCTAAGGTATATTGGGGCGCCTGGGTGGCTCAGTGGGTTAACCCTCTGTCTTCAGCCCAGGTCATGATCTCAGGATCCGGGAATTGAGCCCCACATTGAGCTCTCTGCCCTTTGGGGAGCCTGCTTCTCCCTCTCTCTCTGCCTGACTCTCTGCCTATTTGTGATATCTGTCTATGTCAAATAAATAAAATATTTTAAAATTTTAAGCAAAAAATCTGCTCTTCAACACACACAAAACAGATAATCACATCAAAAAAATGGGCAGAAGACATGAACAGACACTTCTCCAAAGAAGACATACAAATGGCTAACAGACACATGAAAAAATGTTCATCATCATAAGCCATCAGGGTGATTCAAATCAAAACCATATTGAGGGGCGCCTGGGTGGCTCAATGGGTTAAAACATCTGCCTTCGGCTTGGGTCATGATCCCGGGGTCCTGGGATCAAGTCCCACATTGGGCTTTCTGCTCAGTGGAGAGCCTGCTTCCTCCTCTCTCTCTCTGCCTGCATCCCTGCCTACTTGTGATCTCTGCCTGCCAAATAAATAAATAAATAAATAAAATCTTAAAAAAAAAAAAAAACATGCACACATTGAGATACCACCTTACATGAGTTAGAATGGCCAAAATCAACAGGACAGTAAACAACAAGTGTTGGAGAGGATGTGGAGAAAGGGGAACCCTCTTACACTCTTGGTGGGAATGCAAGTTGGTGCAGCCACTTTGGAAAACAGAGTGGAGCTTCCTTAGAAATTAAAAATAGTTACCCTATTGCCCTGCAACTGCATGACTGGGTATTTACCCCAAAGATACTGATGTAGTGAAAAGAAGGGCCATCTGTACCCCAATATTCATAGCAGCAATGGCCACAGTCGCCAAACTGTGGAAAGAACCAAGATGCCCTTCAGTGGACGAATGGATGAAGAAGATGTGGTCCATATATACAACGGAGTATTATGCCTCCATCAGAAAGGATGAATACCCAACTTTTGTATCAACATGGACGGGACTGGAAGAGATTATGCTGAGTGAAATAAGTCAAGCAGAGAGAGTCAATTATCACATGATTTTGCTTACTTGTGGAGCATATGGAATAACATGGAGGGCATTGGGAGGTGGAGCAGAGAAGTGAGTTGGGGAAATTAGAGGGGGAGACAAACCATGAGAGACTGTGGACTCTGAGAAACAAGCTGAGGGTTTTGGATGGGAGGGGGTGGGGGGTTGGGTGAGCCTGGTAGTGGGTATTATGGAGGGCACATATTGTATGGAGCACTGGGTGTGGTACATAAACAATGAATGCTGGAACACTGAAAAGAAATAAAATAAATTGAAAACAAACAAACAAACAAACAAAAAACACCTGCTCCTCATTAAGACTCTAAGGAAGCAAAGAATAAGATACTTACTAAAGAAAATGATATCATAAAACAATACCTGGCAGGATACTTAATGAAACATTGGAAACATTCCCACTGACAGCAAAAGCAAGACAATGATGTAGACTATTTCGATTATTAGCATTTTCCTGGAAGTTCTATCCCAAATCTAGACAATGTTAAAAAGAAAGAGGTAGGAAAATTATCATTTTTTAAGATGATAATATTGCAAGCCCATAAATTCCCATATAATAAGCTGAAAATTCCAAGAATTGGAAAGAGTTGAATAAGAATATTTTTAAATTAACAAATATTTACTTTTTTTATATAAAACAATGACAACCAGTTAGGAAATACAAAGGAAAAAGTTTTGAGTTACAATAGCTGTAAAATACAATCTAGAAACACCACATAGAAGAAATTTATAAGGCCTGCATGTAGAAGTTACAAAACTTTTCAGAGATATATAAACGAGAATTCAATTTAAATGTGGGATGCAGTTATTCCATATTCTTCATGGGGAGACTAATATTACAAAGAGTGAAAAGGACAGTTTTGTCTATATCTTAGCATGTCAATACTTTCCACTTTTTCTATGAACTAGCAAAACTCTCATAATAAAGGAAAGGTAGTAAGTATACTGAAGGAAAAATGTCTGAATGAGATGCAGTTGCAATCCATTGTGTACTTTTCCAAAATAATAAATAGAAAAATAATAAACAGAAAAATTGAGTGATATAGCAAGATCATGTAGGGGAAAAGCAGAGTATGAAAGACCAGAATGAATACAGCTGTGGCAAGAACTAAAGAAAGAAGGGAAACAGTGAAAAGGAGAAACATCTTTGAAACAGAATTGGCAGGATTTTATTAGAATAAAACAGAGAATATGAAAGAAGAATCCAAGACAACCACAGGCATTTCATCCTGAGGGGCTAGACTATGGAGTGGGTGAAAACCAATATGAGGAATGCGGAAGAAAACTAGATCATGAGGTCCAGTTTGGACATGGTGTGTCTCAGGAGCAGTAAGGTGTTCTCAACAAAACAAGTTCACAGGATAATCTATGCTGTTCACATAAATTATCTACAATTATAGCAGTACTTAGAATGCAAACACAATGTAGCAAGTTAAAAAGCCTTCAAAAATAGAGGGCACTAAACTGGTGGGGGTTAGACAATAGTGATAATGAAAAATGGAGGGTTAAATCCTCAAATACTATGTTTCAAAAGAGAATGGAAGAAGAATTGTATTTAAAACAAATATGAAAGTTGTTGCTTAATTTAACAAAATGATTCTGTTATTTTGAAGAGTATGCAGCATTTCCTGTAAAATGAACTTAGTAGAAAAGCCATTATGATTCTGTCTTAAAAATGTAGTCTCCATGTGACTCTGAACAATTTTAAGTCTAAAAGTCAGTCTGTTTTATAATTCTACAGATCAGAAGCTCCTTGAGGAGTAACGTAACTCTATTTGGACTTTACAAAGTCTATATTTTATAGTGCAGTGCTTGGTTGCTTCTGAATCACAATGAAGTAAATCTGGCAATGCAAAGTCCCACATAGTTATAAAATCTTTTGAGTCATCACGGCTGATACGCACGAAGTTCTTTAGCACAGGTGTTTCTGAAGTTGAGACACATTTGGGGAGTTCAAAATACCTATGGTTCTCACACTCTTATTTCTCCTGGTGTGATTCTGTGCTAATGTTAGTACACAGAGATGTAACATTAAATGTGCCATATTTCTGGGTGACTCATTAGCTGCTAGGAATTTGTTATAGGAGAGCCAAAGCTTTCCAACATGTCTATATTTATTTGCTAGTTTCTATAATTATATACCTTCATTTAAAGAAAATTCCAGAGACTATGTAATCACATAGAAATCATATGAATTGATTAAAAATTTTTATACCACATATTTTTTATATGCTCCTATCATTGAGAGTAGAAACTCCCTTGTCTGTGTTCCTAAAATACATGCATACATAATGTAACTATTTATATCCACATCTAACTTCTTCACTATCCTGAGAGACCCTTGGCACACAGACCATGTTTCATTCATTTCTATATTATTGTTTATAAAAGCAGTGTCTTGCTATAGCAAGCATTCATTAAATTTTTCTTAACTAAGTAGATGAATTAATCAAGTTGCTAATTTAAAAGTCACATTCTCATGAAGCAATTATAAACAATTCAGTAAGAACCTCCAAGGTAAACTATATTAATTATTCAATTTCCTGAAATGTGGGAGTTTGATTAAAGAGTTTTCTGGTTACCTCATCATTTCAATTTCCAAATATCATTTGGTTTGAATCCTGGTTTAGAAATTCTTTCTGTGTACTGTTTTCTTGCCTTCAACTATTTGAGCAAAAGCAATATGTTGAAAGTATTTACTTAATTGTTTTATAATTACAAATTTTGTATATTCTCAGAATTTGCTTCTCTGTACATCACTCTTAGTTGTAAAGGATGTGAAATAATGATACAAATTGTGAAGGAAAAGGAGATTTTAGTGATTCTATGCTATGTGAGTCAAGGATGTTATGGGCATCAATGATACCAGATTTTTGTAACTCTCATTTTTTCCTGAAACTTAATGTAACATGTTGCCAAAACAACAAAACATATTTTTTTTATATATGATGCAGATAATATATATAGTAAGACCTTATAAAGTATGGAATTTGAGATTTTTGGTACTGATATTACTCTGCATAAATGTGACTGTCCATATGCACAGAAAGGAGAGCTTGAGGTCAACATTAAATTCAACTCAATAAACATTCATTCAGCATCCATATGGGAAGGCTCTGTACTGGATGCCACAGTCTCCATAGATACAAGCCCCTTTTGAGCTCAAAGTCCATTGGGAAAATCGTGCTTGTGAATTACAATTAAAGCTAATAAGTATAACACATGATGTTCTATCTTTATGAGTATAAACGAGTTCTATAACATTTATAATCCTGTTTTCTCATCTTCAGAATAGGGGAGTAATAGAACCTATTTCACATTATTGTTATAACAATTAGATAAAATAATGTATATATAACTCTTAGCATAGTTTTTGGCATATTAAAGTCACTCCACAGTGCTATCTATTACTGGTAATTTTTTTACATGATGCAGAGAGAGGTGTCAGACAGAAAATAATTAGCTTTATTTGTAGAATTAGGGGGCAGGGGATTGAATTGCTTCAGAACAATTTACAGAAGAATTTATACAAATTTTTAAAATATGAAAAGATAACAGAGCCCCAGGTACAAAGATGGGTTTTACAATGTATGTGCCATGAGATTCCATAAAGCCTTGGAAACTGTTTTCTGATCTGTGCAATAGAAGTTAGGATATATATACAGTCCTCACAAGACTGTAATGAGGGTTAAATAAGACAATGTATGTGAAAATATTGCCTGACTCATAGCAAGCATTGATAAAAAGAAGAAAGGAAGCGATGGAGGGAGGGAGGGAGGGAGGGAGGGAGGGAGGGAGGGAGTAAGGAATAAAGGAAAGAAAGAAGGAAGGAAATAATAAGACTGCTAGAGTGTTATATCAGTTACCTATTACTATGTAATAAGTCACTCCAAAACTTAGTGGCTTGAAAAATCTATTATTTCACTGTTTGAGTGGTCATGAATCCAGGCCCAGAATATCAGGTTCTCTAACTTAGGCTCTCTCACAAGTGAGAACAGTTAAGGTATTGGCTGAGTCTGCAGTCTTCACTAGGCCCAACTGGGGAAGGATCCACTTCCAAGCTTACTTACATGGTTGTTGGCAAGAGTTAGTTCTTCACTAGATATTGGACTGAAAGCCTCAATTCCTTGATGGCTGTTGGCCGTAAGCCACTGTTAGTTTTTTGCCAAGTGGGCTTCTCCATAGGACAGCTCACAACATGAAAATTTGCTTCATCAAAAGGAAAAGCTAGAGAGAGAGAGAATAATATGGAAGTCACAGACTTTTAGAACAGGATCTCAGAACTGATATCTCATCACTTATGCTATATTCTATATGAAGCAAGGTTTTAGATGTAGCCCTCACACAAGGGGAGAAAATTACATAAGGGTTGAATGCCAGAAGTCAAGAATCAATGGGGGCCATTTTACAAGTTGCTTATCACAAGGGTTCATAGTGATGGTGGACATTTATAAATACATAGTTAAAAGCATGGACTCTGGAGCCATACTGCCTGCATTTAAATCCTGGTTCTGTTACTCATTTATAATGAGTTATTTAATCTCTTTATTTCTTTGCAAAGGGTAGAGGAAAACAACTCCTACAATACTGAGAGTAAATAATAAATGTATTTAAACAGTCACCCAAACAAAGTAAACCCTCAGTAAATGTTAGCTTTTGTTGTTGTCATCATCATTGTTGTAACTGTAGAAAATAGAGACAAAATGTATCAAGTTACAGAATGACAGAAAATAAAGGAGAAAAATGACCCAAGTGAGTCTACTTATTCTTGCAACACTTCTCCCCAAGGTATCTTGAGAAGGCATGTTGTCTGGATCAGGCTAGCAGTTTGAAGCAAACCCTGCAAATTAGGGAGTGCATTATGTTCTATTGCAACAGGAAGTCACATGGGGGCAAGGAGACAAAACTTCCCCAATGCCTAGAAATGGGATGAACCATGTCACCATTGCAAAAGGAGAGTTTTCCTAGTAATTCCTCTGAGACAAGCCCACAATTTTAATTAAATATATCAAATCAGAATATTACATCCTAGCAACTCCCTCCCTCAGAATAGAAAATCTAGAAATATGGGAGAAGCAGTTGCAGTTTTTATACATGGGAAAAGCTGTTAATTTTGCAGTGAATTTTATACATGTTTTATCACAGCAGAGAAATCGTGTTATTTCCAGCTCCTCTTTTTATTGCTGGTAAGCCTTACAGAATTATAACCAGTGAAATATTCCCCTTTTCTCTTGGGTGGTAATGAATTTGTCAGAGGAAAAGGAATAGTTTCATGTTCTCACTACATAATAACTCAAATATTTAGGCATGTTGTAGCATAACACTTTAATTGTTTAATCAAGAAGGTGTCTTATATGCTTAAATATCCAGATATTGTTTTTTTTTCTTTGCTAACAAGGAATTATATAGATAAAGAGTGCTCTTCAAATGAAATAGCCTAATGCTCTCATTTTAAAGATGAAGTAAATGACACCAAAGGGCTAAGAAATTTGCCAAATTTACACAATCATTGGACTATAACAGAATAATTCATTTCATATACTTATAACAATAATGTCAATGCTAAGTCAAACATTCTACCAGATTCTTCTTAGTTTTTTATTTCATTTAAATCTCATACCAAGTATTATTATTACTCCCTTCCTAGATGAAGAAACTGAAGCTGGGAAATACATTTATTCATTGCTTTAATTAATGTTTTTTGAGTACTTTCTGTGTATTGCTTTGTGAGGTATTTGTTTTAGGATAGTGAGAAAACAGACCTAGTTTCTGTCCTCAAGGAGTTTGTCTCAGTATAGGGGGCGGGAGGGTGAATAAACAGACATGTTAATTCAAATTGTGATAGGTGAAGAAAGCAACCAGAGAGCTGTGATGATCGCTAAAGAGTAGAGGGGTCAAGATCAGCCTAAAACAGGTGTCTTTGAAATAGTAATGCTTAAGCTGAGCCTGGAAGAATGAAAAGTAGTCAGGAGAGAAGAGGAAGTGGATCCACTAGACAAGGAACAGAGGACCCAAGACAGGAAAGAATCTGACTGTTCAAAGAACTGGAAGAAGTCTGCTATGGTGAGTAACTTGCCTGACTTCACTGAGATGAATACCAGAGTGGATGCCACACCAGGGCCAATCGGCTCAGTCTATGCTCTTCCCTTCACTGCGCCCCCCAGGTGAACAGGTGTTAGGAAAAGGGAGTAGGGAACCATAATCCTAAACCATTGAATGTTCATTAAAGTCTACCTCCTAAAGATCTTAAAAAATAACAATGATCCTAACAAATCATAACAACAATTCTGACCATTAAAATTGACCATGAGAAGACAGAGAGCCTCTTATGTTGTTTCCTCATGAACACAAATTCCTAACATGAGAAAGACTATACAGGAGAAACAGGCTTCCTTCCACACATTTCAAAGTAAGACTACACAAGAACTGAAAACAATAATGAAGCCAACTCCTCTCCTCTCCCTGAGGCACTGCCAGCTGAAGGTAATGCCAGCTCCCCAGAATTGAAGGTTAGAACCATTGTTGTAAAAAAATATATATATATATATTTTTTATATTATATATATATATATTATAAAATATATATATTAAATTTATTTAATTTATTATATATATAATAAATTAAATATAAAATATATATATTAAAATATATATATATATATATATGTTCCAGTGGCAGTTCTAGCTACAAGAGTTACAAAGTATTACAAAGTATTGAACAGAGAAGATAATTAATAGTTCTTGACCACCTATTGCATGTCAAGTAATCTTATAGGCCCTATGCTTATAGCATGTCATTTTTTTTCCTCATAGCAGACTAAGATATAGGTCTTTAAAAAATGTAGTTCAGAGAAAGTAGGATTTTTTTACTCAAATTCACACAAATTGAAATTTAAAATTATGCCTACTTCACTCCAGATTATACTTTTTTATATTTTCTCAATATACTGTATTTTCTGAGGT